>NC_090449.1:115612764-116302764 GCF_031143425.1 Pleurodeles waltl | reverse complement strand
AGGCTTTTTATAAGGTGGTACATGTAGCCTTTCGGTTACTTTAGAGTGCAATAGGTAGGGAGGAACAGTCCGAAGAAAAGATGATGTAGACATCGAGCAAGTCCGATCAGATGAAGTACTTTGATGTTCTGTGGTTGTGACTCCTGAAGGGAAGAAAGATAATTTACAAAGCAGGTCTGAATAACTTGGTTTTTAAGAGTCTCCTGGAGTGCATGTGGATCACTTCTATCAGGCTGGGGCTGAGGGCGTTCCATAGTCTTGAACCTTATACTCCCAGGGGTCTGCTTCAGTGTTTAATCTGCTTGAGTAACTTTGCTAGATCAGGTTTGCAGCTCAAGAAATGAGGTTTTTGGCTACGGTGCTGTGTGGAGCTAGGTTTTGCAAGTATTTGGCATCCCACTTTCAGAGCTGTTTTATATTGCCCTGCACAGCTAGATAATTTTGCAGTCTGGTTGCCTGGTTTTCTAGTCATTTCAACATGGCAGTGATCATCATTTGGATGCCAGTTCACATGATGTTGTGGTACTCCAGCCGTGACATGAGGGCTCTACTCAGTTTCCACACGATGATTGGTTTGAAGCACTAGGAGATTTTTGCGGTGAGGAATACCTTAAAGTTTAACTTTTGACCACTGCAGTGACTTGTGGGACAACTGACTTTGACTGTGTCAAAGAGTAACAACCAAGTTCTGGAAAGAGTGGTTGAGTGAGGAGTCATGGGTACCAAGACCAGAAAAGTAGTAAGATGGGCTCAATTTCACTATGATATTGAGCTCGGTTTTCATTGAGTTCATGTAGAGAAAGCGCTCCTTTAGCCTTTGAGGGGTGAGGTATAGACGTGCTATTTGTGTTGTTTAGTTTGTCTCATTAGAAATTGATCTGGAAATAATTACCATCATCATACATTTGTAAGTTTTACTTGATACTGCCTGAAAAGCTCTGGTGGACAGGGGCACAAATATTGAAGAGGCACGAGATGGAAGGGTTTTTTGGGGTGCTGCATGGCTCTTGGTGAGTGGACAATTCAAGCTGATTATGGTTTTGGTGAGGAATGTTTGGACCAAGGATGGGACAGTGCCTGTTATTCATATCCATTTTTGTATTCTGTCCAGCATAATTGAGTCGCCACAAGTTTCATATGCAGTGGACTGCTCAGTGGTATGGGGCTGCTTCGTCTTCTCTTGTACATTGAGATGAGGCGATCCTCTCCTGTCAGCTAAGACTGCTTAGCTGATCCTTGCTGATCTGATCCAAACTGGTCATTATGGAGGACAGGTTTAATCTGCCTACTCTTTAAGCTGTTGTATAAACCGTGTTTCTAGGATTTTTCTGAGGAAATGTAGGTTGGGTATCATGCTATAACTAACTATGATCTTAGGGGGTCTGTGTTTATTTTGGTTCAGGAGTGGGGTTTTCAAGGCAATTGTTAGAGGGTGAAAAATAGCTCCTGAGTGAAGGGAGACATTTATTATATTAATAATATCCACTGTAAGATAAGGAAGGCGTTGTTTAATACACTCCACCTTCTGTGATGTCAGCAGGGTGTCAAAGTTAATGTAATGGCATTGGAGGTTTAAAGAGTTGGGGTGTCAGCACTGCTAACCCCTTCATACTGGTAAAATGGCACTACTTGATTTAAAACCTCAGTCATGCGTGCCAATAGATATCACCTTTGGGACATACTGGCTTTGCTGATAGTTTTTAGTCAAGCTGCACAAAATCCCCATGCTGTGGAGCATGGCTAAAGAATTAAAAAGAAAAACGTTTCTAAATGCGGCCAGCCTCACTATTTTGTAGACATGTGCGCCAACAAAGTGATGCAGCCTCTATGTTTTTGACCTTTTTAGTTCTCCGAGTTTGATTGGTAACTAAAGTGACAAAAAGGGCAAAGTTTTTTTTTTTAAGTGGGTGGGAGGAGTAATACAGGTGGGGGGGGTCAACATTGGGGGCAGTAGCAACATGAGTGGTGCTGGTGAGGGCAGATTTAACACAGAAGGTGGGGCAGAAGCAACACAGAGGATGTGGGGGGCAGTGAAAGCAACATGGAAGGCGCTGGGGAGAGCAATGCAGAGGGCGTGGCTGGAAGAAAATTAAACAGACGGGAGAGCAAAATAGAGCTGGCAGAGAGAAGTGCACAGATGAGAGATGAACAATGAGCACAGTGGCCGGGGGACAGCTAAAAATCACAAGTGCTCTTGTAAAGTGCGTAACCAAAAAGAAAAAAGTAGCACTCAGAAAGTGAGCAGTGGAAGGACACAAGTAATACATCCATGCTCCAGGGGAGGGCCAAATGCAAGAAGATGAAGGAAAGCACACATAAACTTAACAAATAAGAAGCAAGCAAATGAGAGTGACCGTGAAAACAGCCAGTGGTAAGCCAAGCTTGCTGTAAGCTAACAATACATCTTGCAACAGACCGCACATGCACGATCTACTAGGAGAGACCTAAAAATTTGTCAACCTTTGTTTTTACCTCTTAGGTCATGAAATAGTCACCTTTGAATCTAAAGGGTTCCAGTTGCAACCAGGAAATGCTACAGCTACACATTTACACTTGCTCAGAAAGTCACATGCATGATCATCATGCCATTAAAAAAAAAAGTCAATTGATTTTGTCCTTTTCGCAGCTACTTAAATAAATTGCTATATTCTTTATAAAACCAGTACTTAACAAAAGTGAGCCTTAAGCATTTTCTGAAAAGAGGTGGAGCTTCAGTTACAATCACTTTCATAACAATGACAGATCAAAATGTAAGTAGGTTACTCTACTATATTTATCATCTACTTTTAAACTTGTGGTGTAACCAATGAGCTTCTTATGGACACCAGCTGTAGATGGGCATCACAGAGAGGTATACTCCAGTTTGGCCATTGTTTTGAAGTTGCAGTTTTTAAGTATTTCATCTCGTCAGTGAGGAGCATGGCAGGGATGCCCAGAGTTCATGCCAGGACAACCTAGTCATCATGTCTTTATTTAGTTATTTTAGAAATTTAGAAGGATGCTGAGTTCCACCTTATGTTAATCCAGAGTGTTGCAAAAGTGAAATTGGTGCATACGGAGAGCCGGAGAGGGATACAATCGATGTTGGGGACCCAGTCTGATATACTTCATTGTGGTCCCAGAGTGCAAAACATTAAGGGGCATAAGTGACTCCTCTGTATTCACACCTTTC
This sequence comes from Pleurodeles waltl, assembly GCF_031143425.1. Lineage (NCBI taxonomy): Eukaryota > Metazoa > Chordata > Amphibia > Caudata > Salamandridae > Pleurodeles > Pleurodeles waltl. The sequence goes on along the minus strand of NC_090449.1, from coordinate 116,299,592 downwards.
TTGTAACATAAGTATTTTGACTCTACCTTCAAGTTTGGATCAATATGTTACAAAATTTAGAGCTGTGAACTCCTAGGACCCTGCCTTCGTGTTTGACCCAGTTGAATGTTTCGGATAAATAAATGTGAATGTAATATGGTCAATCATTGTACGGATTTTGGGTCTTGTGGCCCCTACAGGTCACCTTTTGCATTAACCTACAGCTTACGGGCTGCTAATGTACAGGGAGTGCAGAATTATTAGGCAAATGAGTATTTTGACCACATCATCCTCTTTATGCATGTTGTCTTACTCCAAGCTGTATAGGCTCGAAAGCCTACTACCAATTAAGCATATTAGGTGATGTGTAATGAGAAGGGGTGTGGTCTAATGACATCAACACCCTATATCAGGTGTGCATAATTATTAGGCAACTTCCTTTCCTTTGGCAAAATGGGTCAAAAGAAGGACTTGACAGGCTCCGAAAAGTCAAAAATAGTGAGATATCTTGCAGAGGGATGCAGCACTCTTAAAATTGCAAAGCTTCTGAAGCGTGATCATCGAACAATCAAGCGTTTCATTCAAAATAGTCAACAGGGTCGCAAGAAGCGTGTGGAAAAACCAAGGCGCAAAATAACTGCCCATGAACTGAGAAAAGTCAAGCGTGCAGCTGCCACGATGCCACTTGCCACCAGTTTGGCCATATTTCAGAGCTGCAACATCACTGGAGTGCCCAAAAGCACAAGGTGTGCAATACTCAGAGACATGGCCAAGGTAAGAAAGGCTGAAAGACGACCACCACTGAACAAAACACAAGCTGAAACGTCAAGACTGGGCCAATAAATATCTCAAGACTGATTTTTCTAAGGTTTTATGGACTGATGAAATGAGAGTGAGTCTTGATGGGCCAGATGGATGGGCCCGTGGCTGGATTGGTAAAGGGCAGAGAGCTCCAGTCCGACTCAGACGCCAGCAAGGTGGAGGTGGAGTACTGGTTTGGGCTGGTATCATCAAAGATGAGCTTGTGGGGCCTTTTCGGGTTGAGGATGGAGTCAAGCTCAACTCCCAGTCCTACTGCCAGTTCCTGGAAGACACCTTCTTCAAGCAGTGGTACAGGAAGAAGTCTGCATCCTTCAAGAAAAACATGATTTTCATGCAGGACAATGCTCCATCACACGCATCCAAGTACTCCACAGCGTGGCTGGCAAGAAAGGGTATAAAAGAAGGAAATCTAATGACATGGCCTCCTTGTTCACCTGATCTGAACCCCATTGAGAACCTGTGGTCCATCATCAAATGTGAGATTTACAAGGAGGGAAAACAGTACACCTCTCTGAACAGTGTCTGGGAGGCTGTGGTTGCTGCTGCACGCAATGTTGATGGTGAACAGATCAAAACACTGACAGAATCCATGGATGGCAGGCTTTTGAGTGTCCTTGCAAAGAAAGGTGGCTATATTGGTCACTGATTTGTTTTTGTTTTGTTTTTGAATGTCAGAAATGTATATTTGTGAATGTTGAGATGTTATATTGGTTTCACTGGTAATAATAAATAATTGAAATGGGTATATATTTTTTTTTTGTTAAGTTGCCTAATAATTATGCACAGTAATAGTCACCTGCACACACAGATATCCCCCTAACATAGCTAAAACTAAAAACAAACTAAAAACTACTTCCAAAAATATTCAGCTTTGATATTAATGAGTTTTTTGGGTTCATTGAGAACATGGTTGTTGTTCAATAATAAAATGAATCCTCAAAAATACAACTTGCCTAATAATTCTGCACTCCCTGTAGATTCTGTTTGTTGCACTCGTGCTGCTCCCACGAATCAAGCTAAGGATAGAAAATTAATTTTTAGCCTCCAATTACAAATTTCTTCACATTTATTGGGTGTTTTAAAATGTTGTTTTACCTTTTGCCTTTTATGTGTATATATCTTATTAATGCGCTAATATTATTTGAATGTCTAAACAGTCATAGACCCCCTGAGTAGGTGTCGTGAACCCCAGGTTAAGAGCCATTATTCTAGAACCATTATTTTACAGGTAATACTTACAATTACTGGGGTGTGCTGGTGGAGTACCCCCTCCAATTTCTCCTCCTTTTGGCAATGCCATGCAGTGCTGGCAGCCCCATTTTGGGGTCCCTAGGTAGGAGGAACATGGATGTTCGTATTAGGGTGTCACTACATCCCTGTTCTCGCAGCATGATCTACACATCAGACCAGAGTTCTAACTGGGGAGCCACCCTACGTGTGCGAATATGTGCCTGCTCATAAAGACCTATGACTGTTAAAACTACAGGAATGTTCTTCAATAAATTCCTTCCCTTGGGATCCTATATAAACTGGGTATCAAAAATAGGCTTTGCTATGCTTATTATCTTCTATCATGATGCAGCTGTAAGGTGATTAGGACGACAGACATATTTACGCCTAATTACAGTATAAAAGAAAATCAATGCCGGTGTACCGTTGAGTCCTCTGTGAAATGGCAATCAGATCAAAAAGGAGCAACATGCATACTGATGAGACTCTGCTATATTTGTGCCAGCCTGCCCTGGAAATATTACTCCACCTGTCAGAAGCCCATAGGGTTGAATTAAACACTGAGCACCTTATAAGCACGCTCCGCTTAGGATTCTTGCATGGAGTGAGCAGGCTGCTACTTGATCCATATGTCATCCAACCTACGTTCAGTTCCAACCAGTAGACTCACATAATTATCTCAAGTTAGGACTTTGAGTGTTGAGTAGTGGGGCAGTGGAGAACCATATCTTTAAAGCGACCTATGCTGAAAATGTTCCCTGGAATACCAGAAGCTTTTTCATATCAACAGTGCCTACATCCACTCCTCAGTGGGCTTCAGACGTCTTCAAAAACATTTAAGGACTTTTCTGCTTTCTAATGTGATTGTTGGAGAAAGCTACATGTGGCTCGAATAATTACAGCAAGTGCAACACTCACATCCTAAATTCTAAATCAAGACACACATGTATCCATGCCGCACATCAACTTGGTGTCCAGTAGTACAGTCAAGAGTTATTTTCTGACCACCACACATGACAATACTCCATCTAAGCACTTGCACAGTCCGTTGTCCATGGGTATGTATTTTTGAGAGGAGACTGGTTAGCATGCCTCCCCTCGCAATGTCTATTTCAGCCCTGGGAACCCCATCCACCAGGAGAGGGGAGTGAAGACTGCCATGTGCCTCCCTCCCCCTGCAGAATGTAGCCAGGCCCTCGGAGATGAGGTCCCCAGGGGCAAAATTGTCCCCAGGAGAGGTACCACATGCTTCCCTTCCCCTCTAAAATATTAGCAGGCCCAGGGAAGTGAGGAGGGGGAGGTCACGCCCCCTCCATCCAAATATCACCAGGCCCTGGGGTAAGGGGGTCCCGGGACAGAAATAGGCCTGGGGAGGGGGCTGCATGCGCCCTCCCCTTAAAATCACATTGACCCTCAGGGGATGGGGTCCCCAGAACCAAAATGGGCTTGGGGCGGGGGTCGAGGCCTCCCTCCCTTTTGTATTTTTAAGCTTGTGGGGGTGGGGGGGGTGCCCGTCCCCCCGCTTTAATTTTAATAGTGGCCCTGGGGGATGGCGTCTCCAGGGTCTAACAAGGCTCAGGTAGTGGGCCACATGGCTCCCCTCCCCTTTAAAACATATTTGGCCCTGGGGGATGGGGTCCCCAGGACCATAATAGGTTTGGGGAGGAGGGCCATGCGGCTGCCTCCTCTTTTAGAAAAATAACTAAATAAGTTGCCAACCTCAGCCGCACATGTCCGAAAGCTGTGTGAAGTTGGCTGTCTTTGAGGGTGTGGCAACAGGGCCCGGCCACAGGCTAGACCTGGTGGCCACCTCCACACCTCTCACGGCCCATGGCAGTTCGCATGTTGGAGGTGGGCTGTATGCGGGGGTTTGGCTGCCAGGCTTGGCCAACCCCTGCTAAGCACGACCGAACTCAATGTGCAGTGTGGGGTTCGCCACAGGGCTGAAGGATGTCCACAGAGTGGGGGTTAGCTGTATGTGGCGGGACGGTTGGCAGGGCATATGGTAATTAAATATTTCTTTACACTTACACCGTTATAGTTGTATTAAATAACTAAAACTCATACCCCTTAGGTAACTATAACTCGCGCCCTAATTACCCCACATATGACATCACTCATGACATCTTTTGTAACATAATTAATAATATTACTTCAACATTTGCAGTGATATTATTGATGAGAAACCTGTATATGGCGGGGGTGCAAGTTATATTTACCTGAGGGCACGAGTTATAGTTACTTGAGATAACTCTTAACTGGTGAATTTCAGTAGTTTTTACAGTTTAAAAATGTTGTTTCACCTAACTATAAAATTACTTCAACCTTTTGTTTTTCACTCTCCCTCTCTCTGTCTCTCTCTCTCTCTCTATATATATATATATATATATATATATATATATATGTGTGTGTGTGTGTGTATATATATTTATATATATATAGAGAGAGAGAAAATCACCAGTAGGTAGTTATAGTTAAGACATAGTTTTCCATAGGAAATGCGTTTTTTGTTTTGCCAATACTTTTGGTACTGTTTGACGAATCTTCATGAAGTTTTGAAAAGCACTCACTTAACTTCTGCGTTGAAAGTTTTGGGGTGATTTGTGAAGCTGGGGCGAGAAAAATGGGGGTCCCAAAGGGCATTTTCCTCATACAATTTTCCATAGGGATTTTAGACATGACTGCAGCCTGGACCGCTGGACGGTATTACACCAAATTTGGCAGAAACGTTGCTCTTGGTCCAGAAAGAGCCCTTTTTGTGATTTGGTGTAAATCCATTCAGTAGTTTCGTAGTTATTAAAGGAATAAGAAATATAGAAATTAGAAACGGGGATCCAACGGTCCCATGCTGCTATCTGATTGGCTGCCAACACTTCAACCAGGAAGGGTTGGCAACCATTTTGGGACTCAAACTCAGCCAAGTCCCAAAAAAAAAGTTAAAAATGAAAAAACTAAGGGTAGGAATACCCTGACCTTCTAGGCCTGGGCCAAAAAGCATTTGTTTTTAAAAATAATTTGCAGTGAAATCGCAGCTGATCCACAAATATGGGCAAAATGTTTAATTAAAAAAGGGCCTTCTCTGATTCTTATTTACAGTTTAACCCCTGAGTGGGCCAGATCCTGAGAGCATGCCAATATATAACTTCTGGGAAGGGGGGGCGCACACGCCCCCCTTCCCCATCCTGATGCTCTTGAGAGCCCCCGTGACCACCACTTCCCCAGGGCTTCATTTATAAATTGGAGGGGGGCATCGCTGACCCCCCCCTCCTGAGGCTCTTAAGAGCCCCAGGGACCACCACCTCTGTGGGGCTTCATTAACTAGTTCTGTGCTGCGGACGTAATGGTTACGTCCTGCGGCACAGAGCTCCTGTGCCAAGGACGTAACCATTACGTCCCGGCACTGGAGCTCGGAGGGATCCCTCCGTGGGCTTCCCTCCCCACCCCCTCATGGCAAGGCTGGAAGGGGAATCACTTCCCCTACCACCCCTGACCCCCAAGCCACCCCGTGACGTCTGATAACGTCAGTGCGTGATCGTGCGCTGACCTAATCAGAGGCCGCCTCCCTTCACGCTGGAAGCTCAGCAAAGCGTTTCTCTTCTGATCATGTGATGGGGGCCTGAGAGGCTTCAAAAGGGAGGAAAGGTATTTCCTGCCCTTTGATGTCTCTCAGAGCATTTCAGCAGCCGGATCGTGAAGCGATCCGGCTGCCGAAATGCCCACTAGACATCAGGATAATTGCTCAGTGTGAAAGTGGCATAAGGGTAGTGACCCCTTGGGCAAGTGACCCCACACACAAATGTGGGGAAAATGTAATTTATTTTTTTTAGCTAAATTTGAGGTTTGCTGAGGATTCTGGGTAAGAAAACACTGTGGGATCCAAGCAAGTCACACCTCCCTGGACTCCCTGGGGTGTCTAGTTTTCAGAAATGTCTGGGTTTGGTGGGTTTCCCTAGATGGCTGCTGAGCCCAGGACCAAAAACGCAGGTGCTCCCCCGCAAAACAGGTAGTTTTGTATTTGATCATTTTTCTGTGTCTAGATAGTGCTTTGGGGCATTTCCTTTCACGGGTACTAGGCCTACCCACACAAGTGAGGTACCACTTTTATCGGGAGACTTGGGGAACTCTGAGTGGATGGAAATTTGTAACTCCTCTCAGATTCCAGAACTTTCTGTCACCGAAATGTGAGGAAAAAGTGTTTTTTGGGCCAAATTTTGAGGTTTGCAAACGATTCTGGGTAATAGAATCTTGTTAGAGCCCCACAAGTCACCCCCATCTTGGATTCCCCTAGTTGTCCAGTTTTCAAGAATGCACAGGTTTGGTAGGTTTCCTTAGGTGCCTGGGGAGCTAGAGGCCAAACTCCACAGCTAGGCACTTTCCAAAAAACAGCTCTGTTTTCTTTGGGAAAATGTGATGTGTTTTGGGGCATTTCCTGTCACAAGCACTAGGCCTACCCACACAAGTGAGATACCATTTTTATCGGAGGACTTGGGGGAATGCTGGCTTGAAGGAAATCTGTGGCTTCTTACTGATTCCAGAACTTTCTGTCACCAAAATGTGAGGAAAAAGTGTTTTGTTGGCCACATTTTGAGGTTTGCAAAGGATTCTGGGTAACAGAACCTGGTGAGAGCCCCACAAGTCACCCCATCCTGGATTCCCCTAGTTGTCTAGTTTTCAAAAATGCACAGGTTTGGTAGGTTTTCCTAGGTGCCGGCTGAGCTAGAAGCCAAAATCTACAGCTAGGCACTTTGCAAAAAACACATCAGATTTCAATTTTAAAATGTGATGTGTCCATGTTGCGTTTCCTGTCGCGAGCATCAGGCCTACCCACGCAAGTGAGGTACCATTTTTATCTGGGAAACTTGGGGGAACACAGAATAGTCAAACAAGTGTTATTGCCCCTTATCTTTCTCTACATTTTTCCTCCCAAATGTAAGACAGGGTGTAAAAACGACATCTAGTTTAGAAATGCCCTGTAATTCACATGTTAGTACGGGCACCCAGAAATTCAGAGATTTGCAAATAACCACTGCTTCTCAACACCTTATCTTGTGCCCATTTTGGAAATACAAAGGTTTTCTTGATAACTATTTTTCACTCTTTATATTTCAGCAAATTAATTGCTGTATACCCAATATAGAATGAGAACCCATTGCAAGGTGCAGCTCTTTTATTGGCTCTTGGCACCTAGGGTTCTTGATGAACCTACTAGCTCTATATATCCCCGCAACCAGTAGAGTCCAACAAACGTAACGGTATATTGCTTTAAAAAAATCTGACATTACAGGAAAAAGTTGGAGTAAAACGTGGAGAAAAATGGCTGTTTTTTAACCTCAATTTCAATACTTGTCTTATTTCAGCTGTTATTTTCCGTAGGAAAACCTTGTAGGAACTACTCAAATGACCCCTTGCCGAATTCAGAATTTTGTCTATTTTTCATAAATGTTTAGCTTTCCGGGATCCAGCATTGGTTTCACACACATTTCTGTCACTAACTGGAAGGAGGCTGAAAGCACAAAAAATAGTACAAGTGGGGTATGGTATATCCCAGTACAATGCCAAAATTGTGTGAAAAATGTGGTTTTCTGGTTCAAGTCTGCCTGTTCCTGAAAGCTGGGAAGATGGTGATTGTAGCACCATAAACCCTTTGTTGATGCCATTTTCAGGGAAAAAACACAAGCCTTTTTTTGCAGCCCTTTTTTTCCATTTTATTAAAACTAACTTTTCGCTGTATTTTGGCTAATTTATTGGCCTCCTCCAGGGGAACCCACAAACTCTGGGTACCTCTAGAATCCCTAGGATGTTGGAAAAAAGGACGCAAATTTGACGTGGATAGCTTATGTGGACAAAAAGTTAAGAGGGCCTAAGTGCGAACTGCCCCAAATAGCCAAAAAAAGGCTTGGCACAGGAGGGGAAAAGGCCTGGCAGCGAAGGGGTTAATAAATAGGAGAGGGGCTGTGCGTATCCCCCTCCTGGGCCCTGTAGAGCCCCAGGGATCACCACTTTCCCAGGGCCACAAATATTGAGTAAAGGGAGAGAGAGGCCTGGCCCATATTCAGCCCCTATGACCACCACCTCCACGGGCTGGCCCTAAAAAAGAAAGGAGGGCAGCTGCGTGACCTTCCTTCTGGAGCCATAAGTGGCCCTGAGGACCACCACCCCTCAGGGCCTGCTCCCTAAGTCCTGAGGTGCCTACCTTCGGGACATAGCTCGCTTAGAAGGAGCTATGACCGCTCTCCCCAAGTGAGAGCAAACTGTAAGAGTCCTCTCCCAGGGCTGTGGAGTGGGGAGGTAAACAGATTAAACAATTGCTCCTGCATGCAGGGAACTGCATTTTTGTGCATCTTCCTACATGCTGGAGCAATAAGACAGCAGGGAAACTGAGGCTCCCCCGTGATCTAGATCCAGTTTGGCACTGATACTTATAGATCATTGCTGGATTGGATCGCAGTCTCTTCTGTGGTGACTGAGACAAGCATGATCTTTCCACTGCTCCCCTGGTGAGAGCAGCCTTCATCCTTTTTATTACTACGAGTATGCAAATACGCAACAGGACCTCGAAGCTCTGTCAGTTTGGCCCCACCCCGTATAGGTTTGTGATATGCATCTGTTCTTCAATTTTTCCAGCTCGAAAGACCACTTACCAAAAGGCCCCATGAGCGTTCGTGAATCTGAGGAATATGGACACATCTCCACCAAACATAGAAGCACTTATTTAATGTCATAAGCCCTCCTGCTGACTGTCCATCCTTTTAATTACTACTAGTATTCATTTTTTCATTGGATTTTTGGGCAAAAGACAATAATACAACTTTATAAACACTTGTTCAACATTGTCAACAACCAATAGGAAAAAGTCGGATCCATGTCTCCCCAAGGCCAAGATCGCACTTACACCTCTAAAGAAAAGCATTAAAAACAGACAATACTACATTAACGTCCTCTAAATTCAGATAATAAGATCATCCAAACACTTAGTTAATGCTGACCAAATCCAGTCACCCCATGATTGCTTCTTGTCGCCCTTCAACCTGTATAGGCCCATCTCCAGGCCGTGCATGACTAATAGCCTTGCCCTCCAGCTTTCAAAGGTCGGGGGGTCCGCTTGCAGCCATTCGGAAGCAATACATAATCGGAATACAGACATAGCCATGAATAGAAAATATTGTTCCTTTCCTGTCTCCCTGTTCTCTGCGGAGTCTAGCACCCCCAATAACACGAACGATGGAGAGAGACCCTTAAAAACTGCACTAAGAAACTGCTCAATCGCTTGTAACTACGGCTTCAATTTAAGGAAGGCAAAAAACATATGCAAAATTCCAGCATCACCTCCCCCACACCGAGTACATTTCCCATCGGAACCCCCCCCATTTAGAGATCTTGGCCAGAGTATAATAAAGGCTAAATAAAGTGTTACAGTGTTGTACCTTTAAGCTAGGCGTAAGCAAGACCTTGTGTGCCATCTCTAGTGAACCTTCCAGCCAGGCCCCTTACTTTCCAAAGCGCATACCCCATCTATCATTCTGGAGGGCCAGATCATTATGTGCATATCAATTAAGAGACTATTGAGTGTGCCTAGCATCTCCCCACGCACAATAGCTTCTATAATCTGGATCTTATCCATAGAGGGGAGTTCCTTCTTGCAGCAATGGAAAAAACTCTGTATTTGCAAAAACTTAAAGAAATGCTGCTGCGGCAGGTCATACTGGGTCTGTAATTCCATGAAAGACTTAGGCAAGGTATTAGAATATAAATCCCTGATCCTATTTATCTCCTGCTGTCTCCAAATATCCAAGATTGGTCCTTGAAAAATTGAGGAGGGAAAAGTCAGTGCAATGATGGGGGTATAGACATTATACGTTCCAACCGGAATCTGCATTTTTAGCTGCGTCCATACCCTATATGCTGCCCGCAGGGCCTTGAATCTTGTTTTTATAAAATAGCTTGGTTCTATGCATCCTGTAAGCCAACCCTTCACTTCTGAACCCAATATAATTTCGTACATGGACTGAGTTTCTGCGTAGCCAGACCCCACTGTATCACCTGTAATTAATATTCTCATATGCTGTAAGACGCATACATAGTAATATAGCGTAAATCAGGGGACCGCCCAGCCACCCCGAGCTCTTGGAAGGATCGTATATTCCAGGGCCCTTCTTGGTTTAGTGTACCCCCTTAGAAAATTGCTGCTGATTGCCTCTAGTTTAGCTAACCATGGTCTAGCAAACTCCCGGGCTTTAGGGAACTTATACATTGCTTTAATGCAAGCTAAAGAACCTTCCCCAAACCCTTTCTATCTAAGAGTCTCCCAGAGGAATAACCACGACACTCGATCAAATGCTTTCTCAACATCGAGCAATATCAAACCCAGAGGTGTTTGACCTACCTCCGCCACATCAAACATGGTGATAACTCTTCTTATGTGATCAACCATGCTTCTACCAGGAATAAACCCATGCTGTGTTCTGCATACGAGCAGAGAGATAACCCTTGTCATCCTGCTATTGCAGAATCTTAGCATAGATTTTCCCATCACAATTCAGAAAAGAAATTGGTCTATAGGATGCTGGTGAGCAGGAGGGCTTATCCTTCTTCTTAAAGACTGTTATAATAGCATCCCCAGGTTAATGGTGGTTGACCCTTCTGGGCGTTACAGCAGGTTAATAGCATATCATTTTTTTTAACTCTTGGAAGAATACCTTATAAAACTCAAGTGGCAGTGCATTAGGCCCCGGAGCTTTGCCACTGGCCAAGGGACCGCACGGCTTCTTGCAATTCCTCAAGAGAAATCGGGGTCTCTAACAAATCTTTCTCCCTTTGACTAAGCCTAGCTGTTTTTAACCCCTCCAAGAATCCCACAGCATTTTCATGAGCACAAGCTGCCTGTTTTTGGGTGCGAGAATATAACTCCTCATAAAAACATCTAAACACCTCTAAGATCTCTTCAGGGTTTTTTCCCTAAGACAACCCTGGGTGTCTTTAATGGCCGCAGTAACCCCCTCCGAGGCTTTTTGTCTCACCCGTCTAGCCGAGATCCTTCGAATGGACTCCCCATATTCATAGCGTTCTGCTTTAAACCTCTGATCTTTAGATGCTGCCGCATTAGTAAGCTGCTGAATAGCCTTGCCCTTCAAAGCTGATAGCTCGGCCTGGATCGTAGTAGACTCTTCTCCTTTTCTTAAACAGAGCATCAGCTTACCCTCGGTTAACCTAAGCTGTTGATGCAACCTAGTAGTTTCTAGCTCCCTCAGTTTCTGCAGGTACAGGCAGAAACTTAATGTCTCTCCTGTGATTCCCGCCGTTAAGGCATCCCATACTGTTCCTGGTAAAGCAGTGCCCCGGTTTATCTCCAGGAATTGCAATAGCCACCTACACAAATGTCCAGGTGCAACGGACCCTAGACAGTCGAGTTATTGGTGCAGTCAATATTAGGGGGTTATGATCGGATACAAATCTAGGGGCGAGTTCTATCTCCACCTCCGAGGCTAGGGCTGCTACAGTTAAAAAAAAAAAAAAAAAAAAAAAAAAAAAGTTATGGCGAATCAGTTGGTTATGGGAAGAAGAGTTAAATGTATAGCCTGGATCTGGGGCTTTAATCTTTTCCCAGACATTGATTAGGGCATAATCCCTTACCAACCCTCTTAGTGCCCTATATACCTTGGGTTTGCGTCCTTGATCATTTTCAGCTCTACTCAGATCCCTTCTTACCTCTAAGGGAATATTTAAACCCACACAGATTATTAAGAGAAAGGGCCATGTAGTTAATTCCAAACGTAGAGCTTCCTGTGTTTCAGTCTCATCCAGATTTGAGCCATAAACACTAACCAAAGTGAATTCAGCCTTCCCCACCTTGCGTTCTAGACCAACCCAGCGCCCGCCTTTATCCACCAAGACACGAACTTGAGTACAGATAGAGCCCCTAGCCATGATTGCTACCCCCATGTTGAGACTGTCTGATGTGTACAGGCTATAGAAGCACCATCCCAAGCTCTTTCAGCAAATACTGCTTGCCCCAAGGGATTTGGGTCTCCTGAATGGAAACAATGTCCGACTTTAATGCCTTAAGACCCACAGCCACCCTTCTCCTTTTTTGGGGATTATTTAGACCACATATATTAATAGTGCGTATTTTCACCCTATGCTTCATGTGAATGCTTCTTGCTATCCAATGGCCCCCACCCCTTATATTTGCCCGACTGTGGTCGCAAGTTTGCCACCCATTGACTTTTCCCACTTACATCTCCTACGATCATAGCTAATATGTGTTGCTCAATCACACAAGTTTGCCTTCTGCACTTGCCCTACCTTACCCCACCAATCCCTCCTATACCTTCCTTCCACCCCCAACCCCTCCACCTCCCATACCCTCTCCCTCCCCTGCCCCTCAACCCCCACCTCATGGAGAGCATAGGACGACACAGTCCCAATCCATGATGGATTTGTGCACCCCTGCCTCACCCAAAACAGTGTCTTGTATCTCAAAAATAACATAGCCATAAAAAACAACCATCAAACCCCTTATCCCATGAGAGAGAAAAAGGAAGGAGAGTACCATCTTACATTTGACTATATGGATATACATTGACCATATTAAGAAAAAAAAAAGGAGAAACAAAAGGGATCCCGCCCAGATACACTTAAAGTGCACCTAAAAAATCTTTTGCTTTTACTTCAGACACAAAGTGGTGAGTCTTGCCACTAAAGACCACCTTCAGTTTGGCAGGATTCATCAGATAGACCTGAGCCCCTTTATTCTGTAGGGGCAAAATTCGTTGACGAAGTCTCCATCTCTTTTCCACAATTGTGTGACAAAAATCCGGTCTGACAAAAAAATCAAAACCTCTGACGGTGCGTTTGCGATCTGGGCGAGCAACCTCATACACAGCCTTTCTTGCCTGAAAGTTAAGGAGAGATATCAACTTTGCCCTAGGCTTAGTATCCCTTGTGACCAATTTGGCTCTAGTGTTGAAAGGAAAGTGGTATGCCCTTCGAATTTCTCTCTCCCAATCCCACTGAGTCAAATCAGGAAAGGCCTCCTTAAACAGGCTCACAATCAACCCTCGTGGATCAGTACCCCTTCCGAAACACCCAGAACTCGAAGGTTATTTCCCCATAACCTGTCTTCTAGGTCTGCCAATTTATGGCAGGCTAACTGAGTTCTACGACTTTCAGCCTTTGATTCTTCTCAATGCTCCATAATGCTCTGATAAATAGTTTCCAGGGAGATTATACCTGACTGTGCTTTGAAACTGGGATGAATGCCAGAGCCGTCATCGAGTGGGGTAGTAGTATAGCCCCAATGGAGATCTTTGGTTACCATAGTGGGTGACTAGCTGAACCTGAGTGTGAATTTCTCTTTTTCTGCTTCTTCCTGACAATGGCTACCTGTCGCACTCCGATAGCCCCTGTTCAGAGCCAGGAGAGGACCTCTGAGAACCCACTTCTGAAGAAATCTCCCCTGTCTCCGAGTCAGATTCCTCATTGCATGTCCAGCTGGATTGGTCCGACAAGGAAAATAATTTATCGCCCTGATCCTTGACCTGGGCTGCCTTAGAAGTCAAGTATCCTCCATCAGCATGCTTTAAGCTACTCACCATTCCCTGGACCCCCGTCACCAGTTTGGTTGAGGGGCTGACGCAAGATCTCATTGCAAAATGCCAGTGCATCACCCTTCGAGCACAAAACATTTGAGGTTCCTGTAGGAAAGTCTAAGGGTGAGAAAGTGGAGTAATCAGTCACCTGCAGTTAAGTCCTTCTCAGTGCATTGCCGTCCATGCCCTCACCTCCTTTCTCTGCCCGTGGGTCAGGCGTTTCATGGTCAACTAACGGTCCCCCTTATTGCTCTGTGTTAGGTGGGTTCACTGCCGCAGTCCACACTCCAGACTCCATTCGGGGCTTGCTCTTTAAAAATGTCAAGTGGTGCGGGCATAAGCTTGACATTTACTGGAGACTTCTCCCTCACCTTCTCAGTGGCTCCCCGCCTGACTTCCCGCTGCACTTTGGTTTCGTCTGGAGCGCCAGAGCTGCGTGCTCCACCCAGCTAGGTCTGCTTCCCATTTGATGCTGGAAGCACTGTCTTCGTTCCTTTCGACGACATCCACCTGACGCTCAGCCCGAACAACCAGTGCTACACTGTAGCAGCCGTGCTGGCTGACTGATGCAACAATGTAGCCGAATGAAGCCACTGCACAGCGGTTGACGACTCCGGCCTCCACCGCCACAAATAGTGAATCCAAACTCAAGGAGCATTCCCCAGGTAGATAAAATGGGTGAAAACCCAGTTTGGCAGCTCAGTCGCTGGCTTTAGGGATCCAAGGTTGCATGTCTGGGATCCGGCGAGGGGAGCAGCGAACAGCCATCTCACATGGCTGCCATCTTGCCCTCCATTTCCAGGTTACTTCTCCCAAACAACGTCTCAATGAGAGGTAGATGTTCTAAGTGGAAAAGATTGGATTAGAAGTAAGAAGGGTACTACTAGTATTCAAATTTGCTAAATGACCTCGAAGCTCTGTCATGTTGGCTCCCCCCCATATAAGTTAGTGGAAGGCATCAATTCTCACACTTTTTGCCAGCTTCATGGACGTCTTACCAAAAAGCCCACAAGCATTTGTGATGTTGAGGAAAATTAGCTCACCTCCACCAAACAAAGAAGCACTTACTTTGTGTAATTAAGAGGAAGTACCCTTGTTTGGTGGAGGTTCAACTCTTTGTAGACTCATCTTCTTCTCTATATGAGGATTCATGTCAGCACACATTTCAGTAGGAAGACACTCGAGCAACACTGACATCCATTTAATTACACTAGACATGGTCACTGAAGGCATTACCTTGTGGTGCTTTACATAGCAGTAGAGTAGAATGTGTACTATATATTTACCCGAGGTAGCACTTCCTAATTAGCCAGTAGAATGTACTCCAGTTGGATAGACATTTTGAGCAAAACTGTGGACTCTTCTAGGATAAATAAGCAGCTGAGGATCCATTCTGGCCCGATGCTCATTTCACAGAAATTAAACTTCAACAGGAAGCACTTAAAAATATAAAAGTTTCAGGTGCCCCATATGAAGCTCCGCTTCTGTGAAGGACAATTCCTCCCAATTTATTGAACTTATTCAAGCCCAAAGCAAGGGTGTTTTCTCTGCAATTTCCTTGGTGAAAAGCGCCTGCAGCCAACCCACCCTGCGCACAGCCAAAGGCTGTGGGTGGTTAAATGCCTACAGGGGTGGGGGGGTTGGCCTCAGGCGAGGGTTGGATTAACATAAGGTAATTTAATATTACTTAACATAAAAAAAACTTACAAATTCACTGAAAAAAACAACGGTTTCAGGGACGTTATAGTTAGGAAATAGAAATTTTAAAACCTTAGAAATTCACTAAAAAACCTAAGGTTAGAGGGATATTACACAAACCTGTGTATAATATGTGCTGTGTTGACCTTACAATTTTATTTAGATAGATGGCACTATTAGTGATGAAAATAAGACTATTAGAGCACCCGTGTGAGATCAAGAATGTGAATGCTAGTTACCCATTCGCTCTCTCTTTTGTGGAAACATGCAAGTAACATCTCTGTTGTAAAAGAAAAGCAACTGTGCAAGTTATTAAAATGGGACTGAGGTCGTGATAGATATTTGATGTTTAATATTTCTTGAGCGTGTGAATACCCTAAGGCGTCTTGGTGCTAAAGATCTTCAGCAACTGACGAGAGGCGTATAAAGACTTATAGTGGGACAGAAAACATCCAAGAAACTAAGCAGGTTAGACTGGCTTTTGATGTTTTAATGGCATGGTATTCCATAGCTGACAGGTGGAAAAAACAAAGCTATGGCTGCCCAGGAAGCCTTTTTTTTTTAATCCTGGGAACAGAGATCAAATATAAGGAGGCAGATCTTAGTCTCCTCTTGCTTTTGTTCCTAAGGGAGTCAGGCCCTACTCCATTCAAAGCTTTGTGCCAGACAAAGTGCCTTAAAGGCAACCCTCTTCCTTAGAGGAAGCCAATGAAGCTCGACCAAGGCGTTTGTTGCCAACTTGTGTTTGAAAAGTTTTTTGAGAAGGTGGGCAGCTGCGTTCTGCCAGGGTGATGACTACTGTGTTTTGCTGCTGAAGGAAATGAAAGGCAACACTTTCCTTAGGGTTCTTAACACCAGAAAACAGGAAGAGATCAATTTATTTATCTGCTCCCTAAAACATAGATTCGAGTCAAAGACCACTCAGAAGTTCCGTATCTTGGAAATAGGCTCAGGGAGGAACCAAGAGTACTGGGCCACCATGAGTCGCCCCCAAAACGGGTTTCGTTCCCATAAATAAAAACCTCTGTTTTGTCTGAGTTTAACTTCAGACAATTGGCAGACATCCAGTTGACAATTGCGCTCGTACACTTGTTAAATCTGTCAGCAACTTCCTCCAGGTTGCCTGTCACAGCGACCACAAACTGTGTATCACAAGCATCCGAGGGGACTCCTGACTTAATGTGCTTGATTAAAACGATCACTTGGTCAACAGTTAGAAGGGGAAAATTACATAGTTCTGATTTTTTTTTTTTTTTTAATCAGTAGGCAAGGGTTCTACACTCAAGTCAGATGAGGTACAGAAGGAATCGAATTCCCCATAGGCTAACTCCACTTTATTTTTTAAAAATTCAGCTAGTTTGCCACAGAATGCCTGGCACGGGGGAACTGCAAAGAGGACTGGAACTTGAAAGAGACTGAACTACTTTAAAATGTTATTTTGAGGAATTAGATGCCAATTTAACTTCCTATGAATAAAATGTGTTTTTTTCCGTGCTATATAAGTTGTTTATATTTGCAGATTGCATCTCTATATCTGCTTTTGCCTATCTCATTGTAGTCCAGGTTTTCTTTAGTCTACGGCATGTTTGTTTCATAGGTCTAAGGGCAGAAGAAAACCAGGGACTGGTGGCTTTTGTCTATAAGGTCCAATTATTTTTATCGGTACACGTTTGAGGGCTGACTTGCTTAACCAATCGGGATAGCGTGCAGCTGCTACATTGGGGTGGTTCAGCAGGAGGTTGGAATATTGATGCTAAACGGGACTGCCGTATGATTTGACCAGAGCATGGGCAGTATGGCGTCAGTCATCAAGTTGGAATCATTTGAAAAAACGCCATCTAAAATAGGGCCTCATGAATGCGTGACAGTTTGCACCTTCTGCTCCAGCCTAAAACAGTTCAACAATTCCGTAAGTAGGGTGACCACCTGGCATTAGGGCAAATTCTGGACAGGACTGTAAAAAATTCAGGACAAAGGGTCAAAATTCAGGACAAAAATTCAGGACAAAGGGTCAAAATTCAGGACAAAAATTCAAGAACAAACGTCAGTTTTACAGACACGCACAAGAGAGGCCATGCCTCACTATGTAGTCAGTGCATTTATTTACTCTTTTTTAACATAGCACTATTTATTCACTGTGGTCTTTTTGTGATTGCCTCCTGGTATGCTACATTCAGGTGTCACATTACGTCCTTGTTCAGTAGTAAATTAATGCCCTTCAGTACTGCGGCAAGGCCATCACCCCTACCCAAATCTACCCGATCTTTCCTGAAGAGAAAGTAACAGCAACATTTTGATTATGTTTCTGAACATTTTAAAACCCCTGGCAAACAGTTTGGGAAACATTGAGGTATTAGCCTTATTCTAGTTTAAACAAATTGAACAAAAACATCTGGCTTACCCCAACCGCCCATGGACTTTCAACTTAACAAGGCAGGGCAGATGGTGTGGGCGACAGTCTCACACCTAATGTCAGGATGTGATGTACCCATAACTTGTCTGTGGTCTCACAGCACTAGAGTGTATGTCTGGGACTCTACATTTATCTCAGAAATGGGAGTCCAGACTACCAATCAAAGATAATAAAAGAGGAGGATGAAATCGAGAGCAAATGGGAGATCCATGGCAAGTAATTCAAAGGGTTGTTGCCAAGAACTGGGTAAATAAGGAAGAGAAGTACAAGGTGGGACAATTCCTAAAATCAGACAAGATGGGTCCACCAAGACTATTCAAAGGTATTGGGAACCTGGGGAGTTGTCTCTGCACACAGGAGCGAAACAGAAGGGGCACTGTCAAGTGGTTGAGCAAGCAACACCCATCCACCTTGGCAAACTCTTCTGGTGCAATGGTCCGCTGTTAGTGCTTGTGAAGGGTGAGCAGGGGCCAGACCCCTTGCAAGGTTGTGCAAGGCAATTGCCCACTTTGTCCATGTCTTTACATGGTTTTGAAATTGAGCAAAAGCCAAACTAGAGATCTGGGGTATCCCTAAGTGTCAAGTACACATAGAATCTTCAAAATATTTGGGATGTAAATTGCACAAACACAATTTACAAATTGTAAAATTTAATTAGTGTTTCTTTGACATATGACACTGTTTTTGCCTTTATATACATTTAGATTTCAACCTTTTGATACCTAATGATTAATATCTACCATTCTTACACTGATTTCCAGGAAAAAAATCTCGGCAGAGCGAACGGTCCCTCCAAGCCCAGTTTGCTTTTTGGTCTTCTCTTCTGCTTTCTGTAGAGGCCATGTGGCACTAGTGAAGATGGTGTGCTACCCCAATGATAGTATTATTTTGCAAACCTTCCTCTGCTCGTCCTTCATTCCTTCTTCAGACAGGCCACACATCTGATTTGGTCACTGCAGCGCCATCAGGTCCTCTTTCCACTCTAAAACTAACTGTGACTGCGGGTGGATTAGGTCTTCTGGACCTAGAATGCTATTATTCAGCTGCACAGGTCCAATGGATGGCTCACTGGCTTTCTGCCCACCTCCCTGCATGAGATGGGGTTTACCAGTAAAGACTTTTAAGAAAGGCTTAATGTACTACTCATCGTTTCCTACTGACCATTCTACGGATCACCATTCAGGGTTATCATGCACAGCTTTCTCTTACCTTGCCAGAACCTGTACACCACTGCACTGCCACTCTACTCTGCAACTCTGCACTCTACACCACTCTACTCTATGCCACTGCACTCTAGGCACTATACTCTACTCTACACCACTCTACAATACTCCACTCTGCACCACCCTACACCACTGCACTCTATGCCACATGAGTCTACTCTGCACTCTGACACTTCACCACTCTGCGTTACTGCACTCTCTGCTACTCTATTGTATGCCACACTACTCCACTGCACTCTATGTAACTCTACCCAATGCCACTTCACTCTGCGCCAATGCACTCTAAACAACTGCACTGTACGCCACTGCCCTCTACTCTGTACCACTGTACTCTACGCCACTGCGTTCTGTGCCACTTTACTCCACTCTACATCACTGCACTCACACTCTACTCTGCAGCGTTCCACTCTCCACCACTGTACTATACACCAATGTACTATGTACTACTGCATTCTATGCCACTGCACTCTATGCCACTCTACATCACTCCACTCCACAGCACTTTTCTCTACTCTGCAGCACTCTACACTACGCTACTGCACTCCCTGCAACGTCAGTCTACTCTGCAATCTTTGCCACTGCACCACTCTACACTACTGCTCTCTCTGCTACTCCATTGTATGCCACTCTACTCCACTGCACTCTATGCCACTCTACTCTGTCCCACGCCACTCCATGCCACTGCACTCTAAACCACTGCACTCTACGCTAACGCACTCTAAACAACTGCACTGTACCCCACTGCACTGTACTTTGCACCACGGGGCTCTACACCACTGCTCCTATGCCACTCTACTCCACTCCACACAACTATGCCACTAACTTTAAGCCACGCTGAACAGCAGCTACTCTGGTGTACAACATTGCTTATGGCTAAAACACATTAGCAAGGCCAATAACTCTTTCGTAGATGAGACCTATTGGCTTTACCAATGTTTGTTAGCACTATGAGGTACCGAGGTACCTGAAAGAACTGTGAAAAATACAATTACATCATAATAAAGGCTGCTACAAAATGCACAAATACATTTCGCTTAAATACAAAAAAAGTGCTTCTCAAATACAGATTTGAATAATATACAGTTTATACCGAGTACTAAAAAATGTTATAACACTCCATTAAAACCACACACCCCACAGCTCACTTTGGAACACCATTACAATACCTCTCTAAAAGAAATATCTTTGCCACCAGAAAACTTCAAGTGACTCCTTTTAGTAAAGTCAATGCAGGTTTTCAAGCCCCTTTGCATTTGCAGATTTACCAGTTGGGCACATTTGCATGTCTTTAGGGAAGGAGAGCCCCTGGCAAGAAGGTCTGATTCTTATCAGTCTGCCCCTCCCTCAGAGCGCAGGAGACTCCCAGCCTTCCAGTCCAGCTGGGGAGACTGATCTGCCTGTAATTTCGCCCTGCCTCCGTTGTCCTTAAGGTGAAAGGCTAAAATTACGGACAAATGCTGTCCATGAAGACTTTCATCACGGACAACCGTCGGCAGGGCGAAATTACGGACAGTCCGTGAAATTTACGGACGGGTGGTCACCCTATGACCGTAAGCTGTACTGAATCTTTATCACTAAAATGTACTAAGTGACAATTAAAATCCCCTAACATGATGAAATTAGGGTATTGAACTCTGAAATCAGTATAATTACATATCCATCAAGAAACTTAGCCTTTGGTCTGGTTGGGGGGGCGTTCTATAGATCATAAATCCAAGAAAAGTGAAGCTGTCTGTGAATTTGCATCTAAAAGAGAGAGCCTTACAGTCCGGCAGGGTGGTCGGTTCACATATCGCTCCCAGAGCTAACTGGTGGGTGTAAGACTCTAAGAAATCAAACTTTTTGTGTTTAACTAACGATCTAGCATTAACTGGAAAACATAATGTTAGCTGCATGCTCTAAGCACTGTTGCGGTCTTAATATCTGATCAGAGCCCTTGAGAGAGTTGACAATGTTGCAAAAACTGCATGATGAAAGACAAGGTTTATCTCGGGATCTAGATACTTGCACCTAGTAAGCTTACCTAGAGTGTTAAGGTCGAGCAACACCTCCTTTGAGTTAAAAAGAGAATGACCAGAGGTCCTGGCGCATGACTCATTCCAGGCCTGACGGGCACAGACGGGCTTGCCTTTGGTGTGCCACCAGCGTGCCCGCTGTGTGCGCACCCTGCACAGTTGCGCTCCCATAGATGTTTAAATAGTCGCCTCCTTGGAAGACTAGAGCGTGGCTTGCTTGAAAATGGCGTCTGCTCGATCTAACCAGAGAGTCAGAATGCCCCCAACAGTAAATAATGTGCCTGGTGTAAATAAAGTGCCTTTTGTCGAAATTTTTAAAAAGCCTCTGTGGAAGTTGTTAAAAGTTAATAAAATGCCCCCAAGTAAGCCAGTAACAAATATAATCAGGAAATAATTGTGGTCCTGAGCGTCACGCTCCCATAGATGTTTAAATAGTCTCTGCTTTGGAAGACTAGAGCGCGACTCGCTAGAAAATGTAGAAAAATATGGAAAGTAAAACACTACTCACATTGCAACCCAAACCACCAGAGTGTCTCAGTAGGGAATTGGGCTACAGGTTTTGCTGTAGCTAACTCTATGAAACTATCATCTGATGAATTGCCACCCTCCCGCCACGCCCCCTCCTTTTCCGTAATTTTAGTACCCATTGATAATATTTGTGAATGGGATGAAGATTCAATTTCAAGATTTAATGTGGCCGAAATGAAGGATTGTTGAAAGGCATACATTTGGAGGCTCTTTATTCCTTTATATTCAAATTATTACTGGTTTAATTTAAAATACTGTATAATAGATTTCAACATGAGCAATGATTTGTCCATTGGCTATTCAGTTAGCTTTGAACAAATAAGATGTTTGCTGTATACCATGTTGGACTTTTATATTCCGTTTGACAAAGACCGTGGGGGCGCATGCCAAAATGTGTAAGTCACTTTTATTCACCTTTTTCACTGGCACTATGCCTTAATTGCATAATAAATTGATCTAACTTTGAAAATCTGTGATGGAGTAATTTCTGTTTCGGAGTGCGCCTAATTGATCGGGAGCAGCTTCTGTGGAGTTAAGTTGTGGTTGTTCCGCTACAGGTGTGCACTTTTACATGTAGAAAGCACTTTACTAAGGTCAAGCAACTCGCAGCCAATCCCCAATCCCAAAATAAAATGGAAGCTCCTTTGGCACACTACAAAGATCTTCCAAGATCAAAATCTTATATACGTTCACACTAAGGTGCCCAAACACTACTAATCTGAATACTGACCAGACTTCCTACTGCAAACTCCCTCCAAACGCTAACAAAAAGACATGGCGCTCCAAGATCCAACTAATGTGTAGCCTAGATTGAGAAAGTGATGCAATGTCACAATAATGCTATTAAATGCCTAAGAAATGCCAAGGACCTAACAAACCGCACCATATTGCAAACAGCCGCTCACAACACTCTACACCATCTGCCACATGTCGTCCTCCACCCAAGCCCTGGCAACCGTGCGTTATTATAACCTTCCTTTTAGAGCTTGTGATGGTACAGAAAGCACTACCAAGCTGCTAGAGTACCAAATGCCATTCCAGCGACAATTAGGCTGCCCAACCCTCCTGTTTATGCAGGTTTCTGTTTTTTGCATCTTTGTCTCGAGTGCAGATGGACTTTACAGGTACCCGCGCCCAGCTGGTGAAGGAGGCTGAATGTATTGCTTTTTGCTGCTAGCTGCCTGACTGGATATCTTGAGCCGCTGAGCAGTGCGCCCATGCCCAACACTTTGTACCATCTAAGAGCTGGGATGGGTCCTGCCCAATGAAGCTTCAGGGAGTCACATTTAAAGATGGTACCTGGGAATGTGGAGACCTGCAGTTAAACAATCCAGAATGTTGGAATGAAACCATGCTGGAGATATTTGTTGGGTAAAGGTCTTTGGCATTTCTTTCTTCTGTTAAGTATCCTTCAACGTGCATATCCACTGTCAGAACGAAGGTGCAAAACACTGGGATAGAATGACTGGCCCAGGATCACAGTTTGGACAAATTGGGGACTCAAGATCATAATGCAGAACTCCTTGCTCCAAAGGCTATTACTTTACCTCCATATTACATTTTGGTAACTGGGGTATGCGAGTGAGCACCGTCTAACCCTTCTTCCCTGAAGTAAAATCCTGTCCATGGGCCATATTACATAAAGTGCCCTGGGGGCACAGTGGGCATGTGTGCTTGCTTTCAGCACCCCCAGGGCACTTTGGTATTACAGAGGGTGATACAGACGCTTGCATGCCCCCTCTGTAATATTGATGATGCCGGTGCACGTGTAGAGCTGGCATGATTCTACAGGGGCGTTCCCTCTGCCCGGGAGTGTGCCCCCTTGCTATTGAGGGAAACACTTTGCTTCTATGCCTGAGCTATAATATGCATGCAAGCACAGGAGCAAGGACACCACAATGAGGTGCACCTACTGTGCACCACAAAGAGTTGCTGAAAAGTTAGTGCATCCTCTGTGGCGGCCTTTCTAAGGGGGAAAAGAATCATGGATGCCACTGACATCCACCTCAGTGCATCCTCTGTGGCGGCCTTTCTAAGGGAGAAAAGAATCATGGATGCCACTGACATCCACCTCAGTGCATCCTCTGTGGCGGCCTTTCTAAGGGGGAAAAGAATAATGGATGCCACTGACATCCGCCTCAGTGCATCCTCTGTGGCGGCCTTTCTAAGGGGGAAAAGAATCATGGATGCCACTGACATCCGCCTCAGTGCATCCTCTGTGGCGGCCTTTCTAAGGGAGGAAAATAATAATGAATGCCACTGACATCCACCTCAGTGCATCCTCTGTGGCGGCCTTTCTAAGGGGGAAAAGAGTCATGGATGCCATTGACATCCGCCTCAGTGCATCCTCTGTGGCGGCCTTTCTAAGGGGGAAAAGAGTCATGGATGCCATTGACATCCGCCTCAGTGCATCCTCTGTGGCGGCCTTTCTAAGGGGGGAAAGAATCATGGATGCCATTGACATCCGCCTCACTGCATCCTCCGTGGCAGCCTTTCTAAGGGGGGAAAATAATCATGGATGCCACTGACATCCACCTCAGCGCATCCTCTGTGGCGGCCTTTCTAAGGGGGAAAAGAGTCATGGATGCCACTGACATCCACCTCAGTGCATCCTCTGTGGCGGCCTTTCTAAGGGGGAAAATAATCATGGATGCCACTGACATCCACCTCAGTGCATCCTCTGTGGCGGCCTTTCTAAGGGAGAAAAGAATCATGGATGCCACTGACATCCGCCTCAGTGCATCCTCTGTGGCAGCCTTTCTAAGGGGGGGAAAATTCATGGATGCCACTGACATCCGCCTCAGTGCATCATCTGTGGCGGCCTTTCTAAGGGGAAAAAGAATAATGGATGCCACTGACATCCACCTCAGTGCATCCTCTGTGGTGGCCTTTCTAAGGGGGGAAAGAATAATGGATGCCACTGACATCCACCTGCTGTGGGTTCAGTCGTTGCACCTGCCTGCTGGAGGATTTCTGTCTACCTTTCAAAGCAGTCTGGGTGCCACCTGCACTGTGAACCACGAATCAACTGCTTCAAACAGCTGGTCCCCCTTTCAGTAATGCGCTGCCCCTAGTACAGGTGCAAATTCACAGCAGCCCTAGGACAATACATTATTTATAAAAGGGTGCTGTGTCCCGTTTGTGCTGCTGCACACTAGGTAATTGTGCGCAATGGGGCAAAAAGTTTTTTTTTTTGTTAACCATAAACTTACCAATAACCTTTATATTGCTTCATAATACTCCCAATCTTGGAAAAAAATGAGGAAAGAGTAATAGGTACTAAACGATGGTTGGCCAGGGGCACATAAATAACCCAAATGGGGACGTCATGGATAAAACTATGCCTCCTGGTTCCGCAGATATAACTAGCTCATTATCCCACAAGTGGGGTAACAGGTATTCAGATTGAAAGGCCAAGGGGCTGCCTTTACAGGGAAATGTCACTTCGTGTGGGCCCTCCCCAGATTTTTATTTCATTTCATATTTCCAGCATATTTAGGCAAAGGAGTAAAACTAGGATTATGCCTAACGGTGAATTGCCCAACTAGTTAGTGGGTCTGTCAAGTTGTTTGTCAGGCACTTGCTGCCTGTATTGTACCTTTTTCTTAGCCTGTCCCCCAATATTTTTATGTCATGGGGATATGGTACACGTAGATAGTGAGCCGTTTTCTTTAGGTCTTGAGGCAGTAGGTGGTTACAGAGCATTTTCTTTGATTCGATACTGTGGTTTACTATCGACATTAGAGGTAAGATTATTTAATTTCATCTGAGTGAAAATTATTAATGTTGTAAACGTGTCGTTCCAGTAGCAGGCTGTGGCAGCTTACTCTGTTGGATGTAAAGGGGATGGAACTCAAAAACTGTTTTAGGATGTTCGTCTCCTGGATAACTTCAGTATCCGGATGATTTGTAAGTTTTAGAAGGCCTGATTTCGAAAGAGTGGTTATGGAGTTGAAAAACAAAATGTGCTCTGCAACTGTTAATTATCCGTGCAGTCCAGCCTGTCTTCTGTTGTGCCAGCGTGTGCAGAGTGCCTAGGCACAAGCAAAGTGCTTCTGCACGTGCAAGTTGTCTGCACATATGCGCAGGGCCTACACGTATTCAATGTGATGATGGAAAGCTGGCCTGGGCGGTAGCTGCAGTGCGCTCCACAAATGTTGGTAACGTAGCAGATCTGTGATTATCTGCGTTCCAAATACTGGTTGATTGATATAGGCCCACATGTCTGTCAGCAAACTGCTCTGTTCAGACCTTTAAACGGGGGCGTAGCTTGGTCAGTAAGATTTGTGGGGGTGAGCTTCAGACTTCTGACAATCCGGCTGGCATATAATATTTAAATACATTATAAGACAAGCAGGGTGCATGGGAAGGGCCTAAGGGGCGGTGGAAAGGGAGAGATGTGCGGATTGGTAGGAGTACTAGCAGAGAAAACACATTATTCTGTAAAATAACCAATATTTTTGAGGACCTTAAAAGGAGGGAGGGAGAGAGATGTTGTCTGTGTTTATGTAAAAATGCCTGCTGAACTCGCACTGTCATCTCGATACCTGATTGAAAGCACCTGTACCCCAATAGTTATCAGAAAGGAGACTTATTAGGGGGTGTAAATCACCCCCTCCCCCCGAGGAACTCCTGTTCTTTTATTTTCTCTTTTCGTTGATATCTGGCACTGTGCAGAAACCAGGCAACACTGCAGAGAACATATGTGACAACTACACGTTCATTATGTTTTCCTGTGTTAGCAGTAGGCGGATCATTACTTTTTTAATATGTAGTAGGAAGTAAAGCAGTTCCTCTCTGTTCAAAACAAGTTGGCTCTCTTTACTTCACTATAGTGTATTCTATTTATACCGTGTTAAATACTGATCACCCACAGCAAATTTGAAGACGTTACCAGCATTTTTCTCTTTACATAAGGGTAATGGCTAGGCTTGACCTCGTTGGGCCAACACAGAATACCACATACCATCCATCAGTGCTTTAAGTAAAATAGACAGTGCGCAGGCTTAATAAACAGTCAATTAACTTATAACGTGATCATTTGATTCATCACCATCCAACTTAATGTGTTTGAGCTGATTATGTCACTGAAAAGTTACAAACCACCTGGGCGAATAGAATGACTTCTTGGGTCAAAGGTTAATTCCGGAGGGTCAGCTGGTCAAATATGTATTGGGCTGGAGTACCTTTGTGGTCTTCAACAGGCCACCCTTGGTGACTCCACTATGGTCCATAGAACACAGCTGCAGCAAGTTCCCCCATTGATTTCGTGGTGGATGCCTTTATTTTGGTGCTATCACTTTGTACCACTGAGCCGAGCTTCACCAGCAGTACGCCAGGTGTAAGGATAAAAGGCCTTGCATGCCTGGTTTGGACAGGTGGGTACTTGAAATTGCCTTCTGAGATCAGGTTAGTTTAATTCATGAATCTACCAAAAAGGGGACTTGTCCGCAGCATTGTACTTCATCACCGAGCTTCCCTGGTGCTCCAGATTTGGCCCTTTCTCCTGACCCTGGCAACTCAAAGGGAGGAAAGAACCACTGCTTATTTTTTTTTTTTATGCCTTTGTCTGAAACTCTGCTCTGAAGCCCGTAGCCCGTGCAATTAATCATCAGTGAACCGAGGACCAGGGCTACTACTCTTAAATCCACCTCATGCCTCTTTAATCCATTACCAGACACTCCCTGCCCTTTTACCTAACTCCTGCAGGTTCCTGCTTTCTCACTTTGTGACGGTTTTCCTTTGTCTTTCCGATTACCGTGCTTTCCCTCTTCCTCTCAGTACTTAGCTGTTGGAAAGTTAAGCGCTGGTCCCCAGAAATAAACGCTGGTGACGTCCACCGACAACCACTATCTCAAATTAAACACTGGAAGGGCGATTTGTTGGGTGTACCAATAGCATTTTTAGTAACCAACAGAGGAATGGTGAGAACCTGCCAGCATGTCACTGGTATACATTGCCCTTGGTCTGAATGGGAACTTCCTCAAGCCGCGCAGGGACATTACGCCCCTGGTTGTTGGGTGATTGGGCCTTCCCACCTGGAGTTAGGCCGCGGTGAGGGGAGTTCTGCAGCATATGCACAGCCTCTCGGGCCACGTCTTTGGGTGGAAGGAGGGGGCGCAAAACATGAAAAGAGGACAAGTAAGGCATGCCATCAGATCCTGCATTAATCACATTGATTGGCTTCATACTCTGTCGTTGACCTTTCGCCTCAATTGATGGATATCTACACTAGAGCAGCTGCTTCCATAGTCACTCGCGTTCTCATGGATGTGTCCATCTTCACTGTCGAGTTACAGTACCTCCCCGTGGGGTCTGGGGAAAAATACTCCAACCGAGGAGTCGCAGGGAGGGGACACTGGGGCAAGCAGGACGCTTTTCAATATTTACCCACAATACGGCGCGTTGTATATGCGTCACTTCAGAGTCATTCCGTCCACATCATACATATCCACACATTGAGCATTAAACAAGGCATAACAGGTCTGTTATTGTTGAACATCTTTGAGTTGGTCCGTTTTTCTTCGGTAACAGCCATGTGTAAAATTATCAGCCCTCAACATCATAACTTAATTAGCCGCGTTTGTCCACTGTCCGTGATGTTAAAATGCTGGCCCTTGCAGCTCTGACCGAGCCTCGAAAAATGCCTTCTTTAATTTCGAGTGCATTGGGGAGTAGGTAAGTGGTCGCCTGCACAGGAGAGAAAAGCCACGCAGCTCGAGGCATCGCCCCGCCCCAGGAGAGTTCCTCGATTCTCTCGAGCTATAGTCTGCAGAGCACGGGCTCTGTCATGTGACTGAGTGCCACGCGAGCCTGCGCGCGCAGAGGGTCACAGTGAAGCACCTGAATACCACCCGCTCCGAGGTCATGGGAAGCAATCACTGGAAATTCAATGGCATAAAAAATAGGGAAGGAGAATACTAGGAGCGCAGGGGCTTAAAACGGCGATGGAGGAATAGACTGGCGTGAGAACCAGGAAGATAGGAGAGGGGTATCCGATGGGCGAAACGGGGCACACATAGGGGCCGCAGAAAAGGAAGCCCGGTTTGTGGACTGTAAGTATAATGCAATGTCAGGAAGGTAGACACGCAGCATTAGACGTATAGGTAGAAAAGTTGATTAAGAAACATAAGTAGGTGAATAGAGAGAGTAGATGGAGAGAAAAAATGTTGACAGTCCTGTTCAGCAACAAGAAGACTGGAGAAGTAAGAAGAGGGGAGAGGGGAAAGTCTAGCCAGATCAGAGGGAGCATGGGATTTTTTTCCAGGTTCTTTGCCCATGTAAAAGTTCATGGCTGGATAAAGTCATGAAGGAGCAAAATAGGAAGAGAGAAGCTGAGTAAGAAGACAGATGAGCTAGATACAAGACTGTAGAGGATCGTGGCGCACGAAAAGGAGGTACGGATGCTAAAATTGTAGAAGAAACGAAAGAGCACAAGTGCAGGTGACTGAAGGGAGCAAGGGAGAGGGAATGCAAGGACGTCTTACAGGAGGAGAAAGGTAAGTAATGATCAGCACCAGAAATAGGGAATAAAGTGATCATTTTACAAGCTGGTGGAGAAGGTTCGATAATGCCTTGAGCAAACAATCTCAATGACGAGGCCTGCTTCTCTCACACATCCACCCCTCTCCAACCCCACCAGTTAAAAATGTACCAAATAAAGTCCAGCAGTTATTTCAATATTCTGTTACTGTCCTAATACAGAAACCTGGCACAGCCTTGCCACGCTAAATTTTCACGTATGGGTCCAAGGGAAAAAGTGTTAAACATTCATGGCTGTTTGAGCGGGAACTGCTACGAGTCTCCAAGTGTTCTCAACCAGTGCTGGCTTATTGGTACTGGTGCGAAGCCATGCTCATGAGGATGAGAGAAACTGCAGATATACAGCAGTATTTCTGTCAACCATCGCCCGCTTTCTGCCAAGACACTTATGTTTCTACCTAAAAAAAAATCCGTATAAATTGGACGCTGGAAATAACGAAACATTATTAATCCAGTGCTCGTGGACTGCCCAAGTATGTGGCACCGGGAATCCTTTTTTTTTTTTTTTTTTTTTTACCCTCCAAGGACTCGGTGCAAATTAACAATGTGAACATCTCGGGCTCCGCAGCCGGATGCCAGCTGTCACATCAATGGGAAGTGGGAGCAGAAGCCCGGCTCGTGCTGTCTGCTCTGTGCAGCGCAGAGGTAGGAGGTAGCCTCGAGCGCTCGCTGTCCTGGGCAGACGTCATCTTCCTCGCGCCCAGGCTTTGGAACACTTGCGCCGCTCGAAGAAAACCCAAAACCCACCTGTGTGCATGAAATGCGGCCTGCAGACGGGGGCGGTGGAGCGGCAAATGAGTGAGGGCGAGACGCTGGCAGGAGGAGGAAGAGGCCAGACTTTCAGGGGAGGACATATACTTCTGATGTCGGACTATCCAGTCTGCCCCCTCCGTTGGGAAGGCTGAGGCCCCAGGTCTTTACAGGGGACGGCACCTTCATAAAGGTTCACCTAGAGCGTTTGAGTGTGGCACCTGATAAGAATAAAATTAAAACAATCTAAGATAGGTGAAGCTGACTGCACGGTCGCTGGTAATTAATCTAGTGTAAACCTTACAATCAACGTGCATGTTTACCCAGAGAATAAAAATGGAGTCGGGGCTATTGCCTACAATGGCATGACGGTTGTGGTTTAACAATGCCACCCGAGCCACACCCCATAAACACCGATCACACCCCATAAACCCTAGTCCTGCATTTTGCACGTTATATTTTTCAAAGGGACATCCATGGTGGAGGGAAAATCTGTTACCAGAGCAGCGAAAATAAAAGCATATGGAGAGAAGAATTTTACCAAGTCCTGAACCCTTAACAATCGCCAACAGCATGCCTTCCAGAACGTTCCTTTGTTTGAAGATGTCTGCTTGTGTTTCGAGACCTACCATGAAATCATTCACTGGATGCCCCTCGAATATTAAAATATACTGATGTTTGTTATTGGGTTGTATGTCCTAATAATATCCTAAGTTACTAATTTTAAGTTGAGGCGTTAAGTAGAGTTTGTAATGATAGTGCAGTTGGAGCAGAGGAAGGCGGGACTGACACAGGTTAATAACATTGAACTAATTAATTAGAACGCCCTCTGTTTATGATTATATTTTGCTGCAGTAGAAAGCAGGTATTAACAAGCATTTACAATTCAGTGGGTCTTGCATTTGCTTGAGTTAGAGCTATTGGCGTTGTAAAATTCATAACTGGACTTTTCTTGCCACATAAATTGGGGAACCTGCCTCATAATTTGTTTTTTTCCTACCACATAATTCCAGTGGCCCTGCATATAACTAAAGCACTTCCATTTACCTTCTTCCTCCATCTGCAGCCAAAAATGAAAATGTTGCCATTTAGCATCCTAATTTAAATCTGCCATGCTAATTCCAATAGAATACAACTTTCACCACCCCACCATCACAGTTGCTGGCTGGCTAACACAATTCCCAAAACAAGACAGCCACGAATAAGTAATGAGAGAAATAAACTAGAAGGGTCACCCAAACAGTCATAGTTTGCTGAGTCATAAGGCTGTTAAGTTGACCTGAATCATGGTCATAACTGCAATAAGGAGAGATTAATAAAACATATACAATCATCATATAAACCCATTAAAACTTGTATCAGAAATAAACATTTGGCATTAGATTGTAATGATCCGAAAATCCCCTAGATAACAGCACAATGAAAATAGCATTAGTAAGAAACATGGTCATGTTACCATATAGTTAGCCCCTAGAGGGCATAACCACATGAAAACAAAATGACTGAAAGTATTGCAGTATAACCATATATTTAGCCCACTAGAGGGCATAGTGCATTACACATTTTCAGGGCTAGCAAGCCTACTGCAATGATTTTGCAAACAGGACCCTTAAACACAAACTACTCTCAGCTGTAAAACAAAAGGTCCAGCTATGACAGAGGTTAAAAAGACACTGAATGGAGGAGGGGTTATTATTTGTGTGCCCCCACCAACCTAGCCTGGGGACCCAGAGATGATCTAGACCAGTGGTCTTCAAACTTTTTAATCCGCGCCCCCCCAGTTGAAAAATAAAAATCATTGGGCCCCCCTCAGAATTTTTCACAATTATTTTAGAAAGATGCCAATGTTTAAATAGGTCTAAATCTATTTAAACATTGCAGTTAACTACTGTTATCTTTTTAAAACTGCAATAACATGCTTCTGCTTAAAACAAAGGCATGTTATCTGTATACTATTTATTTTGGCCAGAGTTTGGCGCCCCCCCTGGGATCACTTGAGGCCCCCCAAGGGGGGCCCGCCCCCCAGTTTGAAGACCTCTGATCTAGACAGAAAGAACAGATTGTGGTGACCATTTTGGTGGTGGTCCCATTGTCCTATGTCCTACAATACTTAGGTCCTTAAGACACAAACTACTTCAAGCTGTAAAACAAAAGTTCCTGCCATAAGAGAGCTTAAAAAGGGAGTGAATGGTGGGAGGGGTTATAATTTTGGGGTCCCCACTAAGCTAGTGTGAGGACCCATAGATGACCTAAACAGAAAAATATGTGTCATGCTGAATTTTGTGGTGGTGGTCCCTTTGTCCCAGGACCACCACAGACTGAGTTATGGGCAAAAATGTTTTAAATGCAAAGCATATTGCGGCGACTTTTCCCAAGTGCAGTGAATATTGTAGCATTGGCTCCCCCGCTGTGCAGGGAGAGCCCTGTTGCAGATTTCTTTTTTTTTTTTAGTACAGCATTTATCAATTATAAGTGTTTTTGGGAAAGCTATGGAGCGCAAAGGGTAGAGCCAAAAGAAAGGACTCTGATTAAGTAACAGTGTGAACAATGTGAGCAGCGCTCCAGTACCGCTGATGGAGTTTGTGCTGTTGACACTGTGAGGGCCGTGGCCACCATGGAGCACAAAGGGGAGCAGCAAAAGAAAAAAAATAGTTTACCCACACTGAAGTATATCAGCAATCGTGCAACTATACATGTAACAGGGTCAGTCTGCAAGGCAGTAACAAAACCGTCCCAAGGCGGAACAAACGTAAAGCAATTACCAATGACCATCAAGGGAATTTTGAAAGGTAATTCCACAAATGAATGGAAGTGGTGGGTGTGGTTAAAAGCCTACAATACTTACAACAGGTCAAAGCGCTTGCGCTTGACCTAAAAAATTGAGACTCAATGGTTAATGATGAAGGAAGTCAGACAAATACCTCATTGACCATAATAGATTGACAGGCACAGGGAAATTCGACTCTGTAGTTGAGTGTGAAATACAGGGAGCGTACTTATATTCACTCACAGAACAGCCCCTTAAAACGTTGTCTTCCTCAGTGTGCCCTAAGAGATTAAGGCAACAATTTCCCATTGTTCTCCGGCTGCTGGATATTGTCATCTACTCTTCTGTATTAGTTGCCCAAGGACCTACTACTGTGGCATCTATAGTTATTCTTGGTTATGCTACCTCTACTTCTGGATGAATCCGTGCAGACCCAGTGCATCAGTGTTTACCTGCGTCCTTGGGCGTACCCACTGATGTTCCAGGATAGAGCCATCTCGGTTCTTCGTGTTGGCATACTTAGTTGCCAGAAGATGTAAATTCAAAAGGGTATGTTTGGTGGGTATGTTCAAATACGACTTCATCCTAACACACCTCTCTCTATATGCCAAATTTTATCTCCGCTACAAGTTTTAGAGCAACAATTGGGGAGAATACCTTGTGTTTCAAACCCGGCAATCACCTTTTGCCCACACAGACCCCTCTAAATAAAAAAGCCTCTAAATCATTAGTACTCAAAGTATGACCTGGTGTCTGCATGCGTCCCTCCTGACCTTTACATTCAGCCCCCGAGTTCAACAGCAGCACTGGACTGCTATTTACTTGACTCCACACTAATCGTTAAAAAGATGATAAACAGGCACATTTTTATTTAGAGGCTAATTGATGTTAAAAACATAAATACCCCCTCCCCACCTCCTCCCACCCTGACAACAAGCCAGTAGGGAAATGAGTGGCAAGTCAGATATGTGCACTCTTTGGGTGCCCTGGGTTCTTATTATGCATGAACAGCTCTATACCTTTTTAAATCAAACATAGGAAAGGGTTTTGTACAGCACCCACCCTGCAATCATGTATTTCGAGATCCTCTTAAATAGGATAATGAAGAAAAAGGAGGGAAAGTGAAATAAAACAATTTCCTAGGGTCACACAATTTGGTAAAGTGAGGAAGCCAGGAATAATCACAGGTTTTCTGGTTTTACTTTGTGCAGTTAAGCCACTTGATGCATATGCTTCACTTCCACTACGTCATCCTTACCGGCAAACACCCCCCACTGTCTGCCACTGCTGGCATCCATGCTGCCCTCGGTCACATCACAGACCAAACTGCGAACATTTTGTCAACTACCCATTCTCTAACTCCAGGCATAACAAATGAAGAGTCATTCACTCATCCACCCAAAAAGTGTTCTTTCAAGTGGTATCCACATATAATACAGCCGGCAATGAAATACAGAAGACAATGACTTGCACAAGTGCTATATGAATAATGACTTGTTGTGTATCTAGTGACTTACGCCACATTTCTGTAATTTCTAATCCCTACAAACAAAAGGTATCCGTATTGCCCTGTTTAATTGTATTAAATTTACTGACATCAGAACCAGCTTAGACAGAGTGCGTTTTGCGGATTTGAATGTGACCTTCTGTTTACTGCATATATCAGCAATGAGCGTTTAACTCACTGGACCACGTGAATATAAATAATCAGAATCAAGAGGCTTGGCATGAGCAGAGAAATTAAAATTTTTTAGAGCTTCTATTTACAGTTCAGATGTGTACATACACCACACGCCTCCCACAAACACTCACACCCTCCCTGCCCCCACTCTCCTCCCTAACCCTGCCCCCACACTGTCTTTTGGATTGCATGGCTTGTAATGGTTTGGATGAAAATAAAGATAATTTAAGGGTCCAACACCCTTGACATTCAAAGCCATCTCCTGGATAGGTGGAGTATTTTGAGTTGTATGAGGAGCTCCCACTGCCAAATGCTTAGTTGTTACATATGTTTGAATTGGCCCGCAAGCGTGGCAGCTTTTTGGACAAAATAAACTCCAACTCGGCTGATTGCTCCTCATGAGAGTTAGCGAAAATGAAAATGAACAGCAGGGTTGAAAAAAACACAAAAAGTGCTGTAACTATTTTCTTAGGACCAAGGGCATTGGAAAGTACTGGATGTTAAATTGGAGAGAGAGTTAATGTAGACTGACAATTCCAGTTCCCTGAGTGACCTTTTCGAGCAGATTTTCCTCACTGGTCCTGTTCAGTTCCAATAAATCTGCAGAGGCAATTGAAGTAAAGTGCAACTTGATAAAGAAATGTACTGCATCTATGTTCAGTCCTTTGGCTTTCTGTAGGACCCCTGTAAGTACAGGAAAGCCTTGAAACACAAAGTTTATCACTGATCACAACTTCTGCTGTCCCTTCTGAACTTACCTAGCTTCATGCAGGCAGTCAGTAAAGAGATAGGCCTGTTGTGTCCTCCTTAAACATTTTATCACCTATTTGTCTTCTAACGGCCAGTCATTTCTCTGTTCCTGGATGCACTGCCAACTGTTTTTTCTTCATCTTATACTTTACTGCCACAGGTTAAGTTGCGCCTTTCTGTCATTTTTCAGACAAAACCACTGTTCCAGTGAAGCTCAGGAAGTTTGAGCTTGGTGTCCTACCCTTTTTTCTCTCGCATCAGGTAGTTTGATGCTGTACCAAAAGTGGAAAAACAGAGCTTATGCAGAATAATTCAATTTCAAGGGCTCTAAGTCCGACCTGTGTCATGAGAAATATATTGACACCTTCAGTGAACCTGAGCACTTATATGCAGACAGTAGCTGATAGAGACATCTAGTTGCAGATTCTTACCTTAAAATATCCCCCAGGCGTCCGTCTCGATCCCAAGATTATTCTTGGAGTAGTACCCCTGCACTCCATTAGGTGGCATCGATTGACTCCGCGTCAGTCGTTGGCATCGTGGTCGCCGGGTATGATGCTGTGGGTCGTATATAGGTGCCACCCAGGCTCTGACGTCAATTCTTTTCTTTCTGTGCCAGCCTATGCACAGATCTGGAGAGAGCTACCCTTACAATTGCTTTTTGACTGGCTTTTCGACTTTGTCAAAGTTTCTTTGATTCTGATGCATCAAGCTGTCTTCAAGGAAGACCCGCTTCAAGCCCTGTGACTCCTGTCACTGCATGATGTCGGTGACAGATCTGCACCTGTCTGTGGTGCTTGGAGAGTGACCACGACCCGAAGTTGTGCTCAGACTGCCAGGCCATGAATCTGAAGGCTTTGAGGGAGCAGTCCCTAAAGCTCCTCGCTGCCCAGCATCCGGCTCCGCATCACTCCCGGTCAAGAGGTAGGTCCCGAGACTGCTCATGAAGCCATCACGACTCCTCGTCCCATTCAAGATTGTAGGGACATTCAGGTGTTAGCACTAGAAGAAGTTGAAGCAGCACAAGCAGTCTTCAACTTCACCCTGTTGGTCGGACGAAGTGGGAATAGGAGCGTCTTCGCTCTAGGCCTGTATCTTTGTAGCCTACTTTTTGGTCGGCTCTGCTCCTCCCTGAGTTTCCGAGAGCCAGAGCCACCCCTGACCAGTTAAAGGAATTATACAAGGGCATGTGCCTCATTTTTGGGTAGTTTGGCGCTGTTGGGGATCCTTTGGGCCCCAAGAGGTTGGAAGGGGCCCCTTCAGGTTCCGCACCCGCAGCTTTGGCCTCAGCTCTGAGGGGCACCCAAGGATCTGCTTCCGGATCAAAACTGACATCAATTGTACCATTGCAACCTTCCCCTTCTACGGTTCTGGCATCGACGTGCCTGACGTCACCTCGGCCTGTTGGCAGCGTTGATCCTATACTCATCACCAACTGACACAGAGCCAGAGCGGCGTTGCTCGATGCTGATTGAAACTTCATCAGGACCTTGGTCCTGAGCTTGGATACTGACCCCTATTCTTATGGGTACGAGTTTGGTGAGAGTTTTGAGGGGTCGCTTGACCCTTCAGAGTACCAGCTAGAAGACCCTATGGGCTGGGCTCAGGAACCGGGTGAAACCAGCGGTCTTGCTACCTCCCCTGATAGTGGTATGCTTTCTCACCCTACTGTGGCTATGGAAGAGAGGGGGCTTCTTACTCCATGGTGGTGTGGAGAGCTGACTGAGGTGCTTCAGCTCAGGACTTCCACGTCAGAACCAGTTTTGCCCTTCACTGAAGCCTTTATGGATGTCCTGCTTGGGACCTTGTCCAAACACAGCACAGGGACTCCTGTTAATAGGACAATAGCTAGCCACCACAGGCCTGCACCTAATGACCCAGCTTTCCTGACACCGTACCCCCAAGAGCTTGGTCATCCAAGCCTCAACATCCCATGGCATGTTCCCTTCCGCTCCCCTGTATAGGGAGTCAAAAAGGCTGGACCACCTTGGGAAGAAGCTGGTTTCTTTCTCCAGCCTGCCATTGCAGTCTGTGAACATCACATGCCTTTTGGGCAGCTACACCCATACTTTATGGGTCATTGTCACGCAAGTGCTGCCATAGGTCCCGGAGGAGGCCCGGGCCATTCTCTCCCAGGGTGTTGCTAATGGGAGAGACGCAGCCAAGTTCACAATCATACGTGGGCTGGATATAGCCAACTCTCTGAGCATATCGGTTGCTTCAACTATGGCCTTGAGGTGCCACGCCTGGTTAAGGACATCTGGCTTTTTAGGGGATGTCCAATCTACTTTGATGGACATGCCCGATGATGGCACTAGTCTCTTCGGGTCAAAGCAGACTCTGCGCATGAGTGCTTTAAAGAGTCCTGGGCTACGGACCGGTCCTTTGGCCTCGCTGCTGCCACACATTCCCCTCAGTCTGCTTTTCGCCCCTTTCATGGCTATAGAAGGGGCACCCAGCCATGTCCGTTCCCCATCAGCCACCGTGCCGCGCCTGCTGCTCTGCTCAGCCTCTGCGTGGCTGGGAATGTGGGATCCAGCATCTGCATGGATCAGGGAGCCAGCGTTCTAGCCAGTCCACTGCAGCCTTCAAACCTTACTAGCCTGGCACTTCCCCACCAGGGACCAGTCGGCAGCAGGATTCCCCATCACCTGCACTGCTGGAACGCCATCATGTCAGGCATGTGGGTTTTGTGATAGCCCAAAGGGGCTACTCCCTTACCTTCGAGACTGCCCCTCCCTCCATGCCACCATCCTATGATAAGATGACGGATGATCACCTGGCACTTCTCTGCAAGGAGGTTCTCTTGGCCAGTGGAGCCATAGAGAGGGTCTCTGTGCCAGAAGCAGGTCGTGGTTGTTATTGCTGCTACTTTCTGGTGCCTAAAAATGACAAGGCATCCGCCTGCCCCTCAATCTCTTCCTCAGGAAGGAGGAGTAAAAAATGCTCACTCTGGCTCAGGTCGTATCTGCCTTGGACCCTGGAGACTGCATTGTAGCGTTGGTCTTGCAGGACGCCTATTTCCATATTCCTGTCCTGCCTGCCCACAGACGTTGGTGCATGGTAGGTCACAAGCTTTTTCAATTCACTGTGCTCCCCTTTGGCCTTACCAGTGCCCCTTGGATGTTCACCAAAAAGATGGTATGGTAGCAGCTCATCTAGCCAGGCGGCGGGTTTCAGACTTCCCCTGCCTCAACGACTGGCTGAAGGTGGGTTCGCCCCAGGCTGTCTACCACCCCCAGACTATGACTGACCTGCATTTGCTGGGGTTCACTATAAACCTACCCAAGTAACACCTGATTCCCTGTCCACGCTTCCTTTAATAGAAGCTGTTCTGGACACGGTGCAGTTTCGGGCCTGTCCTCCCGAGCGGCAGGTCCAGGATATTCAGGCTATGATACCGATGTTTCAGCCCCTATCATGGATTTCAGTGAGAATGACTCTGAGGCTGCTGGGCCTCATTTCCTCCTGCATTCTGCTGGTGACTCTTGCCAGATAGCATATGCAGGCTCAGCAGTGGGACCTGAAGTGGGACCTGAAGTTCCAGTGGGTGCAGCATCAGGGGAATCTCTTTGAAATGGTCCAGATCTCAGAGGGGACTCAACAAGATCTGCAGTGGTTGCTTTTGAACCGCGATTGGATCAGAGGCAGATCGTTCTCCCTTCCTCAACCTGATGCCACTGTAGTGACAGATACATTACTCCTGGGATGGGGGAGCCACATGGGAAAGGTGGAGATCAGAGGCATCTGGTCTCCGGCGGGGTTCGAGCTCCATATCCAACCTGTTTGAACTCAGGGCAATCAGACTAACACTTAAAGCATTCCTTCCCTTGCTCAAAGGGAAAGAGGTGCAAGTGTTCACGGACAATTCCACCGCCATATGGTACTATAACAAGCAGGGCATGGTGGGGTTGTGGACTCTGGCTTCCTTTACACCTTTTCGCCAATACTGCTTCTGCCCACAGTTCTCAAGAAGATCAGGAACGACCGGGCCCAAGTTATTCTTGTGGCTCCGGACTCGGAATGGGGAGTATGGTATCCCAAGCTCTTGAACTTGGCCATCAATGCTCCGCTCATCCTGCCTCTTCGGGAGGATCTTCTGTCCCAGCAGCGGGGAACGATTCTCCACCCGATCCTGTCTCCACCTTCTTGCATGGAGATTGATTAGTGGCAGTTGACAGCTTTTGACTTTTCGTCTGAAATCTGTAAATAAAAATGGTATATACCTGTCATTGGAACACGTTTGTGGCATGGTGTACAGACAAGTCTGTTGACCCCCTCTCTCCCCTTGTTTCTGAGATTCTTTTGCTTATTCTTTCATTGGCCCAGCAGGGCTCTGCTCTGGGAACCCCAAAGGGTTATTTGTCTGCCATATTGGTGCTGCCATCAACCCACAGGGGTATGCACAAGGGAAAAATCTCCGTATCCAGATTGACGCCTGGGGAAAATTCTAAGGTAAGGAATCTGCAACTAGAATGTCTCTACCAGATAATTTGTTACCTAATGTAAGTAGCTTGTTTATCTCACTCACTCATATTCTCATCATCATATCCATTCTCTCAAAGGATTTAACTTTCTCCAATGCCCCTACATCTAAATTGTATTCATTACCAAGCATTGGCAAAGCCAATCGTTCTCGCCTATTAGCCCAATGGTTTTACCAATCTTTTTTAGCAATGCTGTATAGCATTGCCGCTGCTATACCACACCACTTTTAAAGTAAACAACAAATGACATGGCTGCTACATAATTGTGTAGGTGCATGCATGCATTCAATGTATGCATGCCTACAAAATTACATGCAAAAACAACAGAAGATGGACGGAATGCAGAACAAATCAAATATTCACCCCCAGTCACAGATCTGGGTTTAATCCATCAGTTTTTGTGCTTGCCATGCCATTCCAGCTCAGACCCAGCCATATGCAAATCAGTCTGGACCCTGATCCCCAAACTGTGTTTGCTTGCTTTTGTTGCCATAAGGGCTTACCCTGCCACTGGAATCAATCTAGCCTGGCTGATGAAGGGTGATACCCTGAAACCGGTCCCAGGGTGCTTGTTTCCGGTCCAGGGAGGACCTGGCCTGGCAGTTCGGGCTGGACTGTTTCCATGGGGAACAGGGTCAAGACTGATTTGCATATGGCTGGGTCCAAACTGGGGTGGCATGGTGAACAAAGGAATTAATGGATTAAACCCAGATCTGTGACTGGGGGTGAATGTTTGATTAGTTCCACATTCTGTCCATCATTTGTTTTTGTTTGCTACAAAATTACGTGGGCATTTTTTTCATTCTGTTTACCTATCTGAGATGGATCAGTAAATAAATAAAAAAGGAGGGAAAAGCACTGTTTTAAAATGCAGCATGAAAGTGCTTAATAAAACTTTAAGACAAATTAAAAATCATGACCAGTTTGCGGAAGCCAGTTGGGGGGAGAGGGAGTGGGAGAAGCAACACAGCGTGTAAGGGGAGAAGTAACCAGAGTTATAGGTAGCAATATGGACCCTAGGGAGGGGTGGAATGGAGGAGTAAACAGAGGGAAGTGAGTGCAACATGAGTGGGTTGGGGAAAGAAGCATCTGGGTACGAGAGAATAAGCTGGTGGTGGTGGAGAAAAGCACTGGGAAGATTACTGGAAAACTCATGCACTCTAATGAAATGCTTAAACAACAAGAAAAAAGTAGTCCACCGAACTGTGGAACCAGAGAAGCTAGCAAACAAGGAGAAGTTAAAGAGGCCATGCTCCACAGGAGAAACAAACATGTTGGATATGGCCCTTTTTTACAGGGCCATCC
Source organism: Pleurodeles waltl (assembly GCF_031143425.1). Taxonomy (NCBI): domain Eukaryota; kingdom Metazoa; phylum Chordata; class Amphibia; order Caudata; family Salamandridae; genus Pleurodeles; species Pleurodeles waltl. Next base: position 116,258,814 of record NC_090449.1, on the reverse strand, counting down.
CCAGTCTTTTTGCCTCCTTCATCCTAATGTTCCTGACCTGTTTTTTTGGCTTTAGGACTCTGGGCACTTTACCACTGCTAAAACAGTGCTAAAGTGCATATGCTGCCTGTGTAAATTGTCCTGTTGATTGGTATATCCATGATTGGCATATTTGATTTACTGGTAAGTCCCTAGTAAAGTGCACTAAAGGTGCCCAGGGCCTGTAAATCAAATGCTACTAGTGGGCCTGCAGCACTGGTTGTGCCACCCACATTAGTAGCCCTGTAAACATGGCTCAGACCTGCCACTGCAGTATCTGTGTGTGCAGTTTTAAACTACCAGTTTGACTTGGCAAGTGTACCCACTTGCCAGGCCAAAACCTTCCCTTTTACTACATATCAGGCACCCCTAAGATTGGCCTTAGGTAGCCTCAGGGGCAGGGTGCAGTGTATGTTTAAGGTAGGACATGTAGTAGTGTGTTTTATATGTCCTATCAGTGAAATACTGCTAAATTCGTTTTTCACTGTGCAATGCCTATCTCTCTCATAGGCTAACATGGGGGCTGATTCCCTTTGAGAGCAGACAAAAATGTGGAGTTTAGGTTCTCTGAACTCACAATTTAAAAATACATCTTTTAGTGAAGTTGGTTTTTAAATTGTCTGTTTGAAAATGCCACTTTTAGAAAGTAGGCATTTTCTTGCTTAAACCATTCTGTGACTCTGCCTGTTTGTGGATTGTCTGTCTGGGTCAGTTTGACAGTTGGGCTGTTTTGCACCTCCCTAGACATTGACAGAAAAGGGGGCGGGGTGTAGCCTGCATATCCCGATGAGCCATCTGAGCTAGAGGGAAGGGAGGAGTGGTTGTTCACACCTGAAAGGACTGTGCCTGCCCTCACACAATGCAGTCTCCATCCCCCTGGTGTGCGTCTGGGGCCTGGCCTGGACAAGGAGGGATCTTGCAAACACTTGAGACTTTGCTTTGAAATTTGCCAACTTACAAGAAGACCCAAAACCCCAGACTTTTAGAACCCTTCTGGAATCAAGAGAACCTCTGTAAGGAGAAGAGCTGAAGAGCTCGAGGAAGAGTACTGTCCCTTTGATGTGTTGCTTTGCTGGACTGGTCTTCAGCTGCTGCTTCTGCCTGAAAAGAGTGCAAAGGGTGAACTTTGCTGTGTGTCCTGCTTGAGAAAGTTCTCTAAGGGCTTGGAGTAGAGCTTGCCTCCTGTTGGAAGTCTCAGGGACACCAAAGACTTCAGTTTCCTCGACCTGCAGCACTGGGAACTGTGCATTTTGTGCTGCTCAAGAGGAGAAACCACTGCGACGCCGCCAACGATGCCACTGGCCTGCACCGTGACCTGCCGACGCTGAACTGAGTCGCATCGTCCTGCTTCGCACCACGACCCTAGTCTCACCGATGCCGTCATCGGATGACTTCACTGAGCCGCTGCTCGTACCATGACCTGTGGGCCCCACACTCCGGCATCGCCTGCTCACACCACAGCCTGGGCATCCCCGATGCCGCCGCACCCACCACCGACGACGACGCTGCCTGCACCTTGACCTGTGGACACCGCTCGTGAGGAACACGAAGCACCGTCCCGCACCGCAGCCCCGGTTCACCGATTCCAGCACCATCGACTCCAGTGTCGTCAACAGGCATCCCTGCCTGCACCATGGCCTGTGCACAGCACTCGTGAGGGTCAGGAAGCACCATTCTGCACCGCTGATTTGGGCCTACCAACAACAGCGTTTCAGCAACAACGCCACCTCTGCCTGAACCGTGACCTGTGGACACTGCATGTCACACCGCCCGCTTCACACCGCAGCCCTGGTCTCACCGACGCTGCTGGACGCAGTCACCGAGCCACTGTCTGCACTGTGACCTGTGGGCACAGCACGTCACATTGTCCCACTTCGCACCGCAGCCCTGACGCCATCCACGCCAACGCTCCTGACTTCCTGAGCCCAGAGTTCGATCTGCAATGCGTGTGACTTCACGGGCCAACGAATCTTGCTTCGACTCCGGAACACACACCGTGATGCCGCTCTCCGGAGCACACCGCGAGGATCACGACGCCCTGCGAATCCAAAGGCACTGTTTGCAGGTCTTCCAGACACCGTAGCTGGCCCGCATTTTGTTGATCACAATGCCGTGATAGCCCCAGGTAGAGCTATCAACTTCAAGGAACTGTATTTTTAAGATAAATCTTACAAAGTTCACATCTTTATTACTGTATGTTGGATTTTCATTGTTTTGGGCTTGTTTTAAATTGATAAATATTGGCTATTTTCTAAAACTGGTGTGGTGTCCTTTTGTAGTGTTTTCACTGTGTTACTGTGTGTTATGTGCAAATGCTTTACACATTGCTTCTGAGCCTGACTGCTCGTGCCAACCTACCAAGCTGGTGAGCAGGGGGTTATCTGAGCAGGTATCTCCCTTATCCTGACTAGAGTGAGGGTCCCTACTTGGACAGGGTGCAAACCAACTGCCAACTAGAGACCCCATTTCTAACAAAACGCAAGATTGATAAGCTGGGACACAAACAAGAATGCAATGGGATTGACAGTAAAGCTGACCACTGGTAAGCAATATGTGGGCTTTGCAGACTCCTGTATGTTTATGGTAAGCCACAATATGTATTTTGCAACCAACTTGCAGTATCTGGTAAGCTTGATCTATTTTTAAAAAAAAGTCACAATGTTAGTTATGCCGGTGAAATTGAAAAACGGTGCATTATGTAAAATTTGAAAATAATCCTACAGTAGTGTGATTTGTGTTATTTTCAAAAGTGGAATACCGACTCCATTGAGAGACATCCACCAATTCTGAGGGCCCAGGGACCCCATCCTCTGGGGGGACCATTGTCTTTATGTGGCGGGACGCGTGGGCTACCTTATCCGAGCCAAAACATAGCTGTAGGAACTCCATCCCTGGGGGCCAAACCAACTTAGGTTGCTGTGGGTCCCACCCCGGACACCCACAGAAACTACAGAGCTTTGGGGTCGAGGAGGGATTCCCATGGCCCCACGGCTTTGCCTCCTCCCCTGCTCGCACCCATCATGAGTGCAACAGGATCCTGCTGCATTTGTTTACTCCTACCCGGTGGGAACAGCTTTTCTCTGCTGGATCAGAGCAACCTTCTGTTCCCTGTCTGCAAGAGTACTTGCAGGGAGTTGAAGTTCTCCCTGCCAGGGGGGATGAGTTCCCCGGGACACTGCTGCCATCGGGCCATAGGGGGAAAGGGTACACAGGATGGTTAGGCAGTGTGGCCCAAGACCCCGCTCTCCACAAAAAAGTAATTTGGCCTCCGGGATTTGGTCCCTGGGGCCCTTTCAGGCTTGAGGAGGTGGCCCCACACCTCAGTTCCCAAAAAACAAAAATCGTCCCCAGGGAATAGTGTTCCTGGGCTCCCTCCCCCCCCAAATAATCGTTGGTCCCCGGGGCCCCCCATCCACCAAACAAAATATGGTCGTCCTGAGGGGTGGATTCCCTGGGGCTCTGAAATCGTTCAAGGAGGGGGAGGGGGGGAACACCACACCACACTACAGAAAAAAAAACACAAAATAACGTTGCTTTCGTAGCCTGCAGCGAAGTTGGGGGAGTGAGGGTGGACACGCAGGCCCCGAATCACCATTAAAAAACAAAAACAAAAAAAAACTGATCAGCTTCTTTGAATGGGTCCCTGAGACTTTCGGAAAGTTATATTTGACTGTAGTTATTAATTCCTTAAATAAAGAAAAAAGCTCTGCTTTATGTATGTTGATATTGTGACCCTTTGATAAAGTCAATAGGCCTCCTTTTTATATTTTTGTATTCTGACCCTCTGACAAAGTGAGTAGATCTGCCTTGCATAAAATGGCACCCTTTAGATTTTTTCGTCACATAGTCAGCGGTACACACCTGCTGCGGAACTGGACATAGGCCAGGTCTTGTACAGAAGCTGAGAGCCATAGGAGCGGGTCAGGTCCTGGCAGGTGATTGGGCGCAGCGTTTGCCAGGTCAGGCCCTGCGCCCCACCACACACTGTGCATGGCGATGAAAATCTTACTTAGTTTTTTTTTTTTTATTGAAAACCCCAAATTCACTGAAAAAAAGAAAACTAAGGTTAAAGTGACGTTCTAGTTGGGAATTCTATTAATATCTCATTTTATAATAAAAGTAAAACTTACAAATTCACTAAAATAGTTTCAAGGGGCGCTATGGTTAGGTGAACATATCAGTTAAAAACTGCCATTTTAAACAAACAAAACTAAACCACTGAAATTGTTCAGTTGTAGTTATCTCAAATTAATACCTCATGCCCTAGTGTAACTATAACTTGCCCCTGAAGTAACTATAACCCGCAACCTCGCCATTTGCTGCTAATTACCTCACGTATTACATCACTCACATTTTTTATGACATTGATAACATCATTACATCATCTGAAATTACATCTTGGATGAGGACACTGCATGCTGTGGCAAAAGTTGTAATTACTTTAGGGCATGAGTTATAGTTACTTATGGTAATTATAGCTGGTGAATGTTAGTGGTTTTGATTAAACCAGCGTGTTTTAACTGACAAATTTACTTAATATAACATCCATCTAACCTTTTTTTCCCGGTGTGTGTGTGTGTATATATATATATATGTGTGTGTGTGTGTGTGTGTGTGTGTGTGTGTGAAACCTGCTTATGATCATCAGGAGGTGATGACTGCTAAAAGTAACTCTCTTCCACCTTTCACTGGGCTAAAAAAAAAAAAGAAATGAAATGTAAAGGTGACTGGTAAATTAGGTGCAGTGGTATAAAAAGGAAAGAAAACTACTGCAAGACTGTTCCTTTAGATGCACGGAATGAAGGTGTTCTCTAATTGCTGTTGCAGTAGCTTCCTTTTCCTTGATCCAACTGGAGTCAGGTTTTCATGCTTGGTCACATATAGCAATGGAATGAAGCGTTTAACTCTTCTGTTGAAAATTAAGATTTTTAATTTGTGTTTCTGTAACCGGCAATTCAAACCAACTGTTTTTTTTATTATTATTTAACTGACTTTCTTGTAAGGTCGAAGCCTCTTCATCCTCTGGGTCATGCTAAGCAGTGCGCTGAAGTCAGAGCAGAGCAGTCCAGGGGAGGCTTTTGTTTTCCTGCTGTGCTTGAAGTTGGTGGCCCATAAAAGGGCATTTTTTATCTGAAGCTCTTCCATTCATGCCTCAAACACCTACTGCTTGTTAGCCATGCATGGCCATCTTTCCCTCCTCCTCTTTGTGTTTCCTCCTGCTGCTTGATCCGTACATAGGTCTGTGTGCCAGGATTCCCATTAGCTGTGCCCTTGTTACAGATTGGCATAGCCAAGGCCCCACTCGCCTGTGCCACGACACCCAGGTTGCGCCTGCCAAGGCCAGGTGTACCAGAGTGTGGTTGTACTTTTCTCATTCTCGTGCATGGTTTTAACCTAAGCCCAGGGCATTCTCTTGACTGTGCAGAAGAGAGCTGTAGAACCGGATGTGGGACCTATTAGCTGACATTTACTAGTTCACCTTGGTTGTGGCTAGGAGAGTAATACATCCCGTGCAGCCACGGAAAGGAACGCTTCGTGGTTTATTCCTAGGAAAGCGTTGTCCTTCAGTAATCTGTGCCACTCACCGCCTGCCTTAAACCAGTTTCAAAAGAATGACTCGCGGCCCCTCTGTGGGTTTGTCAACTTACTCTAAAGCCCTAGCAAATGTCGGAGCTTGTAAGATCATATCCGATAATTGGACGCTGAAGAGAGGCACCAGCCAGGAATGCCTGTTGCCTCATCAGCATCTCCGAAGGAGCCCCTGGTTGTACCGTCATAAGAAGACTGGCATAACGGGGGGGGTTTCAAATCGTACTAATCTGCATGTCATTTATCTATGCTGGCGACACCTTAGTACACCTAAGATACTGGGTCTCAGTACGGCAGCCTGTTGGGCTCTGTACAATCTGCCTATATTTCAACCGTCCCCTTTGGTGTGTGGCCGCAAAACGAAGTTGTATCTCTTTCCGCACTGGCTCTCCAGGTCTTCCGGAGGGAACATGGGTTAGGAGTTAGTTATCACGGAGACCCGTACTTAAAGTGCTTGTTTCTTGCTCTGTAGGTAGAGCACCCCGAGGGTTCTTAGTTAGTTTCTTTTATGTGGCAGCAGTGAGGCTGGGTGTTTAGGTTACCCAGAAAAACGGGCGCCGATCGCAATCCAGGCTCTTTCCTGTGGACTCCAGGAGGACCACGCGCAGCACCGGGAGGCTAGAGTGGCTGGATGGAATGCCGGAGGCTAAAACAATGGGAGACATGTATGGGGGATACTTGGAAGTACTTTTGAGGAAGGGGGGGGGGGGCGTGGACAGCTACACAAGCATGGCACTTCGTGTAACATAGCAGTCTGTCTGGGGTGAGGCATGCTACATTGGTACCATTTCTGGGTAGATGGTATTAGCACCCACCTGGAACTGCTAGCATTGACCCAAGGGTGCCCATGGGTCACGGATTTAGAATAGAAGAGGACGATAATGTATATTCAAAAGGCAACAAGTAACTTCCATTTGTGCAAATACATTATAAATATATAAATAAGACATATTTCACACCTTTCGTAATGCAAAAACACATCCTCATTCTGTCTGCAGACTAACTGAAATGTAAATCTGATGAGGCTGCCCTGCTTCACATAAATTAGATGTTACATTATTCTGGTAAATGGTGTTCGCTATATCATAAAGAGTGTGGTGGTAATATGGTTAAAATGGAGATTAAACATCATGTGATATGTGTAAACCCTTGTCCAAAGAAAAAACGCATACAGTACTATCGAGCAGCATTAGGGCTATTATTGGCCAAGAGACACATTGCAATTTACTGGGGGGGGGGGGGGTCCGAAATTGGGACATGATTTGGAGAGAGGTGTATAGAAGTATAGGTGTGCATGCTGATCCTGGTTGGAAAGACCCTGGCCTCTATTTAGTGACTGTCATTTTGTGTGTATGTTGTTGAAACTAAACTCCGACTGCTCTTCATCTGACAGACCCTGAGAACTGTTGACCATTGTCTAAGTGTAATAATGACTGCTATAGACCTCCTTCCTGTCGTACTGATGAGTTTTAAGTATTTTTTTATTTTTGAAGAAAAAATCAAAATAAAGGATGTATGATGCTGAATCCGACCAGCCTTACAATACAGCACCACTGAATATGGTTTGGTGGTAAACATGCTCTATAGAGAGAGGAACATAATCCTATTTTGAATTGATGAGGAATGCCACCATCTAGGCCAAAATAGTACACATAATTTTTCTAATTAACGGATAATGTAAAGCAGGATTCCTGCACTGTTCCCAGTTCTTTCTGTTCCAAAATGAGAACGTATCTTGTTTAATTCATCCTTGATCCCTTGATCGTGCAGATCATTGTGCCCAAATATTGGCAAGTCATTTGGAACATCAAGTCCATGAGTGCTACTTTATTTGTCGATCGTTAAAAGGTCAAATTGTAAATTTAATGGCAGAGTTAGAAATGCTGTTTGTCTTCCGCGCATGTCACACAAATTGTATTTTTTTTTTCAGTTTTGCTTACCGTAATGGCGTTATGTAAAAGGTAGCATTGTATTACCCGAATGACAGACCACACAAGAGTATACAGGCATAATTTGAAAGTTTTACATGTAAAATGTGATGCAGACTACTCTGTGGTTTACAGTACTGAGACTTATACATGTTTTTACCCATGAACCTTTACCACCCATTTACATGCGGAGTGTTTTTATAATTTTTTATTATTGGTCTATATATAAACTTTGCTTAGCTGTTAAAGTTGTTCTGAATGATGGTATGAGTGAGCTTTTCAGAGATCACTTTCTTATTTTATAAATAGTATTATTGTGAGGGATATATAATTTGTGTGTGTGTATATGTGTATATATATATATATATATATATATATATAAAATCACTCCACAACTCCTTCACGTAACGCTTAAAAAAGATCAGATCTCTGGAAGTCTCATCCAGAAATCTCTTTATTGCTCAGGTATGATCATGCATTTCGGCTCCAACGAACCTTGAAAGATGCCATTTTTTAGTGCAGTATATATATATAAGTGAATTCCACCATTTCCCAGTAAGTAAACATATACAAAGGGAAAAAAACACAAACAACTCAGAAAGGATGTGCCATCTTAGTAAGTACAAAACGATGTTCTTCATTCATCTACCTTATGTTCTACTTATCAGAATCCATTTCTAATTCAGAATAAGCGTAAAATTACCATGAGAAATGCTTTTCTAATTCAGAATGCACGGTACAGTTACTCATTATTGCATACATCCATAGAGCACAATTCCTTATTTATTCGGCGGGATTTTATATTCTGCACATTGTGTCTCACCATATCTTGCTGTCCATAATGCCCCAGTGGGCAAACGGGCCACCTGACCGATTACACCTGTTGCTGCTCATGTCACCCAAGTGGGTGAAGCAGACAATCAGTATGAATCCATCCTGGTCCCCATATCTAAAACCAAACACACTGCCATGTAATCTGTATAATCAAAAACATGTTTGCATATATAATAAATTAGTCTATATTTGATATTTACATAAAGAAAGAGTATGATTACACGGTCTACAGAAGGGTCTTTTGTTTTTTGTTTTACACATAACTATCCCCTTTCCCTGACTGTAACGAATCACATTTTGGGTAATTGTTTTTGATTTCTTTCCTTAGAGTCCTCAGAGGCCTCTCTGTCACCTAAAACCAAAGTTTGAAAATTAATCCCTCTATTGCTCCAGATTTTAATTATCTTCTATGTGAGATCTTTTTGTGAAGGATCCACCGTGAGCTGCCCCAGCAATAGTTGCCAAACAATCGCATTTCGCATTTCTCTTCACATACCAGGGAAGATGGGGCGTCTGGGTGTAAAGCCCAAAGAAGCCCTTAGCTTTAAATCCTCTATCCATGTCGACAGATGGCATTGACTAGCTAATAGTTGCACAGGACAGAGCTGCAGATCAGATATTTGTGAACATGTTCACTTATTTGATCGAGCATTGTATGATACTTTTGCTTGTGTTGCCAAGACTTGCGGTTTTCCTTCTGTCAAAACAACTTTGAGCCTGAGCTTTTTCTGAACAACACATATGGGGCTTACAAATGCTGGTGTTCTCTTATGGGAGAAGCTGTTCGAGGCCTTCTGGCACCAAATATGGCCCTTGTTTCTACCCGAGAAGTAGAAACGCCGAGCGCAAGGGCTGGCAGCGTCTCTGTCGAAGTGAGCCTTGTGTGGGTGTGAGCTGTTCAGGCACAAAGTGGCATTTGACATCTGTTTATGCTAATATCCATGAGCCTGGTGCTCAAAGGGCCTCCAGTGAGCAGCTGTCTTGATGGCTGGCAGACGTTAGCCAAGTCCGATGGGACAATCCCAATGTTCAATATGGCGCAACTTTGCTGGGAGCCCAGCAGCTTAAAGCATAGAGGTCTATTTTCGTTACTTCCCGCCTATAAAATCCATGTTTGAAAAGGTAAAAGGGAAAAATGCATGTATTGCAGTGCTTTCGCAAGAGCTTGTGATTGTTTGTTCTTTCGGTTCTGCGTTTCTCATGGGGATTATCTCAGACTTCTGGTTAGGGAACCTTGTTCACATCATTTTGCACTTTGAGCTGTCGCACTGAGTTACTTGAATTCTGTCACTCCTTTTTTTTTTATGTGACAGAGGTGAGCTGCGGCTAAACCCTCAGCTGAATGGCAGATCAAATTTGATATAGTGCAATAAGAGAAGGACAAGAAACTGCTGCAGCTTTTAGTAATTATGAAAGTTGTCGGTGTTCTGCTGACTGCATTCATTTTGATGGTTACTAAATGGCTGTGTATGCTATCAGTTCTGATTTTGGCCCCGACCTCTCCATGTTTCACCCTCCTTGTTTTAAGAAAGAAGGGCATAGAGGTAGATCTGACGAATGAGAAGCTGATGCTCTTACGGGACAGGATAAATATCACATGGATTTTTATAAATCTCTAAAATCAATGCATATTCATTTATCTTAGGTTCTGAAGGGCTAAATATTGTTGTCTAGCTTCTCGAAACTAGCTGCATCAATTTTCCATAAAATTAGTAGTATATTTATACATTATATATGGTCTACTCAATTTTACATCTGCCCCACATAAGTAACTGGGTAAATATGGTATAAACAAGCATTGACAAAGCCAATAGGTCTCTCCTATGTTTGCCCATGTCTTTTAACCATGTTTTAGAGCAGCATGGCTGCTATTCAGTATAAGTAAAAGTTAGTGATGTGGTGTAGAGTAGAGTGGCCCAGAGTGGCGTAGAGTGGAGAGGCGTATGGTAGAGCAGAGCTACCTACTGTAGTGTACAGTGAAGTAACGTACAGCAAAGTGGCGTACAGTAGAGTCGCATAGGGATGAATAGAGTGGCATAGAATGACGTAGAGCGGTGTAACCTAGAGTGGAGGATAGTAGAGTGGTGTAGTGTGGCATTTGGTAGAGTGGCATAGAGTGGGGTAGCACAGAGTACTACAATTATGGGTGTAAGTAACTAAAGCATCAATAGAGAGGGCAGAGAAGATGGAAGCAACATAAATAAGAAGCTGAATGCCAGTGTTAAAAGGAAATCCCATTGAGCATCCAGGAATAAAACAAAAATACTTAATTTTTTATTTTTGTATTTCTTTTTTTAAACCTGCCTTGCAAAACGACAAGGAAGCATGCACTTAGTCCATGCTCAAGGGAAGAGCTAACACCTGAAAGGAAGGGAAGCCTATGGAAGCTAAGCAACCAAAATGTTGTAAATGTGTGACAATGAAAACAACTAATGGCATGCTTAGGGGTCAAGTTGAAAACCCACTGAATTGTAAACTTCTGATAGAGACTTCCAACCGAAGTTTCCTCACCACTTTTTGTCGATTCTTTTTTTGAGCTTTGCTTCCAGTGTGCTAAGGACATGACTCCCAATGAACCCACGGGGTTTAAACTGTGTGGAGAATGTCACTGACAGCTGTCTGTCTCTGATCTGTACTTGGTTTGTCTGTAGTGCTTGGGGTTGAGCCATGACCCCAGGACCTTAAGCTCCCATGGTGAAGTAGAATGCGGCTCGCGCCAATCCCAACTTGCTCCCATGGGAGATCATGAGGCTAGTCCCCTAGCCGTTCCTGCGGACGATCGTCTTCAAGTTCCAAGACTACTCCCTCCAACTCCGGTGAGTCCAAGGAGCACAAGGAGTTGCAGCGCTCTTCTGCTTCATCATCCAAACACTGTTTCTAGGCCCTTGTCCTACACAACATTTGAGGATCCAGCATCTTGGCCCACTCCAGGCTACCCTGAGTTCCCTGGAGCTGGGACGATGCCCACCCAACTTAGAGTTTAAAAACAACCGGTGCCTCATTTAGACTAGCTGTTTCCATTCTGGCATCATCCCAGATCCCTCTAGCACTCCTTGACGATTACCCCATTGTTACCCCTTTCTCCGAACCAGCACATTTCCACATCCATGCCAGAGCTGTCCAGGCCCTACCTACCTCTGCACTTACAGCCCCAGATCAATTGTTCCTTCCTGAAAGGGGAGATGAAGAGGAAGGGTTTGTCCCTTAGAAAAGGACCCTGAGCTGTGATGCTCAGGGCAGCAAAGATCCCTGGTCTTCAGTTGCCTGCTGTCTGTCGAGACCAATGTCTTGACTGAGGTGCTTTACCAGGAGCTGGTTCGGCTAATTTGCTGCTCCCCTTTAACAAAGCCCTCACAGATGTTCTCTTGTGGGCTTGGGCTAAATGTTGAAGAGGGGCTCCTTTGCAGTGTATAATTGCTTAGCACCATTGCCATGCCCCAGGAGACCCAGCGTTCCTCGCCCAGCACCCCTCCCTTGAAAGCCTGGTTGTGCAGGCCTCAACAGTCAAGGTCAACCCAAATGTGTTCCCTTCCTTTCACTCCAATGGACAGGGAATTCATTAAGTTAGACACCTTTGGAAAGTATATTTTCTCTTCCACCAGCCTAACTTTGTGGTCGGTAAACACTGCATGCCTCTTGGGTCGATATTCCTATGCGAGAACTAGTTATTTACCTTTAGTAATCCCTTTTCTTGTACCGACTTTTAACCGCAGATTCCTCAGCAACCCTCCCATCCTCCCTGTGTTCTGCAAACTGGAGTCTTCACCCTACAGATTCCATTAGATACTGCATACTGATCAAACATTGGTGTTTACATGGCGCAGAGTTTTTGGCACAGAAATAGACACAAAAGTAATTGATGTCAACGCACTGAGGTGATGCTTATATGGGCAGCAACATTCCACACTACATCCTCTTGGTGTTGTATTGTGCGGAATGCAAAACGATGATGGTGGTAAAAAAGAGGCCGATATAATTGCGCGCCTTACGTTCCTCTCAAAAAGAGGAGCCCTATGAAAGGCTCTGAATTCAGTTTGCATATTGTTCTCAGTCTGGCTGAAATATTGGGTGTTTGAAATTCTGAGCGGATCGCCTCACTCAGAACACAGGAGGGAGTAGTACAAGGCACGTTCCTCGTTGCACCCTTTTTCATTTTTATGTGTGCCCATTCGGCCAGGGATACCACAGAACTACACATTTAAAGTGTACAGCTCTTACACTTCATTTTAACAAAACCCTGTGAGAGCTGCCACTTCAATGTTCTAGCCTTCAGAAGAGTACATAGTATGTCTGGATCTACAATTCTAGTAGCTGCAGTGACTGACTAGGCTAATGCTTTTGCTTTGCACACACTGCTCTTTATAACTTGGTGCAGCAGTGCTGATGCATGAGAATGCCTCAAGGTTCAGAGCACTCTGAGGAACACAAAAAAACCCTAAGAGAGCAGAGCATTATGTAAAAAGGACATTGAAGACAAGAATCTCAACTAGTTATCTTCTTTCCGATTTCCTGTTGGAGAGCATTCCAATGGCTCAGAACAAGGGAGAAAACCCTCCCTCCCTAATGCCTTTAGTTTGGAGCTGGGAAATCATCTGCTCCTGAACTCATTCTACACTCTGGGATGAAATCTTTTGAACCCACAGCAGGCTACAAGAATGGTCAGGGCCACAAGCGTCCTCTGGCATGTCTTGCAATCTGGTGTAGGCCCATGTGCCAGAAAGGCATCTGGGCCTACACTCCCACAACAGGATCCACTGGAGCAGTTCAGTCTTGGAGACTGCACTATGGTTGTTCCATTAAAACCTCTTACTCTTAGAATGTCTGCTAGCACAATGGGCGACTTACACAGCAGAGTTTGATTAAAAGTCTGAAAGTGCAAGTCTTAAAACCACATTGCGCTGCTGTTGGCCTGAGCTGAGGTAGCCATGGCCATGACTTGCTGCTATATATCTGTTATGCGTATGATACATTCCATGCACACCTCTAATGTTCTCTGTCCTGCTCCGCCAGTGTGTGATGTCATGGAATGTCGGTGAGTGACTGGCGGTTGGTTGGTAGTTAGGTGGAGTGGGCTTAGCAGAGAGGATGCTGCTCCTGGTGGGGTGCTTATTATGTAACTTGTAACTTCTTCAATAAACCTACAACCTTTAAACCTATGTGAACTGGCCACCTGACTCCTACTTACTAAGGAAGCATCTTCAATTACAACTCTCGCTTTCTAGCTTTCAATTGGATTTTATTGGGAGGGGCAGGATTGTGACTCCATTTGGGGGGAGTGCTGGTCATTAAAAGGTTTTTTTTTAATGCTCATTGAGTATTCAAGCTCCAATGTTTTCTCTTCTGAGTAGCGGTGAACATTGTGTACCAAACATCTTCTAACCCGATAGTCCTTGTGAGCGTAGGAGAACATCCGTGAATCTCTGTTGGCCTGATCCTCCCCCCCACACGGCAGCTTCGTAGACCCCGCAAGCCCCGCGTGCCAGAGACCTCTTTGGGAGCAGTCTATTGGATCGCTGTTGCTATGGTGAAGTCTCCGCTGACGCCTGCACTGGGTGTGTAATTACTATTCACCAGCTGTTCCCAGCTGTCGCCTCTCTCTGGAGCTTCACACAACTTAAGGGCCGAAAGTCCCTCACTGTATATCATTCTTTGCACAAGCTAACCTCTGTCGCCAGCGAAACGCATTAACTTCAGATCTGCAAACCAATTAAGCCTTTCCAGACCCTCTTGATGGGAAGTTAAAGCTGCAGTTTAGTGGCGGGGTGGCTGTTGTTTAAGGGGGGTGCGAAAGAGGAGGGGAAATATCAACTTTAAAAAAATCAATCTTGCGGATTGCATGCAGAAGACGGTAATTAGCATGTTTTGGAGAGCCTATTAATTCATCAGAAATGCTGTTTATTAAGCAAGAGAACTCGGAAGGCCCATCGTCAGATTAGGCAGGTTGGGTAATGAAATGCAAATGGTGTAATTGGGCTTGTTCTGAAGGTATTTATTCTTCACCTGCGACCCGCCTGATTGCGGTTTGACAACACGAAGGAGTGCGCCTCGCCTCCCTAATGACGGCCAATTCCCTCGAGCTAATGGAGCCGGCTGCCTGGACGCCTGGCACCAGGGGCGCCAGGTCACGCCAGGAGCGCGGCCATGACTGGCACCGATCCGAGCACGACGCAACGTTAATTGCAGTTTTTCGGACGCAAAAGCAGCAATTTGCCCGGGAACGGTACCTCCTCGGCCTGCAGATGGACGGTGCCTAATGGATTGACCTTTCATTAGACAAATGTTTGGGTCGGTGAAGCTCCATCTCTCGCCCAGGTAGGGAGCTTGGGTGAAAATTATAGTGGCTCTTTCATTGCCAGGTTAAGATTAAAAATATATATGTGTTACAAAGAGACGGATACGCTATATAGGATCTTTGGACTCGGATCGTTTTCCTAAATTGGCCGTAATGCGTTAGTTGCAATATCTGCTAAGCGTGCAGTCCATTGAGGGCTCTTATTTTTTCTTTAAGGGCTCATTTTTGTTTCATAAACTGCAGGGAAAGTGTGGCAGGCCCCCGTGTGCTGACTGCCACGCAGGAGTAATGGCAGCACTGTACTGTATCCTTGGTCAAGCGTATGCCTGGGAGTACGATGCAGGGTTTATGGTCGGGGGACACGCGCTGTGCTATCTTCAATGAGGTAGCACTCTCTTATAACCACGTCCTGTTATACAGCTAGTAGCTTTTGTTTATTTAAGCCATGGATCCCTTCCTCAGATGAGAAAAAAACATCCTGCGTTTTAGGGCTGCAGCACAGTTCTATCTGGAACATTTTGACGTTTCCTGTTAGGCACAAAGCGTCCTGGAGAACTTACTGGTGTTGTGCCTCTGTGTTTGGTATAGTGAAGCATCCAAAGGACCTACGAATTCCACTTTTTTTTAATTTTTGTATTTGCTGGTCGTCTTTTGTACCTTGTAGAGCACCCAGTCTTGGTACATATCAGGTTTGATTGTATTACTGGCATAGAAATGATTGAGATTTTTTGCAAGATGTAGGTTATAGTTGGAATCTAAAAACACAAAGGTGTAGGAGCTGTGTACCACGTTCACTGTCGGCCTTCACTTGGATGATACTTAACAGTTTGGTAATGAGTTCCTGCACGCCTAACTCCTTGTGCACCAATCATCTTTTGGTTGTACACTGTGAACTACTTGGCACAGATTCTGAAAATGTAAAATGGCACATTGATTGAGAATAATTCCAATCACAAATTACAACTACCAACCTTAGCCTTTGATTTCTGTTTTATGTTTCCTTTGGTTGATTATGGGGAGAACCTGTGACAAGTTGCTGTCAATAACAAATGCCTAGTGTGGTGCGTGCATTGAAGTGCTGGCAGGCAGTGCTGCTGAAAGTCAGACACGTGCTAGAAGCCATCTCCATTGCACGGATTTTTTGGTTGTGGTAGTGTTTGGTAAACCCTCTTGTGATAGTTTCCCTTAATTGTTTCATAAGAAGGGTGCCTACTTTATTGCATGAAAAGTATTTTTGAATGGTCACAACTAATTCATGATGTCCCTCACAGACCATTCTTCACCCCAAATCTCCCACCCAATCGCCCACACTGGGTTCTACAAACGTTTCTCTTCTATTCCCCTCTCCTGTCAAATCCACCTTCTTCCCTATACAATTTCTGATCTAATAAAATTATTATTTAACATTCAGTATTGTGTTTATTAGTCATATTCTGGAATGAGATAAGCAATTACATTTATATGCTAATATCTGATAGTGTCTGGTCTCCATCGGAATCTGGTCTCCACATCAATCTTTTCGCGACCAGGCTTGCATTGAAAGCATTCCTTCCCTCTCTTAAAGGGAAAGTGGTGCAGGTGTTCATGGACAACACTACCACCATGTAGTACTGCAACAAACAGGGTGGAGTGGGGTCCTGGACCTTTTGTCAAGAGGCTCTGTGCCTCCTGATGTGGCTGGCCCATCAGGACATTACCCCGCCTGGTGGCTTAACATCAAGCTGTCTCTCTGAATGCCAGAGCAGGCAAACTCAGTCGTTGATGCATAGTTGATCACAAATTTTGTCTCCATCCGGAGGTGGCAGAAGGACTCTTGTAGCAGTGGGGAGGGCCTTGGTTAGATCTATTTGACTCCACAGAGAATGCACAATGACAGCTGTTTCGCGCATTGGAGTTTCCAAGGCAGCACTCACTCGGCAACGCTTTTCATCTGGAGTGGAACTCATGCCTCCTTTACGCATTCCTGCCTATACCACTTCTGTCCAGAGTTCTGAAGAAGATAAAGGACTACCAGGCCCAAGTAACCCTTGTGGCTCTGGACTGGGCACGAAGAGTATGGTATCCATAGCTACTGAGCATGGCCACAGATCCTACTGTCAGACTGCCCCTTTGGGAGCATCTTCTGCTGCAGCAACAGGGGATGGTCCTCCACCCAAACCTGTCAATTCTTTGCCTTCATGCATGGAGATTGAGAGACAGAAGTTGCTAGGTTTTGATCTTCCACCCGAAGTCTGTTATGTTAACTTGGCAGCCAGGCGTCCCTCCACCAAAATTATATACGCTTGTCATTGGTATACATTTGTGGCATGGTGTACCAATAGGTCTATTGATCCCCTTTCTGCTCCTCTTTCTGAGGGTCTCTTGTTCATCCTTTCTTTAGCCCAGCAGGGCTCTGCTTTGGGCACCCTTAACCCCTTTGCTGCCAGGGCTTTTCCCCTCCTGTACCGAGCCTTTTTTTGTTTTTGGGCTATTTGGGGCAGTTCGCGCATAGGCCCTCATAACGTTTTGTTCACATAAGCTACCCATACCAAACTTGCGTCCTTTTTTTCCAACATCCTAGGGATTCTAGAGGTACCCAGACTTTGTGAGTTCTCCTGAAGGAGACCAAGAAATTAGCCAAAATACAGCAAAAAAAATGTTTTGTTTTAAAAATGGGGAAAAAGGGCAGAAGAAGGCTCGTGGTTTTTTCCCCTGAACATGGCATCAACAAATGGTTTGCGGTGCTAAAATCACCATCTTCCCAGCTTTCAGGAACAGGCAGACTTGAATTAGAAAACCCCATTTTACAACACAATTTTGACATTTTACTGGGACATACCCCATTTTTACTAATTTTTGTGCTTTCAGCCTCCTTCCAGTTAGTGACCAAAATGGGTGAGAAACCAATGCTGGATCCCAGAAAGCTAAACATTTCTGAAAAGTAGACAAAATTCTGAATTCAGCAAGGGGTCATTTGTTTAGATCCTACAAGGGTTTCCTACAGAAAATAACAGCTGAAATAAAAGAATATTGAAATTGAGGTAAAAAAAACAGCCGTTTTACTCTGTAACTTTTTCCTGCGATGTCAGATTTTTGAAAGCAATATACCGTTACATCAGCTGGACTCTTCTGGTTGCAGGGATATATAGTGCTTATAGGTTCATCAAGAACCCTAGGTACCCAGAGACAATAAATGAGCTGCACCTTGCAATGGGTTTTCATTCTATACCGGGTATACAGCAATTCATTTGCTGAAATATAAAAAGTGAAAAATAGGTATCAAGAAAACTTTGTATTTCCATAATGGGCACAAGATAAGGTGTTGAGAAGCAGTGGTTATTTGCAAATCTCTGAATTCCGGGGTGCCCATACCAGCATGTGAATTACAGGGCATTTCTCAAATAGACATCTTTTTTACACACTGTCTTACATTTTGATGGAAAAAATGTAGAGAAAGACAAGGGGCAATAACACTTGTTTTGCTATTCTGTGTTCTCCAAGTCTCCCGATAAAAATGGTACCTCACTTGCGTGGGTAGGCTTAGTGCCTGCAACAAGAAATGCCCCAAAACACAACGTGGACACATCACATTTTCAGAAAGAAAACAGAGCTGTTTTTTGCAAAGTGCCTAGCTGTGGATTTTGGCCTCTAGTTCAGCCGTCACCTAGGGAAACCTAGCAAACCTGCACAGCTTTCAAAACTAGACACCTAGGGGAAGCCAAGGTGGGGTGACTTGTGGGGCTCTGACCAGGTTCTCTTACACATAATCCTTTGCAAACCTCAAAATTTGGCCCAAAAAAACATTTTTCCTCTCATTTTGGTGACAGAAAGTTCTGTAATCATAGAGGAGCCACAAATTTCCTTCCACCCAGCGTTCCCGCAAGTCTCCCGATAAAAACGGTACCTCACTTTTGTGGGTAGGACTTCTGCCCGCGAAAGGAAATGCCCCAAAACACTACCTAGACACATCAAAATTATCAAATACAAAACTACCTGTTTTTGCTGGGGGAGAGAGGCACCTGCGTTTTTGGTCCTGGGCTCAGCAGCCAGCTAGGGAAACCTACCAAACCCACACATTTCTGAAAACTAGACACCCAAGGGAGTCCCAGTGTTGTGTGACTTGCGTGGATCCCCAATGTTTTCTTACCCAGAATCCTCAGCAAACCTCAAATTTAGCTAAAAAAAATCACATTTTTCCCACACTTCTGTGTAGGATCACCGCACTGGGACAAATTTCATACCACCCAACGTTCCCCTCAGTCTCCTGGTAAAAATGATACCTCATTTGTGTAGGTGGGCCGAGTGCTTGTGAAAGGGAAAAGCCAAAAACATTTCGATATTGAGTGGGGACCAAAGGGGGTCCAAAAAGGCAGTTTGCAAAAAAAAACATTTTTAGGCTGACAAGTGCAGCAGAAGTTTTATCGGTATAGATGAGACAATGCTGGGTGGTAGGAATTTTGTGGATTCCTTCAGATTCCGGAAGGTTCATCACAAAAACGTGGGAAAAATGTGTGATTTCCAGCAAAGTTGGAGGTTTGCAGGGCGTTGTGGGTACGAAAATGGTGCGGGTGCATGTGAAACACACCACCCTGGTATCACCCAGATGTTTAGTTTTCAGATGTGTCTAGGTCTTGTGGATTTTTCTACATGGCAGTGTCCCAAAGTCCATAGAGTGCAGCCCTCACCATTCCAAGTGGGACGATTTTAAGAGTTAGCCAAGCTCTCATGGCCCAAATGTAAAACCAAAACCCAAAATAATCAAATGTCTTCTTGCTTGCTGTGGTATAAGATGTTTTAGAGTGCGGGGGACAGCTGAAAGACTGTTACCCCCTTCAGTTGGGTTGAGGGCATACCCAGGCCCATACTGGTTGGTAGCCACCACCCCAATATATATATATATATATATTTTTTTTATTCCCTTGCATCTAGTAGACTTTCTGTCCCCACCCCCCCACCACCCGGGGTGTGGATCAGGGGTAATTGCCCCATCTACCCACTGGTGGGCACAACAACTTTGGCCCCATTTATTTGAGATCCCATCACATGATCAGAAGAGAAATGCTTTGCAATGGGGAAGTGGCCTCTGATGAGGTCAGCGTGCACATGCATGCTGATGTCATCAGACGTCACTGGGGGGGTCAGGGAGGGTGGAAGAGGAAGGGCTTCCCCTTCTTCCCTACCTTGGGGGGGGGGGTGGGAGGGAAGCCCACAGAGGGAGCGCTTGCGCTCCCTCTCAGCTCAGTGCCATGGACGTAATGGTTATGTCCTCGGCACATGAGCACTGTGCCGGTGGACATAACCATTACGTCCCCGGTACAGAAGGGGTTAAAGGTTACTTATCGTTATCTCAGCCTTTCTTAGATTGCCAAACCAACCTTCCCTTTTTAAGTCTCCTATCGTTGGTAGATTCCTTAAGGGACTCACCCATTTGTTTCCTCCCACTCCGTTTATTATGCCCCAGTGGGACCTCAATCTGGTCCTCACTTACATAATTTGTACCCCTTTTGCGCAGTTGCAGAATTGTCCCTTGTGGCTTCTTACTCTCAAAACTGTTTTTCTTGTTGCCATCACTTCTGCTCGCAGTGTGAGTGAGCTTCAAGCTCTTTCTTCCAAACCCCCGTATTTGTCTGTTCACCATGACAAAGTGGTGGTTCGTACAAGGCCTCCTTCCTTCCCAAGGTTGTTATGCATTTTCATGTAGGCCAACCTATCACTTTGCCTACTTTTTACGCACCCCCATATCCTTCTCATGACGAGGAGAGACTCCATCGTCTGGATCCAAAAAGAGCATTGGCGTTCTACCCCAGTCATACTAAAGATTTCTGGGTGGACGATTAACTCTTTGTTGGATATGTGGGTGCGAAGAAAGGGAAGGCGGTGCAGAAGCGTACCATCTCACGATGGGTACGACTTTGCATCAAAATGTGCTACGCTTTGGCAAAGAAGCAACCCCCTGAGGGCTTTCGCACTTACTCCACCAAAGCAAATGCTGCTACCACAGCATTAGCACGCAGAGTTCCTGTCTTGGATATCTGCCAGGCAGCAACATGTGCATCTCTGCACACATTCACAAGATATTACTGCCTGGATAATCAGGTCCGCAGAGACGGCTACTTGGTTGTTCGATCCTGCTGGACTTTTTAGTATGATCTTGGTTCTCAGCCCACCACTGGGGATGGTATTGCTTGGGTATCTATTCTAAGGTAAGGAATCTGCAACTAGAATTATCTATCAGATGAACAAGTTACTTACCTTTGGTAACGATTTATATGGTAGAGACATATTCTAGTTGCAGATTCCTTACCGACCCACCCATCCTCACCGCTTGCACACTGATTTCTAGGGACAGGAATTCCCTTTTCAGGGCCTTAGCTGTGTCACACCATTTTCAGTGTTCTTTATGGCTCTGCGCTTTGGTGTGGAAAGTCGTGGAAAGAAACTGACATCGCCGAGGTGGCGCCTATGTACGACTCCAACATTATCACGGTGACCATGACACCAACAACAGACACTGAGTCAACCGATGCCACCTGACGGCACGCAAGCGTACTGCTAAAAAAAAAATCTCCAGGACCAGTCTGACGCCTGGGGGAAATTCTAAGGTAAGGAATTTGTAATTAGAATTTGTCTCTACCAGAAGTTCAGTGGTTTAGACATAACAGCCAAATATATTAGTCCAAGAGTTAGAAACATATATGTTGGCTTTTACCCTCTTCTTGAACATTTCTTCGTGGCTTAGATTCCAGCATTGACTTCAAGGAGAGAAGATTTAACACTGATTTGTTACAACTATATTTCCTAATTTGTTACAACTATATTTCCTATTCAAAGCTAGTGAGAAGACTTGATGAAAGAGGCATTTTCAGTTATTTACTTAATGGCAGACTGCTATAAAAGAAATTAATGGAGGTCAAAGCAACATGTCACATCTTCTGATGCAGTGCAAGAGATGCATACAGAAGGTTAATTTGACAACCAGGAAGCTATTTCTGCAAGCCCAGGATGTCACGTGTAGTTAGTTCTACAAGTACAACAGCTATAAATTGGATGATCGCGACTTGAAGGAATGGTGACTGTGTCTGCTTGCAACAAGAGGCTTTTTGGATTCATGGACGTGAACAGTGTTTGACAATTTATTGTGAATAGAATGCTCACTAGGTGTAGAGTACTCTGCCAGTAGCCACACTCTCCTAACAATGTATGGACACTGCATGTTCTTGAATTGTGTTTTTGTATATACTCTGTTGTCACCTGAATGTTTCATGCAGTAAAATGGGAGTGAGGTGGGGGTGCTTATAGAATAGTTAAAGGCTGATGTAACTGCATGTGCAGGTATGATTCTTGGACCTAGCGGGGCACTGTATGGGCTTGTATACAACATAATATGCTGATCATATTATCTAGTCCTGACCAATTCTGGCTGATTCTTAGCATGTACCATTCCGAGATGAGGGCCTATATTAGGTATCAAAGCCCTCCCTGGTCATACTAAGTGTTTATTTCATTTCCTTCATTGTACACACTGGAGGAAATTGGGCTACTTAATTGCAACTCTTGTGGCCGAAAGTTAAAAAAAGATTCCAGCAAAAAGCCACCTCGCGAGGGCCTGTGAGGCATTATAGCACTAGCCCAACCAGGAGCACAGCCCAGTAATGAAACATGCCACCCTTGGTAAGTGAGGGCTAGTGCTTCACGAAATTAACACTTCCTAAGACCAACGAGGGCCTGGATACCTAATATGAATAATCTGGACCCTCATCTCTGAACGATACACCTTTCTTTTTATTGATAGGGTTGGGAGAGTGTGTAATGGAGAGTCATTTCTCTGTCTATTATGGTCTAATATTGAGTCTTGGATAACATTGTCTAATGTTTTTAGACGGCAACAATAACCACCTTAAGGGGTGCTAGGAGCCAAAGGCCTGGCTTCGCAAGGACTTTCCCATGTGTTTGTGGAACACTTGGAGATTCGGTTGCACTCTCAGAGATTGGTCTTTGTCGATATTCATCCTCTTTATGTTGCAAATAAGACATCTAGAGCCCCAAAGGACTGTGCAGTGCCTCATAGAGGGCACACTCAGCAGTGCTCACTCTACAAATAAATCTCAATGCCAACTGATGCCACAGTCTGTGCAGTTTGATGGTCACCTGTTAACAAAATGTAGGCACAAATGATTAAATACATACAATAAGATTCAGTCTAATTACACAAACATACACTAGAGCTTGTTTAAATAGACTCTGACATTATCTCAAGGAATGAATGTTCCTGGCTGAACTGCTGTAGGCATCCATTTTAGCAATGGAATAACATTCAAGTCAAATGTTTAAATCCTGGGACGTAGACATTCCACATCCTTTTAAAGTACAAGAAAACTGCCTTCTGGCCTTAAACTCATAGCATTGTTCTCAATACAGTTGACTGTGAGGGTGCCCTTCGTTTAGTATTTCTTATGTTTTAATTTGATGCAGGGAGTGAACCATGTCCAGAGTGCACTGTGTTTAAATGTTAGGTTTTATCCCTTCCCGATATGGAGCCTCCTGACGTTTTGAAAAACAAGCTAATTGTCAGAACTTCCGTGTAGTTGGCACATACTATGGTAGTATACCGGTGTTCTGCTGAGCCCTCCCGCTCTTAACAAATCCTTGTTAGCTGAAGAACTTACTTTCCAGCACGTGTATTTTTGTTCCTAGACCAATGATCATTGTGACCTCAGATCTCCATGGTAAACTGTTACATCCATCAACCTGTTTCCAAGTGGATAAACTACCTACCTATGTCGTAAGTTTGATGTTTTTAATATTTATATCTTAGTTTTTTGCGCCATTTCCCCTGGCCACCAAGCCAGTCCTTAAGAATAAGGACAATATAACTTTCAACTTGAGGGCAGTCAGTGTTTATCCGGCATCATTCTGAAGGACCTACTCTGCAGGTGTGCATCTCTGTTCTTACGCCCCTATTGTAGCAATGCCCTACATACAATTTCTGTGAGCCCTATTCCTAAACGGGTTATATATGCAGGGACACAGTATCATATAGAAAGTAAAGTTCTCAAACATTTCCCTCTGCCTTGTTCAAAATGTACTTATTATAAGGAATACATTGTGATCCATAAAACAAAGAGGGTGATATCACCACATAATATAATTGGAGTACTAACTGTATTTTATCAGTTGTTTAATAACCTATATGAATTCCTGTCGCCTCAAAGCCCCCTTTAGGTTCTATATACTGTACTTAATGAATAAATTATTGTTGTCAGTATAATCCCTGTTAGAAATGGGGTCTTAGGTTGACAGTCAGGTTACCCCCTGTTCAAGCAAGGACCCTCACTCTAGTCAGGGTAAAAGATAATTCACCCTCAGCTAACCCCTGCTTATCCCCTTGGTAGCTTGGCAGAGCAGTAGGCTTAACTACAGAGTGCTAGGTGTAAAGTATTTGTACCAACACACACAGTAACTGAATGAAAACACTACAAAATGACACAACACAGGTTTAGAAAAATAGGAAATATTTATCTAAACAAAACAAGACCAAAACGACAAACATCCACAATACACAAGTCAAGTTATCAATAAAAATGCAAAAAGAGTCTTTAAGTAGTTTTAAACACACACTAACGCTGTCAGTGTAAAAAAGTACCTTGGGCGCGTCAAAAATAACCCCGCACGGGTGCTTGCGCGTCAAAAAGGGCTTGCGATGTGTTGATTCCACTCACAAGCGGGACTGTGCGTCGTTTCTCCTTTCGCCGGGTCGGGCGGTCGTTTCTTCTCTCCGCAGGAGAGCGATGCGTCAATCCGGTCAGCACTTTCGGGTCCAGGCAGGCCTTCCGTTGTTTTTCCACGCACAGCAGGACTCGAGTCAGAAATCTAGCTGCACTATGTACGAAAACCCCGCAGCGCGGGTTGTGATCTCCCAGCCTCCGTCAGCGGTGCTGCGTGCTGTTTCTCCTGCTCCGTGCGTCGATTCTTCGGTCGCGTTTCCTGCGAGCGTCATTTCTCAGCTGCGGAGCCAGCGGCGGGTCGTTTCTTCAGCCGCAGATCAGAGTTGCGTCAATCTTTTCCCCGCACGGCACTCTGTGTGTGGATTTCCTTGTCTTTAGGCTGCCAGCTCGTCCTTTCAGGGTCTCTGGAACTGGATGGGCACCAGGTGCTTGCAGTGAGAAGTCTTTGCTGTCCCTGAGACTTCAAACAACAGGAGGCAAGCTCTAAATCAAGGCCTTGGAGATTTCTTCTCAAGATGGAAGGCACACAAAGTCCAGGCTTTGCCCTCTTACTCTGGCAGAAGCAGCAACTGCAGGATAGCTCCACAAAGCACAGTCACAGGCAGGGCAGCTCTTCTTCCTCAGCTCTTCAGCTCTTCTCCAGGCAGAGGCTCCTCTTGTTTCCAGCAGTGTTTCTAAAGTCTGTGGTTTTGGGTGCCCTTTTTATACCCAATTTCTTCTTTTCAAGTAGGCCTACTTCAAAGTCAAGTCTCTTTTGAATGTGAAATCCTGCCTTGCCCAGGCCAGGCCCCAGACGCTCACCAGAGGGTTGGAGACTGCATTGTGTGAGGGCAGGCACAGCCCTTTCAGGTGTGAGTGACCACTCCTCCCGTCCCTCCTAGCACAGTTGGCTCATCAGGATATGCAGGCTACACCCCAGCTCCCTTTGTGTCACTGTCTAGTGTGAGGTGCAACCATCCCAACTGTCAAACTGACCCAGACAGGGAATCCACAAACAGGCAGAGTCACAGAAATGGTATAAGCAACAAAATGACCACTTTCTAAAAGTGGCATTTCCAAACACACAATCTTAAAATCAACTTTAGTAAAAGATGTATTTTTAAATTGTGAGCTCAGAGACCCCAAACTCCACATGTCCATCCACTCCCAAAGGGAATCTACACTTTAATCAGATTTAAAGGTAGCCCCTATGTTAACCTATGAGAGGGACAGGCCTTGCAACAGTGAAAAACGAAATTAGCAATATTTCACTGTCAGGACATATAAAACACATTACTATATGTCCTACCTTAACCATACACTGCACCCT
The DNA here is from genome assembly GCF_031143425.1 of Pleurodeles waltl. NCBI lineage: Eukaryota > Metazoa > Chordata > Amphibia > Caudata > Salamandridae > Pleurodeles > Pleurodeles waltl. The sequence goes on along the minus strand of NC_090449.1, from coordinate 116,233,140 downwards.
GCCCTTGGGGCTACCTAGAGCCTACCTTAGGGGTGTCTGACACATAAGAAAAGGGAAGGTTTAGGCCCGGCAAGTAGGTACACTTGCCAAGTCGAATTTACAGTTAAAACTGCACACACAGACACTGCAATGGCAGGTCAGAGACATGATTACAGAGCTATTTATGAAGGTGGTAGAACCAGTGCTGCAGGTCCACTAGTAGCATTTAATTTACAGGCCCTGGCACCTCTAGTGCACTTTACTAGGGACTTACTAGTAAACCAAATATGCCAATCATGGATAAGCTAATTATATACACATTTTGTAAAGGAACACTTGCACTTTAGCACTGGGTAGCAGTGGTAAAGTGCCCAGAGTATCAAAAACAGTAAATTCTGAGTACAGCACAGATCAACAACCTTGGGAACAGAGGCAAAAAGTTAAGGGAGTCCACGCCAAGGACGAAAAGTCTAACAACCCCTAAATATTGGTAGGAGAAAAACGTTCCCTTTTCCGTCGGAGCCCATATTGTTAGCTGTAAAGTCATTTCCTTTGATTTTCCCCCTTTTTTTCTTAAATCATGAATAGACTTGGGCTTATAGCTGCACATTAGCTTCCGCTGAAGTCCATTTGTAGTTTGGGCAAGAATCATGTTGTTCTCAGAGTATTAAATGACATCTAGTAGTTTTTTTTATTTTTACCAGCCAATTGTTGAAATATACAGGAGGCTTATATAGCAGGAGGGTCATAAAGAAAGAACTAAAATGCTTCTTTATTTTAACCCATATAGAGTAGTTGTTCTTTGAATCAGCCCCTGCTCTTCGTTCATTAGGTTCTAAGTCTAAGTTATAAGAATGCTCATAAAGTGGCATTAGGGCTTTTAGTAAATTGTTTGGTATTTGAAGGGCTATTGTCTTCTGCCAAGTATGCTTCCATCAACCCTATCAAAAGGCGTGATAAAGTTAATTAAAGAAATGTAGACTGCCTGTTGTTTTCCTTACAACGTATTTCTTAAAAATTACCTATACCATTGAAATGGCATACAAAGCGGCAGGATTTTACCTAAATCCAGTCTGTTCCTTTGGGGTATGTTCTCTTTATCTTCCCTCTTTCAGGGGCTCTAATAACACTGCAGAGTTGATTTTCCTGATTGCATCCAAAAATACTATCTGTCTATACTTTCTTGGCTCTAATTTGGACCCCGTTTTATAGATTGGAATTGCTTGACTACTTTTCCAAGAGCATGACACAATGCCATGATTGAAGCATGTTGTAAATAGTGGAGTAAGAATACTACACCAAAGAACTGTAACTTGTTTTGGGACAAATATTGGGATTCCGTCGGGAAACTACACTTTCTAATCCATGGCCTTCTTAGTGATACTAGTATGTTCGGCTCATGAATATAGAATAAAAAGCCCTGATTCTATGGTGTCAGTCTAATACCTGGTTACTGTTTTCTGTTTAATTTATACAAGTCATGTGGATAAACAAAGCACAATTTTTCAGATATTGGAAGGATAGAGTTTTCGATTTTAGTATCAGTTATGGGTTAGAACTTGCCAATATTCTTTATTTTTTCTGAGACTTGTTGCCTAAGTGAACGAGGTCCAGATTTTCTGTGCTTCGTGCTCTTGCACTTCTGATCAAAGCGTTTTTCAAGCAATGTCTCAGTGTTTTTGATTACTTTTGTACTGGGGAATCCTTATTTTGAATTGGGATTTGATTAATTATTTTTGCTAAATTTGATATCTTCTAATTTCAGGCGTTTCATGTACTTTTTGTTTACTACTACTCAATTTATTTTTTTGGATTGTGTGTGTCCCCTCTTGAGGTTTCTTTTAATTCTACAGTAATAGACAGAAATATATTAAAGGATTGTATTTTCTCCAGATTACTCTTTAGGTATTGGACAACAGATATTTTTTTCCAGTTCAATACACAATCTTGATCTTATGTCTTGGGATCAGCGAATACTATTAGAATTTATATCTGTTCGCAAGTTATGACTCTAAGAAGTCTAAAGCCACTGCAGGTGGAGGTATTGTAAAAGTGATCATCCACAAATGGTGATTACTTGGATGTATCTGGATTATTTGCATTTCATGGAAATGTGCACAAAATGCATGAAAGAAGTCATATAGTCCAGCATGGATGCTCCATGTTTTGCAGGTTGAGTTTCATTGGAAGTTATATTTCCCTCTGCTCTCCCTTTCAATATCATACAACTTAACAAAAGGCCACAACAACAGCTTTTCCTCTGTTAATCTCCTTTCTTATTCCTATTCAGGTTTTCTGGAATCTCATACGTTTGCATCCAGTCTGTAGCTTCAAATGTATTATAAATGTAATTGGTAATCTTTCTGTTAAAATCTTCTTTTATCAAAAAAATATCTACATTATATTTGACGCAGTTTCTAAAATGTCTTTTCCTGTGTTTTTTTTTCTTTTGTCCTGGGGGATTCAAGATGCAAGCATTACACAATAACATGCAAGATGTTTCCTCAGTTGACATGTTCAAAAATAGCACATTGTAAATAGTTCAGATATGTGTGAATAACTGTAAAAACCTAGGTAAAACCGTTATTAAATCAAAAAGCGAAGCCCCTGCTTGAGCTCTCCCTTTTTTGAGGGGACTATTGGTTTGTGACATGTTCAATAATCTAAGCATTCCCATGAGCCTATTTCTAAGATTTTTTTAAGGCATTAAATAGTGAGGTGATAATTATTTCTGTAGCTCTTTATTCTTGCTTGTATTTTGGAGGCCTGCACAGTTCTAGCTACCTATTCGGACAGTATGGCGTTAGTTTCTTCTTTAACTTATAAAGAAGTTGAACTTCCAGTTGAACTTGGAGCCAGAAGCCGAACTCACAATGAGATGTTTCTTTATTGTGATTCAGAATATGTTCTGCTCAAAGTGAAGTTACAGCTCAATGACCTTGACTTGTAAAGTGAATTTTAAGCTGGCCCAGGTGATGGGTAAATGTCTGGTGTAGGCTGAAAATGTGTTTCTATTTGTACACTCTCAAACTCTTTTCTGAGTATAAGATAGGTTCAGTCAAATATTTTGTGCATCTATTCCTATTACGTGGAAACATTCACAGTTTGGCATTATTAATTGTACGGTTGCTTTATTTTGCTCCTTCACTGGTCTTGTTAGATTATAGGAATCTAGTAGTACAGCACTTGCCAAGTAACCACTATTTATCAATTTCAACTGAGTTGCGACATAAAGGATATTTATGAGGAGAGACCAATTTAGATGATTTTCAGATTCATAAAACAGTTCTATAAGCTCTAGTAAAATGTGATTGTGCAAGTTAACCACCGGGTAGTCTTGCATGAATGTTCTTATTCCACTACTGTTTGAGCAACTCTTGTGGGCCGTTCCCTACTCTGTTAGATATCAACATCATTATTTTGATTGGTGTACCTGTTGAAATATTGGAGCCATCGGATTCTGTGGTAGGTCTTTTACAACTTGTAGAGAATGTGTAAAGTCCGTAATCTAGGCTTATCCTTCTCTTTATTATGAGTTGTAGAAGAATGATTGATGTTTTTCTTGTCCGAAGGAGTCGGAAAATCATTTTGTGGGTAGGTGGTATGAAGAGATGGGAAGAATTTTAAGAGTTTGCTTGTTTCAGTAGATTAGCAATGTTGTTGAGGCTGACTTTAGTTGCTAATGATTTTGCTTTTTGAGTTGTGTCCATAAACAGCGGATATGCCTTAATCTTGAGTTTAATTGCTGAGAAAGCCTTATCTTCCTGTTTTTGTTTGGTTCTCTTTAAAGTATATTTATTTTCCTCAATATTGGAGGAAAACTGGAATAAAGAGAGACAAGACTTCTCTGGCAAGGTAAAAGTAGGTTTAATCACAACGGCTGGGAGATCAGTCACCTCCCTAGAGTTGAAAAACTGATCACAGATGGCTGCTTACAAGCAGCCAGTTATATAGTCACAAAAATGCTGGCTTCATACATATTATCTTAAAAACCTATAACATGTCACAGAATAAAAAGTAAAATATGTACTTTCACATAAACACCACATCACCTACTCAGGTGAACTGATAAACTTTAAACGCATAATCTCTTCTTTAGGTTCTCCTTATCGTAATCCTAACAGAGCTTTGATAAAACATTAACCTTCCTTTCCCGGGTGTGTAAGTGTCTGTAACTCTGTTCCCAATACTTCTTATCTGACTCTGTATACTTTTGACTAAAGTTATCTTTGACCAATATTTTTTAACTCGTGTCTCTATTGACAATGAGAATGAAATACATACTTGTGTGCTGTGATCATAAACTCTGGGGCCCGTACTGATCTTTAACTATGTATACTTATACAACATTGTATGGATCTCTGTGGTGGTGAGATTTCCAAGCATTTGATTCTTTCCTTACCATCAAATACATGTTTGATCTGTAGCTGGCTGATATGATTCTTGATGTAAACCACAGTTGTGTTTGTCGCCGGTAGTAAAGCAATTTCATACTAACATTTTGTTTATTTGGCATATTAAGTTATACTTCAAGCAATTTTTCCAATAAAGATTAAATTAACAAAATAATTCTGCTTAATGCTGGGAGTAGTTCTAAAGTTATTCACGTGACATCCGTCAGAAGGAACGATTCTGGCAGTATTTATTTTTAGGGATAACATATTACTCAAGGAACTCTTCTCAAGGACTTGACTACTACTCAGTCTTTTTTCACCTCTGTTGATAATCCTATTTAGGCCTCCTTTTAGCACTTACGTTGTGGTTGAGATTGTTGGGCAGAACTAGAAGAGAATAGCCTTGAAAGAAAACACTAGGAAGAACCTTTGTTTAAAGAGGTTCCAATAATATCTTTTTTTTTTTTTTTGGAGGACCATACTGTGCGCATTAAGACACCAAATTAGAGGAATTAAGATCCAAAGCTGTTGGAAGATCTTTTATTATTTTTTTCCATGATCGGTTGACTTTGTAAAGAGGCCTGTTTTTGATGACTGTTTCGTGGTTGATTTATCTGTTGGACTTGTAACATAGATCATCGACTGTCTAGGCTGAGCATTATTTCTCCCTTTCTTTAATGTAAAATACATTGTTTTTTTGGGAAATGTTTTTGAAACTTTATTTCACTTGTGAGTCATGTAGTTACGCATGATGGTTCTATCAAAGTTTAATAGCTAGCAGAGATGACTAGATAAAAGCTTCATGGGATATACACATTGGGTTAGGAGGTGCTACTTTGCTTTGCGATGAGCATCAGGAGCCACAGCAGGAATCCCTGCAACATATAACCCCCACGCTTCACTGCCCACTTGCACGTCTCTCAGAGCCCTATGGGGAGGACAAGCTTGGTGGTGTTGGGAGGCAGTGTAACATGAAGTTGGAGGTGAAAATCAAAGGACCAGCTTTTGGCACACTCCACTAAGTATCTCAGCTACACAGCTGATACAGCAATGTGAGGGGCATGAGCACGGCTGGCATCTTTATGGGAGGGGTGGAGTGTCGATGAAACCAAGTGTCAGCTTTGTTCATGCCAAGCCTTACTAAAGATCCACAATGAATAGATCAAGCCTTTATTGTGAACTTGGCACTATCCATACTTCCAAATTTCCAAAAAAATGAATGGTTATGTTTTCAGTCATGGAATTTTAACATTCTCTTTTACTAAAAAATATACCCAACAAACTCAGTAGTTTGGGGATTGAACAGAAGAGCGCTCAAAAAAGGCATTTCTGCATGTAAATCTGTACTATTGGGATCCAGTTATGTCTTTCCTGGGAACTCAAAAATTAAAAGATCCTTAACATAACACTGAACAAAGAGAAACCTGGGGAGGTTCAGGGTGAGTCTGGCTGCTGAGTTCTGAATGATCTGAAGTATTTTTGTGAGATGTGCTGAGACTCCATCGTACAGATTTTTACCATAGTCTAGGTGCCTGTTGACAAGGGCCTGCATGATGGTTCGTCTAGTGGAGATTGGGAGCCATTTGAAAATCCTGCGGAGCATGCAGAAGGTGAGGAAGCAGGCAGAGGAAACTATGTTGATCTGGTTCTTCATGTGGAGTTTGTTGTCAATGATACAGAGGTTTCAGGTTTGGTTTGTGTGGGTGGGGTATGTCCTAGGTCGGCGGGCAACAGGAGCCATCCTGCTGTGAGGCAGTGTTCCTGAATATCAGAACCTCAGTTTTGTCTGTGTTGAGTCTGAGGCAGTTGGTCTTCATCCAGTCGGCAATGCTGGGCATGCATAGGGGGAAATTGCTCTATGCGGTGGCAGGGTCCTTAGATAGCGAGAGGATGAGCTGGGTATTGTCTGCATAGGAGATGAAGTTTATTCTGTGGTTTCTGATGATGTTCGCCTAGGGGGCCATATAGGTGTTGAGGAGGGTGGAGCTGAGGGATAATCCTTGGGGAACGCCGCAGAGGATGACCTTGGGCTTCGTTGTGAATGGAGGGAGGAGGATGCCCTGAATTCTGTCGGAGAGAAAAGATGCAATCCTTTTCTGGGCATCGTCCCGGATGCCAGTCTGGTTGATCCTTTTTAGTAGGGTGTGGTGGGAGACTGTGTTGAAGGATGCTTTGAGGTCGAGGAGTATCAGGGCAGCAGGGCCTCCTTGTTCTAGGAGGCTTATGAAACGATCCATGGCGGTGATCAGGATTGGGTTTTGTCCAGAAGCTTGTTGTCCTCTAGGAGTGCTGTGAGTTGTTGGTTGATGGCTTTCTCAAGTACTTTGGCTGGGGAGGGGAGCAGGGAGATTGGATGTTAGTTTTTGAGTTTGTTGGGGGTCGGCGGAGGGTTTCTCGAGGGGAGGTTTGATTCTGGTGTGTTTCTAATTGTCAGGGTAGGTGGCTGGGGTGATCGACGTGAGGCTGTCAGTGAGTTTGCTGCCGATGGTGCTGTTACCGATGTTGAACATGTAGTGTGGACAAGGGTCCGTGGGTGAACCTGAGTGGATGGAGTTTATGATGTCAGGTGTGTGTTGAGTGGTGACCTGGTTCCATCTGGTGATTCTGGTGTTGGTAGGGGTGTCTGTGGGGTTTAGAAGGCTGAGGGTGGTGGTGGGGTGGGGCGTGAAGTTTCTATAGATGGTGGATATGTTGTTGTGGAAGTAGTAGGCAAGGAGTCACCTAGGTCCTGGGAGGTGAAGGTGCTGTTGTTCAGTTGCTGATGGGTTTGAGAACTACTTGATGATGCTGAATAGTTCTTTGCTGTGTTTGGAGCTGGCTTGGATGCGGGTGGCTAAGGCATGGCTTCTGGTGTCTTTCAGGAGTTTGTAGTACTGGCCGAGTTCTTGAAGGTGGTTCAGTCTGTGTGATCCTTGGTGGTGCACCATCTCCTTTCCAGTTGTTTGCAGTTGCGTTTTGAGGTTCTGAGCTCTGCGGTGTACCAGGTGGCTTGTTTGGAGGGTCTGTTGGGTTTGGAGGTTTTACTGAGGGCGACTTTGTCAGAGATCCAGATGGTGAAGTTTTTGACAGCTGTTTCGATGTCCGATATGGTGTCTTGGGTGGGGGCAAGGGGGGGAGTTAAGGGCTTTCTTCTGCTGGCTCTTGGATACCCTTCTCCAGCTACGATGAGAAGTGCTTAGCGGTCTGTTGGTTCAGTGGGATGCTGCAGTGTAGGTGAAGTGGACGATAGTGTTGTCTGTCCAGGTGAGCTCGGTGGTGTGGCTGTATTTGACTCTGTTGCTGGTCGTGAAGATGCGGTCTAGCGTGTGTCTCAGATTGTTCGTTGGGTCAGTGACTATCTGATTTAGGCTGATGATTGTTCATGCTGTGTAGCAGCTTGGAGGTTTTGGCGTCTTTGGGGTTGCCAAGGTGGAAATTGCGGTCCCCCAGGAAGATGGAGAGGGTTATTACAACTTTGGAGGAGGTGTTAATCCGTCTCAAAAGTGACGGTAAAGTGACGGATATACCACCAGCCGTATTACGAGTCCATTATATCCTATGGAACTCACAAAACGGCTGGTGGTATATCCGTCACATTTGGGACGGATTAACACCGCCTCCAAAGTTGTAATAACCCCTGTAGTGTTTAGTGTCAGAGTCAAAGGTAGAAGGCAGGCAGAGAGAAAAGGAGTAAGGTTGAAAAATCTAGGAATAGAAAAAATTAATCTAGAGAGGGAGAAAGTTTCCTATACGGGTGCTCCCCCTGAAACGTGGGAGCCCTGGGCAATTGCTCACTTTGCCCATTATTCCATCAGTGCTTATGCCCTCTTGTTTAAATATGCAAGCTGACAGGTTTTCATGTGTGCAGCGTGCTCCTCTTCTGCCCAGACAGCCAACCACTCTATAATGTCTACCTCAAGTAGCCCCCTTTCCGTGCCTCTCCGCTGCCATCGTCGCCACACAAGTGCACCAAAAAGACACCCACATAATTACAATTATGTGGATGTCTGGAGCAACCATTACCAGCCAATTTAGTTCGAATAAAAACCTGCCTGCAGTTGCGCCTGGTCCGTGAAGTGAAAAGAGACGATTAATCACATATGAAGCCGGCCCGCGCCCCGGAGGCGTCCTGGCGGGAAATCGGCTGCTGGAGGGCGCGCAGGCTGCACGGCTGAAGAGCTGAGCGGTCTGCCTACAAAAGAGCTGGGCCAGGCTCTGTTCAGAAAAGAAGCGAGGACCTCTCCGTGTCGTCTCACCCCGCGCACACACCACCTTGTGCCGAGAAAGGCTGCAGAAACGGACCGGGTTTAGGACTGAACGCTTTGTTCAGTTAGGAACAAGCAAAGCCCAGCAAAGGAGCATGTTTAGTTTGAACAGAACTACCACGATAGAGGGAGTGGGTCTAGCAGTAATAATGCTTTACAAGGCAGTGGTTGGCGTAGTTTGCAGAGAAGTGCACGGGGCAGACAGCATTGGAATACTAAGGAACCAGAGCAAGGAACCAGCGCCTCGCAGTCTGGCACTCAAAGGGGAGTTAGCGAAGCGTGGAAGTGTAGGCCTGAAAGGGGACCTCGCGGACCGTGACGACCCTTCATGCAGTTGTGCACGAGCTGTCACTGCGTGGAAAGTGAAATGTTAGGAGCTCCATTGAAGACAAGAGTGTTACGAGAGGGCACGTAACACCTGATGTAAACCCTCTAAACATGCCAGATCTTCCTTTCTTGTTGCTTCTGTTTATTTTACAACGGGGGGAGGGGGGGAGGGAGCCCAGGAGGGTTGGATCCAATGCAGACTTTTAAGACAGGCACTGTGCGGACAAGTACCAATTAGTTTAATGTATGAATAATTATATAAAGTAAAGGGCATGTGGAGCTTTAAGTGGGCTAGTCCGCTCAGGTGCAGCAGTGCTAAAAAAAAAAAAAAAAAAATGTGCTGAGAGGCGTTCTTATTGGGCTCTCCATTTTTGTCGTGGTTCTCAGTGTTAAAAAAAAAAAAAGAGGCTCTTCATAGTTATTTTACAGCTTCATCGTTTCAGAATTGAAGCATTTTCAATATTATATACTACAGTAATTCTTGTTACTTATTTACCTAATGCAGCTAACAACCTCTGACAAAGCCAATAATGATGGTTTGTTTTAGGTGTAATGCCAGTTTTGTCTTAGCAATTTTATGCAGTAACAGAAAGAGGCCACGCAGCACCCTATGCAAAGCACAGATTTTTAGTTTGCACATTTAAGCCACAATCTTTGAGAGGACCCCCAGCATGTTTTGTTATCCCACTTAGAGCCCTGTCAGTATGACAGTCTAACAAGAACCTAGCCTACTTGCATTTGACATCCCTTATTTAGAACAATCTGCCATCAAAGGGAGAAAATATTATAATATTATTATATCAAGCTTCCACCGGGGTGCTATACCAGTCATCATAGCGTACCGCCTTATTTCAAACTGTTTCCCCTGCCTCCTCCTTATAACTCAGGGAGAGGGAATTTAACGATCCTTATAGCCCTCAGCATGGAGCCAGTGGCGTCCTACAAGCCCCTGTGGTGCCTTTAGGACGGCCGTAGTCAGTGCTTGAAACGGAAAAATAGAAGTGTAGGCACCCTGTATCAGAGTACCTGCTTGTTTCTGAAAAATGCGGGTACTCGCCAATTAAAAGTATTACGTTTTTCTTGATAAGTGCATTTACTCCCTCTCAAAATAAAGTGCCAGTACCGGCCCATTTAAAGCACTGCCCATAGTTAGCCCAAGGCCTGTGAGTGTCAGTACGATGTGGGAGACTGGGGTAGGGGGTAGGGAGACAATCGCATTCTGCAAGTTTTGGAGCATCATTTTGTGGTACACCTCTGTAAGGAGCAAGAAGTACCATTTTTAAGCAGTTGTCATTCGTTCGTATTTCTCCCTTAACAACATTTGATGTGGTATTTTGGGCGCTTTGAGGCTCTGTGTCATAAAGCGCTCTATGAAAAACAAACTAAGTTTAAGGTCCTTTCTCAAGCCTCGTTACAGTAAGCCCCTGTCCACCTAACACTAGTGACTATTTAGATGTCCCTTCAATAAAGGCTGTCCCAACATTTTACTCGAATTCATTGTTTTCTTTTCTTCCCTAATCATATTTTACGATCTGCTGACATGAAGTAAGATCATGTTTCAGTACGTGCATGCCCTTACCTTCACTTTTAGCTTTAATTTTCTGATGCCTAAGAACATTAAGGTTTTGTGTCTTTTTAATATATGTAACCCCCCGTCCTGTTATGTTAGACACTCTACACTGTTCTTACAAGTTGTGGTGTTTCTTGGTAATAGTCGAATCAATATTGGAGGCACTGTTTTAATGTTGTCTCACAAATACCCTTTAGAGCAAAACATTGAGTAGCTTTCATGGCTTTATCTAGTTAAATAGCTCCATTTGTATAAATAGAACATTTTATAACAGAGATGGCTTTCCTTGGGGGGAGGTGGGGGGAGGACTTTAAAAGATGCAATTATTAGTTTCTCAGCAAGTTAAAACACAAATTCTTAATTCTTCTGCGATCTTTTCATAACTTGTTCTCCGGCCTTCTGCTCTATCTTCCACTGGGCCTTTCTGCACACTTGGATGCAGAAACAGAGGAGCTCCTCTCCCAAACTTTCGTCAATGTCTTATCAACTCCAGAACTATCACTTGACGGCTGTGTACCAGGGAAATACCCCCCCCCCGAAGACTACATACTTTCAATTGTGCCACGGTTGCAAGAAGAGATGATGGTCACCAACCCATACGCTGTCTGTTCATGATGCACTTGAAGGTCATCAGAGACCATGAGATGAAGCTGTACGCCATCAAGCACAAGAAACGAGGCAGATCCTTCTCCAAAGCTCAAGCCTTCTCCAAGTTTCTGGCGATTCCTTTGCCTGGTCCCATTCCAAGATACTGCTCTTGTTAAGTCACAATGGAAGTTTCATCATAGATGTACTAAGTCCAAATTAGATTTGTCTCCTTTCCATCATTCCCACTTCAAGGAGAAGTTGCCCGGTTGGCATTTGAAGAGTCCAACTCAGCCAACCGATTCTGAGCTCAATCCTGTCCCGATGCATTCCAAGTTTTCTGGGCCATCAGCAACGCAACAGCACATGGAGGCCTTTAAGGAGGCCAGGTTCCATCTCCGGACGATTCCTGGTCCTTCTGGTGCACCTTCTGCCCCCTTGGATCTACCAGCTGCCCCCATTCAAACTTCCACTACCTCTGTGCAGATTGACTCCGTTATGTCCTGCGTGGTTCTCAGCCAGCACTGGCCCCCTGCCACATCAGTCCCAATTGCTCTGGCACAGGTCTTGTTCCAGAGGTGCAGATTCTCGATTCCCACCCCCAATGCCAGTTATGGATGTGGAACCAGGTTCGGCCTGATCCTGTCTGATGTCTCATTACAAGATAACTAAAACACAACCCCTGGTCTGAGAGGATTCCCTAGTGTTTCCCCTACCTTGATGCCTATTTTACTGACGGCTCTAAGCATTAGTCAGATCAGATTCAGACATAGCTATGCACAATACCAATGATGAGGAGACAGCTAATTGACTCGTCCCTTATTATGATGATGAATTTTATGGTTTGAGGAGAATGAGTAATCTTTGTGAACATTAAGTCTTCAGTAAGATCGGAGAATATGCATACAAAAGTAAGACTTGGTTGAAATCAGCTGTGAATTTCTCTGTTTTCAAGAGCACACACCTAAACGCCTGTCAAGTTGGAGCATTTCAAAACTTTATAGAAAGCGTAAACGAAGGGGAGACCTACAAAATTTTATGCTGCTGTTTAGACCCAAAAGAGGGGGAAAAAAGTTTGTGCAAACATGAAAAAGAGAAGAAAGTGTGTGCAGTACTGGCAAGTCAAAAGCCCTAGGGTTTGCTGCATTTTGTTAATTTTACATGGAATAATGTTAAAATCAAATGCTGCACTCCTGTTTTAAAATATTTACGGTTTGGGAGCTTGCCCACCCTTTGACTATCTAAGAAAGGTTCGCTGTTGCAGTAGGTACCCATCATACCAAACGTACTCCTCACAGACCACTCCAGTGCCTAACCTGCTTTGAAATCTCTAGTCTGTAGGTGAAGATTGTTCAGAATCCAAGTGTCTAGATTTCGTTTTATGATGACCACAGTTGCTTGTTCTAAGATGGCCTAATATTACATTACCTTCTCACTACTGCATTGGCGTTATCTTTATCGTTTGACATTGCATTGTTTTGAGTGTGAGTCTCCATCGGCTTCCACCCTTTTTAAATGTATTTAATTTATTCTATATTCTTTTATTAATTAAAAGGCTTGATTTAGAGGCCAAGTAATTTAGTGGGGAAGGTATGCAACCTGAAATGAACTCATTTTTGTATCTTAATCATCTAAAGTTAAAAATGGTTAAAGCGTGTTGGCATCGACCTGTGAGACATTTTCATTGTGAGGTGAGGCCCAGTTAGCTCTTCCTCACCCAAACCTTTGGTTCGTGTGTAATAACTGCAATAAAAATATGACACAGAAGTGTATATGCCATAGTATTTTTCAGCACTATCATTGCAGTGTAATTTTAAGGATTTTTGGGCCCTTGGACACTATCCTTCTGGGCTCCCTGTTTGGAACAGCTTTGAATTTTATTACACATTTTCTACCTAACTCAAGCCAACATAATGTCAGACAACATTGAATTATACCTATGGGGTTATGCAAGAACAGCTTTCCAGGGTCTCGAAATTCCTTAGAATGCTACTTGGTAAAGAGGAAATAAAAGTGAGATGTAGGGGTAGGCAAATAGTTGAAGATTGGTTGCGATAAATGAATAGGCAAATATGAACTGAAGAGAGAAAAAATAACTTTCCCTGGGCCCCCGTTCAAAGGGTGGCCTTCTTTGCCTGAGGGTGAGTTTATACAGTTTCATCTTGTGATCTGAGCTTCTGATGTGCATGTCACACTAATAGCAAATGTTTAACTCCACAAACCAAACACAAATTCGGACCCTTTTTAGGTTGAGTATAGCAGCGGCCAAGCTCTGCTTTTCTGATGTGTTGTAATCTGTTTATGGGCTTTAATCACGCCCATCAGTTTAATTTGTTCCTTGGTCTGCCTTTCAAAATGCACATGCTTTCATTGGTAAATGCTTCATGTTTGTCCTGCATTCAGGCTGCTTTGTTACCGCCATGGAGGCTGATTCTGTTACATGGATGATTGCACAATCAGCCACATAGCTTTGCCTGGCGCACCATTATTTTTTCTTTTAAATGGCCACTACGTGCTGGGTGGCAGTGTGTTGTTTCGTTGGTGTTTGCAACATGTCGCTATCACGCTCTTCGTACTGCGTAGCCGTATGGTGTTTCTTCATTGTTGGGGGCATGCAGGTTTGTGCTGGTGGCCGTATAGCGTTTCTTCATTTTTGGGGGCATGCCGCTATAGCGCCGGTTAACGCTGGTGGCCGCATGTTGTTTCTTCATTGTTTGGGACATGCTGCTATTGCACCGGAGGCTGTATGGTGTTTCTTCATTGTTTTGGGCATGCCGCTATCGCGCCGATTCACGCTGATGGCCTTATGTTGTTTCTTCATTGTTTGGGACATGCTGCTATTGTGCCAATTCGTGCTGGTGGCCGTATGGTGGTTCTTCATTGTTTTGGGCAAAATGTTGTTACTTATTTAACTCAAAAAAGAGGGATCAGGAGGAATTATGGTCCAGTGTATATCCTCCTAATGGAAACGTCAAAATATAAGTGATACACTGTTCCAACCATAAAGAACGGAAACTGGTGGCAGGGGTCCTAAATTCCAGGAGCAAGAGGCCTCACACATCCATAGGATGTCATGCTTCATCATCGGCACTGCTCCTCGTCAGACCGGCACTGCAATGTCTGACGGGCACCACCCCTGGTGGGGGGGGCTCTTTGCCAGAGATCTTTTTTTTATGCTGGTGCCGTGACCCCAAAGGTGAAAGAAGTGTTAGAGGAGATCAAAGGAAAGCGTGGTTAAAATTGACTCTCAAAACCGCCACTGAGACAATAGTTTTATTAGACCAGATGGACGGTCAGGGCCAAGGTTAAAAAGTGTAGTCACAAGAGTGAGTTTAGAAATTAAGATCAATCACTCTGTAGAAAAAAATATCAAAGGGAGGAGTCTGGGGATTTTCCAAAGCCTACACTCTCATGGGTCAACATGTTTCGCATCCTGGTGGTCCATACGGATCCAGTGATGCTTCATCAGGATCTAGATGACTATGTGTATCTCCTAATTTATAAGGGCCACATATGCTTCCTTAAAAAGTGAGCAAGTTACTGAAAATCAGAAAATACCTGGAAAAAGTAACAGTCACTTACATAAATGCGGAACCGATAATTCCTAACTGTCGCCCTGTGAATAAAAGTACACAGGTTAAACAGGGGTACGGGCGAATCATAACCAATATATATCGTGGGAAAAGAAGGCGACCGTGCTGTGCAGTGAAAGTGTTAACTTGTGAATAACATACATGCATTTACTCGTAGTACAGGCTTACCGTCCTAAATTAGAGAACGAGCTTCCTAGGAACACAAAGACCAATGGTCCAGCGCTAATGAAGTCTAAAGGGAAGATATGAGAAAGTTAAACATGAAAGATAAGGTACCAATTAGGTATCCAGGTACGTCACGGGCATAGTAGCATGGAGATGTACTGTGTAATAGTTACAAGTTCTGGTTCCAATTAGGAAATTCACAGGGACAACGCTGATACAAATGAGACCAGTACAACAATAAATTTCTTTTCACAGTGGACTGGCTGGTAATCATTTATAAGGGCAAAGAATAATCCCTATATGCTTCCCAAAGAACAATGTAAGTAGCAAAAAAATTACAAAATAAAGAACTGCGCTAGCAATAAGGCTGATAAACCGGGAGAGAAACCGGCAAGAATCTGAGAAAAAAGGGGGTGTAATCGGTAAAGTGCTAAATGCGGATCCCTGTAGACAGTACAACAGGGGTCCTGACGTGTCCATTAGATGTATAAAGTACCCCATTATATACTATGGTAGCCAGGCAACCATAGTATATAATGGGGTACTTTATACATCTTTATACATCATTTTCTCAGATTCTTGCCGGTTTCTCTCCCGGTTTATCAGCCTTATTGCTAGCGCAGTTCTTTATTTTGTAATATTTTTGCTACTTACATTGTTCTTTGGGAAGCATATAGGGATTATTCTTTGCCCTTATAACTGATTACCAGCCAGTCCACTGTGAAAAGAAATTTATTGTTGTACTGGTCTCATTTGTATCAGCGTTGTCCCTGTGAATTTCCTAATTGGAACCAGAACTTGTAACTATTACACAGTACATCTCCATGCTACTATGCCCGTGACGTACCTGGATACCTAATTGGTACCTTATCCTTCATGTTTAACTTTCTCATATCTTCCCTTTAGACTTCATTAGCGCTGGACCATTGGTCTTTGTGTTCCTAGGAAGCTCGTTCTCTAATTTAGGACGGTAAGCCTGTACTACGAGTAAATGCATGTGTGTTGTTCACGAGTTAACACTTTCACTGCACAGCACGGTCGCCTTCTTTTCCCACGATATATATTGGTTATGATTCCCCCTTACCCCTGTTTAACCTATGTACTTTTATTCACAGGGCGACAGTTAGGAATTATCGGTTCCGCATTTATGTAAGTGACTGTTACTTTTTCCAGGTATTTTCTGATTTTCAGTAACTTGCTCACTTTTTAAGGAAGCATATGTGGCCCTTATAAATTAGGAGATACACATAGTCATCTAGGTCCTGATGAAGCATCACTGGATCCGTATGGACCACCAGGATGCGAAACATGTTGACCCATGAGAGGGTAGGCTTTGGAAAATCCCCAGACTCCTCCCTTTGATATTTTTTTCTACAGAGTGATTGATCTTAATTTCTAAACTCACTCTTGTGACTATACTTTTTAACCTTGGCCCTGACCGTCCATCTGGTCTAATAAAACTATTGTCTCAGTGGTGGTTTTGAGAGTCAATTTTAACCACGCTTTCCTTTGATCTCCTCTAACACTTTTCACCTTTGGGGTCACGGCACCAGCATAAAAAAAAGATCTCCGGCAAAGAGCCCCCCCACCAGGGGTGGTGCCCGTCAGACATTGCAGTGCCGGTCTGACGAGGAGCAGTGCCGATGATGAAGCATGACATCCTATGGATGTGTGAGGCCTCTTGCTCCTAGAATTTAGGACCCCTGCCACCAGTTTCCGTTCTTTATGGTTGGAACAGTGTATCACTTATATTTTGACGTTACTTATTTAACACCAGCAGATTACTCTTGTCTCCCCTCCCTCATAACCGATTTCCCATTTTCTGGTTCTCGAGTGCTGCAAGGTCATACGAGTGGCAATAGCGCTATGCAAATTTCAGCACGCCACTGCATAAAATAAAAAATAAAAAAAAGAAAGACAATTTCAACGTCAATACCTCTAACTTACGTGAATGCGAGACCTAATACATTGCAAATGCTTATTTTTTTTTGGTTTGGTACACTTACTTGCAGGAAGCAAGCTCCCAGTGAAAAAAAAATGAACAGTAGAAAATCGTCTGTAGGTGGATGCTTCAGTGAACACTCCACTTGTCCTCTTGCTTGGAGTATTTCTTATGACAAGTATACTTCATGCTGTTCCCCATAGGCTGTCAGTACATGCCGGCACTCTGCAAAGAGTAGGCGCATACGTAGCAGCCATGAATTACATCCCTCAGCCATCTGCTGGTACCTCCTTCCTCTTTGACACCCAAACGGATTGTCAGGATACAAATATTCAGTGTTAACAAATATCTTGGGTGTGATACTGCATGATCTGCGTACCCGCTGTCTTTGATTCCTGGAAATGTGCAGTTGTTTGCTTCCCCTCTCCTGTATGGACATGCCTTTTTAGAAAACTGAAGTAGGCTTGCTGCATGCCTGCTGGAGCCCAGTCAGACCTGCCCAACTCTTGTGCTTTGTCAACAGCCTCTGATTGCATTTAGCGTTTTGCTGCCACCGGTGTGGTCCTGAAACATCGTACCCTTGCCTTCAGAAAGCATGTGTGTGTGTGTATGCACGTAGGATGTTGCTTGCTACAGCCTGTGTAAGTGCAGACGTGTTGTCGTGTCTTCTTGACATAAGCTCATGCTGTATTGCATGGTGTTGTAAATTTATAATGCACCAACTGTGGAGGAAGAGGTATTGAGAAGCCGTGGGGCTGCATGTGTAATGGGCGAGGTTAAAGGTTTCAAGGGCTATGTGTGTGTGTGAGGATTAAATATGTTCTCCTCTCATGACACACTGTGCAATAGGCATAGTTTATGTGGAGTATGTGAAGGCTAACCATTACCAGGTTTGTTAATCACACAGAGTCAATAGACATCAAACAACACTGCATGCCCATGCACGCACCACTTTGGTAAATTAAAAAAAAAATCTGCTCCTTGGGAGGTTATTAAACTAGCTATTGTTTTGCATGAACAGGAAAGCATACTCTAAACATGAATCCAATGTTGCAGTAATTCTTAAACCTGGAGAGGAACCTTCTTCAGTGCTGCTTCTTCAGACCTATTGCGTCTTTAAAAAAAAGTCTAAGTTAGATAAAATAAATATTAGCCACTAGGTTTGAGGATCTGTGTCTCTGATTTGCCGCCTAGACCAATCTCGGTTTATCAAGGAAAGACCACTGCACCATAACGTGAGAAGAGTGATCCATTTGGTTGAGAAGGTGCAAAAAAGAGAATCCAAACAGTACCAGCCTCGCTTGGCACAGTGAAAGCTTTTGACTGATGAACTGAGCATGAAAAATCTTGGTTTAGGCCTCAAATTCTTATGAATTATAATGGTCCGTTAGAACAAGAATTATACTTACCGGTCGTACATCAAAAATATTCAGTTTACATAGGGAAGGTAAGATAGGGTGCCCAGTTACCCCCATTGCCTTTTACTATAAGCATTGAAGCTTGCTCATCTCACATAAGACATGCTGATGATATACAGGGCATGTGGTTTGGGACGGATGTACATAAATTTTTCCTCTTAATAGCTAATGTCTTCCTGACCTGGATTCATCTTTTTGGATCAGTTAGGGAGTTAAATAAATTTAGAGTTTTAGCGGCAACAAAACGGATAATGGAAACTGCAAGATATTGAATTTAACCCCACACAGGAAAGATGAGGCGAGTATGAAGAATAAATATAAGTTCAAATTGGCCCTTCCTCCTTTTAAATACTTATGTTTTATACTCACACCCCACACACCTGATTTATGTCATTCAAACTTCCCTCTGCTATTAGATGAATTTGGGAAACACCTGAGAATGTAGTCTGCCCTCTTCAACTCTTGGCAAGGGAGAGATTACAAGGTAAAGGTGAATACTCTTACAAGAGTACTTTGTCTTTTTCAGGTACTATCAATAAAAGTTTAAGTTATGTTTTTTAGGCTTTCCAACAATCAGTAAACCACTTTCATCTAGACCACCTCCTACCTGATGTTACGGCTACATTTTTTGCAGAGGCGCAAACAGTGAGGAGGACTGGCATTGGGGACTCTAGGATGAGGTACTATGCATCCCAAATAATAGTGGTGAAAGAATGGTCGAACCGAATCAGAGAAATTATGGACACAGATGAGAGCAGAGATGATCAAATCAGTTTGTCATTTGGCTATGAAAAGAATAGACCCCACCAAATACTTACCTCAGCAATCTGGTGAACATGGTTCTATATCTCTGAAACAACCTGGAAACTCACCAATTACTCACAACTTTTCCATCCCCATACACCTCGACACACTTTAACCTGGGGTTTTTACTGGCAAGGTGAAGATATAGACCTAATTCAGGTCTGTTTCGTCAAGGGAAAAGCAAATCATTCCCGTAATGTAGATAGGACTCTCAGATCAATGAGCCTGAAGCTTCTGCACAATGTATGCATTGATACACGCACTCCTCGAAGAAAGATGGGGCTAGGCATGAGGAAGCGTTATTTGAGAACTCTTTCTCTTCATTCACCACCTTGAGGAGTGTGGTGTCCAAATTGTGCTCCATCTTGTTGGAGTACATAGGCCTTCCCCACTGGGCACACACAAATAAATAGGAAAACAACTGAGTGAAATAACATCTACATGTAGAGAAATGGGGTGGTGTGGACGGACATTCATAGAGGCTCAGGGAGCAGATGAAACATAGAGACCCAAGCTAAGACCGTTCACAGTTGACATCCCTCTCCTTCCAAAGTGCATAAGATTCATCAGGCAGTGAGTCCCATTCATTGGAAGGGTATTGGTCAGATGGGAAGCTTCCTGCGTTTGTGACGGTGATGCCCCAAAGTGTTGAATATTCGGACATAAGTGAAAGACGCACTTAGAAATATTGAGTTATCCTTAGTGACCCAGGACTGTTGATACTGGGACAGAGTCTAGGGAACTGTGGTCAGATGACAAACAGGTCTCTGATTTGGCAGTGTTTAGGGGCAGCTGAAGTGGTTATTGCATTTCTGGCGAAAAAGCAAGATCCAAGTTACAGCAGACACTTATAATAGTGTGTCTGATTAGTAGCATTAAAGAGTAGCACATGAAGTTTGAGATGATATGGTCAATCCTACTAGACTACATGTTAATGGGGAAAGAGATGAATAACTGGCCTTAGAGCTATCATGTCGGCTAACAGTATTGATCAATTATTGCTGCTGTTTGAATCTTTTGTAAAGCAGCTTTTGCTATGAGAAGAAGAGTTCTGTCAAGGGGAGAGGTAGGGAATATACTATTGTTAAGAAGTACGGCCAGATAAGACATGTCAAATCCATTTACGAAATACATTTGAGAGACATACCTTTTTATCTATATTGTTTTACAATTCAACATGAATACTGTTTACCAAAATAAAATGTACATGGCAACCAAGCCTTTAACAGGAGGGCTGACGGTTAACAAACTTGGCAGTAACCAGGTGAACAGAGCCAGGTGAACACTAAAAAACAGATGGAGCAAAAAGGGTGGCACCACTCTTACCTGTGTCGCATGGAAATAACGTGGCATGAAGTAATTGGACTCATAACAAACACACAAGTATTTGCCAGTGTTTTTGACTCAACATTCAACTGATGAGAACCTTCTAGTACAGCTCTGCACGAGTAAGCTAAACCCAAATTCTTTCTCTTATTTTTTATTAATATGCACTACTGCCCCTCATCAGAGATGGGAACACAATTCAGGCTACACTTGGGCATTATTTCCACTGCTCCAACCTGGGCAGCCCAGCTTTCCCTTAGTCCTTTAACTTGGATATACTAGGTGTTGCACTGGGTTCAGGCCAGCAGTATGCTCAGTGTTTTTGTTTTGCTTTTTTCATTGGCCGATTTTTGGTCGTTTTTTTTTTTTTTTTGAGTGTGCCTTACTACTGGTGTCTCACCCCAAGTAATCACATCATAAACAGACTGTTTGTATTTACTGCCAGTGTCTGCCTTTTAAGATACAGCCATGCGACACAGCAAGAGTAAGGGGCACTTGGCAGGTTACACATGAACATGTGTGCACATGCATGTGCACATATGTGGGCTGTGCATGGGAGACCTGTTGTGCACAGCTTGGTAACAGTGCACAGGAAGCGTGGAGCAATGGGCACTCTGCAGGGATAGGTATTCACCTGGGATTGGTATCATGAGGGAGGTGCCTGCTATTAGGGAAAGTCTGTGTGCTTTATTGTCTTAACTATACTGGCGCTCCATTATGCACATAGGGAGGGAACTGCCTTACAGTGTAGTTTCCCTTCTTCTTGGCCTACAGAGACTTGACGTCTTGAATCAGAGTGTAACCTGTGCTAGAAAACCAAATATGCAACTTCAAAAATGATAACTGTACATCTTGTAGGTCATTCATAGTTTTTATATTTCCCTGGCTCCGCTCAGGATTGGAGCCCAGGCCTGCTGTGTCCAGTAATTATATTTTCTCCAGCAGCAGGAACAAAGGTTTCCCCCACACAACAGGGAGCAATTAGCACTACTTCTCCTTACTCGTGAGGAGGAAAGGGGTGGGGCGGAATGCTCTGTATTTATCACCCAGCTGTCACACTGCACCAGGGACGGGCCTACCCAAGCCCGTTGAACAAAGGCGAGTGCCTAGAAAACTGGAGTCAAACCACTTGGGTGGGTGGCACCTTTGAAATTCTAGTGTGCAAGTCCGTGGCAGTGATGTCAACGAGGGGTGGATCTGAGACCGCAGGAGCTGATGTGACCAGTGGTTTCTTGATGATGCCATTCTGGATTGTCCCATCATACTGTGCATGCGGGTGGGACAGGTGGAGAGGTGATGTGGCATGCCAGGATTGGTTAGAGGTGTGTGTCTTCAGGAACCTTCCTCTCCCCTTTATACACACTTGCACAAGGGGAAGACACTCTCATGCCTGTGAATTGTCTAACTACTGCACTGTTGGATCCTGGGACTGCCATGGAGAACTGGAAGGAGGAAACTCCTGGCCCACCTCTCAGGACCCTGATGAGGGTTGAGTTGACCCCATGTTGAGTTGACCCCAGGACTAGTAGGTCTCCCTAAGGGCCAGTAAGGCTGGCCCCTTACTCCCCCTGAGGACCAGTTGGGGGGAGACCTGGGCTTTTCTGAGCCCACTAACTAAGCCACAGAGGAAGACTGGCACAGGGAGCCAGGAGAACCAGCTTTTGTAAGACTGCACTGCTCTGGAGATGAGATGAGTTGTTGCAACTGCCCTGGCTCACCACCAGGGGAAAAGGTTGGTCTAAATTTTCATAATGGTGCCCGAGTTATGGCACTTTAAAGTTTGGTGACCTTTGACCTCTGCCACCAAGCAAGTGGGGCTACTCGAAAGGTCCAGTAAACTCCTCCAGGGTGGGTCAGGACCTGGGGGACAGTGCAAGAAAGAACTATTTTGTTGGGGGAGAGGGCATGTATGGGGGGCCCCCCTCCTCGTGTTCCTCACTCACACGTTGACCCCATCCTCCAGCAGATTGTCATTGCAGGGGTCAGAACCCCATCACCGACCCCCATGTACGTGTAATGGTGGAGAAGCACTGTCGCGTTTGCCTGTGAGGTGGTACCAGGGGCCCATGACTCCATCCCCGGACCCCAGGACACAGCCCCATCATCACCCGTATGCCCGCTAGAGCAGGCGGACAAACAGGAGGACTGGCAGCTCTGTTGCATCCCGTGGTCTTTCTGCTGGCACGGGAAGCTGGTTGAGGGCAGCTAGGGGTGAGCTCCTCTCGCTGACCTCAAAAGATTGCAAGCTCTGTGGTGACCCGGTGTGACCGGGCACTCCCCTCCCCGAAAGAAATGTGGCGCAAGGCCACATTCGTGGAGTAAATCCATTAGAAAATCACCACTGCTGTCCCCGGTTCAGTGGCAGAGCCGATACTGTAATATTCACTGCCCCCTGGGAAACTCACCCTGTAATCCTTTGCAGGACCTTCCTTTCAAAACAAAGTTTTGCCCATGTCTTCACTTGTGGTGGACCTAGGACAATGGGGCGACCACCAAATTACTCAACATTATGAACTCTTGCTCCTTGGATCGTATTTTAGGTCCCCACACTAGATTGGAGGGGACCCCAAAATCATTATCATCTCTGGTTTTGTTTGCATTTTCAAGCTCTCCCATGGCTGGAGCTTTTGCCCTAGTGCTGGAAGTAGTTTGTTCTTAAGGGACCTTGTGTATGGTAACATTTTAGAAGGCCTAAATATGTATGATGCGCTGTTTTCTATAGAAGCTAATTGTATGGTGACATTGTAATGCTTTTTAATGTGAATATACTGTAATTGCTATTTCATGTGGTTATTCTCTCTAGGGGCTGACTGTATGGTTACACTGCAATGATTTTCACCATGCTGTTTTCATGTGGTTACCCGGGGGCTAATTATATGGTTATGCTACAAAGTTTTTTCAATATGCTATTTTTATTGTGGTACCCTCTAGGAGCTTTTCTGTCAATTACAGTCTAATGCCAACTACTGGAATGAATGCACAAACAGTCTATTTCTGAAAAATGTTTTTATTGAGTTTCCATGATGATTTCTTACATTTTATTGATTTATGACAATGATTCATGCCAAAGTAATAGAGTTATTACACAATGACTATCAAAGTTTGCTTGATATGTTTGTACGATCCCTCTAGGGGGTCACCAGTGATTACACAATGTCACCCTGGTTTGTTCCGTCTGCCAATGTTTATTTGTATGTTACTGCATAGTATTTAGTAATGTGTGTGTGTGTGTAATAAATGTACTTCTTTTTCTAAAGAAAAAGTACTAAGTTGACAATAATTTATTGAGTGCTTTTATTGCGTGCCAGTGATTAGTGATTACTAGGCCCCACCACCTCCCTTGAGTAGGCCTTAGACTGCTCCACCTCGCTAACCTGTGAGAGTCGAGCGGAGATTCAAGCGCTACAATGGGGTGTTTGGATCCCACTGAGGACGTTACGAACTAATAATTGTGCTGGCCAAACAACTAATAACCCAATTTCCAAATCTAGGCATCTGTTGGTGGTTCTGTATTTAGCTGTCTTCTATTAACTGTTGTGCAGATTAATAGATTTCCCTTTGAGTGCTTCATGACGGGACCAGTTATCCTGGTTCTGCTCACAGATGTTAGTTGGGCTTTACAGATTGGCAGATCTGTTTGTGTTTTGCTTACCTTTGTATATCTGGCGCTTCTGGATTGTTGTTTTCTGTCTCCTTGCACCCCTTTTGCCATTGGGGTATGTCCAATTCTTCTTCATTAGGTGGATGTCTGGTTCGCTGTAACTTCGGCTAGGGACATTGTGTGTGAAACGTAGTTACTACCTCGTTTTAACACATCAAAGAACCCTCCCAGTGTTGTATTTTGCCCCAAAGTGGAGACAGTTTAAATAGCTTATTTTCCACTTGCCTATTTGTGTTTCAGAAGTGTTAGGGTCTGGGATATTCTACTTTCATTAGGTGGCTTTTGCTTCTTTGTTTGTTTCTTGGCATCAAATATTTATTGCCTGCTGTATCATTGATCCCAAGTTGACGGGGATCCTGTCTTGGCGTCTTCTTCTTTATCTCATGCTTTCTTCGTTATGAAAGGTTGCTGTTGTGCAGTGGTGTGCCTGAATGTGTCTCCAGGATTAGGCTTTTGCCTCTTTTTGGTGCTGCTGCTATTTTAGGTCATTGCCTAAAGTTTGTGTTTTGTATGTTCAGAATGTGCTCTTTTTCCGCCAGCACCTAGGCCGTAAAGTTACGAGCTTTTTTCCCTTTGATGTTGATTCAAGAGTTGAGTTATCTGCAGTTGGAAGCATCGATCAGAAGAGGTGATACTTATCGATGGTAACAGTCTCGCTGGTGGATACTCCACCTGCACATTCGTCAGCGACCTACCTGCCTCTCCAACCCAGGTATGGTACTGAATCTGTTTTTTGTTTTGCACTACAATCTCCAAAGTTCATTAGGCAGTCTCTGCTTCCAAGGGTGTCCTCTGAGGACTGATGTCATGGTGCAAAGTGGTTCCATGTATTAGTCTGTAACGTCACACCTGAGAGGTGCTGAGTCAGTCTGGAGCCATGGTACCACCTTGCAGTGCAGAAGAGCTGTTGCAACATGCCCATATCCCGCCTGGGGCAGGTTCATCAAGTGAGGCATCTTCAGGCAGATGGATTATGTAGGTGAAAGCTCTGCCTAAAGTTGTGTAACTTTATCATGTGTGTATTATGGTTTTGGTCTGTCTCGTGTGTGGGTTTTGTGTAAGTGTGCGTGATACTGGTTTCAAGTGGCCAGATGTATACTGGCCTGCATTGAGTGTATTTGAAAACTGCCTTGTGTATCTGTTTGATTGGTGCTCAGTTGCATAAAGGTGTACATTGACCTGGGTGCTTGCAGGCCTACCCTACAATTGCATGTGTCAGTTCTGCAGCTGTGCTGTTTGTGGAGGGTCAGCTGGGGGGTTGAAGGGCTGGTTTTGGTTTTCCATCACACCACACTCACTCTGCATCGGCTTTGTTTCCAGGGGACTGTACCTGCCCCGGAGATCGCCTGCTCTGGTATTCCGCGTGAGTCTGGGTGGCAGTTGAGATGAAAGTGACATTCACTCCGTTTCTCAGTCAGCCTCTCGGTCGCCCAGCTGTTCCAATTTGGTCAGCCAGCTGTTGCTACTTGTTGGTGTGCAGGCAGTGGCGAGTACCGTGAGCGCTGCTTTCTGGACACAGCCTGTTTGCCAGTGGGATGGGTTAGCAGATTAGAAGATCTACGTTTTCTATTCGTGCTAGGGGCCCGAGAGGGTTTGTACCTGTAAACATTAGATACTTCGTTTAGTGGCCGTCTATTAATGTAGGTTTTATTGTGTCTCCAGTTTGTTTTGTGCTTGTCATCGGATCTGTCACACGGAGGAAGCAGCCGGGACTGTTTAGCCGCGCTCTGCCCCTTTAAGGCCACGTGCTACCCACTGCTAAGTGTATTTGTGTGTCACGACGAGGCAGGTAAGGCCAGGTGCTGCCATATACACCGTATACAAGTGCTGCCTGGAAGTGCTGGTCAGAGTGCTGTGTTTATTCTGACTGAGGTGCTCGTGCCCCTGAGGGGTCTTGTGTGACATGCGTGATGCAGGCCTGGCTGTCATCTCCAGCGGGCGCGCGCATTCCCAACCCTTGTAGGAGCACGTGCGCACGCTGACGCCGCCACTGCTGCTACTATTAGTATTATTACTACTATTATTATTAGCATGATCGTTATATTATTATTACTGTTAGTAGTAACATTATCATTTTATTTTTTTATCATTATAATCATTTTCATTTTATTATTATTATTATTAGTAGTAGTACTATTACTACTGTTATTAGTATAATTATCATTAGTATCATTAGTATTAGTATTATTGTTATTGGTGTTCTTTTTTTTTAAATTTATTTATTGATTTTTTTTTTTTTTTTTAAGGACACGCAGCGGGTTACATGTTTGCAATAATAAAGAGGAAAAAAAAGCAAAAAAAAAGAAGCATAAATACATCAATATTGTCGTACAGGTGAAGCAAACATTCTGAACAAGAGTCAATGATAATGGTTTCTACTCTTAGGAATCTCATAAATTTACTTATATAGTCGGCACATTCTCGGAGCCCAAGAGCCATACGGAGAGAGGTGCCCAAGCTCTAGTGAATCTTTTACAGGCCGCTGCTCCTTTTAGTTCATACAGGCTATTCTCCAGGTGATACATAGATAAGAGTTGTGAAAACCATTGATTGAACCGTGGGGGATCAACATCACGCCACAGAGATGCTATGCAGTTACGAAATACTGACATTGCTATGAACAGAAAGTATCTATCTCGACTATTGCAGACTGAATGATCAACTCCCAGTAAAACCATTTGAGGTGTCAGATAGATAGACTGTTTCAAGATTTTCTTCAATATATCGGATATCCCAGTAATCAAACTTCCCAGTTTTACACACTGAAAGAACATATGACAGAGATCTGCTTTCGGGCAACCGCATCGTGGACACATAATTCCCGCCGTTTTGCCCCAGCTCGCAATCTTAGCAGGTGTATAATATAAATTATACAATACCATAAAGTGTTGAGCTTGCGGGCCAGCAGACACTAAAACCGTCCGTGCCATTTCCATAGACTCACAGCTCCAACCCGTGCTTCCCATTTTTTAACCAATGTCGCCAGGTCATCTTGTATAGAATTTAAAAGCAGTGGATACAGATTTTTAATACCGCAGCTAGTGGGGTGTCGTGAGACTTCCATTAGCTTAATCTTATCCGTGTGCCAACCTTGGATCATACTAGTTAGTAAAAAGGCTCTAATCTGTAAAAATTTAAAACAAGTCTATTTTTTCCAGCGCAAATTCCGCACTCAGTTCCTCAAAAGATTTGAGGTGGCTGCCAGAGTGAAACAAGTCCCCGACTTTGTGAATACCCCGATTACTCCACCTCAAGCAATAGTGGTCTTTAAATATTGCTGGAAGCGTGGGGGTAATCCACAAGGGAGTGTAGTGGCAGATTCGTCCTATACCTATCTTGCGCTTAACCTGGGTCCATGCCTTAAATGCAGCATAAATTACCTTAAATTTAACCTTTTTATAGTAGCTGGGTTCCAGAATCCGCAGGAAGACTGCGTCTGCTTCTTTGCCCAGAATCAGGGTATATCTCGAAGGGAGAGCATCTTGCCCGGGTCTATCCGTAACATAAAGTATCTGTGCATACTGAAGCACTGCCGCCAAATAATAAAGTTTAAAATTGGGAAGTGCCCACCCCCCTTGCTCTCTTGGGAGAGTCATATAATGGAAAGCCTGGCACGGCTTTGTATAGGACCAAATGAAGCTATTAACCAATCCCTCTATTAATTTAAACCAATCTTGCCCAATCTCTAGGGGGATTGTTCTAAAGAGATAGAGTATTTTGGGTAGAAACACCATTTTTATCACATTACAGCGTCCCATGAGTGACAAGTGTAGACTGTTAATGCGAGCGAGATCTTTCCTAGTCTTTGTTAAAATTGGGCCCATGTTTATTTTCACCACTTCGTCAAGGTTTGCTGTAAGTTTAACACCTAAATATTGTACCTGTGTCAGCACCCGCTCGTCCTTAAAATCTACTGATTCATTCACCAATATTTGGCATTTACTCTTGTTCAGCAAATAACCAGATCTTTTCCCAAACTGCAGGGCTTCCTGCTCTATTTCCCATATAGCAGTCCTGGGGTCCGTGGTCACCACCGCGATATCGTCTGCATATGCTAAAATCTTAGTACACCCCCCTTTCAATGAGACTGGCATGATCCGACCATTCCGGATCATTTTCCTGATCAAGGGATCAATATATAGCGCAAAAAGCAGTGGTGAACACGGGCACCCTTGTCGCGTGCCTCTCTGAATATTGATTGAGGACGACTTTAGCCCGGCAACTTGTATCGTAGCTGTTGGGTTTTGGTAAAGCTGTTGAATTGCCTTAACAAACCCGGGACCGATGTTATTTTTACGCAGGACAGACCATAAAAAGGGCCAATGGACCCGATCGAAGGCTTTTTCCGCGTCTAACAAGATTACTGCCATGGGAAGCCTGGCTATTGCACTAACATCAAGTAACGTAATAACTCGTCTTATATGATCTGCCGTGCTTTTCCCCGGGATGAAGCCATGCTGCCATGGAGATACTAAGCCTGAGATTACCAAACTCAAGCGGCTAGCAAGTATTTTAGCGTAGATTTTGGCATCGCTGTTAATTAAAGAAATTGGGCGATATGAACCAGGCTTAGTGGCTTCCTTGTCCTTTTTAAAAAAAACTACTATCTTAGCCTCTGCCCAGGAGGCCGGTTGAGGAGCCCCTGCTTGTACTTCAATAAATAAGTTAAGTAGCTGTTTACATATCTCCACAAAAAAAACTTTATAGAATTCTAGTGGAATTAGATCCCCCCCTGCCGCCTTCCCACTAGCCAAGGCACGAGTTGCTACATCCAATTCCTCCAGTGTCATAGGTGCTTCTAAAGCTGCCTTATCTTCCTCTCTTAACTGACCTGATATCTCATTGCCCGCGGCATCGATCCCTTCCTCTTCTTGGGGCTGTTCTTCCTGGGTATATAATTTTTGATAGAATTGTCTAAAGACTTCCATAATCTCAGGACCGTTGTATACCATCCGCCCTTCTTCATTCACTAAGCTTTTAATACTCCCAAATACCTGCTTTTGTCTTATTCTTAAGGCCAGCTGTTGGCCCACTTTCCCGCTATACTCATAGCATTTCTGACGGTATACTAAAAATTTTGCAGCAGCCTTATCCATGAAAATCTTGGCGGCTTCTGCCTTAATGATATTCACATCGCACAGAATATCTGAAATATCTACTCCACTGCGGATCACTTCCCCTAGTCGCTGCTCAGCTTTAACCAGCTTTGTCTGAACTAATTTTAGCTGATCCGTGCGTATTTTCTCCTTTCTTAACCCATAGCTCAGGGTTTCTCCTCTGACAGCAGCTTTAAAAGTATCCCAAACTATCTGACAAGAAGCAGAACCCTGATTTATCTTAAAAAATTCAGGGATCCATTCCTTCATTTTATAGATATACACTGGATCAGCTAATAGTGTCCTATCAAATGTCCAAGATCTCGGCTGCGGGCCCTTTCTCCCTGTCTCCAAAGCCAAAACCAATGGGTTGTGGTCTGATATAATTCTAGGAAGTCTATTGACCCCTATTTGGTTTTGTAGAGAGGCTGTCACAAAAAAGTAGTCTAACCTGGCTAATTTCTTATGCGGAGCAGAGAAAAAGGTGGACCCTGAATCCTGCGGGCAACACAACTGCCAGACGTCGATCAAGCCATGATTAATGGCCAATGACTGAAGTGCCCTAAAAACTTTGTTTTTTCTACCCAGATAGAGTGTTTGTTCCTGAATGGGTTCTTTACTATCTAAATGTATATTGAAATCTCCACACATTATGATAGGTGTTGCCCAATTCGTAAGTTCTAAATTAAGCCAATCCAGTATCTCTGGATCATCTGTGTTAGATCCATAAATAGAACATAGAGTGAACCTTAGTCCCTTAGCCGAGCATTCCAACAGAGCAAGCCTGCCAAGATTATCAGCAAATTGTTTATATATAACCAGAGTACTGATCCGAGTTAATATCGCTACCCCTCTAGTGGTTGTGTGTTGTCGTGTAAAAACCGCTAGCTTCCACCCATAAAACTCCATTAGCTGCTTTTGTGTACCTGGAATATGTGTTTCCTGCATACAAATAATATCGACATTCCATGACTTGAAAACCTCTCCTACAAACTGCCGCTTCTTGTTATTATTGAGCCCACAAACATTCACTGTGGCGATACGTATTTCACTTTGCTGTCCCATTTTTATGGATGCTGATCCTTCTAGTTCCCCTGTATGCCTTGTTTGACTTTGCTGCTTTCACACCCTGACACCTTTTCCACTGATAAGAGCCATCCCCGCACCCCCTGCTGCATGTCCCATTATCCTTTTTGTCCCTGTGACCCCTCCACTAACCCACCCCCCAACCCTTACCCCTACAAATGGAATCGCCAGGCTTCTGAGCCTGTAAGATGGTAATTGCCAGTCCCGTTAGCCCACCCATACGTAAAACACCTTCACACACTTATGGCTTGCCAATCAATACACGCGGCCCCTCATCTTCACCCTCCCGATCAAAAACCCTTAACCGATAGATGTTTAAAAAAAAAAAAAAACACCCCAATCAGTATCACATACATTTACATATAAACAACTATTCACGGCAGTCCCTCCCCCCCTTCTCCCGTACCCCCTGCACTTGACCAGTTTTCAACTGCTGTACATATTCCCCCGCCTTAATTTCTGAAAGAAAAAATCTTGTAGTTGTTTTGTAGACAACTTTTAGACGCGCAGGGCTTAGCAAGTAGGCTTCCGCCCCCAACTCTTGAAATTGAGCAATCATCTGCCTAAGTCGTCACCGTCTTTCTACAGTGGCATGTGCGAAGTCTGGCCTACTAAAGAATGATACACCTTCCACCGTCACCTTTGAGTTGGGGCGGGCTTTTTCAAACACAGCCTGTCTCAGTAAAAAATTACCAAAATACACTATAATGGCCCGTGGGTAACTCTGGTCTCTATTAGTAGCAGTCAAAGCTTGTTTTTTCTTCATTAACGGAAAACGGTGTGCTCTCTGAATCTCCTTTTCCCAATCCCAACCATTCAAGTCTGGGAATGCTTGCTTAAAGAGTGAAGCTATATAAGCCCTAGTATCCTGCCCCTCGAGGTCCTCTGCTATACCCAAGATCCTCAAGTTATTCCGCCGCTGACGGTTTTCAGCATCTTCCAGTTTCCATTGAATATCCGAGATCTGCTGCCCCTGTGTCGTCGTCTGTGCTGTTGCTGCTTTAACTTCGATTTCCAGCTCCTCCGTTCGAGTCTCCATGGTGGCGATGCGTACACCAATATTCTGGCAGGATTTGACCACTTTTTTAATAGATAGTTGTAGCTGTCTGCTAGCTGCTTTCATTTTCCTGCTCTCCCTCTGAGTCTGTTCATGATTCTGAACCATTGTCCTGTAGATAAGATCCAAAGAAGGAGGTTCTGCAAGGTCGCCCGTGGGGGGGGGGGGGGGGGGGGGGGGGCACCAGAGTACTACAGGCCGAATCCCTTTTCGAAAAGGCCTGTTGGGTGGCTGTATAATCCCACTGCATTTCACCATCCTCCTCTTGAGGCTTGATCGGGTCTCTCCTAAGCTTGGCCCCTGAGCTGCTCCTGGCTTCAGTTTGCTCAGCTGATTTTCTTCTGCATGTTAAGTAGTTCGATACCCAGATACTTGCAGCAGAGCTACTCTCAATATCTGAATCTGTTAAAGGAATTTCTTCGTCCAAATCTGAGTCTTTAGACTGATCAGAGAGAGAAAAAAAACTCTCTGCTGTATCAAATGGCCCCTGATCGGTGTTTGTTGGTTTCGGCTCTTTTGCCCTCTGGGCAGGAGCTGGGGGGTAGTCTCATATATCGTTGAGGGCTTGGCCATATCGTCAATTTGTTGCAAATTTGACTTGCAGCTTGATGGACTAGATTGTACTACACATTTCTCTGGAATGGATTCCTGAGACCTCTGATTTGACTCCTTAAGTTCCTGCTCGGATAGCTTCGCACACCCCATTGGGGGGAGGGCCACCCCCTCCCCGCTATTTCCTGGGCTTGTACTGGCGGTCTCCTGACAGGGTGGCTCCCTCCCCCCTGCATCGAACATAGGAGTGAATGCTTCAGGAGATGTAAATGCAACAGGTACATGCTCATCATTGACTCCTAACACGTTTGGTTGCGCATCACAAGCTGCCTTTTCCGTGGAGCTTTGCTTAGGCCGCATCACGCTAGAAAACATTGTTGGAACAGAGTACCTTGCGTCTTTTTCCATGTCGGTTGTTTTGTGCGGGCCCCCTTTCACTTGAAGATTGCTGTGCTCCTTTGATCCAGGGACCGGTAGCTTTTTATCCTTTCTGGTTCCTCCTGGGTCTTGGTTCTGCCGTGCCCGTAAGGAGCGAGGGGTCCTGTTTATCTTCGGCGCCATCCGAGCGTCCCACACGCCCCAAACACCAACTAATATTGCCAGGAAGCGGCGGGAATCGCGCTTAGCCGAGAGGGGTAAGAACGCGGGTCTGGAGCGAGCGTCACGCTCGCATATTCTTGCGGGGCCCACCGGTGCCTTCCGTTGCGGCCCCGATCCTGGCAGGGACCACCAGAAAGCCGAAAAGCGCCCGCAGCGGTCCGTGCTGCCGGCGCACAGCGTCCGCGACCGCGGGTGAGCGAGAGCCGCGTGTGGTCTGGGGATGGGCTAGAGCGGTAGTGGCGATCAGCCGGGAAATCCGGCCGCCATCTTGGATTCCGCCCTCTAGGAATCTAACTTCCAAAAGAGAGAGAGGATGTCTCTGGGTGTTATTGGTGTTCTTATTGCAATTATTATCGTTATTATTATTAGTAGTAGTATTGTTACTATTATCAACAATAATGCATGTTATTGTCGTTATTTTTATTACTGTCATTATTGATAGTTCCTCCATCACCCAAAAATGTCTTACACTCTTCCGTACGTTTCTTTTTCTCTTCCTAGTTCTCTTTTTCTCTTCCTAGTTCTCTTTTTCTCTTCCTAGTTCTCTTTTATGTTCTTTCTCACATCTTGTGGCTCAATATTAGCTTCCACTTTTTTTTTTTGCACTCCTCCCCTCCTGTTGTTCTTTCAGTTACATCCCATACCTTCACCTCATCACCCATGTCACCGTCTTCATCCACACGTTCCTTCAAGTGTACCACACTTAGACATTTATTGGTTTTTAATCCCACAAGATAATATTTAATCCTCTTCTGGACCAAAACACATTAATGTTTTTTCGTCTATCACGGAATAGTTTGTTTCAGCCTCTGCAAATAAATGTTATGAGTCTCTTCTCTCCTTGTACCTTCTAGTAGTGCATCGCCTAGACCTTTGTGACTGGCATCAGTAGTTATTATAGTTTTTTCCCCTTTGAATCAAAGCTTTGTTTCAAATGCTTGTTTTCATTCCTCATCCCACTCAATCTCTATATTTTTCTGTCAGTGGTGTGGGCATGCTCTTGATGGTATTCAGGAAGTCTGCTTTATGTCTTACTTCTTCACCCGTCGGCATATGTCCTAAATAAACGAACTCTCTTGCTAAATTTGCATTCCTATACTTTTATAGTCAGCAAGGCCGGTTGTAACCTCATGAATGCCTGCCTTGTTCCTGTATCATTTTCGTCTTGATCGCTCCCAAAAAAGGCAAAATATCATCTTGATATATCGTCACTCCTTGTATATTTTCTAATACTGCCTCAGTTGCCCATTGGAATGATGATGCTGTCATGAAAAAGAGCAAGCGACAAATCACAAAAATCTAAATAGCACGTAGGGAGCTATTAATTGTGTTAGATTTCTGGACACCTTGTGCAGTATTTCTCACTTTGTGGTATGCTTAATACCATATCTAATGTCAAGAATATTTTGCCATCTCCCAGAATAGGTATTATCTCTCTGATATTTGGAAAAGGATGCTTGTCCCCCCACTACATACTTATTGAGCTCTAATGCCTGTCTAGCCTGTTTGCTTGCTCCTAACTAACAGCAACTGCACTGTTGCCCTGATCTTTTATTCAATGACTACTGCAATTACGGCCCTAGTACCAAACCCCTGATGGTGATGAGAATGTTTCCTATTTTGCATGTTTTGGGTTGAGCATT
The DNA here is from genome assembly GCF_031143425.1 of Pleurodeles waltl. NCBI lineage: Eukaryota > Metazoa > Chordata > Amphibia > Caudata > Salamandridae > Pleurodeles > Pleurodeles waltl. The sequence continues at coordinate 116,199,098 of NC_090449.1, read as the reverse complement.
TTACTTGAACTTTGAGTGTGTGTGTGTGTGTGTGTGTGTGTGTGTGTGTGTGTGTGTGTGTGTGTGTATATATATATATATATATATATATATATACATATATGCAAAAAAGAGAATAGAGAACTCTGGGTAGTTCCCAAGTTTAGGTGGAGAGCAGCTCTAGTAAGGAGCACCCTGCAACACCAGCGACACTCTAGATTTGCTCACCTGAAATGTCTGTTTATCTAGCAAAGTTTTCAAGCATAGGATCAGCACAGTGCTATCCACGCCGAGCTAGATAGTGACAAAGTCTTTTGCCATTTATACATCAAAATCTTTATGCATAGGATTAACACAGTGTCATCCTCGCCGAGCTGTAAAATGACAAAAGCCATTTACCACTCCAGGCACAGTATTACAGCTTTGGACTGGTAAAATACCTGCTACCGTAACCAGCGTGCACTTTGTAATTAATTTCAGAGGCCCACTGGGGCAAGGCTGGTATTTAAACAGACTAATCATGTGCCTGCAATTAAACCAGTTGAAGAGCCATGAAGTCCATCTTTTAACATGGAAAGAGATGTCTAGAACACCTCCAGCAATGGCTGCACCTAAGAGGGTGAAATGCTTTTTAACTTTTCTCTGCTGATGAAGGGATTAACCCAGAAACACGTGTCCAGAGTTGAATTAACAACTCAAGGCCTGGAATAATGAAAATGCTTAAAGAATTCACTGTGAGTTGCTGGCTTGGCTGTTTTCCCGATTACATAACCCATTGGGAGTGCACTTTCACAGAGGGCAACCTTGTTTTGTAATCCTCCCGTAATACATTTAGTTTTCCTATGATGTATCTTTCTTAGTATTCTGTACAAGACAGAAAATATCTATGCAATTTAATCATTTCACCCCACATAACCTGCTGGTCAGACATCTCTTTAATACATTTTTACTGTTCCTTTTTTGTGCTACTTGTAGAAATCTTTCAACATAGTCAGTTTAGCTCCAGAGTTGAACAGCAGGTCTACTTTGCATCCATCGACCTTTACTTTAATTGGATGAGTTTATTTTCTCCTACTACTTGCAATGTCATCTCTTAAATTACAACTTTCCTCTAAATGAACACAGTACTTATCTTAAATAATGCTGTTTCTGGTGGATGCTCTGTCTAATGTCAGATTCCTCACCGTTGATTGCTCAACTTTTAAATCCTACCAAGCACCAGACTGTATCCAGAAGTCAGCAATAGCTCTGAGCTCGCTGCTAGATGGTGCCATCACATTCCATTTTGACTCTGGATGGAACGAGACAGAGCCACATATAGGCACCACCCCTGGTTGACATCAGTTTATCACCATCGTTTCTGCACACTCAGACACTGAGGGCCTCATTACGAGTTTGGCAGAGGGGATTACTCCATAACAAACATGACGGATATCCAGTCCGTCATATTGCAAGCTCTGTTCTATCCTATGAAACTTGTAATACGGTGGACGGGATGTGCGTCATATTTGTGATGGAGTAATCCCCTCTGCAAAACTTGTAATCAGGCCCTGAGTTACTGACGTAAAAGTTCCACTCCATACAACGGGGAAGAGAGCATTTGGTGAGAAATGCAGAGCATCCACCAAAAAGAGCGTTATCGAAGGTAAGAAACTTGTTCTTCTGTCATTCTAACCACAGAATTATCACCTTTTGAGTCAATATCAAAGCAGTACCTTTTTAAAGGAACTGGTACAGAGGAGTGGATTTTACACCAGAAAGTGCTGCAGTGATTAGAGGGCAAAATTAACCTACAATGGACCTAAGAATCAGTACAATAATGCCTGGTGAAGATGTGAAGGAATCTCAATGAGGACAATTCCAGGGTATAGAAGATCAAACCATGCACATTCTCGATGCTAGTGAACCAATGTATAACGGGGACATTCCTCAGAGTGAAGATGTCCATGCTACCCCCGGCAATTCTAATGCACTCTGACTGCTGAGTTTATCTGCCATGGTGCTTACAGAGTCTGCCAGATGATGGACAATCAGGGGAATCCCAGAGGAGACCAGCCACACCAGAGAAACTCGTAACACAAGAACCCATATTGCCCTGCTAGTTTCAGTACCACATGGTTGTTTTGTTGTCCCTCAGGACTTGGATGAACTTGCCATTCATGGAGCGCAGAAAAGCCTTGAGAGACAGAAAGTAGAATACAGAGCTCCAGAAAGTGACATGCTACCAGCTACACTATCTGAAACCAGAGGTCCATGAGCTCCAAATTGTCTAGGTTGCATCCCCATATCATCGGTATCACAGCTGTTGTTACTCAATACACTGGAATAGGTGAGACATAAGGCGCCACCATCCAGCATCCTAAGCTGCCTTGTTGAATATAAAGATGTGATCCAACTGACAACCCAGGTGTTGGACCAACTCCCAGTGAAGGATCAACTGGTGAGTCCTCATGTGACAAGAGCATGAAGCACTAGTAGGATGCACAAGGCTAAAAGAACAAGATGCTTCTGAACTATATGGGCAGGAAGAAGGGTTTGAGCCTGAAACATTGAGATTATAGCGCGAATCATTGTGGATTCTCTCTGGGTTCGGATGGGCGCTATGAAATTGATCCACTGCAAGAGTTGAAGGTGGGACTTTGGTTCGTTGATGGAATCTGTGCTTGGAAGGATCCATCAGAACCTGCAGGCTTTAGAAAAATGGGCATTCGTTTCACAAAGTTTGCATACCTCATTCCATACAAGACATTCTTTATCACTAGCTAATTTGCTTGTGCACCCAGTCCTTATCTCTCACTGACCTTTGCAAACAGATGACACTTGTATTTGTGACTTGGTACTTTTGCACTATTTACAGTTTTTTCCCTTTATGTATCTCTTCCACTCATGCTAACCTGTCTGAAATCTTATTTGCAAATTGTAGCACTTCGTTCAATTTTGGATCGTCTTTCAACCATAATTAATTTCTCACCTTTTCTGTATTGCAGCCAGACATAAATTGATCTTGTATCCTTTATTCCAGATTTTCTCCAAACTTCAAATAGTAGCCAACATTCTTAAATCATTTGTATATTCTTATACTGATGTCCCACTCTTGTGCATTCTCTTTCCAAACAGAATCTTTCCAGGATAGTGCAAACCTTTGGTAAACATTGTAAGTCTGGCTGTTTTTTAAATATTTATACTAATTCTTCCAAGCAATTCATCTGGTCATTGATAGGTTCTGCAAATTATCATTTTAGTTATCCTTCGGGCTCAGAGCTCAAGGCAATGCATTAGTAGTGATTTTTTTCTCTCTGTGCACATATTAGTGCTGCATACCAAAGCAGAATGTGCAAGCGCCTTTTTTCCCACTTGCCCCTTTTATGGTTGGTTCTTGTTAGGAAGGCTGACTAGAAAGAAAGGTGGTGGACTAAAATTTCGCATGGTAGCAGTGCCTTTGGATTACATCTACACCTACAATTTCCTTGTTATGTATCAAAGTACACCACTTACTCACTGAACACAGTAGAGAACATTCATATAAATTGAAAAAACTATACCCAAACTGATACCCAAATCCACTTCTCTTTCAACTGTATTTGTTGCTAGTCAAAACGTTTTACATATTGTAAAGCTTGTTTTAAAGCAAGTGTTTCCTCACACTCCGTTGTTTGAAAAGTTCAGTCATCATGGTATGCACTTAATCATTACTGCCAAACAAGTCTTAAAACAGAATGTTGAAAGTATTTAGTCTACTTTCACATCTGTCATCATCTTCACTTTGATGCTGTTTTGGGGATAATCCATACTTTCTATGCGCATGAATCAAGACAGACGTATACTGTTGCACAACCGTTCTCACACCTTAAATCAGGGGTATCCAACCTTTTGTCTCGTAAGAGCTACTTATGGTTAGTGAAAATTATCCTTTGCTACTAATATTACTGTTTTATTAGTGACCACAGCAAACAGGATTATATTCGTGGCAACCATATTTAAGATTACCAGTTATTCATCGGGCATGGTTGCCAGCCGTAATATTAAAAAGGCTTTGTCAAAGTGGGATGTCTCTACATGGGTAATAGAGAACAGGCACAGGTGTAATGACCCCGGCACTAAAGTGATAGTATTCCTAATAGTTTTCTTCAACACCAAAAAGGTTCTCATTCCCAGCTTTAACTATATTTTGGAAATCCATTCATGTTTCTTCAAACATAAGTTTATAAATTCAGGTAATACAAAAATTTTCATCTCAAATCTACACTTTCAGTTTGAATAAACAGATATTAATTCAACCAAAAACACTTCTCATTTAGTAGGCTGCCCTGCACACAGGATAGCTACTTATAGGTAGCTGCAGAGCTACCAGTAGCTCACGAGCTGCTCGTTGGAGAAGACTTCCTTAGATCATGCACGTCGCTGGACAGTTGCCGGTTCAGGCCACACTTTTCAGCAGGCGCACACGCCCCTGTTTTATAGTCTTGGGCACATTTAGTTCCAACATTGCCTGTGAACTGACCAGGCCTCTGTTCTTTTGTAAATCTCTGTGGCCACCAACTCCAAATAGAGGTATGAATGAACAATGCATAATGCACTGCTTTCTTTGGCACGCTGCAGATGTGTCAGTTTACTGTAAAAATCCCACTGCAGGAGCACCGGAACTCCTAACTTAGCAAGCATTAGCTGGCTGTTGCCGTTTGTTTTCTGTTGCATTTAGCGCTATTTTCTTAGCACAAACGCATTTTCGGGTTTGTTTTGGACATAAGGCTGCATTTACACTAGGAAAATATTGTTAAACACTGATTTATGCTCCTCACATAATTCCCTTTACTCTTGCATAGGTTTTCAGTACATTTTTGCAACAGAAAATTACACAAGTTCTGCCTACCCCTACTCCACACTGGTCTTGGATGCCATAGAGGCCTGCTCAGAGAAGGCAAATGCACATAACAAAACCCTCATGTGATCAACGATCATGTGGAGCCATTTAGGCCACGCTTAATTATTAAATAGAAACGAAACCTCCACATACACATGCAGCAGAATTACAATATTCACAGAAACTAGCAGGAACATCCCTGGCACCCATGTGACAGGTCAGGAGAACAGATGTGTAAAAAAGCAAATGGGATACTGACGACTTAGGATTCAGAACAGTGCAATGCAGTACCACTGAAGGTTCTTAAATGTACCCCTCGAGTGTGTCCCAGAAGGCAGGCGTATTCTCTTAGTTTCACACTTGAGAGGAGAAGTCGCTCCTGAAACAGAATAAAAAGAATCAACTTCTGTTGAACCAGTTAAATTTTGATTCTTGAAAATGTCAGAGATGCACATAATTCCATCCTTGTGCCAGTATCGAATAGAAGAATCTCTTAAACTTGGTTGGCAGTTCAAATCCATTAAGTTTAATCCATACAAGTGCCTCAGCCGGTAACTGCTGCATGGTTCACATTCAGTCCCTGGCTGTATGCATGGTTAAGTGTTTTTAATGACAAGTTAACATTCCATATTTCTAGACATTCCCTGCAAGTGTATTATATGCCATCCCCACCCTCTGTACTGCAACCCCGCACCCTTAACTCCATAGCCATACGTTTAACCCTTATTCCCTTAAACCTAACTTTTGACATCAAAGTATATACCCCATCCCGCAGAACGTTAACATTCAAGTCTTAACCCAGTATCCAAACTCCTAACCCCATACTCCTGTACTCTGTATCCTAAACACCATTCACTACATCTCACTAGCTAAACCATTAACGCTATACCTCAAAGCTTTACCCTCCCCATACGTTTATCCATATACCCAATACCGTATATCCTTAACCAGTCACCCCCACAATACCTTCCCCCTTTCATTCTAACCTTCAGTTTATTTTGGGAACAAACACTTGACGTGATTTTTAAGTATTAAGATTTAGACCTGTTAATTTGGAAGCAAAGTTTTATCTTCAAAGTTTTGTAAAACTACCTGTAATGCAGGAACAGCGAACAAGAATACACTCTGAAATATTTGGAAGTAGCCTGAAACACACTGAATTGTAGAGTCCTTCTTTGCTCACTAAGTACAAATTACTCAGAACATTTAGGTGGAGTAACATTAAATGTGAGCAACGCTGAGCATTAAATAGGAGTAGCTCTCAGCCTGTGAATAATTAAAGGCACACTCAAGAGGGATCATTGAATAGGAGTGTCAAAGTATGTTAAATCACACCATTTTTCAGGACACTGAACAGGTGTTTCTCGTAAATGCATACAGGGAGGTTTGTTAGATATATAATCGCAAGATAATTCTATCGGGCTGTGTTTTTAGACCAAAGTTTTACTTCTTGGTCAGAAGTTCCTTTGACACGTTGTGTATTGACCTATGCATCACATATGGTTGTTTCACTATTTGAAAAGTGGTGCAGTGCTCGTGGTAGTGAGGTCATAACGAAACAAACAGACAATATGTAATACATCGGTAAGAGCTTGTAAATAATGTGCACAGAATCAATAGCAAACAGTCAACTGCTCCTTCGGGCCCTTAACAGGCAGCCTTTGTCAAGCTTTTAATTTAATCAGTGTTGATGTCTCAACCCGAATATATGTAATTTGGAGCCAGGTCTTCATCAGAACACGGGAAGAAAATATAGCCTCAAAACCCCTTAATGGTGGACTGAGGTATGTGTTTAGGCCTCCATGCAGATAGTCGAACAGGAATGTGACCACCCACTGATGCAGGTGTCCGGGTCAATAGACTTCGAAGATTCACTGCACTCGACTTTTTTAAATTAATTAATAGAGCTGCAATAAATATTTTGAGTAAATAAATAAGTTCCTTTATTTCTGGAGCTCTCTCTTGTCTCGCTGACATACCTCAATCTTTTTGTCCAATTCTTCTCAGTGTGCAAACGACGTCACCCACAAAAATGACAGATTTAAATTTTATAGGGACTGTTGCAAACAAATGTGTGTGACAGACCTCCATCAGGAGTCCTTTGGTTACCTGGGTTTGGCAAATGACTCCAAGGCCTGCAGTGACTGAACATCGACGAACCTGAAGGCCATCCAGGAGCACGAGGTAAACTTTACATTGCCAAGCGCATGAAAACTCCTTGATGGGACCAGTTGAAGTCATGGTCCGTAGTTCGATCCCTGTCCTGATTCCGCTCCGAGAGTCCATGAAGTTGCTCCAGAGGTCGGTCTTCACGTCAAATATCATCTGGTAATTCCAAAAAGAAGTATATGAGATCGAAGCAGGACTCTGGCCCCCTTTCAACACTTGCATTCACCTGAGCAAGACTGGAGCGGTGCCGTCTCTCTCGAACTTGCTCCCAGAATAGTTTAAATTTGTAGTTGATCCTGCAACTGGTTCCAGCACAGCCTGAGTTTCTGGGGTCGTCTGCCACTCCACAACAGATCAGCGAGTTCTGGGCAGCTATACTCAGGCTGTTCGGACCCACACCGATTTCTTTTTGTGTATCTTCGGATCTCAAGGAGCTGAGAACATTTCCATCTGTAGTCACACTGGCAGGTTCACCCTCTGGGCCTCCAAGTCCATCATGACTTCTCCGACTGAGGTCCAGACCCTGCTTCTGGGCCACGGCCCACAACAGTTCCTGAGACTTTGACCGTCGTACTGAATCCATCCATATCAGATAAGAAGATAAACATTTATCTCTCACTCAGCACAGATGACTGTTGAGGTGCCGCTTCCTCCAACTGATCTGGCACCCCCACAAGGATGACAACACACCTTACACTCACTTTTTGACATGTATGCAGACAGTGTTTTAAATGTGGGTGATGAGTACGTTCAGCTCTATCACGACAGCAGTTGGTATGATGACTTGCAGGAGGCTAGTGGCCTTGATGTCTCCCCTAAAACTGGATTTCTGTCATCTCACTGGTCCAACCATCAAAGAATCTGTTTCCTACATCATGATCATGTGTAGGGTGGCCGGAGTCCTTACCCAGCAGCTCACCACCTTGGAGGTGCAAAATTAATGTGCTGATAGATGTCCTGCAGACGTGGCAAGCATCTTCTGACCTCCTTTACCATTCAGTGAAACATTTACAGATACCTTGCCTAGCTGTCACCTCCCAATCTCCCCAACCTACCCCCCAAAGTCGACAGACAAACAGCAAATTGCCCTGTCCCGGGTGACCCTGGGTTCCTCTCTAAGCGCCCTTCTTCCCCTTCTCCTGAAACTTTTGTGGTACAGGCATCCACAACCAGATCTAATCCCAACACTTCTGACTACTCCCCACTATAGGGAGTCCACGCAGGTGGAGCCAATTGGGAAGCAAGTTTTTTCTTCCACCAGCTTGGCTCTCCTTTCAGTAAATGTCAGCTGCCTCCCATCACGTTATTCGCAACCCATTTGCGAGTCGTGGCTCAAGTCCTCTCTTGTGTCACTGAAGATCTCTGACCTGTCCTAGGCCAGGCCATACACAATGGTTGTTGTTTGGCCAAGTCAACAATTTATTGTGGTTTGGACACCACTGATTACACTGGGCAAACCATTGGAACCTGTGTCAATTAGCGTGGCTCAGATCAGCCAGGTTCTCTGTTGATGTCCAGTCCTCCCTTATTGACATGCCCTTCTATGGGACTTGTCTATTTGGAGACGAGGCGGATTCTGCTTTAAAGCGCTTTAAAAAGAACAGAACTACTGCTCGCTCTCTGGGTTTATTGGCCCTGCCTTACCAACCACATCAACTTTAACACTCCTTTTGTGGGATTGGTCGAGCTGTCCTGTACCAGCAGCCTATCCATCCTCAGAAGGGAACTCAGCAGTTTCACAGTGGAGGCACTGCTGCCAGCCACCTCTTGTGGCCAAGGTCAATGAGTTGCCCAGTCCACTGCCCTCCTCCTTGCACCCCCACCTTCCAAACCTCTTTACCATACCTTTAGGGCAGAACAGCCACTCTGAGAGGCAGGATTCAACCATTCTTCCTAGGTTGGCAAGCTATAACATTAGACAAGTGGGTCTTTCAGATCATTCACAGGGAATATACTGTATCCTTCCTCTCTTCTCTGCTGTTCCTTCCACAGTCTTACTCGTGACTGACGGAGGACAATTGCTCTATTTTGCGGTAGGAAGTACAAGCTTGTTTGGCCATATGGGTTGCTGAGAGAGTGCCAGCTTCAGACGTAGGTGGTGATCTTTCTGCCACCAGAAAGTAGCTAGAATAAAAAACGGAGGCCTTCATGCTATTCTAGACATAAACCCTTTCAAAGCCTTCCTCCGGAAAGAGAAATTCAAGAACCTCATCCTGGCCCTCGATCCTGGAGACTGGATGGTAGTGGTGGACCTTCAGGATGCCTTTTTCCATATACCTGTCCTGCTGGTCCCTCTGCACTACCTGTGGGTTATGGTTTAACAGTAATATTTTCAGTTTACCATGCTCTGCTTTGGTCTCAGTCTTCCCCTACCTCGACAAGTGGCAGGTGGATGCAGTCTTGCCCCAGGCAGTCATCAGCCACCTCCAGACTACGGCAAACCACCTGTCATCGTAGGGATTCTCAAACATGGCGAAGTCACCCCTGATTCCTTCTCAGGCGCTCGCCTTCATGGTAGCACTTTAAGACAGGGTTCAGTTTTGTATCTTTCCACCCTGGGAAGAGAGTCCAGGACATTGAGGTTATGATACTGATCTTTCAGCCTTGATCCTGAATTAGTGAGGTTGACTCTGAAGCTGCTGGTCCTGATGCACGCTAGCATCCTGCTGGTGTAGCTCTCCAGGTGACATATGCGGGCTCTGTGGTGGAATCTGAAGTCTCACTGGGCCCAATATTAAGGGGACCTTTCTAACCATGTTCCGATTTCAGAGGAGATTATAGAAGATCTTCAATGGTGGTTGCCGGATCACATTTGGGTCTGGGACAGCCCATCTCTTCCCTTACAGTGGTGACTGATGCATCACTTCTAGGATGGATCAGCTGTCTGGGAGAGGTGGGGATAAGAGGTATCTGGATTCCAACAGTCCCAGCTCCATATTAACTTTCTGGAGCAGAGGGCCATCCACTTGGTGTTAAAAGCCTTCCTTCCTTCCATCCATCAAGGGTAGACTGGTTCAGATGCTGACGGACACACAACCATCATATGGTACAGCAACAAACAGGACGGGGTGGGTCATGGACTCTGTGCCAGGAGGCCCTATGCCTAAGGAAACGGCTGGACTGCCAAGGGATCTTCTTGGTTGTGAACCACCTGGAAGGCTCTTGGAATGACAGAGTGGGCAAACTCAGCCTTCTACACCCTGTCCTGTCCTACACATCTGCCAGGCGGCTATACTCCCATACATTTACAAAGCACTATTGTCTAGACTGTCTGTCCTCAGAAGAGTATTTTGCTGGTCGGCTTTAAAAGAGTTTTTAGTTCAAGCCCACTCACAGATTCATCTCCAAATAGGTACTGCTTTGGTATCCATTTAGAAGATGAGGCATCTGTGGCTAGAAGTTGCTTACCTTTGGTAATGTTCTTTCAGGTAGTGACTCTGTCTAGCCGCAGATTTCTCACCAAACCTCCTTTTCTCCCTGCTGTGTGAGTGACTTCCGTCCACTAATAGGACCCAAGTCTATGAATATACACACTAGTCACATCAGTTTGCTTTTGGCGCTCTGCATCCAGGGGCCGGACAGTCTCAAAAGCCAGGGACTAAAGCATATGGGATTGCAGCCTACATAGACTCCGCACATCATTTCCAGAACGGAACAACATAATTGTTGAGCCGTGTGGTGCACCTTTCGGGAGGCAGAGGTCCTACCAAAAGGTTTCGTATCCCGTCTGACACCTGGGGAATATTCAAAATGTTGGGAATCTACAGCTAGATAGTGTGTACGAAAAAGAGTCTCCGTGAAGGCAAGAAACGTCTTCTTCAGGTGGCACACTACATGAAGTATTGAATAGAATAGCTGTGTGTGTATTGTGTTAGGGTGTTTAATCCTGGGTTGTCAGCAGGTAAGCGGCCCCAGAAATGGCTAAAAGTAGGGGGTGTTAGGTTGAGAGGGATGACCCATCTTCCAAATTATAACATTTAACCCATCACATTTGTAAACACAGACCTCCCGACAGTACTTGCCCTTTTAAAACATCAGTTTCCACTCAATACATGCAGCTCAGCACTGGATAGAAGTTAGTTTCAGTTTACCAGGAAGGAGTTACCCCATGCGGATTATCAGTACCCTTCCATCACTAAACTGGTTTAGCTCTGCCCACTCAGTAGGACTAACACTTTGCACATGGAATAGAAAACATTGTTTTGTGGGAATCGTGGCAGCTCCGCATACTGAAAAAGAAGAAGCTCGGAAATGATTATGAATTACGCACATGCTGAATGTGGCACGTTGAATGAGAACATCAACTAAGACGATTTCTCAGCACCATTAATGAGAGTTTGAATAGGGGTAGTTTGTAACGCCGAGTAAAACTGTCTATGTTCGTCAATCAGACCTATTTCTCAACACACCAAATGGGAGGAGTACACCAGCACAAATATGGGTGTTGGAGTAGCTTCATACTAATTAGAAGTACATTTCAGCAATGTATCGGTGTAAATCTGCATTCTTGAGAGCAGCTCAATAAGTCTTTACAAACTGAATAGGACTACCTATCGGCACATTAATGATGAGTGTCTTTAGGCAGACTGCATGGGAGCGAGTCTGAGAACGCTGAATATTAGTAGACTGACGGGGAATCTTGTAAGCACTTCAAGGGTACTTTTCGTTAAACAATATTTATTTACATGTACATTATAGTTCAGTAATTATATTGATGTATTCACTGTATGTAGAAAAGTCAGATAAAATGTATCCTCGCTGCATTTTAGCGTCTTGTTTTGCTCTTTGCGAAGCAGTAATTACCATCGCGATTGTTTATATTAAACCCATATTTACTTCATTAAAAAAACACTAGAAAACATATGTATCACTTTTTTGTAGAACGTTTCTAAAATCACGCCTGAGTATGTGGTAAATGTATTTAGAGTGAACTTTCTAAGTTAAAGGTTGTGTCAGAATTGCACGGGTATGCATGTGTATATAGCAGCTTTTTACATCCGCCCTAAGAAAAGCCACAATGACGCCATTAATGCTTCTTGCACGCGCAGTGCAGTTCTGAACTACCAGAGTTTCCTTTGATAAGTCTGTTGTCTGTCTTCATTGTAGTTTTCACAAAAAGCAGCTCAGGTCTAAGCATTCATGTGACGAGTTGGTTCACACTTTATAGTGCAATTTACAAATAACTTGGCTATAAACCCAGTGCATTTGCACTGCAAGTCGTATGATGCTCCAGTGATATATTCCAATACTTTAATGGCTTGTCATGCAGATTTTAACAGCTCAATGGGTGCTGGTGGATTAACAGTCCTTCTACCCCTCTCCAAGAAACCTTAGGCTGTGGAGACAGTTCAGATAATCTGGATTTACAATTTGACATGGAACCTATTATTATTCAAACTGTATAGTCTTTCTTCACTTTTACGTTCCAGCTACTTTATTCTCCCATCCCGCCCCTTCTATATAGATTTGCACTCATATGTTATGACTAAGAATCTATTATAGGTCGGCGGAGTGTTGATATGAAAAGTACACAAATCTTTTAATTGCAGTCAAGTTCAAACCTTGGAGGTACCTCTCCGGTTACAGAGACCTAACGAGTTCAGGGAGCAGGCATATCCCTAAGGTTACAGTAGCCTTCAAGGCTCCTACTTACCACTGTTATTAGCCCTGATAATATCATAAAATATTTAATCAACATAGATGTTCTCAAGTTTCGATCTAATCCATGAAGTGGCAGTTGTAGCACCATGTGCCCTTTGGCACCAGAGACACTGCACCAGCAAGAACTGTGTCCTACTACTGACCATTAATCATTGCTGATGTGTCATAAGGTGTTGATAATTGCTGACGTGGGCCTTCCTATGCCAGGGACAATATACTTCCTAAAGTGCCCACAATATACCAAAGAGATTCCTCTTTATGCCAGGGTCACCATAATGTCTAAGATGCTTACAATATGTCAAGGAGAGCATGGTAAATGCTTAGGTTTTCTACACTGTGGTAAAGGGCAGCATAATACCCTAGCACATTCATAATAATGCCCAGAAGATGGCACGGTTTGCCACGGTATGTCTGGGCCATCACAATGCCTGGTATAGCGACAGTACGCATGGGCTTTCTTCTAATTTCTAGGATTCCCGCAACATGAAAGGGATAGCACCATCATACCATGGTCCATCAATGATGCATAGGATGGCCCCGGTTTCCCTGGAAGGGCTTCCTTACCACAGGACCACAGTGATGCTTGTTGTGTCAATCAAGGGACTGGATGTGAGTGGTGACACCTCTTACCTTGTGCCAAGGGACCACTGCACAACCCCAAAGGTGACGCCTGTGGGGCTTCTGTTGGCGCCCCAGCCTTGCACCTCTGCAGACTAGACAACAGTGCTCGATACGTTAAATAGGAACACACTGCCTAGAAATGTGACTTCTTCAGAGGCAGAAATGTTCCATAAAGAAAATGTACTTATTAAAGCTTGTAAAAAGAAACTATATTTTAATGAGACTCCCTGAAAGGGAAACGGTAGACCAATTTCAAATGCACTGCGCTGCATTATTAATGATGGGAACGTGCTATGCAAATGCACTTAACATAATATAACTCTCCCCCACCCCCCTACTTCTCCGAGGGAAAATGTAGGGATGCTACAAATGTCAATAGGGGGGGCACAAATTCTCCTTTAAGGCCTGGAAGGATGTGGCTGTGACTGGCTATGGGAGAAAGGCCCAAGAAGCGAAGAGAAGGACCACCAAGAGCGTATTCCCTTGGGAACCGGCTACTTATTACAGGAAGACAGCTAGTCCTTTCTGGCGTGCTGTCAGCCTGCAAATCAGGATTAAATTAGAGGAGACTTCAAATGTTAAACCAACCAGTTTAAAAAGCAATCATGCTCGAACATGCATTTTTAAAAAGGTTTTGTTTATTTTGTCATAATTAATTTATTCAGCGAGGAAACTTTTCTTTGTTGGCAATGATTGTTAAATTACTCGCGAGAGTGGGGGTTGGTAATGCCTCTCTTGCTTCTTGTTTCTTGTTTATCTGTTTCTATCTTAAAATTAGTGAACTGATGTCATTCATTTTAATTCTGTAGGACAGACAAGGCGTCCCTTCCTCCTTGCAGGGGATTTTTGTTCATTGACTTGACGTTTTTAGCAATTTAACTCTATCTTAAAAAAAAACAACAGTGGTTGCCATATTCTTTCAGCTATATATATTCTTTGGTGAGAGTCAGTGGGTCGTGGGATGTTCAGCTTTTGAAAACTTCCCCAGTGGTAAAGAGGTTGTGGCTCAGTCGAGGTTTGGGCAGCACTGTCTCACCGTAGGCGAGCACTATGGGTTAGCCATCATTGTACAGTGTCGATGGCATTGGTGTTTAGATTTTTGGCGTGGGTTATTTTCTATCGTGTTGCCAGCTGCCCAGGAAATTTAAGTTGCCGAGCAACAATGTATGAAATTGGCTCCAGAGTATAACAACTTCAGATGCGTGACTGGGAGGCACGATGACATACTTGCGCCTTCTCCGGAGATCACGAGTGGTGGGATAGAGCAGATTCCCGCTTGAATTTTGTGCACTTCTTGGATTTGCTTCAGGACGGAGACTGTGAAGATGACCTGACACAAGAGCAGGCCAGGACGTACCTTTAGACTTTGTTCGATCCTGCTGTGAGGTCTTGCGTCATTTCGCCACAAAGAGCATTACTTCCCAGTTTCAAATGGCTTTGGAATGCACCAAGGCACAATCATTGCCAGGCTGAGTTATGTCCCGACCACCGGCACCACAAGCCAACCACACGTGGGTGACATTCCTCACAGGGTTTAAACCCTGTAGATTTGGGAGGTGGCTGACTTCCTTGCACAATGTAGAATCTTCGTAAAAAATCTTTTGTAGATAGGTCTCATTGAGATTTGGTGTCTGTTGGTGTGAAAAGAAAGAAACTGATGTCACACGCGTTGGTGGTGCCTACCAAGGCCTGCGAACGTTACATCCACCATGGAACAATGTTGACCCGGAGCTGCCAGCACGCAGGGCGACTGCTGAAAATTTCTAGATCCAGTTTTACGGCTGGGGAATTATTCAAAAGTTGAGGAATCGGCAATTAGATAGGTTCTACCAGAAAGAGCACTATTGAAGGTAGGTAACCTGCCAACCATTATGAGAGACATGCCTTTCTTGGTTGTAGTAAATATAATTTCTTATTTTAGCATCTGATAGAGAGCAGAGAACTAGCCAGACGCCTGAATGCTGCCTATGACGACCATTAATACTCTCATTGCAGCTCTGTGATCACCTAGTTTTAGATAGGTATTCACTCTGGGGCCTAATTATTTGAGGTATCAAAATGCTACAATATTGTGTTGGACATCAAATAGTGCTCTCTGAATATGTGTGTGTACATAACATATATTACCCAGTGGCAGTCGCCACTGGGCAGTTAAAGTTAGTTCCACGTTCTCATAGGAAATAGCATTTTTTGTTTTGCGTGTGTGTGTGTGTGTATATGTATATATGTATATATATATATGTTCGATGGCATCTGTCGCTGTAGATACGCATGTTCTGCAATAGCTCGCCATCTGGTGTTGGGCCGGAGTGTTACAAGTTGTTTTTCTTCGAAGAAGTCTTTCGAGTCACGGGACCGAGTGACTCCTCCTTTTGTCTCCATTGCGCATGGGCGTCGACTCCATCCTCGATTGTTTTTTTTCCGCCATCGGGTTCGGACGTGTTCCTGTCGCTCCGAGTTTCGGAACAGAAAAAATAGTTAATTTCGGAAGATTTTCGTCGGTATTGTTGCGTTCGGGATCGGCATACTTAGATTCAACACCGCATCGAAGATCGAAGAGCTCCGGTGCCCTTCGGGGTAGTTTTTCGATCCTCCGTCGGGGCCTGGTCGGCCCGACCGCGTGCTGAAGAACGCCGATGGAACGGACCCCGTTCCGTTTCTGCCCCAAATGCCACAATAAATACCCCTACACAGACCAACACTTGGTCTGCAACCTGTGCCTGTCACCTGAGCACAGCGAAGACACCTGCGAGGCCTGTCGTGCGTTCCGGTCCCGAAAAACACTCCGAGACCGTCGAGCCAGAAGACTTCAAATGGCGTCCGCACCGACAGCCCGACGGGAGTTCGAGGAACAGGAAGAGGAAGGTACCTTCTCGATCCAAGACTCAGACTCCGAAGGATTCGACGATACACAAACCGTGAGTAAGACGTCGAAAACCACACAAAGAAACATTTACAAGGCCCAGGGGACGCCACTGCCACCAGGCCATGGCTCAACCCATAAAATCGGTGACCGACCGTCGGCACCGAAAAAGGCCCAAACAGTGCCGAGATCGTCCGACTCCGGTCGAGACACCGGCACGCAGCCTTCTCGGGACCGAGAAAGTGCTGGAGACAAGCCTCGACACCGAGATGCCGGTGTGGACACGGCTCGACGCCGAGACAGCGGCACCGAAACAGATCGACGCCGAGAGGTTTCGGCCCCGAAAAGGAAAAAAGTCACCTCGGAGCCGAAAAAACACGCAGACAAAGTTTCGATGCCGAAACAAACTGCAAGCGACCCAGCTTCAGGCTCTTATACAGAAGAGCACTCGCTAACCTCCCAAATGCAGAAGCATAGGTTTGAGGAAGAGCTACAAGCAACTGATGCGGACCATACGCAAAAACGTATTTTCATTCAGCAGGGGACAGGAAAAATAAGCACCCTTCCCCCCATTAGGAGAAAGAGAAGGTTGGAGTTCCAGACGGAACAAGCACCACAACCAAAAGTGGTGAAAAGAGTTACACCACCACCCTCTCCTCCGCCCGTGATTAACGTTTCACCAGCACAAACGCCATCACACTCCCCAGCTCACACCACCATGAGCCAGGGTGACCAAGACCAGGACGCATGGGACCTATACGACGCCCCAGTGTCAGATAACAGCCCAGAGGCATACCCTACAAAACCATCTCCACCAGAAGACAGCACCGCGTACTCTCAGGTGGTGGCTAGAGCAGCACAATTTCACAACGTAAGCCTCCACTCAGAACAGGTCGAGGATGATTTCTTGTTCAACACACTCTCCTCCACCCACAGCTCCTACCAAAGCCTGCCTATGCTCCCTGGTATGCTCCGGCACGCAAAAGACATATTTAAGGACCCGGTCAAAAGTAGGGCAATCACACCAAGGGTGGAAAAAAAGTACAAGGCGCCTCCTACGGACCCAGCTTTCATCACAACACAGCTGCCACCAGACTCTGTTGTTGTAGGAGCAGCTAGGAAAAGGGCCAACTCTCACACATCTGGAGATGCACCACCCCCAGATAAAGAAAGCCGCAAGTTTGATGCAGCTGGTAAGAGAGTCGCAGCACAAGCTGCAAACCAGTGGCGCATCGCGAACTCCCAGGCACTACTTGCGCGCTATGACAGAGCCCACTGGGACGAGATGCAACATCTCATCGAACATCTGCCCAAAGACTTCCAAAATAGGGCAAAACAAGTGGTTGAGGAGGGACAAGCCATCTCCAACAACCAGATCCGCTCCTCCATGGACGCTGCAGATACAGCTGCACGGACAATTAATACATCTGTAACTATCAGAAGGCATGCATGGCTCCGAACGTCTGGATTTAAACCAGAGATTCAACAAGCAGTTCTCAATATGCCTTTTAATGAAAAAGAACTGTTCGGTCCAGAAGTGGACACAGCGATTGAGAAACTCAAAAAAGATACGGACACTGCCAAAGCCATGGGCGCACTCTACTCCCCGCAGAGCAGAGGGAATTACAGCTCATTCCGTAAAACGCCCTTTCGAGGGGGGTTTCGGGGTCAAAGCACACAAGCCAGCACCTCACAAGCCACACCGTCCAGTTACCAAGGACAGTATAGAGGAGGTTTTCGGGGACAATATAGAGGAGGGCAATTCCCTAGAAATAGAGGAAGATTCCAAAGCCCCAAAACCCCTACTACTAAACAGTGACTCACATGTCACTCACCCCCTCCACACAACACCAGTGGGGGGACGAATAGGTCATTATTACAGAGCATGGGAGAAAATCACTACAGACACTTGGGTTCTAGCAATTATCCAACATGGTTACTGCATAGAATTTCTACAGTTCCCTCCAAACATACCACCAAAAGCACAAAATTTAACAACACACCATTCCAATCTCCTAGAGATAGAAGTGCAGGTACTATTGCAAAAGAATGCAATCGAATTAGTGCCAAACACACAAATAAACACAGGAGTTTACTCACTGTACTTTCTGATACCAAAGAAGGACAAAACACTGAGACCAATCCTAGACCTCAGAGTAGTCAACACTTTCATCAAATCAGACCACTTCCACATGGTCACACTACAAGAAGTATTGCCATTGCTAAAGCTGCACGACTACATGGCAACTTTAGACCTCAAGGATGCTTATTTCCATATACCAATTCACCCATCGCACAGGAAATACCTAAGGTTTGTATTCAAAGGAATACATTACCAATTCAAGGTACTGCCTTTCGGATTAACAACCGCACCAAGAGTCTTTACCAAATGTCTAGCGGTAGTCGCTGCACACATCAGAAGGCAGCAAATACATGTGTTCCCATATCTAGACGACTGGCTAATCAAGGCCCATTCGTTAATAGAGTGCTCAAATCACACAAATCATATCATACAAACCCTCTTCAAACTAGGGTTCACCGTCAATTTCACAAAATCCAAAATTCGGCCACGCAAGGTACAACAATACCTGGGAGCCATAATAGACACATCAAAAGGAGTAGCCACTCCAAGTCCACAAAGAATTCAAAATTTCAACACCATCATACAACGCATGTATCCAACACAAAAGATACAAGCAAAGATGGTATTACAACTCCTAGGCATGATGTCATCATGCATAGCCATTGTCCCAAACGCAAGACTGCACATGAGGCCCTTACAACAATGCCTAGCATCACAGTGGTCTCAAGCACAGGGTCACCTTCTATATCTGGTGTTAATACACCGCCAAACTTACCTCTCGCTTCTGTGGTGGAACAACATAAATTTAAACAAGGGGCGGCCTTTCCAAGACCCAGTGCCACAATACGTAATAACAACAGATGCTTCCATGACAGGGTGGGGAGCACACCTCGATCAATACAGCATACAAGGACAATGGAACGTACATCAAACAAAACTGCATATCAATCACCTAGAACTTCTTGCAGTTTTTCAAGCACTAAAAGCTTTCCAACCAATAATAGTTCACAAATACATTCTCGTCAAAACAGACAACATGACAACAATGTATTATCTAAACAAGCAGGGAGGGACGCACTCCACGCAGTTAAGCCTATTAGCACAAAAAATTTGGCATTGGGCAATTCACAACCAAATTCGACTAATTGCACAGTTTATACCAGGGATACAAAATCAACTCGCAGACAATCTCTCTCGAGATCACCAACAGGTCCACGAATGGGAAATTCACCCCCAAATACTGAACACTTATTTCAAACTCTGGGGAACACCTCAGATAGACTTGTTTGCGACAAGGGAGAACGCAAAATGCCAAAACTTCGCATCCAGATACCCACACAAGCAATCCCAAGGCAATGCCCTATGGATGAACTGGTCAGGGATATTTGCTTACGCTTTTCCTCCTCTCCCTCTCCTTCCTTACCTGGTAAACAAACTCAGTCAAAGCAAACTCAAACTCATATTGATAGCACCAACTTGGGCAAGGCAACCCTGGTACACAACGCTGCTAGACCTATCAGTGGTACCCTGCATCAAATTGCCCAACAGGCCAGATCTGTTGACACAGCACAACCAAAAGATCAGACACCCAGATCCAGCATCGCTGAATCTAGCAATCTGGCTCCTGAAATCCTAGAATTCGGGCACTTACAACTTACCCAAGAATGTATGGAAGTCATAAAACAAGCAAGAAGGCCATCCACCAGGCACTGCTATGCAAGTAAATGGAAGAGGTTTGTTTGCTACTGCCATATTAATCAAATACAACCATTACACACAACTCCAGAACATGTAGTGGGTTACTTGCTTCACTTACAAAAATCTAACCTAGCTTTCTCTTCCATTAAGATTCACCTTGCAGCAATATCTGCATACCTGCAGACTACCTATTCAACTTCCCTATATAAAATACCAGTCATTAAAGCATTCATGGAGGGCCTTAGGAGAATTATACCACCAAGAACACTACCTGTTCCTTCATGGAACCTAAATGTTGTCCTAACTAGACTTATGGGTCCACCTTTTGAACCCATGCACTCCTGCGACATACAGTTCCTAACCTGGAAGGTGGCATTTCTCATCGCCATTACTTCCCTGAGAAGAGTAAGCGAGATTCAGGCGTTTACTATACAGGAACCTTTTATACAACTACACAAAAATAAAGTCGTCCTAAGGACCAATCCTAAATTTTTGCCAAAGGTTATTTCACCGTTCCATCTAAATCAAACAGTGGAACTTCCGGTGTTCTTTCCACAGCCAGATACCGTAGCTGAAAGGGCACTACATACATTAGATGTCAAAAGAGCATTAATGTATTACATCGACAGAACAAAGAACATCAGAAAGACTAAACAACTCTTTATTGCATTTCAAAAACCTCATGCAGGAAACCCAATTTCAAAACAAGGTATAGCCAGATGGATAGTTAAATGCATCCAAATCTGCTACCTTAAAGCTAAACGACAGCTGCCCATTACACCAAGGGCACACTCAACCAGAAAGAAAGGTGCTACCATGGCCTTTCTAGGAAACATCCCAATGCAAGAAATATGTAAGGCAGCCACATGGTCTACGCCTCACACATTCACCAAGCACTACTGTGTAGACGTGTTATCCGCACAACAAGCCACAGTAGGTCAAGCTGTATTAAGGACATTATTTCAGACTACTTCCACTCCTACAGGCTGATCCACCGCTTTTGGGGAAATAACTGCTTACTAGTCTATTGCAGAACATGCGTATCTACAGCGACAGATGCCATCGAACTGAAAATGTCACTTACCCAGTGTACATCTGTTCGTGGCATCAGTCGCAGTAGATTCGCATGTGCCCACCCGCCTCCCCGGGAGCCTGTAGCAGTTTGGAAGTTACCTTCAATTATTTATATATGTATCATCTCAACCTTAAATAAGTGCATACTTAGTCACTCCATTGCATGGGCACTATTACTACAATTCAACTCCTACCTCACCCTCTGCGGGGAAAAACAATCGAGGATGGAGTCGACGCCCATGCGCAATGGAGACAAAAGGAGGAGTCACTCGGTCCCGTGACTCGAAAGACTTCTTCGAAGAAAAACAACTTGTAACACTCCGGCCCAACACCAGATGGCGAGCTATTGCAGAACATGCGAATCTACTGCGACTGATGCCACGAACAGATGTACACTGGGTAAGTGACATTTTCAATATGTGTGTATATATATATATATATATATATATATATATATATATATATATATATATAATGCACACCATAACTTCAGGAATTCATCATGTTCAACTCTTGCTTGATCCCTTACCATTCTATCATATGTTTCTTGCCATTTCCTCTTGTCGATTGACACTAGGAGGAAAAAGCACTACTCAACATGGTTGCTGTTTTTTGTTCCTGTACTGCTAGTCCCTTTTCTGTTTATGCTTATGCGTTAGTTGTATGCTGCACTGGGTAGAGAATTGTACTAATCAATGAGAGGGCTAATTGAACCCACAGAGCGATGCATGCAGCGACCATATGCTGTTTATATTTATCTTATAAAGGGGAAAAGACGTGGGATGCAGCAATCTTCAATTGAGGGCATTGCCAAAATCACATTAGTCATACTGGAGGGAATAGGGCAAGTAAAAGCACCAATTCTTCACTTCTGGGTGAGAGATGTTGGATGTGCCGTTGCTTTATTAAAGGGGAAGGTAGAAGAGAAGGAGGGCTTTGACTGAAATGAAGACAATCCCCACTTAGCCCCTAGGCACTGAGACATAGCGAGGAATGGCAAAAATCTCTCAAGAAGACGTGGTCAGTATAATGGTTAATTTGTTAAGAAAATTGACTTTTTAATCAAATGTGTACTTTTGAAGAAGAGACATGGTTCTTAGATGTTTCTCGCACATGAATGGCAGTTAGAAAATGTAGACAGGTGGCATCTGGGGAGCCTTGGCGGAATTTCCTTTGTGCATCTTGCAGATTGAGCATACATGTGCTAAAGGGCTTGTGTTTAATATGGTAAGGATCTGGAGCACAGATGGGCCAAACAAAACTCTGCTTTACAAACACGTTTGTACCTTTAAATCTTCTAAGGAGGAGGAATTTGAGCATCTAATGTAAAGTGGCCTAGAACCCGTTGAGGACCGGCACCAATGTTTTTAATGCAACCCAGTCAATCTTACTTTAGCTGGCTTGAAATATTGATCAATCAGTGCCCAAATGTAGTATTCAGTGCATGAAGTCCTGTGATTTTTGATTGACATCCAAGTTGGTTTATTATCACGCAGATGCAGCTTGTTTGACTAATATCTGCAAATTAGAATGTTTAAGTGGATCTACAAATGATTACAGTTATCTTTTTCTGGATCACATCTGTATGCCTCTGTGCTCTGTGGCCCAACCATTTTCCCTTTTGTTACTTGGAAATTGTTCAGGTCATAAGCTCTGTCATAAAGGGGTCCGGCACTCTCAGCATCTAACTGTTATTTCCCCATCTCCAACACGGATAAGGGAATATCCTTTGGCATTTTTAGGTTTTTTTTCCATGTTGTTGGGGTCTCCCTGAAACTTCCCTTGCTGGGCTATGCTGAGCAAAAAAAGCATGCTCTAAATTGATTCAGTTCTTTGAAACGTTCTGTGCTTGGACGTTCTCATTAAGCACATCTGTATAGCTTCCTTCCAAGTCAGTATTGGTCTCTGCGTGGCAAGAGAAAGTCAGATGCTGTGAGTACGGCGATATTTTATTGTGTTTGGTGATGGCGTTCTCTTTGGTCACAGACGAATGGTGTCTTGCCCTTCAGCATGTGTTTGTTTTAGGAAACTGAGCACTGCTCATATGTGAAATTTCAATTTCGCCCTATAGCAAGAGAAGGTATTTCAAAATATCAAAAGCAAAGCGCCTGCAAAGTAAAACATTTTTGGTTAGCTTGATTGCTGGTTCTTCTCCTGGAGTTGCTTGATATTTATATTCTCTTGCTGCATAAATGTGGAAACGTCACAGAAAGGGAGACACAGTGAAGGATCAATGTCCTGATCTAGATGATCTTCTTATTGAAAGAGATGGGGGGAGGAAAGGGTTAAATGTTTTGTATTGGAAACCCTGGTGTCTTGTAAAGAAAAGGCACACACCTTCCCTGCTCATGCATCACGATTCTTTAGAAAAAGGTTCAGACTCGGCCTCAGTGTGCTCAAAGGAGAATATGGATCATCCTGGTGGAGATGGGAGTGGTTAATATATTGGCAAAGATAATTTACCTGACATTTTGAGTTGGAATGTTGACAATTGCTTTCTTAATTCCTGTAATCTTAGTTCAGAGAATTGGCTGATGGCAGCTCTTCCCTGCAAAGCACTATGTTTGTCCATTTTCGAAGAATGGGTAATCTTTAGAACTGACCTAACCGTTGCGCCTAAATTTGCTTCAGGTTCCGATATTTCCCTGGATGTTGTCTTACCTGTGTTTTTCACATCTCCTTCCTCTCTAGAGGAAGAGTTACTGCACTGCAGGATGTGAAAAGGGTGGTCTTGGTTTGTTTGGATAGGTAAAAATCTTTTCGACTTTCAGGTCATCGGTTTAGAACTTTTGGTTCTGCAAGACCAGGTGGAAAGGCTTCTTTCTTTACTTGGAGTATATGGATTAGATCCACCGTAGCCATGGGGTACTCCTTGGCTAAAGTTCCACTTCGGAAAGCAATCCATAACAGATCCAAGAGGTGCTTGCTGCTTCTTGGGCAAAGATTCAAGGAGTTTCTAGTGCAGAAATATGTAGAGTTGCAACAAGAGCATTTATGAGTACTTTTGTCTGCTATTCTAGACTGCATGGTTTAGATTTTGGATGGAAACACTTTTCATTCTGGGGTCCTTAGTTATGTTCCATCATAAGCCATATGTTTGTGTTTTTATTTAAATCAGTAGGTGTTGTAGTAATGGATTTCAGTAGTTTTTTGTTGTTGTTGTTGCAGTGGATTAGGTAATCTTCAGGAGTAATGAATGCGACTAGCACAAGGGACATAGAGGTAATATCCTTATTATGTGAACTATGTAACCTTCATCACTCCTATTACTGGTTTTCGCTGCAGTCATTACGACCCACCCATCCTTCCCCTTACTTGACAGAGCTTCGGAGAGAGGCTTGGTATCTCAGAGGGATGCTATGAGTGTTGGGTCTATATGGCACCCAGAGGGGGTGAATGGGGCCTGCAGAGCAGTATTTGGCTGAAGTTCCTTCCTGTCTCTGGGAAGAGACTCAAGACTCACCTCATAAGTAATGACTGTGATGATGACAAACATGGATTTTGAGTAATAAAGGTTACAGCGAAGTTATCAGAACATTAAATTATTGAGCTTAAGATGTAAGTAAGGAGAAAAACAATGCAACAGAGGGCTTACTGCCAAAGGTGCAGAGTAGCGGGTGATCACAGTTCACAAGCATGTGGTGTAAAGGAAGTGTGTCAAATAATATATAAACCTCCATGACACTGAGTGTTGCAAGCAGCAAAATAATGGTTTATTTTGCATTGAGTTAATTATTATATTAGGCCAATGTTTGGCTCTGAAGCTCCTTTATTCATTTATCAGTTTGTTGTTGTGTGTAAATTCGTTCGGATAATTGCTTCTTGCAAATTGTCTTCTTACTCTGATACACCAAGAAGTTCAGAAAACTTACCTCCCCGCACTTTGTACCGAATCAAAAAGCTTAAAGAGCAAAATATGCGACGCATCAATCTGTTTCATATTTAGTGAACTACTGCAAGCACCAGCCAATGAGGCGCACACTGTACACTACCAGCTGCAACACTACAGTTGAGACGATTTACCCAAGGAAAGCAGAAGGCGCTCTGAAACAACACGACCAGGGAGGGCTACCGATTTAGCTTGGCTGCAGTCAGACTCCGCACTGGTTAGGTCTCACCTACTAGGCAGTGCAAGGTGATTGGGGTTAGTGGCCTGCCCACTGATTACCTTTGGTTGGCTTTGTCACACTCGTTTGCTTCCTTCTTGTGCGATGGCTTGTCTTGTCCATGATGTTTCCTTCTCCCCTGAAGCATAGCCCCGTCAACATCTTTTTGCTTGGCTGGCTTGTCTTCTTCCACTGATCACTTTTAGTGAACGGCTAATATGTTTTCTCTTTGAGCGTGCCATGAGAGTGCATGTGTTTTGCAAGTTTCTCCTTTGGGTGCTGATTTTCGCCCCCAGACACCCCCATATGCTCTGTTATCTCTCACTCATATGCCACTCTCCGGGCATCTCCCCTTGTTACTCTAGTAATTTTCACCCCTTGTGTGCTTCTTTTCCCCTACTCCTCTCACATAGTTTTATTTTCTCCCCACCTCCACTCCCCATTGATTCCCTCCACCTTTGCGCCTCTATCCCTTCAAGACATTTTCCCCCATTTTTGGAGGGCCTTGCAGCTGCCGTGCCCTGTGTTGCTAGGCACTCAACTAAAAGAAAAACAAACTTTTTTCGCACTTAACATTTGTTTTTTTTTGCCGGTTCTGCACAGCATCAGTAAACAGCATTGCCAGAACTGTTTTCAAGCGCTCCCCCTTTGCCACTTCGAACGGTTCAAACTCCTTCGGCACAGAGTGTATATAGTTTGCCAATTATTATATTCCTCAGGTAGTTAAGCCGCATGTTGAAGCCAGGTCTCGGTGTTAAACTCCACACAGTTCGAATTCTAGATCATAACACCAACCCTGTAGGGTCAGAAAGGCCACTCTAGCACAGTTCTAGTTTTCTAACAGCAGAGTATGGGGGTTATTCTAACTTTGGAGGAGGTGTTAATCCGTCCCAAAAGTGACGGAAAAGTGACGGATTTACCACCAGCCGTATTACGAGTCCATTATATCCTATGTAACTCGTAATACGGCTGGTGGTATATCCGTCACTTTACCGTCAATTTTGGGACGGATTAACACTCCTCCAAAGTTAGAATAACCCCCTAAGTTCCTTGTCCGTTTCGTCCAATCTGGTTCTCGGCACACTTGACAGAGTCTCAGACAAGCTATCAGGCATTGGCTTGTCCGAGCCAACAGTCTGCATCTGTTTTTATTACTAGAACGGATCCTGACAGCTTAAATGCAGAGAGGAGAGAAGTGACGGCAGATCAATTGCTGGACAAATGGATACTTCATTCCTCTTGCCAGTGTATTAGACTTGGAACAAGGCGGTGGCATTCAGACCGAGTCCGGTTTGCTGATTTCAGGTCTTTTGAGGTGGCCACACAGACTGTGACTTCTAGCGGATACGTTCTCACATTGATTTCAGAATACATGCTCTGTGAAATCTGCTTGTCTGGTGGATCCACATTCATGCTTAACATACATGAATTCTTGTAAGGAAACCATCCACAATTGTAAGTATGCACTTTGGCATTGTGTAGCTATTTTGCTTTGTGAAGGGCAAATGCAGCTTCCTACATTGAGCAGGACTTTCCATGTACCACATTCTTTCCTGTATCAAGTGGTGCATCTAGAAAACCTAGGCTGAAACTATTGCCCTGCCTCTCAGCATCTCAACAAGGTGGTTTCATTGGAGGGAAAGGGTGTTTCAGACATCAAGACCCATTCAATGTCAATCACTTTGTGTCAAGGAGTCCTGCACAAAGGTAGGTATGTGGGGCAGTGTTGTTATACTGCCTTTTTACTTGCAGCCTCGGAAAATCTAATAATTTCATTAAGGTATCTTGTCAATGTGCCTTTTCATTTGTCTCAGTGTGTAGTTGTACAGTAAGTAGTGGGGAGGTGCTTGACTTACACAAAGTTGGTTCTACTCACAGGAACGAGGCAACAATGTTCCTTCTGGAATTGAAGCCAAGTAATGTGTACTTAAGTGGGCAATAGGATGTTCACCCTTTGGATGATTAATCAAAGGAGGATCGAATAGTATGTGTATGTCTCGGAAAAGGAAGCTCTTCCTGTTTCATGAGCTTCATGTACAAAATGAGCTCAATAGTGATGTATTTGCAAAGCTAATGTAGGAAAAACATATCTCCCTCCTACAAGAGGACTAATATGAGGTTTGTTGTTGGAAGGTGGGTCATTAGTTGTGTGGCCTGCACAAGTAATGAGTCCGCACACGACCGCCACTGGGAACCAAACACCCCATTGTAGCGCTTGACTCTCATAGGGTAGTGTTGCAGAACAGTCCAAGGCTTATTCAAGGAAGGTAGTGTGGGCTATTAATCCCCATTCTCAAGCACACAAGCATCACACTCAATAAATGATTGTCCAGTTTGTGCTTTTCTTTTGATAAAGTAAAAGTACATTTATTACTCTCACACACACTACTCAATGCTATGCAACAATCTACAAATATATACAGTGATGGAATCACTCTGGGAGGACACTGTGTAATCTCTCATGTCTCCTCCAAGGGAGGATATAATCCAACAACCCACATGGCAAAACAATCCCTGGTGTACCCCTGCAACATTTGAACATTTGACAGTAATGTGGAATGAACACACCTACATCTGCAATTAAATACATCTATCTTGCCAAGAGGTGTCTGTCAGTCTCATTATTCAAATTAGCATCAACAGGGAACAAATAGGACCATATTCAAGTAATTTAACCGTTATGATTATTTTTAGATTATTTTCAAATTACTATTAGTTGACCTTCAAATACCAGTTGACTACATTGGATAATACCAGTCTACACCTCTAGTAGGCACAGTCCCACAAGCTAGAACAAAATGGCACTCCCGGGGTTCTTTTTCAGCCGGCCCCTCCACCTCTGGCTGCCATCTTGCGGAGGTGTGCGACGGCACCCCTCCCCCCCACTCTTCTTTCTTCCTGGGGCCCCGGGATGGGGTCCGGGCCCCTCTTCGCCATTTTCACGGGGAGCGCGACGGCGCTCCCTGACTTTTCTTTGGCCGCAGGGGGCCCCAGGATGGCAGGGGGGAGTGCGACAACACCCTCCCTCCCCCCACTTAAATGAAACAGACCAGGCTTCATGGGGTCCGGGGCCCCCTTCTTTTTCCGGAGGGGGAGCACTCCCCCCGCTCCTGTTCCTCCTGGGGCAGCCCCCGGGCCCTGGCCCACCCCGGGGGCACAGTCTGGAGCAGCTGCGGAGCCCCACACGCTTGGAGCTGCTTCTCCAGAGGTCAAAGGTCACAATCGTTCTTCCCTGGATATCTTGGGCCCCGAAGGGCCGATTTTCATCATTCTGGTGTTGTTTCTCTCCTGGTGACAAGCCCTTGCCACAAGGAGCAATCTCCTTAGGCCTACTGGCCTCGAAGAGTCCCAGATCATAGGGAGATAGTCCCACTGACTCCCTGCTATGCAGAGATTTTTCCCAGATCCTCCCTATTGTGATATGGATCTGAATATTGCAAAAAGAACAGGTGATGGATGGGCTGGATTGTTCCCAGGGGGAGCAGGGTCAAGACTGATTTGCATACGGCTGGGTCCAAATTCAAATGGTGTGGTGAGCAAAGCAGTGATGGATTGAGGCCCAGATCTGTGACTGGGGTGTGAATGTTTGACATTGTTCAGCATTCTATCCATTATCTGTCCTTTTTCCATTTGTAACTCTAAGTGAGATGGGAATGCCCACATGCGGTTCCGGTACTTGCCATGCCATAGGAGTCAAGCTAGCCTGGCTAATGAGGTGTGATACTCCAAAATAGTCAGGAGATGCTTGTTTCCGGTCTGGGGAGAACTTGGCCTGGTAGTTCAGCCTGGACTATTCCCATGGGTAGCAGGGTCAAGACTGATTTGCATATGGCTACGTCCAAACTGGAATAGCGTTGTGTGCAGAAAAACTATGAATTCGGAAACAGATCTGTGACTGGGGAGGTGAATGTTTGATGTTCAGCATTTCTTCCATCGTCTGCTAGTTTTGCATGGATCTGAATATTGCATGAATATAATTGGAGCCATAAGTCTGATATGGCATGCTAGCAATCATATCCATTTGTTGCACAGTAAGGTGGAGAGTGTAGATCCCATTAAAAATCCGACTTACTGAATTAGTTACTATTGAGCTGCATAATTATGACTTTTATTTAACCACAGAAAGAAAATTCATCTTTTGAGGTGTCCTCTTTGAGGTCTTAATGGATTGTTTCATTATAATTTCCACCAGTAGCAGTAAGTTTAATAGTTTGACACTACAGGTAGTAACTATCAGGAACACAGTTAATATTTGTAGCAGTAGTGGCACTGCTAGTAGCTGTGGTAGTACAAATAATGGAATGAGTCGTCTTTGTGTATTAGTGATAGTACCACCAATGTCAGAGCTTATCGTGACAGAAATATTAGTGGCACTCCCGCTAATAAAAGCAGTTGCATATCACTACCAACAGCAAAAGCAGCAAAAGTACTAGCAGCGCTGGCAGTAGTTTAGTTTTAGCACTACTTGTACTAGTTACAAAAACAAAGTCAGTATCCGTTGTAGCTGTGATTTGGATAAAGATAAGTAGTACTAGTACCACTAAACTTAGTAACAAATATTAGGAGACGTAAAATTACTGTTTGCATGGAAAGTCCTGTTATCAGTGGTAGAAGTGCCATTAGGACTAGTTGATGCATTAGTACTTGTACCAGCAGTAGTGCTAGTATAGACCTGCCAAGTTTCCCAGGTCCATGCGTGATGTGCTGCTCCAGTCCAGGTTTTTCTTTTGAACTCTGGGACTTGCAGTTTTATTTATTCTATTATTTAAAAAAGGACTACAAGTCCCAGAATTCAAAGGGAAAAAAACCTGGATCGGAGCAGCACATCATTCATGGACCTGGCACACTTGACACCTATGCTAGTATTTATAACATTTGTACTAGTAATATGAGTAGTGGAACTAACATCAATACTAACCAGCTAGACTAGTAAAAGAGTAGTATTAGGTCTCCATCACTTGGGCATAAGCACACACTGTACCCAGCGGTCAGTTGGACATGGGTAAGGGTCATCCAGACGGAAGCCTTCATCTCCGGACTCTGACTGCTCACCTGGGTGAAAAGGAACACACAATGGTTTGATACCTACTTCTCCACAATTCCGGGAATTATGGATTTCGGGTCACTTGGCTTGCGGACTCGATTTGGCTACTACGAGTTTGTTCTGGGTTAATTTGAATCGATGTGGGAACCTACAGCATCACTTCCCGTCGGACATGTTTACCGTCGGTCAGAGCCCTGATCGCGGCCCCCTGGTGACTGATACGATCTAGAGTCGGTGATTGCAAAGAGTGAATAAATGTGCCCACAGCCTGTCGAGAGAAGCAGTAATTACTTTTCACAAAGAGTGATATTAATAGTGAGACGAGGCCAGGCGTCAGCCGCTCGCAGAAGTGTTGGAAATATGAAAGGCTTTAAAATGAGACAGAGTCATTCATTAATCTGATAAATTAGACAAAACAGCATTCTCTGAATGGGAAAGGTAAGGTCTTCCGAAAAAGAGGTTGCAAGCATGATGCCCTGCTTAGCCTTGCAATGTTACCTGCTGCTCCGACATCCTGGCTGGGTAGCAAAGTGGGTCAGTGCTTAATTTGTAAATAATAACGTGCGGGTGCCCAAAGCCCTTCTCTTAAACATTTAAATAAATGTGCGAACTCGCAATACTGAGGCGGCGTAACACTGAAGCCATCTCGGGCCTCTTCAATCCTTTTACTGCCACTTCCCGCCCCATCAGCTCACCCTTGCAGCTTTTGTGCTTTCGCCCATTGTGACGCTTTTTCGTTTTTCTCGTCCTCCCCCTTTCCCGTATGTGTCATTTGCTCACAGTAAATGCTTGAAGCAAAAAAAAAAAGCGGCGGTCCTCAAAATTAAGTAGCACCGGCAACAACAAGCACACATTAAGCACTGCAATGGGTTCTACCACAAGTTAGGGTGGCCGCTTTTCTCAGACGAAAATGTCTGTCGTTTGTGTGTGTTTTCTAAAATAGTAGAGTTGACGCTTGAATAAAGTTTGTTTAAAATCCTTGTGTTTTTTTTTTTTAACACAGCACTGTTGCCTCTTGTTGCTTTAAAATGCATTTAGGAAGTACCATTAAAACATTTTTTTTCATGCATTTCTTTCTTTCTGTTTGGATTTAAAGGACTAAATACTTGATTCAAATGATTTTCCTCGATTATTTGCAGTATAACATGGCTTGACATTAAAATACTGGGAAGGCCAGTAATACGCTTTTCTGATGGAGACTAGTAACTGCAGAATCATCACCTTAGAATGTTACCCAGGAGTCAGATTGGATCCAGAAAACCTTGAGCCGCACCTTTGCAAGCTGGTCGGTGGCGTTGATCTGCTTCGTTTTGTCATTGTCCACGTCAGAAGTGAAGTTTTGGTGCCCATATAAGCGCCACCTTGGCTCGCTGGCATTGGCTAATTTCCTTCTGTGCCAAAAGAGTGGATCCGGTGAGCTACCTTGGTTATTTTTTAACCAATTGTTTGACCCTTTTGTTGATTATTTTTGAGCTAATGCTCTGTGTGCTAGAGGCATGTCTCCTGCAAACCCTATAGGGTTTAAACCTTGCGGAGAATGTCACAGATCTGTGTATGATCCACACTTGGTCAGTCTCTGATGCGTGGTGTAGGGTCATGACCCCATGCCTCGTCTAATGCAAGTTGACGCACCCCCAATGTAATTTGCAAGTGATTGATAAATCTCCTGGCAGTGAGGCAGAAAAAGGTTCTGCTCCGTTCCCAGGGTAAAGCTCAGAGCCGTTCCAGAGCCATTTCTGCAGATCATCTTTACATTCGGGTATGTCCAAGAAGCTCAAGGAGAATTTGTTGAAGGGTTCTTTGACTTCTTCATCCAAACATCATGCTTCTAGGCCCTGCTCCCCACACCATCTGCGGATCTAGTGTCCGGGCCCCCTCTGTACTACCCTGAGTTTCTTGGAGCAACGCCTGCCAAGTTGAAAGTGTACTAGGACCTCATCCACACCGCTTTTGGGTCCCTAGGAGGAGCGAGGTGCCATGACTGGGTTACTGCCTGTGGGTTGCCCCAGATGCCAGCCGGGACTCCTGGATCCACCCAGGGCCAAGCTCGGTTGAACCTGTGCACTCCGGTAGTGAGGCCCTAACCAACATTTTCCTGGGGGCCTGGGCTGAATCTTGTGCAGGGGATTCTGTGCCCCCAAATGATTGTCTGTTGCCATTGTTGTGCCCCAGGACACTGGGCCTTCATCTCCCAGCATCCCTCCCCTAAGTGCCTGATGGGACAGGCCTCAACAGCCAAAGTTAACTCAAATGTATTCACTTCCACTTCACTGGATAGGAAATCCAAGAGCCTGGATATATTTGAGGGGCAACTTTCTCTTCAGCCAGCTTGGCTTTGCGGTCTATGAATGCCGCATTTCTCTTGGGCCAGTACTCCAATGCATTATGGGAATCGGTTGCACAGTTGCTCCCCATGCCTCCTGAAGAGGACCTGCACCATCCTGAACCAATCCTTAGTGGACAGCTGGGACGCAGCGAAGTTTGAAATCAGGTGTGGGCTGGACACAACAGACTCTCTAGGCAGGAGAATGGCCTCTACGGTAGCACTCCACCACAACTCCTGGTTGCGGTCCACTGGCTTTTCTGTGTATGTGCAATCATCTCTTATTGACATGACTTTCAATGGCTTTTTGATTGTTTTGGTAAAAAGGACGATTTTGTGTTTTTGGCAAAGCGGAGCCGCCACTAGGTTCCTGGGCCTCTCTCTGGCTTCCTGATCACAGTAACATTCCTTTGACCATTTCCCCACCCCTCCCCCAATGCAGTTGCGGTTTGGGCACCTATCGGCGTTCGCATTATTAGCCTTACTCACATCCCTTTGGTGGAGAGGTACAGGACAGAAAAGAATATAGGAGTCATGCCCAGTTAGTTGGCCAGCCTCCCCCCTCACCTACAGCTTCCACAGCTTCCAAGTCGTTTTAGCAAGCCTTCCACCCAACACAGTCATCCTGCTGGCAGTAGTATCTGGTGCCACCTGCCCTAATATAGCAGCATGACCTCAGACAGGTGGGTGCCCCAAATTGTGGAGAGGGGTTATGCCCTTCAGTTTGTGGAAACCCCTTCCTCTTTGCCACCATCCCCAGAACAGATGACGGAGGACCAACTCTACTTGCTCCATCAAAAAGTGCAGGCTCTGTTTGTCAAAGAAGCCTTTGAGAGGATGCCAGCACCAGAAGTACGACATGGTTGCTATTCCTTCTATTTTCTGGTGCCAAAAAAGGATAGAGGACTTAATCCTATACTATATATGCACCCTCTCAATGCCTTTGTACTGAAACAAATGGTCATATCTTGCCTACCCAGTAGACTGGATTGTAGCGCTGGACTTGCAGGACGCTTATTTTCACATCCCTCTTGTGCCATTTGGCAAAAAAAATTATTGGCATGGCTCTGCATTTTTTGTGCAAATATTATCCTGAAAGAAACTCGTCAGGATGCCGTGGTGGCATTTATATGGGCCCTGCAACGTCCCTTCCAACGCTGATGATGCGAGCGTGGAGCCAATCAATGCCACCTACAAGCATGCAGCAGTACTTCTCAAGATTTTTCGGATCCAGTCTGATACCTAAAGAATATTCTGAGGTGAGGAATTTACAGTTGTATAGTCTCTACCAGAAAAAGCATTACCAAAGGCAAGAAACTTGTTCTTCAGATGGCAACGCTACATGCAGTGTTAAATGGTATACTTGTATGTATATTGTGTTTGGGTAATTAGTCTGGGGTTGCTAGCAGGAAGGTAGATCCCAGAAATGGCTAAATGTACGATGTTAAATTGAGAGGGATGACCAGTATTCAAATGATCAAATTTAACCCATCATTTGCTGCATGCTGTTAGGTCACAGAATGTGTTGGGCATGAGATCCATTAATGGAGTATGGGTGGGTATTCATTAGTTTACTGTGAATCCTAACCTGAGAGAGCAAAGTTTAGACAGAACTGTGTGTTTGACTATTAATTTGAGTGATGCTGGACCTAGGTCCATCAGCTGAGTTAAAGCACTCAACAGGATCTGCCCTTGAAACTCTTCTAACAGAATAGGTACAAGCAGAGGCTTATTTACTTCCAAGCCTCAGAAAGAGTTTTTGAGGAAGGATTAGGAGATATTGCTAGTCTTTGTACTCTGAAATTGATGGAGTCTGGTGGATATTCTCTAATTGCCATGGTTCTGTTAGTTTGTGTATTGATCCTCCAAGGTTGCATGTCCTCATATTGATGAGTAGACAACGACCATCGGATGTGTTATGCTCCAGTATTGATAGGGGAGTTTGGTGCTTGTCATCTATACATAGGCCTCTTGCAGTATTGTAATTTCTGGAGTTTCATGCCCAGCTCTTGGTGAGTAGACAAGAACCCTGTAGAGGAGAAGGTGGTGTATCTGAGCTTCATACTCTGATATTGCAGAGGCAGGTAGATTAACGCAATAGTAGTGGAAATGTACTCCTAGGCAGGAATCTTAGTGGTCAGGGAAGGGTGAGGCCTGTGCATAATTGTGCAAGTGAGTTAGCAAATGTAGCTGTTCAGAAGGAGGCTTGAGTAGAACGATCTCGGAGCGCTCCCCTTCTGGCTTTTCCTAGATCTTAAAAATGAAAGCTGAGGCATGTGAGTCTCAAAGTTGTGTTAAGAAAAGCATCACATGCCAAATTCTGAGAGTATTCGTAACTCACCCACCAATGTTTGAGTCTCCACTGACTGTCTGCTGTACAGGCCCTGCCGCCATTCTAGAGAAGAGAAAAAGAAGCACCCAGCCCCATGCCCTTCCTCCCATGTATCTAGGCCCACCCTCTCGCATCTGCTGACGAGCCTTCCACCTGCTGTCCATGTCCCCTGGCCCCCTTACATGCGGGACTTCCTTCATGTAGCCAACCTCGCTTCTTCTGCTTATTTCTTGGCCTAGGCCTATGGGAGCATCACTGTGCTCTCAGTTGGAAGGATGTAAAGGGAGGGTGTAAAAGCAACACACAGCACAAAATCTTGGAGAACATAACCCATCATGCCAGCTTGGAAGGCATTTACTATGAATAAGGGAGGTTTGTCACAATAAGCTCAATGATGATTAAAACAACATTTACCGCGTGATATGCATGCGAGATCTAAATACTCTGTGTATAAAATGCAAGACTATTGACTTTTTTTCTTTTAACGGGTTTAATTTTAGAGAACATGCATATTCATGAGAGCCAGTCTGTCATTAGATCGCACCCTCTCATGCGTTGTACATTCTTGGGATGAAAAACGAAATGGAATAGATCATGTCAAGGAGCAACTTCATCTGTTTATTGCCCTGCTTCTAAATGGCGACATCGATCTCGCGAGGCTCCACTTCCGCTGATGGTGGGTCCTTTCTCGCCCACGTGATGCTCTCGAGCGATCCGTTGTAGTTGGATGTTACATCGCGTTCTGCAGCTGCACGTGACCCGGCGTGGGCGGAGCCCAATCAGAAAGCATGTCATTGTATTCTCCCCTCCTAATAGCATCTCGCTTAGTCTCAGCAGTTTTTCATATAATCGTTATTATTCAACAAGCAGAATGTGAAATAATTGCAGCTCTGCCTTGCATCTGTTATTCGTTCTGAATACAGTGAAACTGATAGTATATCACCCGCTCGTGTCTTCCTGGTGATGATAGTCTAGCACTGGAAATCCGTTCACGGTCTTGTCGTGACGTAGTTGGTTTTTCTGTTTGAGGCCCTGATTGCTTTGGTTGTGAAAGGCAAGGAAGGCATCTAGCGTATGTGATGGTGTTTAGTCCTGAAAGCTTCCTTTGTGGTGGCGCCAGCGCTGCTCCTGGTCGGAACAATGGTCGGCCATGTTGCTGCATGTGGCAGATTAAATATAGGCATTTGTTGGTGTCTAATTTGTATTTTGGTGTTTTTAGTGCTCTGCTTTAGCGTTACTTTTGCTGTGATGACTTCAGTGGCTTCGTTGAGTGGAAGAGTCAAGGTTCAAGTGGTGGCCATTTTATTGCTTTAGTTGAGAAGCTGTCGACCTGTGAAAGAGAATTAGCTCTTGGAAGACTAGTAAAGCTTCAAGCAGGAGAAACTAATACTCATCACTGTCATCTGTAGTTATCCTGTGGGAAACTACGCCTTACATCTGTCCTCAGCGCCATGTTGAACACCCACGAGGGAAAGAAGGAATTACGCCAGTAGGATGTAGTTTTTTTTAATAGCATGCTGTTTTAATGGTATTAAGCAGATGTCTAAATACAGAGGCGCTCACCGGGACATGAAGGAAAGCTTCGTAGTTTAAGTATTATAAACGCACGTCTTCTTTCAAGCTTCACGGTGTTCTTTGCAACTAAAAGGTGAAATGTTGAAAGGAAACCCTCAGCATCCTAACTTCTTTAGTATGCAGTGCTCAGCCTTGTAATGTGTATCTTTAAGGGTAGAGCTGCCGACTTTGGGGCTGGGGAACCATATTCGAGTGCCAGCGCCTGCTCAACATCCTGTGATTCTGGGCAAGTGACTTAATCTGCCGTGCATAAAACATCATTTTGTCCTCTCGCATTACGTTTAAATGTTCGGCTGTATGAGGTGTATATACGGGGAACTAATAGTAAGATAGTGGAACACAATGAACGCAAAAAGAGGCAATTGTTCTCTTTCCATGCACAAAGCTATGCACAATTGTGATCGAGGCAACGATGCTTAGCCTTACAAGTGACACCAAATGTTCGAAGGTCTGTTACTGGCACAGTAAAGTCATTTGTGCTGTAACGCTAATTTAAAACACATGTTGGAAATGTAACACAGAAGTGAAAAACGCTAGGAAAAGCATCAACAGTAAATCAACCCCACCCCCCAAAAAATTACACGCACATGCTCTTCAGTAAAATATAATGAAAATAAAGAAAGGAAATCGGAAGTGTTAAGTATCGGGGCAATGTCAAAAACACAAATGAAATGAAGTAAGCAACTGGATGTAAGAGAAAAATGCGCCCTTGCTAGGACTGTTCGAAGTAGAAGAAACAAGCGTTTACAATGCAACGGATCTCGCGTTTGCTCATGTTAGAGCTGATCGCGTTGTAAACTCTTAACCCGACTTTTCACCTATCGGGCAAAAGTGTATTTATGTACATAACCCGAAAAAGTGAAATCAAGCCAAGCGACATCACGCTCGTAAAATAGAGGAAAAAAAAGTGCACGAGCCGGACAGAAAACAGCGAGCCTCGCATGTTTTCTGTACTTGGTCGCTGCGCTGGAGGAGGGCTAGCCACCGGAAAAGGCATGACATATGCGTGCCTTCGACTAATGAAAGCAAGCGGATTTTATTAGGGAAGCCCACAAACCAATAAAAAACACTGACGTGACGTCGACAGGGCTCCGAGCCCTTTTCTAAATACAAAAGAGTCTCGCTGCGATACGCATGCGCGAGCGCATGCAACGCAGGCTCGACCCTAAAATGTTGCTCTCACAAGAGAAGCAGTGGAAGTACAGAGAGTGTGTGGGCCATGCTCCTGTGAAGGGTTAACCATACAAAAAGGAAGTCAAGCAGAACGTTGCCCCGCTGATGTAAAGCCGCCTTCGTACGGCAGAGTGGGATGGGGCCACCCTCCTCCATGTCCAGTAGAGGAGGAGTGGTGTGCGCGCTTCTAACTGCAGTTTTTAGTTTGGCCTGCTGACCAAGACCGGCTAAACTGACATCCGGCTATATTTTACAGCCAGGTGGAGACCAAGCCCAGTGCCCCACTCTCTACCTGAGTGGCATTTCTGCCCGCTCAGGCAGTCAGGGCACTTCTTTCATGCTGTGTAACAGCATGAGAGGAGTGTTGTGATTGGTTGAGGAGGGAAGCATACGAGACGAGGCAGCTGGCGGGAGCGGCGGAGGGGAAGGTAAGTCTTTATTTTTTTAACTGCCCCCCACACTGCCTGCTCAGGAGCTCCATTTCACATTCTCCATTGGGCTCCATCAAGTTACGTTACGCCTCGAGCATCAAGAGCGATTATTTCTTCCTTGGGTACTATAGTATATATTTGATTAGAAATATCAGAGGCATGCCCTGTTTGGTATAGTGTATGACCCGAAATGTGAATTGTGATTGAATAATTCTGAACGCCAAGTCAAAATAGAAAATCCATCACTCTTACTATGTTTAATTATAAAGAAATATCACATGGTGGGACTATGAGGCAAATCATGATTTAGACCTGACCCGTGTACTGGAGGAGAAAGTTCACCAAACCAATGCATGTTTGAAAGCCGAAGGCCCTTGCCTAACTCAGTTGGTTCTATGGGAGAGCTTAAGCCTAAATGTGGGAAGGAACCAGATTCATTAAGAGGGTAAGTGTGGGAGGTTATAGCAAGAAACACCATACAGACAGCTGAGAACATTCCAACTTCCCCTCCTCATGGTACGGCTTGCAAACACATCAGAAACAATCCAGGTACCGCACCCCACTTCTGTGTCATCTTGTACCTATGACACACAATGAGCAGCTGCGATTTCCAGCAGGGCTCTCAGTCCCCCTTTTTATTTAGCTTTTGATTAACTTTTTCTTTGACTGACACACACACACACACACAGCTGAGTCAGCCTTTCTCACTGCCTGGCTCTCATGTGTCACAGCTCAAAATAAAGATGGGTTTGGTGATACAGGGTGATCAGCCATGATTTTGAATGCCAAGGAGGATGTTAAGAGGAGTGTTTATATCACACATTTAAATACTGGATCATTCATCATATTGCTCGCGTTTACAAAAAATATTCTGTACTTGTCACATCTTAAATTTAGCCATTGACGTTGTATCATAGAAATTAATGTGGTGGTTTCTGCATAAGGTAATTTGACATGGGTCTGCATTTATAAGAACCAAATGGTGCTAAACAGAGGGCCAATCTTAGAATGCCTTTGTAGCTTTGGAAAAACAGCTACTGCCATCTGGACTTGGGCATTATCTCCGGAAGAAGCTCAAAAACAGAAGGAAAAAGATGGAGATGAATAAGTGTGTCAACCAATGAGCTATTAGATTTCACCGTTGGCCTGAGAGAAGCGGTTTGACTTGACGGTCTTCATCATAGTTGCAGTTTTCACTGGGCCCCTCCACGTTTCACTGTCTCGCTCTTTTTTTCTGTGCCGTTTCGGGATGGTCACAAGAAAATGGGATTTGCATCATAATTCCGGAGGTAGGTGTGCCTTCCACTGCGTATCCATAGAAGGCCCGATTATGCTCCCTAAATATACAGGAGATGGTCTGAATAAGAACTGCCAACTCACAAGGTGTTGAGATCACATGGTGGCGTAAAAAACGAGCTGCAAACCGATGTGTAAGGTGGCTTTTCTTCTCGTTTTCATAGGCTTTTAGCTGCCAGCGTCCATTAAGGAGTGTGACAACACGACATCGGCACCAGCCCAGCACGCTTTTTTTCTTTTACTTTGAAGAAGGGGGTTTGGGCGGGGCTGGGGCAACAATGCCTTGTTGGTATTATTGCCACGAGTCCCCGCCCCCTCCAAGGCCCTGCACCCTCCTCACACAATGATTTTTAGGGTCGAGCTTGCGTCACATGCGTTTCGCTTGCGAGACGCTTTAGGAGTTAGAAAAGGGCTTGGAGCCCCGTTCACGTCACGTCAGTTGTCTTTCATTGGTTCGTGGGCTTTCCTGTTAAAATCTGCTTTCTTTCATTAGTGGAAGGCACGCACACGTCATGCCTTTTCCGGTGGTTAGCCCTCCTCCAGCACAGCGACCAAGTACTGAAAACATGCGAGGCTCGCTATTTCCCATCCGGTTTGTGGACTACTTTTTCTCTTTTGCTCGCGTCTCGATCTCGCTTGGCAGAATTTGAGCGCTTTGCATCACATCGACCCTGTTACATAGTTAATTGCACTTTTGCCAGTTACATAGATAATTGCACTTTTGCCGATAGGTTTCATTACGAGTGAACTGTAGCAGCGCGATCGCGCTGTTTTTTTCTTTCAGTGTGTAAAGAGAAATCCGTTTGGTAGTTTACAACTGCTAATAGGTGTAACTCGGAGAAATGCGAGACCCTAGTGCATTGCAAATGCTTGTTTGATTGTAGTTGGCAGGTTTGCTGAGTGGTCAGAGCGCTGCGTCCAAGTACCTGCAGTGGCCAAACCTTCATGTATGCATCCTGAGAACTTGTCTCAGGATGTATCCTATCTTACAGTGTCTACTCTAATCACACAGAGATCCCCGTGTGGGATGGTCTCTCCTGGTCTCTAACTTTTTCGTTAATGGCTCGTTGGGTGCCTTTCTTCAGTGGGTAGTTTATTTGTTGGAAATCTTTGGAAAATAAAACAATTCTAAAATGAATCGCTACAGGTAAACACCTTGTTCCTGTCCCTCAAGGCACCGCTAAATCCGAATAGTTTCACAGCAGGCGTGCTTCTTAACGCATCACTTGACAGAGTTTTATTAGATTCCCTCCTCCTCCGCTCCAGACACTGCAGACAGAGGCCCTTTTGAAATAAACACCGGGGGCTGTTGGACTTGATATTGCTTAGTTTAATTAACTTTGCAATCGTGTAATATCGGGCTCTCTCACTTTAGACCGCTGCCAGGAGAGGGGAAAGTCACATTTTGTAACATTCGCAGTGTGTGGGAGTTTGTGAACTTTTAGTAGCAGACCGCAGGAAGCTCAGGCTTCCATATTTGGGTGTCTTCTACCTCACTCCTGCTGTGATTGGACAGCCCAAAGCAGCCTCAAAGCGCACAACTCTGTCCGTGTGGCCGCTTCTACCACATTTTGTGCATTGGTTACCTATCCGCCTGAAGCCAAATAATAACCACATCTGTTTAGTCCTTTTTCAAAACAACTGAGCTGGGAAGTTTCTGGTTCAGCTGCAGTAGTTTGTTGATTTTGAGTACTGCTTTAGTTAGTTTGTTCCCTTTCTTGAGCTCCTGATGTGTCTGCTCTGTCTTGATGTGCCATGTTTCAAATTATGCTGAAGTGACTGTTCCACACTTGGGTACCAACCCTTGCATCTCAGGCTTCCTCGTTGACGTGGGTGGCAGACACCTTATAGCAGTGCTGGGTATGAGAGTGTGTCTTACATCACACATTGCTGGAAAGTGCTAAATTAATGTTTAATCCCAGGCACTATTAAATGTTCATGTAATGGCCGCCAAAATCCCCTCCTCCAGAATAAAGCAGTATATGGCATAGGGAACATACATACAAAAGTTGTAGAATGGGCAAAATGCATCTAATATGTTAGGACGTCAAAAAATTGTTGAGCAGCAGTCTACAGAAATATCCCCAATCTCCATAAATAGTAACTTTCCATAGTAGTGTTTCTGACAGTGGAGCATTTTAATGTCAACTCTTGATGCCCTTCCAGATCCCCTTATAAAACTCATGATGGTTCTGACATCCTTGGTGTGGTTTCCCCTCCACATTGTTTGACTCCCAGTCTCCTGGTTTTGCTGACTTCGTTTTTGCTGGCTTTAGGACTCTGCACACTTTACCAGTGCAAAAAGTACTTGTGTGCGGCCATTTAAACATGGTAACATTGGCTTACCCCAATTGGCATATTAACCTTAACTTTAATTAGGCTTCATTTCAGCTGTTGCCATAAAATCAAATAGCAATATGTACGAAGTGATAAAATCATTTAAACATTAAAATCCATAGAATAGTGACACATAAGATAGTTAGAAAGGCACAAAAACATAGAAACTAGCAGCATATGAGGGAGGTGTCACGGAAATTGAAATAAAGACCACTATTCATTTCAGAGCTCCAAGACATAATTGTATACTATGGAATATACCTATAGTTCATTAGCAGAAACACCATAAAATGTTAGATCATAGGAACAGCAGGATACGACATGAGCTCACACAAGCCTTGAGCACTAGGCGCTGATAATGGGTTGGGTGACCATTTTTTGTCTGTCTCCACAAGTATGTAAGAAAGCAGGAAAAAGCAAACACAATTGATTAAGCAGTGTCTGCCTTAATAAGTATCCTAGTTGCAGTTCTGTGGTTCCTGATATTCAGATTGCGGCACAATGGCGAAATCCATTTCCTCCTGTATGCATGATATTGCAGACAAAAATACAGGACATGAGCTACAGTCTCCTTGGCCGCAGGGCAAAAGGGACAGCTGAGGCCAAGTTTGGCGATGACATGAGGCCTTGCCACTTTGCAGTGAAAGACTAGAGCGTCAAGGTCCCCGCTCAGAAATTAAAATGGAGAGATCTGGTGGCCGGGGGCTCAATTTCATCCATATACTCTTCCAGGCAATAGGTGGCTTTAAATTCCAAGAAGTTTAAGGTCAAGATACCTATTCCCCAGACCTGTGGGATTAACCCATCCTTATGTCTCCAATACAATTTCTTAAGCATTGGCTTGGAAACGTCAGATGACATTCTAGGTGGGCCCACATAGTTACGCACCCAGTCTCTTCAAGACAGTGCCTGATATACCCTAACCATGGGATCCTAGTAGCCCAAGGGAGTGTTAAGATTTTTCCCATGCCCATCCAAAAAGGCAATAGGTCTGCTGAGGACCAGATCCTCCTCCAATACAATAAGGGTCTAAGTTTGACATTGGGGACAAGAGGACGAATGCCGAGGTCTAACCAAAGTGGCACTAGTGAGGTACCGGAAGGAAGGTTGGTGAGAAGTCAGAGAAAACGTTTTCCCGTCAATTCCATATCATTGACATTATCGTGTCTCCAAAGTTTCCCACCATACAAAGACTTCCCCAGAGCTTGCAAGTTGTAAATTTGCAATGCAGGTGCTATCAGGTGAAAACTAGGGGCCAGATGTAGCAAAAATGCAATTTGCGAGTCCCTGCGACTCGCAATTTGCAAGTCGCAAATTGCTATGCAGTACGGTGTCTCAGACACCGACTGCAACTCGCAATGGGGTCGCAATGACCCACCTCATGAATATTCATGAGGTGGGTCGCAAATTGCGGCCCCATTGCGAGTATAGGCACTCGCTAACATGGAGGCCTGCTGACGTCAGCAGGCCTCCATGTTAGCGACCTGCTGTTCAATAAAGCAGGTTTTTTTTTTTTTTGAAGTGTAGCCCGTTTTCCCTAAGGGAAAACGAGCTGCACTACAAAAAAAACTGAAACCTTTAGTTTCGAATTTTTCAGGGCAGGGAGTGGTCCCTTGGACCACTCCCTGCCCTGAAAAAATAATATGGGGTCCAGTCACAAAGGGGAAGGGGTCCCATGGGGACCCCTTCCCGTTTGCGAGTGGGTTACCATCCACTTCAAGTGGATGGTAACTGCGACTCGCAAATAGGAAGGGAACACCCCTTCCTATTTGCGAGTCGCAAATGCATATTGCGAGTCGGTAACGACTCGCAATATGCATTTGTGAATTGCAAACCCACGTTTGCGAGTCGCAAACGGCGATTTTCGCCGTTTGCGACTCGCAAAAGGGTTGCTACATCTGGCCCTAGATCCCTTTAAGGCTCTCAAAATTCCAATAATACAATGTTCTAGTCTGAGTTTGCACTTTTGGATCCGGGGTGACCCTCCAAAAATGATTGTTGAGGATGAG
Source organism: Pleurodeles waltl (assembly GCF_031143425.1). Classification (NCBI taxonomy): domain Eukaryota; kingdom Metazoa; phylum Chordata; class Amphibia; order Caudata; family Salamandridae; genus Pleurodeles; species Pleurodeles waltl. The sequence goes on along the minus strand of NC_090449.1, from coordinate 116,155,463 downwards.
CCCCCAGATACTCAAAGGTATGAACCCTCTCTAGTGGACTGGGTGCAATCTAGCCATCTGGCAAGGATTTAGAACCATGTATTTGGTTTTGTTAAGGTTGATCTCCAACCCACTCTGCCTGCAGAAGACCCCGAACTGATCCAGCAGATTTTGTGATCAGTAAGGTGTCATCTGCAAACAGGAATGCTGGGGCATCATGCTTACACTGCTCTGAAGTAGTTACCAGGTTGTTGATGTGTAACATAAATAGGGTAGGAGCTAAGACATACCCGGTCCCAACCTAAATTCCGCAAGGAGAGGGGGTCAGCACTCTTACATCCTAAATCCAAGCTTGGAGTCTGCTCAACAGGATACGACTAAAAAGCATCTATGAGCTGTCGATGAGACATGGGCAATAGTTAAATGTGACAGATCTAAGGTCCTTCTTGCAGACTGGGAAATTTTCAGCCCCTGCCCAAGTCTGTGGTATGGCCGGCCCAATCAAAATATTATTAAAGAGGAGGGCAAAATAAGGACGCCAAAGCTCCTTTTTGGCTTTAAAAAAGTCCCTTAGCACCTTGTCAAGCTCCAGCACTTTCCCTGCCGTAATCCAGTCTACTACAGTGGCAACTTCACATGCAGTAATGGGGCTGGGAGCAGAATTAGGCTGATGAGACAGGGCAACGAAAGGCAAGACACTAAAGTAATAGATCTACTTTTTTCTCTCCCCTAGGAAACCCAGGCCTCCAACGTGTGTTATCAAAGTCACACCCTCAGGTTCCCTGCTAGCTAGGCTCAATGTATAGGCAGCGGTTGGCAAGAGGGCCGGTTCACTCATCCCCACGTCTTGCTCATATGGACGTAAAAAATGTTCAACCCAAGCTGCAAGTGGATTGCACCGTCCTGGTGGATCAGAGAGCCAGGGGTCTGGCCAGACCGCCTCCCCTCCTCTGCAGCGACCTCCAACTCTTCCTAGTATGACTCTTCCCCACCAGGGATCAGTTGGAGGCAGGATTCGGCATCACCTGCTCCGCTGGCAATCCATCACATCAGACAGGTGGGTTTTCCAGACAGAAGAGGCTACTCCCTCCCCTTCGAAACTACCCCTCCAACCATGCCTCATCCTACATTCAGATGATGAAGGATCACTTGGCACTTCTCTGAGAGAAAGTAATGTCTCTCTTGGCTAAGGGAGCCATAGAGTGTGTTCCTATGCTAGAAGTAGATCGTGGTTGCTATTCTCGCTAATTTCTGGTGACCAAAAAGGATACGGGCCTCTACCCTATCCTAGCCCTTCAGTTCCCCAATCTCTTCCACAAGAAGGAGAAGTTAAAAATGCTCGCTCAAGCTTTATCTGCCCTGGACCCAGGAGACTGGATGGTAGCGTTTGGCTTGCAGGACAATTATTTTGATATTCCCTTCCTGTCTGCCACAGACGTTACTTGTGGTTCAAAGTAGGCCACAAGCACTTTCAGTTCACCATGTTCCCCTTTGACCTTACCAGTGTCCCTCGGGTGTTCATCAACGTGATGGCGGTGGTCACATCTCAAATGCGCAGATCAGGAGTTTCACTCTTCCTCTATCTCTACGACTTGCAGTGCAAGGTAGGCATGGCCCACCTTCAGACTACAGCGTACCTCTTGCATTCCCTGGGGTTCACACTATATGCACCAAAGTCACACTTGTCTCCCTCTCAAATGCACCCTGTTATTGGAACTGTTCTGGGCATAGTGCAGTTTTGGGCTCATCCCCCTGAGGGACGAATCTGGGATATTCAGGCTATGATACCGATGTTTCAGCCTCTATCCTGGATTTTGGTGAGATTGACCCTGAGGCTGCTGGGCCTCATGGCCTCACGCGTCCTGCTGGTGACATGTGCCAGATGGCATATGTGTTCCCTGCAGTGGGACCTGAAGTTCCAGTGGGCGCAGCATGAGGGGAGTCTCTCTGACAAAGTCTAGATTTAGAGGGAACTGCGCAAGATCCAAGGCATATTCTTCTCCCTTACACAACTAGATCTGACAGTAATGACAGATGCTTCACTCCTGTGATGGGGAGGCTATCTGGGAGAGGTGGAGATCGGAGACATCTGGTCTCTGGCGGAATCCAGACTACACATCAGCCTGTTGGAGCGCCCTGTGATCAGACTAGCATTGAAAGCATTTCTTTCCTCTATCTAGGGGAGGGTAGTGCAGGTGTTCACAGACAACACCACCGCCATGTGGTACTGCAACAAGCAGGGTGGTGTGGGGTCGTGGCCCCTTTTTTGGGAGGCTCTGCTCCTCTGGACGCAGCTGGAACATCAGGGCATTTTTCTGGTGGTTCAACATCTGGTGGGATCTTCTGAAGACCAGAGCAGACAAACTCGGCTGACATTGCTTAGTCGATCACGAATGGCGTTTCATCCGCAGGTGATGCAAGGTCTCTCTCAGCAGTGGGGAGAGCCTTGGTTAGATCTGTTTGCCTCCAAAGAGAAGGCACAATGTCAGTAGCATAGCGTATTGGAGTTTCCAAGGCAGCAACTGCTCTGTAATGCTTTTAGTCTCAAGTGGAATTCTGGCCTCCTGTATGCCTTTTCACCCATACCACTGCTGCCAAGAAGATTAAGAACAACCAGGCCCAAGTAATCCATGTGGCTCCGGACTGGGCCTGAGCTGCTGAGAATGTCCATCAATCCTCTGATCAGACTGCCGGCCTCTGATCAGACTGCTCCTACCGGAGGAACTGCTGTTGCCCCAGCAGGGGAGGGTTCTCCATCCAAACCTGTCCAGTCTCTGCCTTCTTGCATGGAGACTCTGTGACCTTATCTTGGTAGCCAGGCGTCGCTCAACCAAAAAAGAATATACCTGTCGATGGAAGAAATCTGTGGCATGGTGCACAGACAAGTCTGCTGACCCCTCTCTCTGAGATCTTGTTTGTCCTTTCTCTGGCCCTTCAGGGCCGTGCTGCTTGCACTTTCAAAGGTTATCTGTCTCACATTTCCACCTTTTTGTGGTTGCCTGATCAACCTTCCTTTTTCAAGTCTTCCATTTGTACATAGGTTCCTTAAAGTTTTTACTCATATGTTTCCTCCATCTCCATACATTATTTGAATTTCGTTTTGACAATACTGATGTGCACTCCTTTCAAGCCTCTCCACAATTGTCCTCTCAGGTTTTTCACTTTGAAAACAGCCTTCCATGTGGCCTTTACATCTGCCTGCAGGGTGAGTGAGCTGCAGGCATTGTCATCTAAGCCGCCCTACCTTTCCATCTATCCTGACAAAGTGGTGCTTCGCACTAGGGCTTCCTTTCTGCCAAAAGTGGTTATTACCTTTCAGGTGGGCCATCCTATCACCTTGTCTACTTTTTATACACACCCCATCCTTCTAAGGAAGTGGAGAGACTTCACTGCCTGGACCCAAAAAGAGTGACATTCTACCTTAATCGTACCAAAGAGTTCCAGGTGGATAATCAACCTTTGTTGGTCATGTGGATGCAAAGAAAGTTTGTGCAGTGCAGAAAAGGACCATCTTCAGATGAGCCGTACTCTGCATTAAATGTTATACACAATGATTTGGAAGCAACACCTTGGGTTTGCATGCTTATTCTACCACAGCTAAAACTGCGACCACTGCGTTAGCACGTGGAGTTCTAGTCCTTGACATCTGTTAGGCAGCAAAGTGGGCTTCTCTGCACACGTTTACCAAACACTGCTGCCTGGACAGTCAGGTCCGTAAGGACGGGAACTTTCCCTGTTTGGTCCTGCAGGACTATCTAGTAGGATCTTAGTTTGCAGATCCGGGGATGGTATTGCTTGGGTATATATTCTAAGGTAAGGAATCTGCAACTAGATGTCTCTAACAGATGGAGAAGTTACTTACCTTTGGTAACACCTTATCTGGTAGAGACAATATCTAGTTGCAGATTCCTTACTAACCCTTTAGTCCTCTACACTCTGCAAAATGATTCCTAGGGACAGGGGACTCCCTTTTAGCACCCTAGTTTTGACGCACCAGTGGTCAGCCTTCTTCATGGCTCTGCACTTCTGGTTTGGAAAGTCGTGAAAAGAAACTGATATCCGTGCGCCCGGGTGAGGCCCGTATAGGACCCGCAATGTCATATCTGGCGCGGTGATGCAGACGACGGACGTGGAAAGACGCCACCTATTAGTGCAAAAAATCTAGGGATCTGTACTGATGCCTGGGGACATTCTAAGGTAAGGAATCTACACATAGATATTGTCTATACCAGATAAGGCAGTACTGAAGGTAAGTAACTTGTCCTTTAATACATAGGCCAACCCTATTGTAGGCCCTACATACCCCAGAGTGCAGGATGCAGTGTATTTAAAATGTTGGGCATGTACTTTTAACTTGTACATGTTCTGGTAGTGAACCAGGTAAGTCAATACTGAGAGGCCTACCTCTCCCATAGGATGACACTGAGTTAACGTATTAGATTTAATAATTGTTAACTTTTGATTGGGAACAGATAAACCTTGCATCTGAGAAGATATAATTAAACCATCTTTATTGGTAGAGTCAGATTCTAAGTTACAATTTTGAAGATTGCACTTTTAGAATTTTGCATTTTGGCATTTTCCTGCCCTAACCATTTGGTGCCTGTAGCCTGTTACTGGATCACATGACTGGCGGTAGTTGGCAGTTGGCCATTGTTTATTCCTTGCAGACAGGGACACAAGTGTGCCTGGATGGACCATCAACTGGCAAGATGGAGGCAGAGCCCCAGCTGCAACTAGATAGACTGTGCCCTGCCTTTACACCGAGTACTTGTCTCCACTGTATGTTCATGCAGCCTGCCTGGAACCAGGGCAAGGGAAGCAGGAAATGTCAAAGACTTCAAAGGGAATTCTCTCGTAACTTTTCATACTTCAATGTGGGCCCCATATATAAATATTGGACCCTCGGACCCAACTCTTCAGTACACTGCTGGTCCTGTCAATGCCACTGTACTGCTTTTGTGCCAGAAGGACTGCCACTCTGCTGCCCTGCCACTCTGCTGCCCACGAGCATTGCTGCCCTGCTTGCTGAGAAGGAAGACCGGACCTGTACACTTCATCCCAGGTGGAGGGGACTACAAGGGCCAGCAGACTGACCTGCTTTTGAGCTACAGGGGCATAACAAGCTCCAGAGGCTCCTTGCAACTGACCTGCTATCTGGACCTGCCTGAGCACTTCTGGCCTCTGCTGGAGTGAGTCCCTGTCACCCAAGAGATTCCCTTCTGGTCCTGGACCCCTGGCGAGGCCTCAGTTCAGCTCCTCTTCCAAGAAAAGGAGAAATCCTGAAGTTTTGGCCTCTTTGTGAACTGGCCAGTTTGTACCAAGTTCTTGACCACCCACCCCCACCAGCGTGACATTCCGGTGAACCAGTTACTTCATGCCACAGCAACTGCTAATGACGTCTGGCAGCACACACTCCCCACTTTGCACCACAGCGTTGAAAACTTGCGTAAACCACCAACGCAAAGTTCCACAAGTGACTCTTCACAACACCCGACAGGATCTTCATGCTACAGCAGCGGCTGTATGCAACGTCTGGCCTGCTTTTCATGCTACATCGATGACCATCTGTGGCGCACTCCCTGCTTCTCGTGGGCCCTTTCACCACTAAGTAAACTCTGTGGAACTTAGAAGGTAACTCTTTCAGCAGGGCTAACTTAGTTCCTGTACATGGCTTGTGCTTTATCATGGGCGGCCTGATTTTCACACGGTTTCGCACAACCAGTTGCTGTGAGTGGATCTTTGTGCTTTTAAGCACTTTACTTACCTGAAATCTTTAAAATTGACTAGTTCAAGTTCCAATGAACTTTTGGTAGTTTGGGTGTCAAATAATTTATTATGTTTGACCCTATTTTCCTAAATTAGTGGGGGATTTTTCTAGTTTTGTGTTTTCACTTCATTACTGTTTGAAGTTCTGCATGGATATTTTATGCATCGCCTCTAATTTAAGCCTGACTGCTTTTGTGTCAAGCAACCTGAGCGTTACGCAAAGGTTAATTTGGGGTTTGCTTGGGTTTCACCCTGACAGAGATTGTGGTTGTTGCTCTAATAGGGTTTCACCCCTGTCAACCAGTTCCCAATAGCTCCCCATAGTCTTTCCTGGCAAAGACTGAGAAAAGTTAATATGCTCTCCGCGTAAATATGAACGCAGAGAGTTAAACATTTGTCAGAAAGAGCATTAAGTTCTGTATCAGACGTGTATTCATTGAAACGTAGTTATTGCAATAAAGTGGGAAATGTATAATTCTGCACAGGTTGGCACTGCATCCTCTATATCTAAGACCCCTGTTCCTTGATTTCTCATCACTTTAGTCCGTTTGAGATGCCATTTTGGATGCCAACCATCTGGTTGACGTTTCTCAAGCGACTTAAAAAAGCAAAGCAAGGGCTACTGGGGGGAGAAGGGCCATGAATGCAAGGGAGCCCCAGTTAGAGCAGCCAATAAAAATTGATTATAGGAGAAGGAATTTGTTTTAAGATATGGATAGCATGCAGCTGATGGAACCAAATGATGACTTACCTTACCTGCTGCATGCTCTGGTTTGTGTTTTCACTTGAAGAATGGAATGATAAATGGATGGGAATAGCAGACGCTAAGTTGGTTGGGCATGTTATAAAGTATTGCTGAGGAAAGCGTGGATACTTAAAACCACCTTTGAGATTTAGACCAAAAAGGACTGTGTGGCCAAGGTCAAGTTTCAGAATCGTCGTTGGTGCCTTATAGAGGAGTAGCAATATGGTATTAGATACCGGTATATTTAGAGCTGGGAATGATGTCATTGGCGCAATATTTTCAGTGTTTGTCCTAGTTGGACTTGTTTTGGACCATCTGTTATACCCGATAGTGTTTTTCTGAGTTTAAGGACAAAGGGGTTTAAAAGTAAGACAGCACGTTGAAGTAATTTCAGGCTCGGATAGTGCCATGAATACAACAACATTTGCATTTAGTAGTCTATTAACTAATGTCTAGGTTTTAAAGGCAAGTCATTAAGTGTTGGTCATTCAGTGTAGGATCTTCATGAAAGCAGTTTGTAGCACACACTGTGCACATGTAGCGCTAATGTGAACACATAATCAAGAAAAGCACATCAGAAGCAGCGATATGAAGAGTATGTCTGCAAGTGATGCGAGCATGACAGAGAAATGGATGTGCAGGAATCCATCCTCTCCCAGGATGCTCCATGGGCTCATGGTCCTACTGGTGTAGGGTCAGCACATAGCTTTCTTTTCTATAAAAAGTAAACAAGAGGGCAGGGGAGAAGCAGTATTACATTTTATTTAACTCTGTTAGTGTTTAATTAATGCCATAAGGTAAACACAAAAACATTTGTGAGAGCCCTTGTGTGTGTTTGTTACAAAAGGTGCATTCAAGCAGTTCACAATAATGTGCAAATACAGAGATCAAAAACACATTCCTTAGGCGCAAGATACTCTTTAACTTATGCAGCTTACTGGCTTAGTTATTAGAACCCACCCAGACCCGTGCCAAACAAGTGACTTCTTCGACGCCTCGAAGTAAATATGCTGTGATGCTGAGACCCTGTAAATCCTAGTACCGCACCCTCAGCCTCGATCCTGCATAATGTCTTAAATTGCTTTTCGCTCCTTGTGACAGTGCATGTAAATTGTCTACAGATGCTGAGGATGGGATTTCTGTTTCGGAAGGTCAAAGACATGGCTCAGGAAAGTGTCTGATCATTCCGATGAGCGAGATCAATAGGGCATGTGGGACATAGAGTTCTGAAAGGTACTATTGTGTTCAGTCATTCTTGTAGCCGGGAACGTGAAAAGGGATTGAGCGTGACCTCGTCTAAAGCGGATACCTTCTTGCAGGTTCATGTTTCCCAATGTGCAGGCTCATCTTTCACACTGCGACGTAGTCGTGCCCTCCCTAAGGATGTGAGACATCGGATGGACGAAAATAACTTATCCAGAGTTATGTGAAAAAGTCATAGGGTTCAGAGGGACTTCAGCTGTGAACTCATCATCATCTTGCTCCTTTTTTGCGGTCTCAGGTCGTCGCTTCAGAGAAGAGGCAGTACAAATGAGTACAGGACAAATGAATACAGTTATAAAATCTAAAGCCAGACGTTTATAAATTTAAAAAACAATACTTTTTAAGTTTTAAGGACCTGTTGTAAATTATAAAGGATTCTTGTCCCACTGTCTAGATGACGGGTGAAATATGGACAAAAATACAGTTGTAGGGAAAAGGCAAACTACTCCAAAGTATTCAGTAGCAGACACGTACATATTCTCTTCTAAATCTTGTTGAGTCTGTTGTATGCTTCAATTTGAAAGGGATTACTAATAGAGTAGCCTAGCTTTAGAAGACTATCTACAACTCAAGTGATATTATAAGACTTCTAGGGACTTCCATCACATTGGAAGACAAAGCTAAGACCTTGACTTGGCCAAGTGCTGTCCCTGAAAGACGAGACTGAATATCTAGGCTTCTTCCACTGCACACTAGTTGGAGCAACGTGGGGAGATTTCATCTACACCGTAGAGACAGATTAGTCATACATGTTCAATTGTGCAAGGAAATTCAGATGTACTAGACCCAAACGTATGTTTGTAGTCTCAGCTTTGGAACTATGTACAGCTGATGGGACATGTTGTTTTTCTCTGGTTTTTTTTGTTAATGTATTGTTTCTACACACAATACAAACTCAATAAAAAAAATCACAGTGTATTTGCTCGATAGCCCTCCTCTCTTGCTTCCTATTTAAGAAATTTTAAGCTTTATGATTGGATGTCTGGTCCATAACATTTTCTTTGTACTTGTACCACTGTACCCAAACAAGGAGGTAGAATTACAAGCACTCAGCAGAACCCTAAGATCTGCTATGAAATACTCTATCTTCTTCGTGTCTGTCTTGAAGACTGCTGAGGAGAGGAGCCTCTCGTACTGGACTTCTTTTATTTGGAAGGATGTGGTTCACACACCAGGGATAGAGAACAAGCAAATATCACTTGGTCTTAAGCTTGCCCTGAACCCACGACTCCCTGTTCCTCCATTTTTCCTAGTACAGCACTATCATTAGCCTTATTGAGCGCTTTATAGCTATGTAAGCATTTACTGACTAATAATTGTCTATCAGTGTCAGAATACCCCAAGCCTGGTTTGTAAGCTATGTCGTAAAAGTATTAGCATGGAAACTTGATATATGTTTCTGACTAAGGAATCCTTCCTAAACCTTGTCTAGTGTCCCATGCAGCAAGCGCTTTACCTCCAAAGCCTCTAGAGCATGTGTCCCTCATGTAGAACTACTTCCCAAATGTCCGCATGATACTAAATTATTTGCTGGGGGAATCCGTTGTAACCAATTTGCAGTCCCTTGTGGCAATGTGGACAAAGGAATTTTCCAGGTGATCAATGGTCATTTCTTAGAGCGCCTTGCCGCATGTTTCTCATTAAATAGCTGTACCAGGAGCTGCAGCCAGACCAGATTGAGTTGACCTCGAACCATGATTGTTTGGGGTTCCTCACACGATGGGGGCTGCTAACAGAGAAAAACCATCTCAGGTTGCAAGAAAAGGTGCTGTGTCAAACTTAAATGTCTTCTGAATCCAGAACATTCTACAAATATACAGCTGGCACAGCTTGGCTGATTATCAATCCAATGTTCTAAAGATGTTATGTTTTTAGCAGTATCAAAAATAGCAATAATAGATCTGAAGTCTAGAATTGAGAAAGGACAAGATATGCAGTAGCCACGTTACTCTGTCCATCGTGTACACCAATGGGAAAGCCTTATCTATTCTGGGTTTTGTAGTCTAGTGGTTTATCCATTGAGCTAGTTACAATCACTAAATCACTGTGGCATATGACAGGAGCCGGTTCCCAATACCCTTGTGTTGCATACAGCCTGCTGGGGTATCAGCATCTATTACCCAAAGAGTCCAGTGAGTGTAAATGTGCTAAGTGGCTTTGGGTGTAGTTATAAGTGCTGTTCTCCATATTGTTTGTATTTATTAGGTAAATAATTCACAGTGATATATGCAGACCCCACTCCGGTAGCCGTCATGATTACCCGCTGGAACACTCTGCAGGACCACTGTAGTAAGAAACCTCCAGATTATTTGTGCTTATCTTGTCTCTCTGTATTTACATGCAGTAGACCTAACTGGAAGAATAGGCCCCCTATTGGTTTTCAAGCTGTCTCTTCACCAGGGTCCTCTGTGATAATGAAAGGTGTTCATGGAAAGAATAAAGCGAAGCACAGGTTGGTCTTTGCTTTGCCTTTTAATTAAAAATGGGGAACAGTTAAATTGCCACGTTAGTGTAACATAAGCTGCAACCCTTCTTCAAGGTTTTAGCCACAAAACTCAAATCTAGACTTACAATTTTAGCTGGGAACCTGTCTGTATGCAAGAACTAGACTGTCCTACTAATGATCAATGAAGAGGTCCATGCTCCTCTTCTCAAGGCCTTTGGAAGGAGCAATAACTTTCTTGACCTCCCCTCGTGGTGTATTCCAGGATCAATACCACTTCTCTGGAACGTCGCCGATACTGGTCCTTTCTTGCAGCCAGGAAACTCACATAGGGAGAAATGAAGGCATTGCCTGGGCAGAGACCACCTGATTCCAAGCTGCATGCCTGTATGCCATGCTGCGGGTCTTTGTGACATGTTGTTTTACCTATTTCTGAGGTTCCTGTTGTCTGGGTCAAATGCAAGGCAAGAAAACTCTTCGTCAATTACTTCCCTGACGCTGTACAACCCTTTAACCACCATAATGCACCATGGGACATACCTGCCTGTCGGATATCCCAGGAGACCAAGCAGTTCCTCGTTTTTATTACAGAATATGAACGTATCTAGAAGGATTGCATCTGTCTGAAAGAATGAGGTGCACCAGCCACCAATCCCAAATACAAATGAATTGGGCCTTCCGTGAAAATGTTAGTAAATGTCGCTTTGAGAAACTGAGAATTAATGGGATTGATGGCCAGCAGCGTCTGGCCAGATCACTGCTACCCATCTTCCATTTAGAGCTCCAACATGCTCGGTTTTCTCTTTAAATGCTGCCATATCTGAACACGCACAAAGACGAAGTTCCTCTCCGTTTTCTGAAGAAAAGATTTTCATTGTCAGAAGCTCTAGGGTATCACACAACATTGTGGTGGATGAAGGCTTCCAGCAGTGTGGAGCCCAGTGCAAGGGGCATGAGGCTCCGAGCTCTTTCCCAGCCGCTGCTTTATATTTCCTGCAGGAATGAGTACTTTGTAACCGTTTTGCTTTTTCACTTATCCATTTCACTAATTTTGTCTATTACATTTTGAAAATGTTTTGTGCTCCATTTGTTATTACAGGCTCCCTTGGTTAGCACACAGCAAGGTAATGTTAGATGCTATTGTTATTTCTTTTTTGTCACAATACAAATATGCTCAGTAAGAACAAAAGTGGGCTGGAGGAAAAGATGAACTAAATTAGGTGAAGTTTGTAAGACGTTGAGCCATCCCAGCATCTTGGTCGAGCTTAACAATTGCTGATCCCTCTAGATGAAAGGTCAGGCGATACTAGTGGAAGCTTGCGGTGCACTGGGTGGAGTTCTGACAGCTCGGGTTGGTAGAGTGGAGGAGATTGCGAGGAATGGTAAAATAAAAGACCACAGGTGCAGCTGTGTGTTGCATACTCTTGCTGTAGATGTTCTAAGCTTTAGAAGAAGACAGGGAAAGAGCTCACTGTCCAATCTACTGGGCACCCCACCCTCTGCTCCAAGTGCTCTCAGCCTCTTCCTTGACGCTCACCAATACTAGGTCTCTTCCAGTGCCCTCGCCCTGCAAAGTTTTGTGCCATATCTCAAATGCCAAGGTCGTCTTACATCTACGGTACTGATCATGTAAGGTTCCACAACCTCCAGGGGATGTGAATTTATTCGACCAAGGCCCGCTTGCACCTTCGGTATTGATCATGATAGATGCATCGGGTATTTGCTTTGAATATCAATGCTTTCTAAGATCGTCTCAGTGAATAATATTTTTGTAGATACTGCCCTTTTATTTGCCTGCTGAGATTTCTACTCTCTGACGATGTTTGCATTCACTGTTATGACCTTGCATAACACAAATACCAAAATCAGTTATTTTTAAAAAGCTAGCTGCCTCAGCATCCAAGGGCTGTTGATTTATTCGCCTGAGGTCTGCTGCATCCATGGTACTAATCGTGGTAGGTACCGCAGCATCCATTGGCTGTCTGTTCATCATAGTAGGTGCCTCAACATTCAGGGGCTGTGGGTTTATTCAGCCTAAGTCTGCTTCAACTATGGTACTGATCATGGTAGGTGCCGCAGCATCCAAGGGCTATGGGTTTGTTCTGCCTAGGTCTGCTTCCACCTACGGTACTGATCATGGTCGGTGCCGCAGCATCCTGGGGCTGTGCCTTTATCATGGCCGGTGCCTCAGCATCCAGAGGCTATCGGTTTATCATAGTATGTGCCGCAGCATTCAGAGGGCTGAGGGTTTATCCGGCCCAGGTCGGCTGCACCTATGGTAATAATCGTGGTGGGTACCGCAGCATCCGTTGGCTGTCTGTTTCATAGTAGGTGTCACAGCATTCAGGGGCTGTGGCTTTTTTCGGTCTACATCTGCTGCATCTACTGTACTGATTATGGCAGGTGCTGCAGCATCCAGGGACTGTGCGTTTATGCGGACTGAACTTAAAGATCATAGTAGGTGCTGCATCACCCAGGGCTGTGGGTTTATTTGACCTAGGTCTGCTTGAACATACGGTACCGATCATGGTAGGTGCTGCAGCATCCAGGTGTTGTGGGTTTATCAAGATAGGTACTGCAGCATCCAGGTTCTGTGGGTTTATCATGGTAGGTGACGCAGCATCCAAGTTCTGTGGATTTACCATAGGTGCTGCAACATCCAGGGGTTGTGGGTTTATCATGGTAGCTGCCACAGCATCCAGGAGTTGTGGGTTTATCTTGGTAGGTGCTGCAGCATCCAGGTGTGGGTTTATCATGGTAGGTGCCGCAGCATCCAGGGGTTGTGGGTTTATCATGATAGATGCCGCAGCATCTAGGGGTTGTGGGTTTATCATGGTACGTGCCGCAGCATCCAGGGGCTGTGGGTTTACAATGGTAGCTGCTGCAGCATCCAGGGGCTGTGGGTTTATCATGGTAGGTGCCGCAGCATCCAGGGGTTGTGGGTTTATCATGATAGGTGCCGCAGCATCTAGGGGTTGTGGGTTTATCATGGTACGTGCCGCAGCATCCAGGGGCTGTGGGTTTACAATGGTAGCTGCTGCAGCATGCAGGAGCTGTGGGTTTATCATGGTAGGTGCTGCAGCATCCAGGGCTGTGGGTTTATTTGACCTAGGTCTGCTTGCACATAGGGTACTGATCATGGTAGGTCCCGCAGTATGCAGGGGTTGAGTTTATCATTGTAGGTGCTGCAGCATCCAGGTGTTGTGGGGGTTTCGGTGGGTTTATCATGGTAGGTACCGCCGCATCCAGGTGTTGTGGGCTTTCATGGCAGGTGCTGCAGCATCCAGGGGCTGTGGGTTTATCATGGTACGTGTCGCAACATCCAGGGGCTGTTGGTTTATCTTGGTAGGCGCTGCAGCATCCAGGGGCTGTGGGTTTATCATGGTACGTGTCGCAGCATCCAGGGGCTGTTGGTTTATCTTGGTAGGTGCTGCAGCATCCAGGGACTGTGGGTTTATCATGGTAGGTGCCGCCGCATCCAGGGCTATGGGTTTATCTTGGTAGGTGCTGCAGCATCCAGGGGCTGTGGGTTTATCATGGTACGTGTCGCAGCATCCAGGGGCTGTTGGTTTATCTTGGTAGGTGCTGCAGCATCCAGGGGCTGTTGGTTTATCTTGGTAGGTGCTGCAGCATCCAGGGGCTGTTGGTTTATCTTGGTAGGTGCCGCCGCATCCAGGGCTGTGGGTTTATCATGGTACGTGTTGCAGCATCCAGGGGCTGTTGGTTTATCATGGTACGTGTCGCAGCATCCAGGGGCTGTTGGTTTATCATGGTACGTGTCGCAGCATCCAGGGGCTGTTGGTTTATCTTGGTAGGTGCTGCAGCATCCAGGGGCTGTTGGTTTATCTTGGTAGGTGCTGCAGCATCCAGGGGCTGTTGGTTTATCTTGGTAGGTGCTGCAGCATCCAGGGGCTGTGGGTTTATCATGGTACGTGTCGCAGCATCCAGGGGCTGTTGGTTTATCATGGTACGTGTCGCAGCATCCAGGGGCTGTTGGTTTATCTTGGAAGGTGCTGCAGCATCCAGGGGCTGTTGGTTTATCTTGGTAGGTGCTGCAGCATCCAGGGGCTGTTGGTTTATCTTGGTAGGTGCTGCAGCATCCAGGGGCTGTGGGTTTATCATGGTACGTGTCGCAGCATCCAGGGGCTGTTGGTTTATCTTGGTACGTGTCGCAGCATCCAGGGGCTGTTGGTTTATCTTGGTAGGTGCTGCAGCATCCAGGGGCTGTTGGTTTATCTTGGTAGGTGCTGCAGCATCCAGGGGCTGTTGGTTTATCGTGGTAGGTGCTGCAGCATCCAGGGGCTGTGGGTTTATCTTGGTAGGTGCTGCAGCATCCAGGGGCTGTGGGTTTATCATGGTAGGTGCCGCCGCATCCAGGGCTGTGGGTTTATTCGGCCTATGTCTGCTGCACCTAGAGTGCTGATGATGGAAGGTACTGAGCATCCAGTACCTAAGGGTTTAGTCTGCCAAGGCTGGTGGAGTGGCTCCGGTGGCAGCTGGCAGTGGATACCCACAAGATATCCGAGCGTCCCTGGTCCTCCTGTGTAGCAGCCGCCTCGTACCCACATCCCAGCCCGCTTGCCGAAGTTGCTTCTCCGCCCTGCGCCCGCCTCTCTTCTCTGCCGTAATGGAGCGTTTCTACCGAGAGGGCTTGTTAGTTTCTAATTAAACTATTAATCCTTGGAGGGAGCTGCTGCAGCAGCAGAGTTGCGAGACAAACGGCTGTCTGGGAAAGCAAAGGAGTACTCACAAATCAGTGTGTCAAGAGAGGGCACCCAGCCTGCCCTTTCCACTGCTAGCATCCTCGCAGAGACGTCTGCGCGGTTCATTGTACAGACGGAGCTGCACGAGCCGAGGCGCTGACGAAGTGAGAGATGTGCGCTTTGGTCCGCTCCTGCGCCCAACCATCACAGCGATAAATAAAAGCTGGCCGAGTAGTTTCACCTTCCTCATTCCTGCCGGATACTTTGTGTTTTTTTTAAATCTTTGTATCCATTGCCTCCTTTCAGTACTCCCGTCATTCTTTTTGTTCTCCTCTTGTACTACGTCTCGCTCTCGTGTCGCCTGCTCGCCCAGTCTCCCTCCCTCGCTGTTTCTCTCTGCCTCTTCCCATTTCCCGCCCTCCTTCTATCCCTTTTCCATTCTGCTGCATCTTAACTCATTCTGTCCCTCTCTCCCACCTTCCCAAACTTTGTCCTTCCACCATTTCTCCTTTGCTCCATTTGTTCCACCATTTCTCCTTTATCTTCGCCCCTCTTTTTTGTGCTCCTGTTTCCCGCCCTCTGCGCACGGGGTTCTGCATCGCTCCTTTCCTTGTTTCTCTCATGTACTTCTCTATTCCATCCGAGTCGTTGCTGTCCCATCTCACTCTTCAGTTGCATGTTTCCCCCTGTCCTCTTTCGGCCGTCTGTCTCCATTAATGCCCTGGATGTAGAGTTTTATTTTTTTTATTTCAATGATTCTGCCATTCACAATAGAATCAATTGGTAAAGTATGCTGAGGTGATGTCTCAAAGGGATGCTGGCTAGATGGATTGATGGGGGTGAGTGATGCGTATATTTTAGTGATAGGCCAATAAAACAGTGGGAGGAAACACATCCTAACTTTCTGTAAGACTTGACAGGCTGATGTATTTGATGGGCTCGAAACTGGCAGTAGTCCTAGAGCCCATGGCACTTTATTTACTAGAATGGTTTCCTGTTGTGCTTCCGCAGAAAATCAAGCTGGCCCTTAGAAGGTCCTATTGCTCTGAACTTAAATTATTTAAAGAAATTGTAGGTTAGAGTATGGCGCCGGCTACTTGTGGTTGTGCATTGTATTGTTTTGTGCTTGCACTTATATAGTACTTCTTATGCCTGGGCGAGGCATCAATTGGCTTTATGGATAAGTAACACGCTACTCTGTGGTAGTGCCTTGGAGTCACTAAGCAAATCAATCCAGTCTTACCTGTGCATGCCCAGGTAAGCATGTGCAGATACTACCAAAGCTGTGTCACAGCACACCTCACAGTCTGGCAGGTGTTAGTGCTTGTAAAGCATTTGAGAGAGAGGCACAGTGGATTTGTAGGTGTAACACAGCTTGTCTAAGAATGCACTTTGTTATTGTGTCTTATTGGGTAGCAAAGTGGTTGAGAATGTGGCAGGTCTGAGGATGTTTCTGGGTGTGGCTATGTGTGTGTGACAGCATGTG
Organism: Pleurodeles waltl; assembly: GCF_031143425.1. Classification (NCBI taxonomy): domain Eukaryota; kingdom Metazoa; phylum Chordata; class Amphibia; order Caudata; family Salamandridae; genus Pleurodeles; species Pleurodeles waltl. The sequence continues at coordinate 116,139,075 of NC_090449.1, read as the reverse complement.
GTTGATGATGTCTTATTATGTTTGTTATGATGTTGCAGGGAGGGGATCGCATTACAGGGACTGCAACCCTGTATTTGTCTGTTAATGCAGTTGGGTGGTGGTGTCAACAGATCTTGAATGTTTTCCCTGTAATATAAGTGAGAAATTCCTTCATGGACAGAGGACCACCTACAGGCCAAGCACATCAATGTGCAGGCACTGTTCAGACATGGACCAGAGGCTCCACACTGTCATGAAGAAGGATGATACACCTCTCCCCCAAAAAGAGTAGTGTAGCTAATAAGGTGTCTGGCAAGGATAAGAAAAGTGTCTATGCAGACAACATTGCCCCTAAGTAACCCCAAAACAATTATATTTTGGCAGGATTTTTACATTGTAGAAGCTAGGCAAGAAAGCACATGTTATAGCTCTCCTGTTTTTTCAAGCCTTGGAGTGTGTAGTCTCCCTTTTCTCCAGACAGCTCTTCACCATCAAAGTGCTTGTCCTTGACTTGGCCATTGCTGGAGAATCTGGTGGGACACATCCAAGCATGCAAGGGCACCACGACACTGAGTACCCTCAGACCAAGCAACAGTGCCCACAGAGTCCAGTCTACACTTCAAGATCTGTTGGGTCCCTCAAATCCAGCTTTGACGAGATCTGTCAACAGCTTTTTTTTTTTTACACGATCTGGCAAACTTATGACTGTGCGTTTTATGCAATTCCCACTAACTATGAACATAATGGAGGCAGATGGTGTTAGCAGTTTGGAGGGCCAGGCTGCTAGAAATAAATACTTAATTGCCCATGGATTCTAGTTTATTTGACTGTGCATTGGGAGGCGCCATAGGGAAGGCTTTCGGATTTTGCTTTGAGGAGAACATTTTGGCAAACAGATTTTCCAGTGACAGATGAAAAGACAAACAGTGTTTGGGGTGAGGGTCACGTGAAGCAAACCTATGTTTTCTGCCTACCCCTCTGTAGCCTGCTGGACCAAGCTGCCGTGACAGGATCCAAAAGGAACTAATTGAGTGGAAGCAAGGATTCCACTTTTGAGGAGGAGGGTTGTAAGATCTCAGTCAAACTGTGACCTACTTACCTCCCTCAGTCAAAGCATCTTCCCAGAAGTCCTCAAGGCAGGGCAGATCCAAGTGCTCCCAAAGAATCCTACACTGGACCCTGATGACCTTGCCAACTACTGGCCCATCACTAACCTACCATTTGTCAGCAAGATAATTGAGACGCAAAGCACCTTTAAAGATGTTAAGTATTTGCTTCTTTTGTTAGACCTGGTTGAAAAAGCGTTGGTTGAAGTTTGAATTTTGAGAAATATGCATTGCTGTTGCGCACAAGGAATGAAAGTGTACAAAAATAGTGTTGCCTCAGCCACTTTGCTGCACAATATTGCAAGAGTGTGAGAGTTAATCTCACAACTTGCATATACAGACCACTAATTCTATAGGTCAAACTCTGTTTATATGTATTGCTGTCCTGCATTCTAGATCATTGCTCGCTATCCTAATTATTCTCGAAAGTGTGATCCAAAGTTTGTATGTCTGTACGGAGAAGAAACTCCCAACGGATCATGTTTTTTTGAAAGCGGAGATGATTAGCGTTGGAGCCTTACAACATAAGATGTTGATGCAGAGACCAGGAAATGTGATTCATCTGACGATGAGACGGATGTGACAGGGCCTAAAGGAGGGTAGTGATGTGTTGATGTTCAGACTTACCATGCTGCAACTTTCTGCATTTCTTGTAGTTTGCTGGTTATAGTTTCAGGAACCCCAAATAGAGCTCATTGTCATAACTGAGTTGAGTCGAAACAAGGGCTCTTTAGTTCCTGATGAGGGAAAATCAAGCAAAGGGTTCTCTTGGTGAAGATGGTATTTTTTTTGTTATTTATTCACTGTTGTTGAATTTAACCTTGAAGGAGTTAATAAGCTTTAGGAGCTGGACCGGTATACATTGAAAAGGAGGAGGGCAATAGTTGAGTATTTAGAGATAACTGCCCCGTGGATGAATGGTGGTGAGCATAATTGAGGAGATGTTAAAATTTGAACTCTACCAGATAGATGCTAATCCAATCCAATAATCCTCTGTCACTTAGTCTGCGGAGTAGGAATTGATGGTCAACGTTGTTGCAGGCTGATGAAATATTGAAAAGGGACAGGACAATGTTTCAATTAGTCTTCAGTATTCTTAAAGTCATCCTAAATTCCCATAGGCTAGGGGAGCCTGTTTTTGTGTCTGGGGAGGGTTGGTTTGTCTAGGAAACCAGACTTGTATGAAAGCTGCCTTTGAGTGAGCTTCCTCAGGGATAGGCCATTTGATTTTGGCATGTAGATAGGTTTTTTATTTCCAGTCAGTTGAATCCTTGCTTCTATAGTATTGCCTTTAAAGGAGTTTGTTTTTAGTTTGCTGTCTGCGTAGAAATGGATTGTGATTATGAGGTCTGAAGCCACCCAATGCAAGGGGACAGTTGACTGCTCTGTTGATTGCTCGTGTAGTGGAGCTGGGTGGAGAGGTGTAGTTGATTGTTTGGTTTGATCATCAGGTGATTTCTCAGGCTCTGACAGCATAAGCAGAGTGAGATACTTGTTCTCTGTGTCAGTTTGTCTGGTGTTTGTTTAGGATGGAAGGGCCACAGAGGGTAGGCGATTTCCGGCTTCTTTTGCTGGAGAAGGGAGCAGGGAGGGTTAGATTATTAGTCTTGATTGGGAGGTGGCGATTCGGTTAGCTGAAGACTGTTCTGGTGATGCAGCATGCTGCAATCGTTTATCTGATTGGTATGGAAGCAGAAGCCCAGGAGAAAGGCATAGTCCAGTAACTCATTAAGCTGGTCAAGGATGTAGAGTTAGGGATTTCATGGACAGGATAAGAATGGCAGGAGATGGAGATTAAAATGGGGTAGATTTGTAGTGAATGGTGGATAGTTTTGATAAGTGTAGTCTGTGGTGGAGTTGCAGGTTAGGTGAAGCAGGGAAGTTTTAAGGCGTGGACAAAGTAGACCCTGTCCCATGATTTCAGGGTGCCCCCTGTTAGAGACAGCTCTGTCGGTAGAGAGTCTTGCCCTGACGACCTTGAATTATTCTTAAACAGTCTGTTTTAAATACTGTTTTCTTTTAATGTATTTTTAATGTGGGTGAATTGTGGGAGTCTATTATAGAAATGTTTGCAAAGAAATGTGTTTGTTTTATGCAACATCATCAAAACGTTTCTATTAGATCAAAACAGGACCTCACATATCAGAAATGGGAGGGTGTCACAGACTTTATTCCAGTAAAGTTAGTGAGCTACTGCTGTGTTACAATATTGAAAACACACATCATTATCCCTATTAAATGTAAACATATTCTGAATTTTGTCCAGTGTGCCCTTGCACTGTCATTGGCCTGGCCAAAGAGGACATGAAAGAGCTGAAAACGGGTCGTAAATTCAAAGCCGTTCCGAACAGGGGACCCCCAAAATACCTTTGGCCCAAGGCCACTAAAATCCTTAAACTGTTCCTGAGGTGAAGGCAACAAATGGCTGAAGAATGAGACAGAGTATATATAATAGTGGCAGATTCAATTTTAGGGTATTAAGGAGCTTGATGGTTTTTATTCCACACCTTGGACCAGTGCAAGTGTGAGAGATGGGGCTGTGGGAAATGAACTGATAAAGGTTCGTTTTACATGTAGTAGGAGATAAAGACTACGGCTGAGGAATTTGAAGAAAGGGAATCGGTGGAATTTAGTTGCAAAACCAGGAGCTACCAACCATGCTCTAGTATTGAGCTTTTGAGCTGGAGACGGTTATGTAGCTACTCGGGCATCCATCTCAGTAAGCCATCTGCTAGCAGCATGTCAACACTAAGGGCAACAAGAAGGAATGGGCAATACAATGTTAAAGAAATTCATGAAGAAACAGAATGCAACGTTGTAAAAATGTGGGCCAAGTTACAGCAGTGAGAAAGCAAAGCAACAGAGTCACAGGTTACAATACATCCATCCTTCACTTCTGTATCCAAATGATAATAGTGTTTGGTTCAGAGTTTGCTCTTCAGTCCTAGGCTTCTTCTGAAAGCAGATGTGCCAGCTTTAGAGTAGAACCCTACTGCTTTGCCTGTGGTATTTGCACATAATATGGAGCTTCTTGAGAACGGTGATGGCACTTTTTATCTGCTGTGAGGCATTCAGAAGGTATTGTAATAAACACTTGAGCTGTTGGGCAGTGTGCATCTTTTGATGGAGAACTATTGACTTTGATTGTGTAAAAAACATGTGTAGGCAGTTCACTGTCCAGCTGATGGATCCTTACTTTCCCAGCTCAATGGACCAATATCACATCGATAGAGACAACAGGTTGGTTGGATGGGACAAGAGATTCTGAATCAGTCATTGTTGATAGACCTGCAGCTGCTTCTGCTTTGTAGAGCTTTACAAGTTTTAGGGTGGAATAGAACGAGGCAGTATATCTCGTGGCTAATGCAGTTGCAAAAAGGAACAAGATTTCATAGTTTCTCAGACTGGCAGTGAAAGTACTAGCATTTGATGGGGATTGTTACTCTTGACGATGGAAAGGAAAGCCTCAAAGACTCATGCTGAAAAATAAAGTTAACTGGGAGATTATATCCAGCAGATTGGAGTGGAAGCAGGATTTAACCATCTTTTGTCACATAGTTTTTTCTCGCTCATTCATTTCACTTCATTTCATTTGATATTCTTTTACTTATCATCAAGACAGTACACTTCTCCCGGTTTCTTCGACTTATCGATCTCAAGTTCTCAGCTGAACTCTGTTACATTGGTCTGGGAACAAAATGGGTCAGTTACATTACCTGCAGGATCGCCTTTGAGACATCCTCAGGCTTCGCCTTCTGTAAATCAGAGTATATATGAACAATCAATCGATCAGGATTTGTAAAGTACAGCAAGCCACCCAAAAGGGTATCCAGGCGCCTGGTCTTGGGGGCCTTTTGGAATTTTAGGAAGCAAGGTGATGGTCCGGAGTTACCTGGGGAGGCTGCAGAAAAAACAGGGGAAAAAGAAAGGAGAAAGCAGTGAAAACGAGGGAAATGCAGGGAGTAGGCACATAAAAATGGGGGAAAGCAAAGAGAAAGAGGTGAGAACAAGGGAAAAGCCGGGAAAAGGAATTCAAAAAAGGGGAAAAAGCAAGGGGAAGATAGTAGCAAGAGGGATGAATCAGCACGGCGAGAGCTGGGCCTGGGACCTGCTCAATAATTGGAGTATCCAAAGATATAATCCATTCACAGTTAACTAGATCTTTGTCAGACTCCCAGGCCTCATTGTCCCAGAGAGTGATGTCTGGACTGAGGTCTTATATTCAGTTTTCACAAAGACTGCAAACCAATGTCTTATAACAAATTATTTATTAATAACCTGTGGAATAGCTAATATAAAATGTATCTGATAGTGACTTCTAGTGGCAGATTAGATACCTTATAATTTCCCCCAGGCTTCAGTCTGGACCTGGAGATTTTTCTCAAGCAGTACCCGTGTGCGCCGTTGGGTGGAGTCAGTCGGCTCAGAGTCCGTCATTAGTGTGAAGCGCCAGTTATGACGTTGCAGGACCTGTATAGGTGCCATCCCAGTGCGCTGACGTCCATTCTTTTCTTTCTGCGCCACCCATGCACAGATCTGAAGAGGAGCTATCCCCAGTCTCTTTTTGACTAATCTCTTTTGATGTTTTGTCAAAGAATTTTGAGTGTTTTAACTCCTAGTGCATTGAGATGTCTTAACGCAATACCAGGTTCAAACCTTGCGAATCCAGTCATCGCATGATGTCCATGATGGATCTGCATCTCGAGTTCTTGCGGTGTTTGGAGCGCAACACGACCCAAAGTCGTTCTCCGAGTGCCAGGCCCTGAATCTGAAAGCCTTGAGGGAGCGGTCCCTAAAGCTACTAGCGGTCGGCGCTCTTCTCCACGTCTCCCCCAATGTCAGTCGAGAGGAAGGTCCTGAGAACGGTTCTTTGTCATTCCACTCCCAGTCCTGGAGACGATCCGGTAAGTCTAGGCACAAGAAGAAGCCGAAGAAGAGCAAACATTCTTCGACTTCACCCCATCCGTCGGCCAATGCAATCAGGGAAAAGGAGCATCGTCGCTCCAGGTCTCTGTCCTCTGAGCCTGCATCTGGGTCAGCTCCACGCCTACCTGAGTTTCTGGGAGACGGAGAGACCCCTGCCCAACTCTGTGAGTTGTATGAGGTCATGCGCCTCATATTTGCAGTCTGGGGCCCTCTGAAGTTCCGCACTGGCAGTTTTGGGCCAGCTCCGGAGGGCACGCATGAATCCGTCCCAGGATCCGAAATGGCGGCGTCATACCACTTTGACCTTCCCCAACGACGGTTCCAACGTCTGCGCTCCTGACGCCGCCCATGCCCACAGTTGGTGTAGACCCCATCCTCATTGCCAACACGGAGCTGGACCGGCGTCGCGAGATGCAGCTCTAACTTTGGCAGGGACCTTGCTCCCTGGGTCGGATCCTGACCAATATTCCCTTGGGTTGGGTTGGGTTATGAAAAGGATTGGGAGGGGTCACTGGACCCTTTGAAATACCAACTTGAAGAGCACATGGACTGGCTGACGGACCTGGGTGAGGCTAGTGGTCTGGACACTTCTCCTGATGCTGGCATGCTTTCTCCCCCTACCTTGGCTATGGAGGAGTGAGCGTCCTACTCATTGGTGGTAAAGAGAGCGGCCGAGGTGTTGTGCCTCGAACTGGCTTCAGTGGCAGTCAGGCCTAACCTCCTGACAGAGGTGCTTCATCCTGGGGCTGCTTCTTCTGAATCCCATTTTGCCCTTCAATGAGGCCCTCACTGATGTCCTACTTGGGGTTTGGTCCAACCTATCTCAGGGGCTCCTGTGAACAGGACAATCGCCCGCCGCCATAGACCAGCTCCAAATGACCCAGTGTTCCTGGTGCAACCCCTGATAGCTTTGTTATCCAAGCCTCCAAGTCCACAGGCACAATCCCTTCCGCACTCCTGGATAGGGAATCCAAGAGACTGGATCAGCTTGGGAAGAAGATGTTTTCTTCCTCGAGCCTGGCATTGCAGTTCGTGATCACCACTTACCTTTTGGCCGGCTACGCCCATAACCTTATGGGTCACAGTTGCGCGAGTTCTGCCACAGGCCCTGGAGGAGTCCCAGGCCATTCCTTCCCAAGCTGTTGCTGACGGGAGAGAGACAGCGCAGTTGACTATATGATGTGGGCTGGATACGACTATGGAGATCAAAAGTGGCCTGAAGGTGCCACGCTTGGTTGAGGACGTCTGCCTTTTTGAGGGATGTCCAATCCACTCTTATGGACATGCCCTTTGATGCAACCTGTCTCTTCGGAGACAAAGCAGACTTGGCGCACGAGCACTTTAAGAAGTCCTGGGCTGCAGCCAGGTTCTTGGGCCTCGCAGCTGTTGCTCAGTCTGCTTTTCATCCCTTTTGTGGCTACGGAAGGGGCATCACACATGTCCGTTCCCCTCCAGTTACCGTGCTGCTCATGCTACCCAGCCTCTGCAGTGGTGGCTTTTGAACCGCAGTTGGGTCAGAGGCAGATCCTTCTCCCTTCCCCAACCGGATCTGACAGAGACAGATGCATCACTCCTAGGGTGGGGCAGCCACATGGGAGAGGCGCAGATCAGAGGCATCTGGTCTCCGGCGGAGTCCGGGCTCCACATCAGTCTTCTGGAACGCAGGGCAATCAAACTGGTGTTGAAAGCATTTCTTCCCTCTCTCAAAGGGAAAGTAGTGCAAGTGTTCACGGACAAAACCACTATCATGTGGTATTGCAACAAGCACAATGGGGTGGGTTCGTGGACTCTGTCAGGAGGCATTGTTCCTCTGGACATGGCTGGAATATCGGGGCATTTCCCCTGTGGTTCAACCCCTGGCGGGCTCTCTGAATGTGAGCATGGCCTTTCATCCACCACTCAGACTGCCGCTTCGGGAGGATGTTTAGGTGCAGCAACAGGTGAGCGTTCTCCACCCTGAACCTGTATAGTCTCTGCCTTCTTGCGTGGAGATTGAGTGGCAGCAGTTTACAGCTTTTGACCTTCCGCCCGAATTCTGTGACATTATCTTGGCAGCAAGGCATACCTCCACCGAAACTGAATACACCTGTCAATTGAACAAATTTGTGACATGGTGCACAGAGAAGTCTGTTGACCCCCTCTCTGCCCCTCTTTCCAAGGTCCTTTTGTTTATACTTCCTTTGGCCCAGCAGGGCTCTGCTTTGGGCACCCTCAAAGGTTATTTGTCTGCAATCTCTGCTTTTCTGAAATTACCTGACCAACCCTCTTTGTTTAAATTGCCTATTGTTAGCAGATTCCTTTAAGGTCTTACCCATATGTATCCTCCATCACTAATCATTATGCCTCAATAGGATTGGAATCTGGTTCTTAATTTATTTATGTGCACTCCCTTTGGGCCACTTCATAACTGTCCTCTCAGGCTTCTGATGCTGAAAACGCCCTTCCTTGCGCCATCACATCTGCCCGTAGGGTGAGTGAGCTGCAGGCATTATCATCTAAGCCACCCTACATTTCTATCTATCCTGACAAAGTGGTGCTTTGTACCAGGGCTTCCTTTTTACGAAAAAGTATCATGCCGTTTCATGTAGGCCAATCCATCACCTTGCCAACTTTTTACGCACCCCCTTATCCTTCTAAGGAAGAGGAGAGACTACCACTGGACCCAAAAAGCGTTGGCGTTCTACCTTGATCGTACCAAAGAGTTCCTGGTATATGCTCAACTCTTTGTAGGTGTGAAGAAAGGTCGGGCAGTGCAGCAGCGAACCATCTCTAGATGGGTTGTTCTCTACATTAAATGTGATACGCATTGGCTAAAAAGCAACCCCTGGATGGTTTGCACACTTATTCTACCAGAGCAACAGCTGCAACCACTGTTAGCATGCGGAGTTCCAGTCCTCCACATCTGTCAGGCAGCAACGTGGGCATCCCTGCACACGTTTACCAAAATCAGTCAAGTTCGTAGGGACAAGTACTTTGCCTGTTCTGTCCTGCTTGACTTCCTAGTATGATCTTGGTTTGCAGACCCTCCTCGGGGGATGGTATGGCTTGGGTTTCTATTCTAAGGTAAGGAATCTGCAACTAGAAGTCTCAATCACATGAACAAGTTGCTTACTTTGGTATCACCTCATCTGGTAGAGACATATTCTAGTTGTCGAGCACTTAGCGATACACCCATCCTTCCTGCTCTTCAAACTGGTTTATTCGGATAGGGACTTCCCTTTCAGGACCCTACTTCTGATGCACCAGTGGTCAGTGTTCTTCATGGCTCTGCGCTTCTGGTATGGAAAGTTGTTAAAAGAAACTGACAGTAGTGTGCTGGGCTTGCACCTATATAGGTCCCAAAACTTCATATCCAGCGCTCACTACAAGGACGCCAAGTCACCGATGCCACCTAACAGTGCGCAGGGGTACTGCTTGAGAAAAATATCCAGATTGATGCCTGGGGGGAATTCTATGGTAAGGATTCTGCAACTGGAATGCGTCTACCAGACACAGCATTACCAAAGGTAAATAACTTGTTTATTAATTAATCACATAAATATAATTAACTATTTTCTAACACAAAAAGAATAGTTTAATTGGACATACAATGTGCAGTCCATCAAAACATCATCCAATTTGAAGGTAGTCATCGTAGGCAGAATTTGTCACAAAAACCAGACCTGTTAGTAAACAGCGTCACAGTTTTAAACAATTTGTATAGTGAAATCCGTCCTTTACAATTTTATTGGTTCCAATCACCAGTGACCAACTAGTTGTTGTTTACCTTTGGACCTGAAAATGTATCACTGCCTATAATGTCATGTAACTAATTTGTAATATTAGGGATGGTTGGGGAGATATGGTCTAGTTGTTACGTTGCTGACCTCTGGGTTCTGATCAAGGCAGTGCTGTGTGACCCAAATCCTGGGATTGTGGGAAAAACACCTTATCGCACTGAGCCACAAATTGTTAATATGCGCCATTTAATGTAGAAACCGGTTTACAGAGTATTGTTTACTGCCACAATTGCAGTTCCACCCACCTGAAACAATTGGTAGTTTGCTTTCCATAGCCTTAGCCGTAATTCAAGCATAATAATGCTTCAGGTATTGCACCTCATCTGTTTCCTCTGCTATAAAAATGCTCTGCGTAAAGCAATCTTATCGGCTGTGATATTGGACATGATCAATCCATAATAACTATCCGAAAGCAAGCGTCGTACATGGATGGTTTGTAGTAACTTCCACTTCTAGATTACACCTGTAGGATGCAGACACCTCCAAGGCATAATGTCGGGTCCAGGTGTGTTTCTGCCAGTGCTTGCAGAGCTATGAGGGCGTATTATGTGGCTACTAGTAGGCTTACACCTAAATAAGTTTTCTTTTATACCAGTTGGTCGGTGTACCAGGAGTACAATGCAGTGCTTACATGCCAAAAGGTATACAGATCCTGTGATAATGCGTCTTTAGATTGTATTTGACTGGTTGGTGTGTCACCCACAAGTCCACTCGACATTTCTAGGAGCAGAAAACTTGCCTTGATTTGGCCTTTTTCCTGCCAGCAGCGTAAATCCCAAAGTGGTCATAGGGGCATCTTTATCCGCTATTGTCTTTTTAACCGACAGCACTTGTTATTGTGTATGCTAGTCCCACAGCAGAAAGTGCTGTTGTTATCAGCCACCAATTGTTGAAATTGTCAAATGGGACCCTAAGGCGGGTATGCAGTCTCTGAATTATTTAATCAAAAGGCATCACATTTACCTTCCTTCCAGGTTCACCAAGTGTGTTATCTAATGTTATCGGGGAACATTTTCCAGTTGGGTGTCTCAGGCACAGCTTACATTTTGTTTTAAAGAGGGGGCAGTGCTGCAGAAGCTGCCCCTTTTCACCTCACTCTGGGTGGGCTACCTAATGTATGTATGGACCATCCCTGCGGGAACTGTGCAGTGGTGACAGAATGGCAGCAGGGTTTGGACAATTCTCCAGTCAGGTTGGGAGGATGGATCTCCACTAAGTAGACAAATAATTTCCCGCCCCCAAGTTTGAAGAGTTACTAATAAAGAGTAAGGTCTATCCCGTGGTGGGCTGTCCTTCATCTGAACGTTGTGGTCTATCTTGGATTTGGAGGCGGCTAGCTGTGCCTCTGAATCAACTGAAAGATGTCCTTCAGGTGCAGAAGTCAGGGGAATTACTCTTGTTCCTAGTTAAAGGAACCTGTGTGGTTGCTGGGATGTTGCTAGTGGATTTTCCTTTCACTGTGGAAAAAGCATCTCAGCTCTAGGTAGTGCTTTCATACACCAGCTGATTCCAAAGCCACGGAATATTCTTTGGTCCGGCAATAGGTAAACTTGTGTTTGCAGTGACACTATTCAGTGGTTTCACCTATCCCTGGTAAGACAGATTGGACCCCGATTGTTACCACTCTAGGTCACTTTTTTAATAGTTTCACCAATTTTTAAAATGATGACCCATGGACTTGGTAGGTACTTTTACATTGATCACGTGCAGATCAATTTGTGTAAACAGTTGACTATCAGGAGCAACTGACATTTCAATCCAGAGAAATGTCACTCTGACATTGTTACCGAAACCTCCGGGTTTTTAATACGAAACAAACTAACAAGAAAGCTTTTAGCATATGGCATATTTAGTCTCTTCCTCCCGTAGCCCATATGTGGGTGAAAAGATGTTTCTTACAGATCATTAAGATAGCAATGTGTGATCTTCAAAGGCTGAGCTAAAACTTTACAGCTCTTATTCACAGAAAAAGTAACACCTTGTAATGCTTCCTTACAGGAAAGGTGCCAGTGTATATTCTTGCCTAATAGAAAACATACCACGGTGTAATCTATCCTCAGCAATTGCTACTCCTGTTTCTTTCCTTGTAGCAATGGCTGTAGGTGGTCTTAAGACCCTGTTCTTTGAAGGCGCATACCCAGAGCCTGTGAAATCATGCGGTATTGGAACACCAAATTATGTGGCAGGGTTGACTAAATTATATAGTAAGAAGAGGCAAAGTACGCGGCATAATGCAGCAGATTTGTTTATCGTATTACTTCAATATTTTTTAATTTGTACATCTGATGATCCTGTCTGGGCAAAGGTTTAACCTTGTTAGTACCAGTATAGCAACCAAATGCATAAACAAGCAACTGAAAGGTGGCCAGTTAACAGTTGCAAAGGGTCTCCCAACGTCCCCAAATCGCATAGTTCTAGTGGCCCTGAGCTAACCTTATGAAGGTAGATTTTTGTGTTTTTGGAAATTTAAAACCCCTCATATTCTTAATGTCTGATCTGATTCAGCAGTATCCTTGTTCAGCAGAGCCTAAAGGTGATTCATTTCATGCAGCGGGCCTTATCAGTTCAATCTGTCTGAAATATTGATTGCTTAGATCCTAAAATGATCATACAATATTCTTAACAGCAGCCAATATCCATTACTACATTTTCAATTTGCAAAACTGTAATCAATACTTAAAATCCATTTTTACAATTTACTGTTAACATCCTATATCCATTAGCTCATTTTAATAGACATACCTAAAATCGATATTTAAGAGAAATCATTGGCTTACATTTACCTTCAAGGCTTAATCTGCTGTTTCTTCTGATACAAGGAACACATTACCTTCACATTTGCTGGAGTCCAACGTGTACCCTCAGTTTGGTATGTAAAGGATCTTCTGGTGTCCCTTAAGAATAGCAATGGAACACAGTATCTAGCACAGAATATGGAAAATAAAATATCGACAGGTAAGTAAGACTACATTTTCTATGCCTGACTCCACATATACTGCTGCTGTTGGCGTGTGTCGGCACGCACCTGAACGCCTCCGGTGCTGTTGTTGACATGTCCGCTGTCACGCATCACGAATCCACAACTCCTTGCTTCGCTAAAGGAGGGACGACACGCCGGGACACTGTTTACGTTAAGCAGGCATTTATTAAATAATAAGTCAGTGCCAAGGCTGGACATCATCATGTTTCTCCTCGTATCTAAACAGGGTCCCTGAGCTAGATACAGAGAGTAACACACAGGGAAGCAATACTATGAGTATAACGTAGTTTACTCTCCATTAACATAGCAAACATAGGAATGGAAATCTTAAATTCAAATATACAACATACAATATATTTCAATTTAATATAGCTAATTAAACATTCAGTTCGCACATAATATAATCAACATAGAATCAACCAAAAAAATATATAATACAACCCCCTACCCTAAATGAAACATACATATATGAAAACATAAATAACATAACAGTAAATACGCAAAAATAAACAAATAACACAGAACCAACAAAATCACAAAATAGTATACATACAAAATTACAACCGCCTCATACATGAGAGGATATTTAAACAGCACAATAAAGTTACTGCTTTGATGCTACAATTATGCATTGTAGTTTGGATTGTATAAAATTCAACATAACAGCCAATTCTAGGTTATAATTTCCTGATTCAAATTCTCGTGTTACAGGCCTGATGGTAGCCAATCCTGGTCAGGGCTTCAAATTTGCCAATTTCAAACACTTCATGCCAATGTTCAAGACATGCCAATTTACAAGCCGACGCGCGTTTCGGTGAGTGAAGAAAAATATAAATACACCTTCATCAGGACTTTATGATTCAGTATAATTGGCATATGTACATCTTGTAACCTGCCTATCAAAGAAACATCAAAATTATTCATTACAATTCTTTGCATAGGGGGAAGGCTCGAATCATGTCAGATTTGCAACCAGACCAACTCAAGTGACTTAATTAAGAAAAAACACTGATAAAGTGCCCAAGATCAAAGTCTATAAAACCAATGCTTAATAAAGGTAAATAAATCTAAAGATCCAAGGAAAGCACCATTAGTGTCCAGCAAAATACTAGATAAAGTGCAGAAATAGAATCACCTATAGCATAACAGTGTTGGATTACCACCGAGAGAATCTAGTCAAGAATAGTAATAGACTAGTTTGTTTATATTAAAATAAGATAAAATACCTTAGATATGAAAGAACTTAGATATCCCTTACAGGCTGGATTAAACACTCTCCAACTTCAAATTTGTAGTCCAAAATGAAGGACTAACACATGGATATAGCTAAATGAAGCTATGCTTTCTCACTCTAAAAGCAAACATAATGAAATCATTAGCTTGCACAGGGCAGGAAAGTCCACAGGATAGAAAAGAAAAAATCTGCTCATATGTACAATCGCTAACTACAGACTTACCTACAAGTTCACATGGTTTAAAAAACGTAATCCACAGGGGAAACCCACAAGGATACCAAACTGGTAGGGAACAACTTGCTAACTGCAAGGGAACAGGGGGGAGTCATGAGCCAGATAGAAATGACACAATCCAGACGGTATAAAATAATTCAATCCACAAAGGTTCAGCAAAGCTAGCCTACCAGTATCAGCAGGATCCAGGACATATGACCAGCACGATGATCTCTCGAGGAGCAATAACCCATACTTCCCCAGCTGCCTCCTATTTAAACCAAATCACCACAGGTGATGCGATGAACATAGAAACAGGCCCGTAGGGGCCATCTAAGGAAATGGTCAAACATGCGCCATCTTAGAACCGTCAAACCAGCATGAAATATGCCAAAATCTACAGAGAATAAGAGGTACAATCAAACTGTAGAGTCATAGCCATATAGTAGTGGCAAAAGGAAATAACCAAAAATAAAAAATAATAAAAAATAATGGCCAATTCTAAATCAAACCAAAGAGTAGATATCACTTACCAGCACGCCAAAAACAGTGGGCGCCATCTTGGAACGTCAAAGTACAGGGTACTCAATGTCCCAAGGGTAGGCACAAAATGGGTTAGTAAAATACAATACGTATCGTGTATATAATACAAATCGATAACATAAGGTTTTATAAGAAGGAACCGAAAACGGTTTTATCGTATAAAGTGAAGAATTCACTTCAAAGTAAGATAAAGGGCTACCACAGGAGAGCACAAAGCAACCCTGTCGTAGGCACCTGGAAAATTATTGACCCCTCAGGCAATCCTGTACATAAGTACTCAGATGGCATTGCTCCAAGGGAGATCTTCGTTCAGGCCATTCTCATATGTGTTTAAAGAAAAAATCCAAAACACTTCTTTCTTTTTCCTTTGTTTTTCAGGGTCCACATCGTTTCTTGTCAGTACTTTCTCAAGAATAATCCACCTGATATCTACCTCCTTGTGGTTTAAAGATAACCAATGAGCAACTAGGGGGGCGTTGATCTTTTGTGTCCTAATCGCAGATTTATGTTCCGATAGCCTAGTTCTAAATTCCCTGGAGGTCTCACCTATATATCCCAGGTTGCAGGGGCAAATAATCAAGTAAATTACATTTTTAGATCTACAATTAGTCATGTCCATAAATGGGATAGTCTTGTCATTGAATGTAAACTCTTAGGCAACAATGGCTGAGTCACAGGCGTGGCATTGGCCACATTTGTAATTGCCCGTAACTGGATTAGATCCTGTTAGTGACTTTTGGCCAAAAGTAGATACAAAATTGGTAGCTGATTTCACCAAATGGTTCCGTAGGTTTTTGTTCCTCCTGAAAGCGAACAATGGTTTTTCAAGTTTATCCGCTTCAGTATTGGAATTCAAAATGTGCCATTCTTTGTTAATAATACCCCTGATTTGATTATTCAGGGTAGAATGGTGAATCACACAGGCTAGCCGGTCACTGGTCTTGCATCGTTGTTTTGAAAACAGGGCCTCACGGTTGTAAAACTTGGCTCTTTTAAGAGTTTACATTCAATGACAAGACTATCCCATTTATGGACATGACTAATTGTAGATCTAAAAATGTAATTTACTTGATTATTTGCCCCTGCAACCTGGGATATATAGGTGAGACCTCCAGGGAATTTAGAACTAGGCTATCGGAACATAAATCTGCGATTAGGACACAAAAGATCAACGCCCCCCTAGTTGCTCATTGGTTATCTTTAAACCACAAGGAGGTAGATATCAGGTGGATTATTCTTGAGAAAGTACTGACAAGAAACGATGTGGACCCTGAAAAACAAAGGAAAAAGAAAGAAGTGTTTTGGATTTTTTCTTTAAACACATATGAGAATGGCCTGAACGAAGATCTCCCTTGGAGCAATGCCATCTGAGTACTTATGTACAGGATTGCCTGAGGGGTCAATAATTTTCCAGGTGCCTACCACAGGGTTGCTTTGTGCTCTCCTGTGGTAGCCCTTTATCTTACTTTGAAGTGAATTCTTCACTTTATACGATAAAACCGTTTTCGGTTCCTTCTTATAAAACCTTATGTTATCGGTTTGATATTATATACACGATACGTATTGTATTTTACTAACCCATTTTGTGCCTACCCTTGGGACATTGAGTACCCTGTACTTTGACGTTCCAAGATGGCGCCCACTGTTTTGGGCGTGCTGGTAAGTGATATCTACTCTTTGGTTTGATTTAGAATTGGCCATTATTTTTTATTATTTTTTATTTTTGGTTATTTCCTTTTGCCACTACTATATGGCTATGACTCTACAGTTTGATTGTACCTCTTATTCTCTGTAGATTTTGGCATATTTCATGCTGGTTTGACGGTTCTAAGATGGCGCATGTTTGACCATTTCCTTAGATGGCCCCTACGGGCCTGTTTCTATGTTCATCGCATCACCTGTGGTGATTTGGTTTAAATAGGAGGCAGCTGGGGAAGTACGGGTTATTGCTCCTCGAGAGATCATTGTGCTGGTCATATGTCCTGGATCCTGCTGATACTGGTAGGCTAGCTTTGCTGAACCTTTGTGGATTGAATTATTTTATACCGTCTGGATTGTGTCATTTCTATCTGGCTCATGACTCCCCCCTGTTCCCTTGCAGTTAGCAAGTTGTTCCCTACCAGTTTGGTATCCTTGTGGGTTTCCCCTGTGGATTACGTTTTTTAAACCATGTGAACTTGTAGGTAAGTCTGTAGTTAGCGATTGTACATATGAGCAGATTTTTTCTTTTCTATCCTGTGGACTTTCCTGCCCTGTGCAAGCTAATGATTTCATTATGATTGCTTTTAGAGTGAGAAAGCATAGCTTCATTTAGCTATATCCATGTGTTAGTCCTTCATTTTGGACTACAAATTTGAAGTTGGAGAGTGTTTAATCCAGCCTGTAAGGGATATCTAAGTTCTTTCATATCTAAGGTATTTTATCTTATTTTAATATAAACAAACTAGTCTATTACTATTCTTGACTAGATTCTCTCGGTGGTAATCCAACACTTTTATGCTATAGGTGATTCTATTTCTGCACTTTATCTAGTATTTTGCTGGACACTAATGGTGCTTTCCTTGGATCTTTAGATTTATTTACCTTTATTAAGCATTGGTTTTATAGACTTTGATCTTGGGCACTTTATCGGTGTTTTTTCTTAATTAAGTCACTTGAGTTGGTCTGGTTGCAAATCTGACATGATTCGAGCCTTCCCCCTATGCAAAGAATTGTAATGAATAATTTTGATGTTTCTTTGATAGGCAGGTTACAAGATGTACATATGCCAATTATACTGAATCATAAAGTCCTGATGAAGGTGTATTTATATTTTTCTTCACTCACCGAAACGCGCGTCGGCTTGTAAATTGGCATGTCTTGAACATTGGCATGAAGTGTTTGAAATTGGCAAATTTGAAGCCCTGACCAGGATTGGCTACCATCAGGCCTGTAACACGAGAATTTGAATCAGGAAATTATAACCTAGAATTGGCTGTTATGTTGAATTTTATACAATCCAAACTACAACGCATAATTGTAGCATCAAAGCAGTAACTTTATTGTGCTGTTTAAATATCCTCTCATGTATGAGGCGGTTGTAATTTTGTATGTATACTATTTTGTGATTTTGTTGGTTCTGTGTTATTTGTTTATTTTTGCGTATTTACTGTTATGTTATTTATGTTTTCATATATGTATGTTTCATTTAGGGTAGGGGGTTGTATTATATATTTTTTTGGTTGATTCTATGTTGATTATATTATGTGCGAACTGAATGTTTAATTAGCTATATTAAATATCTAAATTGAAATATATTGTATGTTGTATATTTGAATTTAAGATTTCCATTCCTATGTTTGCTATGTTAATGGAGAGTAAACTACGTTATACTCATAACATCATCATGTTTCTGCCTTGATTACGGTGCCACATATATGTACCTATGCAGTGCACACATCTTCAAGGGTCGTTGATGTGGAGTTAGGAATAGTAAGTCTATACTTCCCTATATGCATGTAGCTTTCGCTGTTCCGTCCTCGGTGTTCTTGTACCTTGATATTGTTTGTTGCTGTTGATATTCAGCAGCGCAATCGAAAATCTCAGGTCATGGGACTCCGCTTTTCATCTCTTGCAGCCGCTGATCTCATAGCCTGAGTACAGAGCCTTATTATGTTCTCATGCAGGACAGTAATTTACCAGACCTTAGGAAACACAACTTTCCTGGGCCTCTGGGGTCAGTGGATCTCTATCACACACTTCTCGAGGTCTGGACACCTTTTTGTTAAAGAATAGGTTATTTACTCCTTTAAGCTTAAAAGTATATTCTACTGGCTTAGCGTGTGATGAACTTCTTTTGGATCCAGCTTCTTTGGTCTTTAGGCAATGAACTGTTTTCTTAAAAAGTTACATCAGTGTTCCCTGTATATCCTTACATTTTAGAGACATCCTAAACACAGTAAAAACAGACCAGGCCATCGGCCTAATAACTTTGGTTGAAACTGCAAGCAGATAGCTCGGGAAGTTTGGTTTGCACTCGTAGACATGACTGCAAGAACAATGAATGGCTTTCACTGCTTATTCATAGAGTCCTGGTGTACCTGACTACGTCTGTCCAAGAGGCTCATTGGTAAGAGAAGACTTATTTCAGGTGTGCAACAAGCTTGTGAATGTTCTGGCTCCGCAACCACCTAACACTTCCCTCTCTCCAGTGTGGTAATGAGTGCTTGTTTACGTGCACAGTTGCAATACCAGCCCACGCAATGTGCTGGCACCAGGTCTGTTTCACTCCTCATCAGATGTGTCCAGGTCCAATGACGCATCTATCTAACAAGGGCCTTTACTTGTAGCCAGAAGTAGTGATCGCATAAGCAAGCTCCTCTTCTTTTTAATGTAATCGCTTGACTCCTGAAGGACCTGTTCTGCGGGCATTGCATGTTAGTCCTCTTGTTGATGTGAAGGAAGTCACTGATGCAGAGTGAAGACCGGTGGAAGGTAGCTTGGGCCTTGACAAGACGAAATCTGAGGTCAGCTAATTCTTCTCTTTGTATGTAACGTGTGCTTTGTGAGGTGTTACACTAACTAAGCCCCTTGAGCAGCTTGTCACACTTCCCATGACCTGTCTCCTCATGCGTGTCTTCACCCTGCCTGTCTCACAGCCGTTTCTACATAGGAGCCTTGTCACACTTCCCTTAACCTGTCACATGCATGCTCTCTCAGTCAGCCCTTTGTACCTAAGTGCCTTGTCACACTTCCCATGACCTGTCTCCTCGTGTGTGTCACTTCCCAGCGTGACCTGTCTCATCATGTGTGTCTTCACCCCGCCTCTCTGACAGCCCTCTGTACATAGGTGCCTTGTCACACTTCCCATAGCCTGTCTCCTCGTGTGTGTCTTCACCCTGTCTCTCTCTGACGGCCCTTTGTACATAGGTGCCTTGCCACACTTCCCATGACCTGTCTCCTCATGCATGTCGTCACTCTGTCTCTCTGACAGCCCTCTGTACACAGCTGCCTTGTCACCCTTGCCATAACCTGTCTCATGCGTGTCTTCACCCTGCGTGTCTCACAGCCCTTTTTACATAGGTACCTTGTCATGCTTCCCATAACCTGTCTCCTCGTGCATGTCTTCACCCTGTCTCTCTGACGGCCCTTTATACATAGGTGCCTTGTCACACTTCCCATAGCCTGTCTCATGCATGTCTTCACCCTGCCTGTCTCACAGCCCTCTGTACATAGGTGCCTTGTCACACTTCCCATAGCCTTTCTCCTCATGCATGTCTTCACCCTGTCTCTCTCTGACAGCCCTTTGTACATAGGTGCCTTGTCACACTTCCACCTTACCTGTCTGCTCATGCGTGCCTTCACCCTGTCTCTCTCTGACAGCCCTTTGTACATAGGTGCCTTGTCACACTTCCACCTTACCTGTCTGCTCATGCGTGCCTTCACCCTGCCTGTCTCCCAGCCCTTTGTACATAGGTGCCTTGTCACACTTCCACCTTACCTGTCTGCTCATGCGTGCCTTCACCCTGTCTCTCTCTGACAGCCCTTTGTACATAGGTGCCTTGTCACACTTCCACCTTACCTGTCTGCTCATGCGTGCCTTCACCCTGTCTCTCTCTGACAGCCCTTTGTACATAGGTGCCTTGTCACACTTCCCATAACCTGTCTCATGCATGTCTTCACCCTGCCTGTCTCACAGCCCTTTGTACATAGGTGCCTTGTCACACTTCCCATAGCCTGTCTCATGCATGTCTTCACCCTGTCTCTCTCAGACAGCCCTCTGTACGTAGGTGCCTTGTCACTGTATGACTCGTAGTGCTACAGCCCGGGGCTGCTCTCATCCCTTCTCACCCAAAACAAACTTACATGTCATTTTGTGGATTAAAGTAGGTTTGCAAGATATTACTCAACCTGCAGTTAAGACAGTATTTATAGAAACGAATGATATGATGTGGGGTAATACTGTCATTATTTTCAGTTATTGTCGCAGCGACAGTCATTACTGCACTCTGGTTTGACCATGACACGCAAGTACAACTTTATGCAAGCGAGTGTGTTCCATTTTGCTAGCACTCGATGCGCGCAGTTTTGGGTGGGTGGATGGGCGAGGTGATCCTGGACACTTGTCGATCAAGGTGTTAGCCTTATTGGATGTTATCCACGAGGTCACCTTCAGGGCCCAAGTATGGGCATATCCTCGGAAACTCGGGACTTCCATATTAAAAACATCAGTGGACGGAAGTGCATGAATCCAAGCGGTTCGTAATTACCCTGAGTGCATTCCGTCGTTTTATATCTTTTCATGAGGGACTTAAGAAGCAGGCACGCCATATGCAGATCAAGCTTGGTCCTTACACAAAAGGAGCGGTTCAATCCAACATGCAAGTATTGGTCCCATCTGAGTGGCATTTTAACCCTTCATGTTAGATTTGTGGCGGCGCCAACATTTTTATATTTGAAGACGCCCCTTTTAAAGACCCCTGCACCGTACATTAACCGTCCACAGACCAGCCGCCTCTGCTGTCCCTCGTTGAGTGTGTGCTTGCCTTTGACCGGGTGCAGCGCCGCGCTTCCTTTCCTCTAGGTTCACACGGAGTACCACATACACCCTTGCAGGTGTTCCCTGGGTGTAACAGCAATGACAGGCTACAAAACGATGGAGTGGAATGCACGGAGTGCTGAATGAATTGCCAGAGCTGGGCTCTGTCGAGATCAGCGAAGGGAAAGAGAAAGGTGGAAGAACACGAGGGACATTATTAGGGGGCGGGCCGCCTCCAAGAGCTGCCTTGCTTCATTGACTGAACTCGATCGGCACTCTCTTCAGGGTGTCTCCTTTACATGGTTCCCCCGGATGCCGGGCCCACTCGACTTGCACCTTCTTACCCATAAAAGGGGATACTCGCCGGTGTTGCCGGGAGCGACAGACGGGCTCTCGCTCCGTGGAGACGCCTGGCTCCGGAGGGGACGGGTGGAGAGACAGAGTGAAACGCAGGCACTCCAGAGGAGGACCCCCCGTCTCTCTCTGTCTGCAATTCCCACCCACCCACTCTCTCTCTCCCTCTCTCTCTCTCCCCCTCACCCAATCTCTCTCTTCCCCGCTTTCTCCCCCTCTCTCTCTGTCCCCAGCAGCCATAATAGTGTTCCGTGGCTACAACGCTCACTCACAAAATAATAAGGTGCCACTGGCAGGAAACAGCAGCAACATGGACGTGCACGTCTGCTACGTACGTTTCGTGCAGTTCGCTGTTTGTACATTTTGCAGTTCTTTTTACATTTTGCAGTTTTTTTTACATTTTGCTGTTTTAAGGGCAAATGTCTGTAAGCGGTAGGGTTCACTCAAACTACGAAGCGTAAATCCTCCCTTCCTGCCTAGCCTATGGTTTGGGTTGGAATACATTTCTAACCATAGCAGAGGGACCCGTTGCGCCATAGAAGTAGCCGCTTGTAGGCTGCTGGGTAAGAGTGAGCGAAACTACAGAATCCCTGGGGATCTCTCGCTCCCGCACCCCCACAGCTCAAAAGTGGAACGCTCTGCCTCGTGCTTTACTCATATCCCTCCCAGCGAAAAGGATGGACCATTCTAGGGCTGATTAACGTGGCGTTATCTGTCGTGGTGGTTTTAGCATTTTGTGTGGACCCTCCTTCCAAACGGTGTGCGCGTGTGGGAGCTAGAGGGGTGCCTCTGCTGCCTCTGGTATGTGACCACCAGCCTAACCATGTGTCCGCAGGCCCTGGATAAAGCTGACCTTGTGTGTCCTCCAGAAAGGAAGCATGAGGCAAGAACCGATGAGGTCAGGGGGCGTGTGATGATGGCGGTGACTCAGTCATCATGTTTGCTGGCTAATCGATACAAGTAGGAGAGGATCTTTCTATCAGTTGTTAATGCTGAGTTGGTTGAAGTGCTGGTATCTGAGAGGGTGGCGAGGAGCCTGTGGCTGCTACATGGTGGGGGATTCTGTCAAGCCTGGCATTGGTGGCAGGGACCTCTGACCATCCCTGGAAGGGGGTTGGGTGCACCCAAGAAGACTTGCATCCTCAGCAGAAAGGACTTGTAATGAGGACTCGCAGTCTCGATGTCTAGGCATTAGGCCTTGTCATTCCAACGGCAGGCACATTACTGAACACTCTATGTGAGGTAGTCGCGTCTTCATTAGGCAGAGGAGTACTCAAGGAAAAGAACAGTTGCTGGGTTGGTAGTAAGTAGGTGATGTGTGGCAAGTCGCACTAAGGGCACCAATGTTGTATATATTTTAAAAATATTGATTTTCCCACTACAAGCAATAATAATGCTGTAGTACTGACCATAGTCATTTGCAGAATAAGCCCAAAGCAGGGCTGTATATGAGACTGGCTTCTGTTGATACGCAAATCATCCTGCAGTTCTGATAATAGCACCCTGGCACATATAAAACATTTATTGTAAACTTAGTTCTATAGTAGATACGTTTTTTGGGACAAATATCCATAAAACATACCAGAACAATACAACATGATAAAACCATTTAAACAAATAAACCCACATCGCTACACAACCAAACCATATAAAAATAAAATACACCTTGATAAGCAAACATTGCTCCCTATTTTTGATGCAAACTAAAAAGCTTACAAGTACTACAGCTATGTCGAAAAAATCCATGTTCGTCTAAAGTGGTGTCCCCTCCTTTGTAGACCATATTCAATAAATACAGTTTTTAAAAGCTTGATTCACATTCATTCAAAATGCCAATAATCTATCAAAATATGGCATAGGAACCCTTTCATCTTTAGGGGGCAAGAGCTCACCCCATTATACATGTATCAGATTTTATACCATTGATGGTGTGAAAAGTTAGGATGACACCCAAGCCCAATTTTACGCAGTTCAAGATGGTAATTCTGATCGGGAAGATAAAATGTATATGAACAAGATCTCTATGCCCTAGGGTTTTATAAGTAAGGATGATGGGTGGTCTCGTTGACAAATAACTATCATTGTATTTAGCAGAAACATGAGAAGCTGAATGCTTAATGGAGAGTTTTGAAGGTAAGGGGTTTCATTTTGATATTTTCCACAAAGAGCTGTACAATCTTTTACATTTATTAAACCTATTAACCCCTGCTCTGGCCCATTCCCTTTCGCTGACATAGATCTTCTCCCAACACTATGTAGAGGTTTTAAATGGCTGATCACCTAAGACTAATTGATTGAAAAACCTAAGGAGATGGACTCTAGCCATTGAATGGCGAGAGGTTATATTAAATTTACGCCGGATTTCTTCAACCATTAAGCTCATTGGTAGACACAGTGATTTTTTTTTTTTTTTAGGGTGGCCTTTTCAGGGGCATCAGAAAAGTATACCTTCTGTCCGAGACACCAGGCAAATAACCTCGACCCCCGTACAGGACCAAAGGAGTAATTTTGCTGCTATATGCTTTCATAAGGGGCCCACGAAAATCCACCATAAGTTAAATCAGATTTTACCGCTGACCCTGTCTGGAGCAAGATTAAAGTTTTTGTGTAGTCCAAATGGGACTCCCACCTCAGATTACTTCAGAATGTGAGCCCTAAATATTATTATTGGCTAACAATCTTAATCTGGTCGGTATTTAAGGGCAATTTAAAATTCTTTACTTGTTTCCCGAAAATCAGAATCTTCATTTTTTTTCTCCAAATGTATCATTAATCAATTTTCCTTACAGTAAAGACCTGAAAGGCGTCTAATTTCCTCTAATGTCCCATGGCTGTATAATCCAGCACAATCAAATCATACACATACAGTAAACGGGGAATGTTGGTGTAACTAATTTTAGGGAGGAACAATTTTGTTCCTCTTAATGTGGCTGGTAGATCTGCCACATAAAAACTAAAAAGGGTCGGACAAGACGATAGTCTTGTCTCAAACCCTTCCTGATATCAATGTTTTCAGTAGTCTTTCTGAGTTGTCCTGTTCCACCTGAGCCCATTTACATGTCTAAAGTTCCTGATTTGTAGAGAGCAAATCTATGCAGATCCTCCAAGAACTCAACTTTTCCCACAGTCGTCCTCTGTGCACTTTGTCTAATGCTGTGCAGCAACCAATAAAACAACAGACCAGCCTTTTATTAATAACTATGGATTTCTAAGTAGACACCCATAGGACAAAGCAATAATCTGATGTAGAATGCCATTCACAAAACCTTCCTGGTTCAAGTGCACGAAGGTCATTAGCCCTGACCCATTCCTCTAGTTGTATCAGGAAGGTTTTTGAGAAAACCTCTGAGATGTTTAACAAACTGATAAAAGTTTGCTAGGCACCTTGCATTGCTATTCTTCAAAACTGGCTTTATTATGGACTCTTTCAAAGGTTCTGAGTACTTCTCGATTAAGGCTATCCATTTTAACAAAGTAGAGAAAACTCTTGCCTTTGAGTCGCTGTTACTTTTTATTACTACTGCTGAAATTGTGTCAGGCATTGGAAGCTCAACCCAACTTCATTGATGCAATGACTGACCTAATTCCTTTCACTGAAAACCACTTGGCCAACTGCCTGTCCACCTGATTTGATACACACTCCCTTTGCCTTACCGGGGACAAGCTGGTAATATGGATTAACACAGGCTGATAACCCTCCAGCTTATTTTGTTGGCATATACATTCTCCAAACATGCCTTCCAGATGCCTTCCTCATTAGAACATTGGATGACTACGGGATAGAATTTATTCAGCTGATGCACCAATTTCTAGAACTGTTTTTGGCCTCGTAACAGAAGTACCTCGGTCACTTCCTCCCATTGATTGTAATACAATTGTCTTTTCTTGTCCCTAATAAGCTGCCTACACTTGATTGTGAGGTGGTCTACCACTTGTTCAGTGACACCTAACTGGCCATGCCGATAATTCTTGACAGCCTTTCTCAGCTGATTTTTAGGTATCTGGCAAGTAGAATCAAAACATCTATTGTTTGCTCGTTTTGTGGGAGCTTTTTGATTTCCCAAACAGAATTTTAGATTAATACATGAACAAGAAGAATTTTATCCATCAGGTCCTTAAACCACCCTAATAGATCTTCTCCCTTTTCGAGGACAACGTCCATATTCTCTGTTACCTGAAAATTAGCTAAGTGATGAAGATGTTCAGGGATTATGCAAGTGGTTAAGCCACATGGCAATGAGTAAAACTTTTTCAAGATTCGGTGCGTCCCCAAAATTAAAAGTAACTACAAGTGCCCAGTGGTAGCTCCACTTGCAATGCAATACGTTAGAAGAATCAATCACTACAAACTGCCCGGCCAACATAAAGATACAGTGGATTGGACAGCTGTGACTGCCAGCTAAAAAAGACTTGGTGGGAATATCCCTGACCATTCGCTTATTGAGGCAAATCATGCCTTTGTGACCAACCAGTTCCCCTAGCAAGATATCCTTCTTTGAAAGATCACAGCTGGGACTAGGGCCGCAGGCACGTTGTACTGATCTGACAAATCTTATAGTAAAATATTAGGGGAAGAGGCTTTCAATAAAGTCACCAGCCATATCCAAAATTGCTTTCGAGTATTTCGACAAAGCATTGTTTAAAGCAATTTCCAGATCGACTATCCAATTACCCAAACGTGGCACACCCTACTGGGTTCTGTAGGTAAGATCACTTGCAGAGTGATAAATAGCAGAGGGATAATTGTTGGGAACACTAAACTGGACCATTTATGCACCAATCTCGAGGCCGAGTGGAAGCTTTAAAACGATCTAGGATTTATTTAAGTGTGTGAGAAGCCTGAGCAGGGCTGTACCAGTGAGAGTCATGTTTTAGTTGCAATTTTTGATTAATGCATCCTTTGCTTTTTTTAGTTTCCCCCATTTCGGAAACCAATTTCTGCGTGTATTAATTTAGGACTGTTCTGTGTTGATTTAATTAGGTGTCACAAAAACAAAACAAACAGTATGACGCTGTAAATGTGTACAATAAAAGTGTTACCTTTATGATAAGCTATATTCCTCATGTACATATTTAATAAGTTGGTTTAAACACCAAGTTTGGCATTTGGAGACAATGTTTTATATAGCAGTTCTGCTCTCAAGGGCCTCTTGGAGCTGTTGCATAGAAAACTAATGGTAATTTGTAGGCCATAGAAAAAAAGCACATATAAATCCAGTGATACTCACAAAAGTACAGCCCGGGGGCAGCTTGCGACCCTCCTGACCTTCACGTGCGCCCAACCTGATAAACAACAGAACTAGGCTGCTGTATATTTGTGAGAGAACTAACATGAAGAACAAGCATTTGCAATGCAATAGGTTTCTCATATTTCGAACAAGTTAATTGATATCTTTTGATAACAGCGCCCAGGAGCGAAAATATGAGTGGAAACTGAGAAAAGACGACTTAAGTTAACAAAATAAAAGAAATGTAACTTTAAAAAAAAAAAACTTGCCAATTTTGTTTGTCCTGCCGGGAATGGTTTTGCCAGTCACAAGCCTTCTGTTTGCAGGGCACTAGAAGTTAGAAAGAATAAAATAGTTCCTCAATCACTTTGAGAGCAGCGGACGGGCACTAATTAAGTTGAAATTAATTAGTGCTTGATCCTTGATCTACACAGAAGGAACGGAAATGATGCCAGACATGCCTTGATGAATTAGGCTGCAAAGAAGAGTGCCACGCAGACCAACAAATGGTGAGCGACAGACGGGCTTCAAGCCTTTTACTGAATACAACAGTGTCTCGCTTGTGAGACGCATGCACTCGTAGGCTCGACCCTAAAAATGTTAGATGAACGGTCAAGCATTTATTTACGCAATA
Source organism: Pleurodeles waltl (assembly GCF_031143425.1). NCBI lineage: Eukaryota > Metazoa > Chordata > Amphibia > Caudata > Salamandridae > Pleurodeles > Pleurodeles waltl. Next base: position 116,111,581 of record NC_090449.1, on the reverse strand, counting down.
TCTACTGTAAAAAAAAAAAAAAGAAGAAGCATAAAAGGTGCCTTGCACCACTTTAGGAACACATTAATTATCTGATAGAGACTTCTAGCTGCAGATTGCTTACCTTAGAATTTCCCCCAGGCATCAGACTGGATCCAGAGATATTTCTTCGAGCAATACCCTTGCGCGTCGGTAGGTGGCGTCAGTCGACTTCGCGGTTCACGGGCGGCAGGTAGGCACTCCTCCAGCTGGGGTCTCTGGACAGAAATACATGCATGTTTTTATATTTATGGCTTAATTTGTGCAGAGGTTTTAAAAGCACTGCAAAGTTCCTTCTTCATCCGGCAGCTTTTGGGCAAAAATAAAAGTGTCAAAATAACTCTGGTGATTAAAGTATCTGCTGGAGAGAGATTGGAGTTATGTCTAGTGGCAGCTTTGACTGATCTAAGGTAGCGCAGATGGTTAATATGCCTGTTGCAAATGCGTGTATAATGCAAAGGACACTATTTTATGTGCATAGCACAGTGGGTTATTGCTTTTGTCACAGAGATTATTTTGTTACTATGCAGTTCATAAATTACAATCATAATCTAGCACAGTGAGATATAAACTGCATTCAAACAGCTGCATGCAAACTGCATGGCACAAAATAGAAAGCTGTGCTTTTTCCCAGTCTTTCATTAGCCTTACGCTGCTAAAAAAAGGTTTGCTTGCGAAGAAATACTTTCTTATTAAAGTCAAGGTTAACCATTGTGTTATGTTCCGACTCCTGAGTTTGCCCTTCTCCAGACCAAGCACTCTTAGAAAATGCCTACCAGTATGGATGGCATGTGAATCCTACATCTTGTAGTCCCTTGCTAAGTTCTCCGACACCCTACACTGGTATGAGAGGTACTATAAAACAAATGAATTACATGTGACAAAGAGGATATGAAGAGATGAGAGGCACTTAAGTTTTTACTTCCTCCTCCCCACATGTTTATGTGAAAAAGCTTTCTCAGATCTTATGTACCTAACAAATAAAAACAGAAATCACTTGGGAAATGTAAAATCTGACCTGAGGATTCAGCTTTCCAAAATAACACCAAACATTGAAAGGTTAGTTGCTGAGATGCAGCACCAACCTTCCCTTTAAAATGTTTAGATTTTTACATATTTTTTCGATATAAAATAATTACATCTCTAGTAATTCAAGTATTTGTTTGGTGTGTATGTGTTTGTGTATTTTTTTATGAATTACTATTTTAATGTCTGAAATTTAAATCGTACAAATTGATTGAGGGTCCCCGGCTTCCAGTAGTGCTTCATTAGGGGTCCTCAGGAGTCAAAAACTTGGGAACAACTGCTGTAAAAGATAGACTGAGTTTTCAGTCGAGTCTTGACTTCATAATCTTTCGAACATGCCATCGCTTTGCAGAATATGCCATTGGCCATGAGCGGGACTTGGAATTATTTGCAATTCCAGGTTTACATTGGAGTATAAAACAGCCTTCTGCCTCAGTTTTGGGACCGTTTGCTAGCACTGATATCTGTGTACTGAACAGAGGACAACATTCAAAACTTAATGAAAACATTTTTTTTTTTTAAGTTTCTCTTTAGAGAAAAAGTTGTTTTATGTTTTGGGGATTCATTTCTAGTGGTAAACCTTATTTTGGGGATTAATAGAAGACATTCAAGTTTTAATATATAGCAGAGCCTAAAGATTAAATGTTGGTGTTTTTACTGAATTAGGGTTGGGGATTAATACCAACCTAAAATGCAGATTTTAATATGGGATCTTAGCTGGCTAAGGTTTAAATGCTTACATTCTATAAAATGTTTTGAAATTGTAGCATTCCACTCCTTAGTTTTGAAACTTCGAATTCTGTATATCTGGAAATCTACTTACATGGTAATTTACATTTTTCATGTTGAACTCACTCATTGAACTCACTTTTCAGATTGAGCAACAAGTAATTTTTTTTTTTGGGGGAGCACAAATAATGGTACCTGCTTGGGGGACGTGGCTTACTGAGCCAAGATGGTGGAGGCGCTCTACCAAGGCTTCGCACCTGTGACCCCAGTTATCCTTCTATAATCCAGTTAAATCACGGGACATCCATCCCTGCAGTAGTGCCCACTGTGCTCTGCCCTAACGGCCAACCCGGATATCCATCCACCGGTGGCCATGAAGATCAAACGCACAGACTCACCGGGACAGTACGGCCATGGCTCGCTGGCACTGCAGCGCCCAAATGAAGATTGGGCCTTGGCGGGCACTGCAGAGATGGTGCGGCACCTGCTACCATCTGTGAAGCCCAGTGGCAGCACTGGAGAGGCGCGGTGGCCGCCTGAGACTCCTACATACCTGGGACCAACATTTTCACCATCCACGGTAGGAGCAGGCTACCCCGGCGTCAGTCACACGGAGGCTAGGCCCTGCAGTGGGGGATACGTGCTCTGCGCTTACAACGTCTCTGCTCCTCCCCGGCCACCAATGTGTTTGCTTGATCGTGGACAGGATTCAGGTCCCGCGAGTATGCATATTCAGCGTTGCACAAACTTAGGCCTGAAACTAACCTGAATGGGCCACGCAGGAAGCAGTTAGAAGCAACCAGCAGCCATCATCGGGATGCGCTGCACCAGGGAGTCAGAGCACTCAGGTACTGGAGATTAGACAGGCCCTCGTGATGCCCCCTCCTGAGGAGCCCGTGAGTAGGTGACAAATCTAAATGTGCAGCAGACTTAGACTTGGTAAACTCCCACACACCTTCTACCTGTCACGGAGCAAAACTCTGTAAGCTGGTCTGAATGCTGGAGGACTCAGGCTCCTGCTCCCGCGATCCAGCCATTGCAGACACAATAGACACTGTGCAAACTAATACATACCTGTTCGGATCACCAACAAGCCCACCATCTCTGAACCAGCAGCTGCCAGAGCCAGGTATTATGAACTTTGTAGCCTGCATCATGATGTACATAGCAACGCTGTAGGTCACCAGTTAAACAGTTATAGGCCCTAGGCACCTGCTCTATCAAGAACCAGGGAGATTGGGCCCAGAACTACCAGGCAAAATGGAAACGAAGACACAGCACAATCAATTGGACAGAACTAAAGTGATTAGCGGGCTGCTACTGCTGCAGTGCCTGAGCTACAGCTATCAGCAAGAGGCCCACTCCCTCCACTCCTAGACTGTTGCGTTACAAGCTGCAAGGTTTAATTTGACTGTTTTCTGCTGTCAACATGGAACGCTTGTGCTCCAATGCCTCAAGGACATCGTAACGCTCCTCCACCGCCCATGCAGAACAGCAACCGAGGACTCCAAAAGGTGCACCAGAAACAATAATGTCCGAACAATAGGGCTCCCAGAGGGAGCAGAAGGGCAAGACACAGTGGCCTACACTGAAACCTGGCTCCGAAATCTCCTTGCAGCCACAACACTATTGCAGTTCTTTTCTATCGAGCGGGTGCATCCCAGCCCGAGGTCCTATACCGGGCTCCAAACTCAGATCTCTAATATTTCGCCTGCAGCATTACTGTGACTGCGATTCGATTCTGTGGGAAACCTTTAAGCTCTACAATATCAAGGTGGACAATGCATATGTCTGGTTCTTCCCTGGTTACGCAATACAGGTGCAATATCAATGTAATTTGTTTCTAGTAGTCAAGTTTCGATTGCGTGAATTGGAGTTGCAGTACTCATTACTGTTCCCTGCATGCCTGAGAGTGGTGTCGGAGGGGAAAACATGTTTCTTTGAGTCCCCCTATGACGTGTGGGACTGGCTGGAAACATCAGGACTGGCGACTACAACACCTGCACAAGTGAAAGAAACTGCACGGGCCAGAATGAGGAGATACCTTGTACAGGCCGACGTTGTCACCCACCAGGATCTCTACCTCCTAAAGCAGTCCCCGATCTGGAACAGAGACTTGCTGAAAGGTGGCGCTCCCTAAAAGTGGCCACTCAACTTCAGAATACCACACTGGACTTTGGCCCACAAACATTGTTCCAGTGATGAGAGATCATCTGAAATGTGGCCCCCCAGGACAGATCACAGGACTATCCCTGATGTGACCCCTTAGACATTAAACAACATTATTTAAGTAAAGCAACAGGAGTAGCAGGACTCATTGCCTTACCCTGCTCGCACATAAGTAACTGTTTGGCTATGTCTGCTCTCTCAACTTTAAGGGGTATGCCTTATTATGAACATTCCATACTTCGTTAAAGTATACTTAATGTCACATCCTGAGGTGCCTCAGGAACTAGGCTGGGAGCTTTACAATGGTAAACATGCCTGATGGGAAAAACGCTGTATATTGCAATGTAGCTGACATGGGTTGAATAGCATTCCTTACTGGGATCGCTTTTGTACGGGATACACCACATTTCAGCCTCCCCCTTTTATTCTTTTGACCTTTGTTCTTGGTACAAGATTGCCACAAGTTTGGGCGGACCCATGTTGCGGATGGGCTCTATTGGTATTATAGTGTTTGTTCTTGGTTAGTTTTGTGGTTTGTTGACCCCATGTATTATTTCGACTTTACACCACCCATACAAGCATTGAGGGTACATGCATCCGCCCTATGCGAGCCAATAAACCTAGTGGCAACAATAGGTAATAGCTTTTTACTACATGGCCCTTATGACTCCCACTAACATAATAACTTGGAATGTGCAAGGTATACAACACCCTAATGTAGTTAAGCATTTTATTTGTATCTTAAATGTCGTGCAGAACGAATTACTTTAGTATGGGAATCACATTTAACACTTCTGGAAGGCAACCAGCCTGCAACTTAGATGGCACGGAAAGGTATATACCATTCACTTCTACGCATTAGGAGTACTGATTTGGGTGCAGCCCGGGGTTCCCTTTGCACTGGAGGAGGCAGTCGCAGATCCTGAGAGTCGGTATGTCTTTTCCTAAGGTCGCCTAAAAGGCTATCACATCTTGATAGGGAATATATATGCACCCAACACTCCTTTCTACTAACTATTTCAAATGTGCTTTCCAGCTGGAGGGGGATCCCATGGCTGATAGGAGGGGACTTAAACAGCGTATTTAATATCAACCTAGATCATGTATTGCCTTCTCTCCTACGCTCCACGTCCAACGCACTGGCACTACAAAATTGGCTTACCCAATGGCGTATAGCAGACATTTGGCGCCTTTGCCGCCCAAATGCCAGAATACACTCCTTTTACTCCCTGCCACATAAACTCCATGTCAGGATTGACTGCTTGGTTTGCACCCTCAGCTTGCTCCCTTCCATCACTTAGATAGACTATCTAGGTCACACCCAGTTAGATCACAACCCCCAATACTCACATCTCACTTGGGACACTGGCCCACCTCCTATACTCACTTGGAGACTACAAGCCGCACACTGGAAGACAACCCCTCATCCCCCACATTTCGTGCAGCTTTAGGTACTGTCATCGAGGCACACTTTAAGGGCACACAGGCACTTCATCGTCACATCTAATTGAGTGGGTCGCACTGAAGGTGACGCTTGGGGGACACTGGCTGGGAGCGAATGGTGGCATGCGCCATCAAGTAGAAGAGGAACTGTCACAGATTGAACTCATTTTCCTAGAGCTAGAAACCCAAACAGTGCAAGACCCTTCAAATGCTGTTTCTCTCACAGAAGCACGACACACACATGCAACTCTGCAGGAACACATTTGCTGCCTTAACTATGAGGCCCACTCCGCCAGAACCCACTCGTCTGCTGACAAATCGGGTTCCCTCCTAGCATGGCTGATCAGGCAGGAGCACCCACGACATCCCATCACTACCCTGCATTCCAAAAAAGACGTTTTGCTATACACACAAAAAGTTATACAAGCTGAAGTAACCCTTCACTACACTGCACTATAACAATCAACATTAACTGCCAACTCAGATGAGATCGACACGTTTCTCTCTACGTTGCCCATCTCTTGAATTGCCGCAGACCAACGGGAATAGTTAGATGACAAAATATCCTTATCTGAAATACAAGGGGCAATACTTGCACTGGCCACTGTAAATCACTAGGACCAGATGGCTTACCGACTGCATTTTATAAGGTGTACGCATCGCAGTTGGCTCCCCATCGCCAAAAAATGTATGAAGCCGCACAAGAGTCCAACTGCCTTCCAGATTCCCTATGCGAGGCCATGCTGATTTCCCTCCCCAAATCAGACAGGGACCCCACCGCTCTAGGATTTTATAGACCTCTAGCAGTATTGGATACAGATTACAAAATTCTGGCCAAAATACTTGATGCCCGCCTGGCCCCACTTGTTCATCTAATGATACACCCAGAAGCAGGAACGGTTTTGTTCCTGCTTGCAACACTTCTCTTAATTTACGCTGCTTTTTTCGGCTCCTTCCTTATGCCCCGGGCAGCGGCCTTGTTCCGGATGCATGGGGTTGGTCTTGAGAAGGCATTTGATTAGCTGGAATGGGGCTTTTTGTTTGCAAAATGTCCGCAGTATGGTATTGGCCCAGGTTCACTCACCTTGTACGTCTGTTGTACTCAAAGCCGTTGTCTAGGGTAAAAACAGGAAACCTGAGCCGAGCCAAATATGCAGATGCACCAGACAGGTATGTGCGCTCTCACCCCTCCTGTTTTCATTAGCCATCGAACCTCTGGCACTTGCAATGCAAACTCGAACCGCAGACTGGGGCATGCCCATGGGGGACGGAACACACACAGTCTCACTCTACGCAGATGATTTACTCCTTTACATCAAAGACACACACTCCATTCCCTCAAAGGTGGCACAGAGACCCTGTATCACTTCGCCCACTTTTCTGGCCTAAAAGTCAATTGGGCAAAGTCTGGTCTTTTCCCCTTTACTCCCACAATGTCTGACCCGACCTTTAAAATTAATAACACCATGGTAACTTGGCAACCAGTGGCCTTTCGCTAGCTTGGTATCAGGATGTATCACTCCGACTAGGATCTGTTCAATTTGAATCTTACCAGAACAGTTACATTGCTCAAATCACAAATGGCTTTTTGGGTCACACTCCCACTATCTGTTGTGGGACGTATTGCCCACTTTAAAATGGTGGTACTCCTCCACCTACTCCATTATTTTTGAAACCTAATTTTGTATATATCACCCTTATTTTTCTGGTTTGTAAAGAAGATGATGCAGGCTTTATTTGGAACACAGCCCGTTGCAGGGTGACATTAATGAAACTATACTTGCCATCTGATCAGGGAGGACTAATGGTACCAAACTACGTAGGCAAACTATCTAGCACCTCAGCTCATTGGGTGGCTCATTGCCGTACTAGAACCAACTTGGAGCCCTACCACTGTCCTCCACCTATTCCACCCATGCTCTAATCCACCACCGCTGCACCCCCAATTAATTCTCATGGTCCACTCTCTGTTGCTTTCATAGCTGCCTCTATCCACCACGCCATATACACCAGCATTGATGTTACTGGGAACACCCAGAGGACGAGTTATAACTACCTTGACGCAGCTAACTACATGGCTTGTGGCTGGCCTCAGCACACTGGGTGACCTCTGTAGCGATGGAGCCCTCCTTTTCTACAAATCCCTCATGGCTGACGCAGGATTACCCTCCGGACATTTCTTTATGTACAACTCCTTGGTTGGGGCATTGAACATAGCTGGGGGGGGACATGTCAGCTGAACCCCAAATGTATCTTACCATGTAATATTTACATGTGAAGGGCACAGGTGCTTGCTAACAGGCTCACTGAGACACCACAGCCATATCACTCGCACCCCTTCGCCAACACTGGGAGACAGACTTGACACAACAATGCACAGACAAAGAATGGGCTACACTGCTAACAAACCCAACATACTTGCCTCGAAACACCAGGTTGTGGCTTATACAATACTACATCGAGCATACTTGACGCCAACCATAATTTATCGATCCTTCTATAGAACTGATGCTGCCTGCCCCCAATATAATTAAGCTGATAACGACCTCCTCCACATGCTGTGGGCCTGCTCCTCTGTACAACATTACTGGCATGAAGTGACACAGCACTTATCCCTGTGCATAGGAAGACCTGTGCGAAACACCTGGGAAAGCTGCCTCCTGGGTCTTCATCGCGGGACAATAAAACATAGAGCCAGTACATGATTCTTAGGTTTGGGATTTCTGGTGGCTAGACACCTCATTACTCGCTGATGGAAGTCCCCTGAGCCCCCGACATTTGAAGCTTGGTCGTTCCATATCCACATGGGCCGGGGCTGAGAGTGTGGCACTATGCAGGGAGGACAGTTTGGGACTCCGTAAACACCCCATTTCAGCCCCTTGGGACACCATCTTAACCGAACTCCACAACTCCATACAACACGCCTGGGCAAAACGTGACGACACCATGGACATTGAAATGGCTAGTGATGGAGCCCTACATAACACCTAAATACCAAGTAATTTCAATCACCTCACTTATCCAGGTGCTGTCTTCTTGTGGGAAATTTTGCAACATTGTATGTAAATGCAATGGGACTGGCATGGCCGGAAATGATTGACTCTTCCCCCGTTTTCTCCTTCCCCATACCACCCCCCCTTATATTAGCACTCCCTGGTTACGTACATTACTAGTAAACAAGAAAGCCTGTTTATCTAAATCCTACAGTACAGTATCTTAAACAGTAATATAGCTGAGTAAATCATATATCTTGTAATGACTTAATCGAAATACTAACCAACGGAAATTAAATATATGTCGTGGCCATACACCATATACAAAAGATACCTGTGCAAAGAAATTTTTTATCCAAGGTCATTTACCAAATGTTGCAATATTTGCATTATGTATGATTGCATACATTGAAGACTGCTGTAAGTTTAAACAATTTTCAATAAACAGACTAAACTAAAAAAAAAAATAATAATAATGGTACCTGCTTGGTGAACACATTAGTAGGCCAAGGTGTGTGAAAGTTTGGGAGATATATTTATAGATAGATGGAATGCATAGCTGGTAACTGTGTAACACGGGCCTGTATTTCCAACCAGGGGTTCTAGTGACATTTCAAAACCACGAAGTTACATGATTTATTAATCGATTTTTAATACTCTTCAGGAAGGTTTGAAGCATTTGTTTCATCCCTTTAGTATTCTGCAACTATGTCTGACAATGTTTTGAGAAATTAGTGTGTATTCTTTGAGATGATGTGCTAATGTTTTATGCAACAGTATGTATTTTAAGTCAAATTTTAAATGCAGAGTACAATATAAGCAAATTAAAAGCATGTATTTTATAAATGCCTATTCTTTTGTACTGCATTGACACTGCAGGCAGGGCCACTGGAATTATGTGATACTACAGCATTTTTTTGCATTATTATGGATTTGCCTCATTTGCAACATAATCCTTCATCTGCTGTATAATCTGCAGATTTTACTAATAAATTGTTTCTGGCTTAAACAGATCAAAAGTTACGAAAAAAGTGTCAGCATTGGTTAGTGGAAAGCCCATTGCAATTGTTAACTGGTCATGTTCAGTTCTTTTTTTCCGTATTTGGTTGTTAAACTGTTACTAATGAGGTAGAATCTTTGCCCAGGCAGTATTATCGTGTAAAAATTACAAAATAATGAAGCAGTAGTATCAGAAAGTGTACCATGTTATTCCGCATAATTTGTATTTTCTTGTTGCATAATTTAGTCAAACCTGATGCATAATTTGGTGCTCCCCTGCTGGATAATTTGGTGCTCCCCTGCTGGATAATTCCAGTAACCCTGACTATAAGGGTATATTTAACAAGACTGACATAAACAAACTAAAGTGCAATATGGGACATTTTAACTTTTTGCTGACTGGGTTTTGCTTTGTTTACTTTCACACACTAGGAAGTGGTATGTTGATTATTGCTCAGAGTGTAGCTAGGCCATTGTTAAAGTTATTATTATTATTATTTTTTTCTTTACCAGCACTGAAAGAAAAATTATTGTATTAACCATCTATTTAACTTATGTATTTGTTTGGGAAAGCGAAATATCCTCTAAATTAATTCAAACCTATAGATTTTTTAAATAAGTCTCAATTGATATTCTTTTCCGTAAAATAACAGCTTTGAATCCACTGACAAATATTCAATAAGACTGCTTGCCCATGCAAAAAAATATATAAATATAGATAGATTTATATCAATATAGATATAGAGCGCATATGATTGAGATCCACTGTGTTAGCACGTACTCACACAATATTTACTGCACTGCAAATGTCAAATTGCAGTTTATTGCCAAAGTATACTGATTTTGATCCTGTTTGCTGCCTCGCAGACTGCATGTTACTACTACTTTACACCTGTAAACAACTTTCCTAATAGTCACCGACCTTACCAATCTGATTTTACATACTGCACAAATTTATAATGTTTATTACCAGTTTAGATGGAGGGAAGGGCCTCGACCCAGCCGAGGCTTCACCTCTGTGGATCTCACCATACTTATCAGTGCTAATGAATAGCATATTGCACTCATCAATGCATACAGTGCATATTCATATATATGATCGCAAAGTATGACAGAACCCTTTATTCTACTCATCTGGTTGAGTGGTTGGTACACTTCTCCTGCACTAAACATGAAACTTACGGGAAGGAGCTGTAGAAGTCTCCTTCATAAAACGGATAAATGTACAGGAAACAAGAAGCATCACGAAATCATCTCTCACAAAAGTGATTCACCAGAAATTAACTGCAGTAAACTTTAGTGTGCTTTCATGTGCTGCTGTTTATGCACTTTAAAGCTGCATTGTTTTAATCTGGCAGCAGTGCTCTGTGGGGAGTATTATATAGGTTTCTGAGATATGTTCCAGGATCAAATAAGCTTTTTCAAGGTCATACTTGATATTTTGTTTTACCTATAGGTGCAGTAGATGTTATAGTGCATGCCTAGGCCCCAGTGTCTTTTACCCGATCAGGCCATCTAAATGAAACCTCTTAGTTTGCAGAATTCACACTGATCCTTGTAAGGTCAGGCTTGGGTCTTGGAAGCATCATGCAAAGGGAGCTGTGGATGATTTGCTGGCTCTGCGGCCCACTTTAGGCTTCTTCTGTCCACCTCTAGTTTACTTTCTTCTGTGCTTGGGTCAGAGGCTCCATGTGCCACCTGGAGAAGCATGGAGCACAAAGTGAACAGTGGCAGACGGTAATTTTAGGAGGGAGGAGGTTGGGCGGGAAGCACACTCACACTCATTCATTCACACATGTGCGCACACACACACACACCCATTCACAACACTCATCAAATATTCAAACGTACACGCATGCACCAAACATTCATAAAAATAAAATAAAAACACACACACACACACACACACACTTACCTTCAGCTCTGCCTCAGATGTCCCAGGAGGGTTGGGACAGCTGCCTTCCCTCACTGTCTGACCTTAGGAGTCCCAACTTCGTCACAGAGTGGGATGGGGTCAGAGAGACTTCTGACCCCACTCTGTGATGAGGTGTCACTGATTGACACTTGCCTTGGGTGCTTCAGGGCTTAAATCTGAAGCGCCCAGGTTGGAGTCAATGGATGATGCTTCCCCTTGTCACTGAGGGGAAGGGCCTCAAGGCACCTTTGCTGAGCTGAGGAGGTCACGCCCATAGGAGCTGTGAACTCTTCAGCCCATCAAAGTTCAGCTCAGGCAGCCAGGAGTCTGCGCAAATCACGCATGTCTCACTCCTGGCTGCCTGCTCTGAAAATGAAGAGTGTCTGGCAGGCTGACTTTTGCTCAGCGGCCCCTAAGTGACCCCTCCGCCCTAAAGGACAGGCTGCTGCTGAAAGTGAAAACAGCTGCCAGCTCTCTTGCTGCTTTTGGACTATTGGGCCCTAAACCCGCACAAAGAACCCCTCATCTCCTTGGGAGCCAGTGGTAGAGAAAAGTGGTGCAAGTCCAGTCCTGCCTTTCACCCCAGGCAGCTGACTGCTCCAGTTCTGTCTTTCCTTGTTCATTTGAAATATAATGTGTCTTTTTAGTAGGTGGGCACTAATGAAACGCCCCACCAGGCACTGCTGCTGGTTAGTGGCAGAGGCGGGTTTACATGCCTGGAGATGGCTAAAGTGCTCAATGGGTGTGATGGTCATTTGCAAACTTTAAAAATGAGGAGGACATAAACGGCTGCTATGAATATTGGCACCTTATGAAGTCTCAAGTGCTGGGCATGAACACCCAATACAAATTGTACACCGTGTGTAAGAGAGACATAATTACTATGAAGGGTTTGAGAGCTCTGAGAGGAATGTCTATGACACGCCAAGTATTCAAGCCGCCATTATGCCTGGTGTGGCCATCATCATGTCACATAAGCCATAATATGCAAAGAAATACCACCACGATTATAGGACAAGCATTATGCCAACGATGGTCACCGTGTTCAGGAAATGCCCACAATATGTCAGGTAAGTGCCACTCTTGTGCAAGGACCAGCGTTATACCAGGACTGTGCACCATCAGCACATGATTCTGCCCAATTTGCCAATAATTATAACAACAAATATTTACTGCACTCATGGGTTCTAAATGAACAAATTCTTGGCTGTGAAAGCGCTTCCTGCAGAGGACCTGAGGTGTCTGCCAAACCACCTCACTGGATGAACAAACGTTCTGGGAAGGGCCAGCTCCCTAGAGGCCACAGAATGTGTAGGACCAGCCTCTGAGAAAATTCAGCGTTGGAGGCCAGCCCCACTGACAGAAAACACGATTTTTGAATTGCTTACAAAAAGTAGCCCACTCCCCACGTGAGTTATTTCCCCTGGTTAAAGGTTGACAGGAAGCATGTAAGAGTGAAAATACTGCCGGGGGATGGGCTGTAGTACAAAGTTATAGATGTAGTGTGCAATTGAGTGTAAGCACTGTAGGGAAGGAGGGGGTATTTCAAAATATATTAGGGGAGGGGGATCTTTTTAGGGTGGATATGAACAACTGGGACTGACCAGTAGGGTCAGCAGACCTATCCTTGAGCAGTGGGGGCACCAAGGATGTCAGGAGCCATAAAGCAGGTCCCCCATCATTGGATTTGGCAATGAAGAATAAGTATAATCCACATTCCCTGAGCATGGGACCCCTGCAGTTGCTGCACTATTGACAACTACGTCTCTGATATCCCTTATGTGCAGGATGTGGGGTGGTACATATGCTATACACACCCCAGACTGCCTGCTATCTCCCCGCAGTAACATCAATCATTTTTTTGTATTTCCCTCTCCAGTCTTGCAGCACATACTGTGATGCACCTCATGTTACTCCATTCCCCCAAAGCCCCTGTGACTTCAGGTGTGGGCAGAATGTATTCACATTCCCTTTCTGCCTGGCAACGCTGGGTCTGCATGCCTCTCTTGTCTAGCGTTCTCAGTCAGACAACGCGAAGATAGGGTCAGCCCCTCTGTTCTTTGGAGCTACCACTGTAAAGTAGGGGGCATTCCTGCAGATGTAAGGGCACAGTGTGAGCAGAAGTAACTGCGCGTCTGTTTCTAGTGTTGTCTTTTTCTGTACCTCTTCCTGAGCAGATAGGCCTCAACCATCCGGTCTATCCATGCAACTTTTAAGTTGCTTTTTTAATTCCTTTGCTGCATGTTAGCAGGAGCTTGGGGGTCCTCTCTGACATAAAAGACGTGGATTTCCTGACTCAAGAAGGATGAAAGTTAGCCTTACAGGTGATTTGAACTTGTGGCCTGCGGACCACAGCAGGTGTCATCAGGGAGGACTTTTGCAGGCAGGCTATTCTCTCTGTATGGGTAAGGTGTCTTACTTGCACTTAATTCGCTGTATTTTCGACGAAAAGAGAAGTGGGTGAGGGAAGGAGGTTGCCATATAGTTTAGTACCCCGATTTTCTGCAGGTTGCCTTTAATGCACATCGGATTTTAAAATGGCGGAACCACGTGACGTGGCGAGCGAGCAATCGATCGCCCGCTCCTGTCTATGGTGAAGTGGAGATTACATATGTATGTTTGTTCCCGGTCTTATCGCAGTCATGAAACACAGGAAGCCTTCCTTTTCTTGTTTGAGATTATGCAGTGGTATCCAGAGAAGGCGCTTCATTACGGTGAGGTATTGTCGAGCTGTGGAAGGCTATAACTCCTACGGACGGGCCTTCTATCCTTGCAATGTAACCCCTCTGCTGTCTGTTGGACGCAGGAATCACCCATTCTTGCAAATAAACGTGCATCTCCCGAGTACCGCGGATCATCCAAGGGGGCTGGCGTACCCAAGCGCCATACATGCCAACGAAACTCTCGATTTTTAAGGCACAAAATTATTTTATCTGTCTCCCACCCCAGCTTGCCTCTGCTTAAACAGAAGTCAATGGGAAAAATACATTCTCCAGTTTTTTGTTTTTTTTACAACTCCCACTTACTTGGTCGAAAATGTTGCTACTTATGACGCGCAATTTATTTACTCGTAACACCGGCGACTCCAGGGTTTCCAGCCTTCTGAATGCCCGTTAACCAGCTGTTGCGATTTCTTTCAAGGGTCCAATTTTTAACGTTGGTGAATCTCCACTCACCCGAAGAGCAGCGAAGCCCGCCTGCTGTTTACACACCATGCCAATGACTTTCACAGTGGGACCTTACTGGCACATTAAGGACTCTTTCCCGAGGCTGTTTAAGTGGAAATTAGAGTCTAATAATTCCACCGGGGGTACATAAAGCGGATTTAGGGGCCTTGAGGGGTTCTCAGATGACGAGCCCAGAGGCCAGTTTAACGTCTGCATTAGCTTTCCGGAAAGAACCATCAGTTCCCCTCTACTTGCCCACTCCCACACACAACCCATGAGAAAAGAGTTCACAGCTTCAGCTGCTAAAATGGGGCCAAGTTGTTGTTAATGGTTATTCCTTCTGGTTCTTCTGAAGTGACAACGAGAGGAGAAAAAGATTGCTAACTTTACTCTTAGCACATTTAGTAGAGCAGAGCAATGAAAACCAGCTGTTCCGAAACATCCTTATACATGATTAAATCACAGTTCTGTCACGTCAAGAGGATGTTGCCTGCTGGGATTATAAAATCGATACGTCAATTGGTAAATTTGAGTGAATACAGAGTGTTTTTGGTTAACAAAAAAAAAAAAAAGAAGAAGAATAAAGAAAAGAAAAACACGAGCTGTGGGAGGAAGACCGAAACACTTGATATCACAGAAACTCCCTTTGCCTTCATATGCATTACATAGTTCGAATTCGTACACACTGCACATCTGAAGCAGAGCCCTGACAATTCTTGGTCGAGGACCCGGCTTATAAATTCAGCCACATAACGCTATAGCAGAAAAGAGTAGGGTGCGTTTAATTATATGCTGCATGCTTAAGAGCGGGGTGCCATACTCCCAGGAACTATCTAAAGGTTATAAGGCTCTTACCATCATTTTGATTATTTTGTTTTTTGAGGAGTTTTATTTTTGCCAAGAGCTGAAAATCTACGTGGGTCCTTCCTGAAGTCGAATTTTTGCTCCATTGTATGTACGCTCTGAGGCTTCCATTTAGAGGTCAGCAGCGCGTTACAAAAACCCTAAATAAATAAATAGGGCAGCCCAGCAGGGGGCTGCGGGCTAAAGCATTGTTTGTGAAAAGCAGGTGATTCAACATCCTTTTCTCCCGTATCATTGTACTGCACTGAGAACCGAGTCTCCATTTTTAATTCTCAGGATAATCTAATTTACGCATGGCTTTAAATGTAATTTTATTAGTACGTTTGGTGGTATAAAAGGGAAAGACCCATTTTTTCTTTTAGAATTTCTGAATTACATGGACTCTTCTTTATATATAGCACCTAAATCCACACATAGTGCATTTAATGTAACACAATAATCCGCCAGTGACTTGCTGTTCACAAAAGAATACACTGTCACTGGGAACACCAAAAGCAGTGGTCAAGTTGGCTAAGAAGACCCTCTTCTAATAATTATGAGTGAAATAGTTTCATGAATGGATTGAGAGTGAGTCCCTTATCCTGTATGTCAAACAGGTTTTTGTCAATCTGGTTCCTGAAGCTGTATTCACCATTGAAATCATTGCGTTCCCTAATAATCACTTTTTAAATAAATTTATACAGACATATATATTCTGAAACTCTCTTTGAATGGGCTGTGGGTATCCCACCCTCATTTATTGATTTTATTGAATATAGAGCTGACTCAGCCCTGTTGGGTGCACAGTGTATGCTACCTAATATAAACTTAAAGTCGGATTCCTGGTATACATTTTAGGAGAGTTTGCAGGCCCGACTTGCAAAACCTGCTAATTCCATGATTTATTAGTATCCAACTAAAGTAAAATAGATTCTCCAGTCGCAGGCCTAGCTCTGGGCTTGGGCGTGACCTACCCTTTGAAACCAGACCTTCTATAGCCTTCAATTACTTGTAGGTTTTCCATCCTGAGCACCCTATCTTGCTCTGCTCCGACTCTTGAGCATGAGGTGGGCTGGTGAATTGTTTTGAAAAGATGCTCGCCTCTCGCTTGCCTCCGTCCTACTTCTGGACCGCACCACTACCACATCACTCATTGGCGGGACATGGCCGACTGCAAAATGTCAGCTCTCGGCTCTGCGAAGGCCTTCCTGACAACCAGGCAGATTAAACAAATGACTGCACTTTTTAGGAGTTAATTGCCTTTTTAATCATAGTGAAATTGCTCCTATTTGCATGAATACTCCAGGCTCCGTGATCGCTTGGCTGTTGTCGCTGGTGTTCATTACATGTCAGATTAATGTTTTTTGTTTAACATGCTTAATTTTATGATAAGAAAGAGAAAGTGCCTCCAGAATTTCACTCAACAGAAATGGAGAAATAAATCTTTTGCTCTGTTCCCAGTAAATTAACACATTTTGTTTTACTTTGAGTTATAACATTTGAATAGCAAGTTATTTGTTGGTGGTCATTCGTTTTCGTGTGTCAGCAAACGCTGGTATTGGGGCAGTATTCACACCCACCTCTTATATGTTATCTTTACATGTATTTAATTTACAGTGCCTGTCCACCAAGTGGACAACAAAAAGAGACGTTTTAACTCCGTGCTATAGTGTGCTCTTTGGCCTGGGTTTCTCGGCTAGGAGGGGGAAGGGGCTTGTTCTGGTATTATTGAAAGCAAGACAATTCTTTGCCTCCATTCCTCTATGCAACAAAAATTGAAAGTGATGAATAAATTATAAGCAAGCCTGACTTGGATATTTGCATGTACCGGATAGTTGCATACTTTCAGCAGGTGGAAAGGAACACCCATGACTTCTCCCGCTTAGGTCCTGCTCCGTTTCTTCTCTGAAGATCTCAGTGGAGGCATAAATAGCATGCAGTGTTCTACTTTCTAAAGCGTGCATGTGTGCCTCGCACATCCGACAACTTCTACCAGTAGGACAGCCAATCAGAGCATGTTTGACGTTAAGTGACAATTCTGTACCATTCACATCGAGAGAGTCCAGGTGATCATCCATTTCCTCAAGCTGTAGCAGCCACAGAGCCATCACTGTGCAACCATAGATCCGCACCTGTCTATTGCAGGTTGGCTGATGGTGTTGGCTGTGACAGAAAGCTCATTGAACATGGATTTAACGCCATGCTTTAATGCGCTGCAGTGGTCCAGTCTGGAGCCGGCTTCATTGCACGGCGTAACACTGCTGCTCTTAAGTAATTAAACTTCTACTCGCATCTCGATAAAGTCCGGAAGTGTTTCTCAGGACCTTTTGCAAACACTTAAATTAAATAAAACAAGAACTTAAACCACAGTTTTTATAATTGTCATCGAACGGTCCAACTGGGTGGAAGAAGGTGAAGTTACAAACTGGCTGTGGCTTAAAAACCGGCTACATTTCAAAGTATATCCTTGACCTCTTGCCTTAGTGAGTCTATTCAAGCGAAGCCAAAAGACCGAGTCTTGCTTCTGTTCTCCCAGGAGAGTCTCGTTGGATCTGCAGTCGAGGGTGAGGTGTGTCACTTCAGACCTCTGTTAAAGCGAGGGGATGACAAAACAACATTTCCAAGATCCTGAGCATGCAAAGGACTGTTCTCTCAAAGCTGAACTCAGTCTTTGTCATTTCCTGGCTAGCTGCTTTTGTTGCAGTGTGCGCTGAAAGCTCCAGTTCATCCAAGCAGTGGCATCCACAAGTCTATCTATTGGTATCGCAGCAGGTTCAGTGCACTGGGGCTAAGGGATGCGAGGAGCCCTCTGTACCACAACATGGGCTCTTTTATCCTACTCACCAGGGCGGACTGGACCCGTTCCCCATGGTTTGATCGGGATTCAGAACTAGGGTGAACACTTGTCCGGTATTTTCATTGAAAGTCCGAAATTTCACACTGAAATCCGTTCTAATCCCCCTTGTGGACAGTTTATGTCCGTAATTGTGGGCATTGTGGTGATGTGTGGCAAGAGTGGCCTGAGGATTAAGTGTGCAGACTGTGGAGCTGAGCCGTCTTCAGCTGTTCCCCCTGCAAGGAGCCTGAGAGTCCTGTGGCCCTCGTCTCGGCTTTTCTGTTGCTGGATCCCTGGGCAAGGGCATATCTGGTCTTTGATCCTCTGGAATAAAGTCAGGAAAGAAAGGCTGCCTGGGCTACACTGTACACATATGCCATGGATGCAAAGAAGGGGTTATGTGAAGGGAAAGCCAGGAGAGAGGTAAAGAAAGAGTGAGAAAGAGGCAGCTGTCCAGATTTGTCAAGACTTTGCGCCAATGCAAAGTCTCAAAAACTGAGGCAACCCAGCACAAACTCTTAAGAAACTTAACGATCTAGAGGAAATATTATTTTGTGCTGGAAATCAATGCAAAAGTAATGCTAAGAGCTGCTTTATTCCATTTTGTGGGGTGGAAGGCGGTCCCATGGGTGGCACATGAGCTTTCTCAGTGCCACTACCCGTGATTTTTGATCCAAAACCACCAAAAATGTATGGCTCCTGCTTTTCTCAAAACTGAACCGTACTGCACACCTAAAAAGTTAAAAACATTTTAGACTGTCAATGTAAAGTGTTTTGTATTGGGAAAGTATGACTCTTAAAAAAAAATAAAAAAAAAAACTATCCTCGACACCGGGCAAAATCCTTTCCATTATGGCGCGCGTGCGTGGTGTTAGCTTCCTAAAGTGCACGGCACCGGGGAGAGGGCAACAACGCCTTATCTTGCTAGATAGGGCGCTGTCCTGTTCTCTACCCTTCATGCAATGCAGCAACGTTGGTTGCTGTGCTGCTTGCATGAGTTATTAATACATTTGCTCTACGGTGTCAACCTTAAAATTACTCCCAAAGGACACGCCCCACTTTACACTTCACTGAAACTGCGTCCACAGCCACACCGGTTCCGCACATTACACAGTTACCAGCAGGAGTTCTGAATTCCACTGACTGTTCCAACCTTTGATGAGTTTGAATAATCACCCTCTGTTGCCCAGCCCATGGAGCCATCAGTGACACCAAGACTCACCAAGAGTGATAACTTTCCAAGGAATGTTCCTTGCTCCTCTCATCTCTAAAGCAGGCTCCCTAACAGCGTTAGCATGATGAGATTTGGATGTATCCAGAAGCCGACTTGGGTCATTACATGAGGTCCCTCTTCTATTTCTAAGAGAGATGTGTGCTCTGTGCTTTTCTGTAACGATTCCTCTAACGTTTTTGTTTTAAAATCCAGTCCAGAGCATCATCCTAATTTACACACCTTTATTTTGTGTGCCAAAGCACTCTATTTTGGGGGAGGCTGTAGATTATAGTATATGGGGGCACTGCAAGCACTTTTATGGAAACATACTGCACTATACTCTAGATGCAGTGGCATGCAGTACACCACCAGATCAATATATCAGGACCTGAGCAGATGCCTGAGTTTATGACAGAGTAGTTACTCTTTCCCCACATTGACAGCTGCAGAAAGTGGTTGGATTTTGTGCATCATGTCCTAACATGGCAGCTATCATTTATATTCTTTCACGTGGGTCCACGGCGGTACACCCGATAGCAGAGACTCCTTAATATTTCTTTCTGGCTTTCAGGATTTGGTGCATATCTTGGTGCTCATTCATGTCAATGAGAACATTTAACTCCGAAGTGCAGTGTTCATGGGCTTGATTGACCAAAGGCTTTAAAGGTTAACTCTGCAATAAAGGCTATAAGGTACAGCAATAAATATATTTAAGGGAGGGAAGTCCAAAAAAGTTTGATATAAAAATCATGGAAGTGTATTATTTAAGAAAAGAAAAAGGGTCAAAATAGAAGACCTCAGCTAAAATAGACAACTGGTTTAAGATTCATTAATGGAAATGATTAGTGGTGTCTGTTGTTGATGTGCTTATAATCTATTAGGGGAGACAAGTGTTGAAATATTCTTTTAAGATTCTTTAAGGGTGCTTAAGCAAGTATTTAACTATTTTCATCTTTCTTGTGTGTGTTAGCTAATTGAAGTGTTTTGCATATTGCTTGGGTTGGATAGGTGATGGATGGACAAAAGGATGGGTTGACAGATGGATGGGTATGTGGGTTGAGGGATAGATGAACGGACCGAGAGTGGACATGAATGGAGATGGTGTAGACCTGTGGTTATGTGGGTTTGAGTACACGCATAGCTGTAAAGCTAGATGAATGGCTGGCTGCATGGACGGGTAGACTGATGAATCCTGGTGAGTGGATGGCTTGATATGGACAAACTCTTGTTAAGTACTTCCACATGTTGAACAATATATTATTAACCTCTCTGCTAAGCCGCAGCATTACATGAGCTGCAGCTTTCTGTGTTTGCCAGGGGTGAAGGGGTTCGGTTCTTGCTTGAACTTTGATATGACGAAGCTGCTGCTCCCCAACTCAATATCTGAAATGTCTGTGAGAAAGAGCAGAGGTAGTTCCAAAGATATATGGCCCTCTGGCACACAGTGTGCTGTCTAGGCTTCTTGTGGTGCAGTCCAAGTGGCATCTGACAAGTCCTGAAGCCTCTCAGTGGTAAGGTGCTACCACATCATTAAGGTGTAGTTTGCTTACTGTTACACAAGCCATATAGGCCACTTCCCTTCCCTGTAAAAACCTCCTGTACCTGTCTCAGCAGTCTTCTCAGCTGCATCAGATAAGAGGGTAGGCTTCAGTTAAGGCCCTGTTGGCATTTTAAGGTTAAAAAAAAAAAAACATTTTCAACAATCCCAAATTAGCTGCTTACATTGGAATACGAGGGGCTATTTTATATTTGAAAATGTCATTCATGCATTGTACACACAAAAGAATCACATGTTAATTGTTTTCCACTGCAGCAGGTATTTTTATTGTTATATTCAGCAATCAAGTGCAAGCGTCAAACCTGTTGGCTTTGTCAGTGCTTGTTTAGGTTTTATTCTGCTCCGATCTGGTATTTCTAATAGTACTAGATCGTGAAGCCACCATCGGAGACTTGGTCATTTCCAGGCTGGTGGTGGTGTGAGTAGGGCAGACAGCACCGAGGGGAGGTTTGCAGACACGCTGTGCTTTCACCAGAAACTATCACAGCAGAATAGACTCACAAATACACCACCTCCCCGAGATATTCTAACCACATATTCTTCTTTACTTTTCCGCTCTCTCTGGTAGTAATGTCTATAATGTATGTAGTAAAAGGCAGAAAGAATCGCGTGATAACTGTCCCTTATGCTTTGTGCCAAATTCTGGTTAATGTGCATATGTTTGCTAGTTTTTAAGTCTTTAATTAGGTCCAGTTACATACGAATGTCTGTTCAACACTTCAATGCGCTATACAAACAAAAGATAAACACCGACTTTGCTTTTTACTTGTGGCAGCCGACTAGTTCATTTTATATTATCACTTGACACACTCTGATGTGTCAGTGGAGGTGATCCTTTGTCCTGAATTTGAAGTCTCCTCCTAGATCGTGCGTCCATGCCAGGTGGTCACTCGTTCTGCAGGGTTGGCCTGCTGCTGTGTAAGACCTCCAGGTCGTGGTTTCCTCGCGGGAGCGCGCCTCCCGTGTGCTGACATACTCGGGGATGGTAGTCTCGGTCAGGCTGGCAGCGCGGGCTCTTGGCTCAGTGAATCACTCTTAAGAGAAGGCTCCTCCGGGCCCTGTCAGGCTGGAGGTCGGGACCCTGCTCTACATTCAGCGCGGCGCGCAGCGGGCCTCACCTTGGCGCGGACCTTGCAGGGGACGTTTAGTGTGAGTGACAAGTTATCAACAGGCAGTTTTTTTATTGCTGGTTTACAGTACACGCCAGCTGTGCCTGACCTTCAGCGCGTCCTTTCGATTCCCTACCATTCTAAATTATGCGTTGTTTGTCTGCAAAATTACGACAATGGCATAAACCAAGCGCCTGTGCTTGCGCGCCTTGGTACCAGCGGGAAGTGTCCACTTTTTACATTTTGTTTTCGAAAATAATTTAGACCTCTGATCAGTCTTCTCTGGACTAATATTTTTTCACTAACGTTTTGGCGAATAGAAGTTGTTCACCACATGTCCGGTGCGCATCTCCCTGGGTGAATGCAACCATGTACACGTGCGCAGTGCTTAATTTGTAAATAAAAAGGTGCCGGTGCCCAAAGCCCTCCTCTTAAACACGCGGCTGCTGCAATTAAACGTGGTAACACCGAATACAGAGGCAGCATACTCCTGAAATCATCTCGGGCCTCTTCAATCCATATAAAGCCACTCGCCGCCCCTTCAATCCATATACAGGCACTCGCCGCCCCTTCAGCTCACTCTAGCAGCTTTCTACTTTCTCCCTTTGTAACGCTTTTTCGTTTTTCTCTTCCTCTGTCTGTCCCATATGTGTCTTTTGCTCGCAGCAAATGCTTGAGGCAGAAGAATAAGCCCCGGCCCTCAAAGATAAGTGCCGGTGCTCCGCACCGGAAACAACAAACACAAATTAAGCACTGCACGTGCGCCTGTGCGCGTTATCATCCAGTCCTGCATGCATGTGCGCGTTCTCATCCAGTCCTGCATGCATGTGCGCGTGACCTACAGAAACATCGCACTTTTCACCGGACTTAGAACTCACCTCACCAGCACAAGAAGTTCAGCACCTCGGACAGCGCTGCTGCCTCGCAAGAAGAACAGGCCATGCTCATCAACGCGCGTATTAATAATTCATTACCTGGTGCTAGTGACGCTGTTTACGTCACCAGCAAAAGATACGAGGACAGCAAGGGTGTTGTGATGATGTCTGTGGGTGTGTGCAGGGCGTGGCTGGAGGAGTTGTCTGATTGGTGGAGATGGATTGTTTATGGAATCAAGGTGTACTATCCCAGGCAAGGGCGTAGTGAAGCAGCTGCTGTATCATCCTAAGCGGGGTGCCACTGGAGAAGAAGACATTGCTTTGTGGCCCTTCCAAACTTCGATCTGTGGATCGCAGTGTTGAAAGAATAGTTGCCATGGCAAAGCTGTGGAATTAGGGCCAAAGGGTGGCAAATAAGTCAAAATGTGACAGAAAATACATTACTTAAATAGTAAAGACAAACCAAGTAAGAGGGAAATGGCATGAGCGAGCTCGCGAAAAAAGGAAGGAGAATAGAACGTAAATGATGTCAAAAAGATGTAAAGCAAAAAAGGAACTAGAATAGAAAACGACACAAAAGAAAAATGGAAATAAGGAAATTAATCGTTACAAAGGAATGAACAAGGATGGAAGGAAAGAAATACAATGAAGCAAGACAAGAAAGACAGCAAGTAAAAAAGATGCAAGGAACAAATAATTAAAATAAACTGGAATGGGGAAGGAAGTATGGAGAGCGGAAAAATAGATTGAAATAATGGAAAGAAGGAATGGAAAAGGGTGGTGGAAGGAAAGAACAGAAACAACAACTGGAAGGAATAGAAAATGAAGAAAAAAAGGATGGAATGAAGGGAAGACTGAAGTTCAAGATGATCATAAAGAAAGGAAGAAGAAAAGAGTTAAAGAATGGAAAAAGAAGGATGGAAAGAAAATGAAACAGGAATATAAAATAGAACGGAAAGGTAGAACGAATGAGAGATGGTACGAAAGAAGGATGGGCAGATGGATAGAAAGCTGGAAAGAGGAATGAAACGACAATGGAAAAAAGAAAAGAAAGAACAATATAATGCAGGAAAGAAAGAAGAATAGAAAGGAGGACCCAATGAAAAAAGACTAAAATGAAAGAAAAAAATACACAGAGAAAGAATGAAAAGAAGAAGGGGATACATATAAATGCAGTTTTTGACCCGATTCCTTTAAAACCATGCTGTAAAATGCATTATTATAAACGATTCTTCGCAAATTTTCCTTGGGTGAAAAATTCTCACTGCCATTCATAGGAAAATTTAAGATCGCTCATTTTGCACTTCTATTTAATGTCATCAGGCTCAAAGTGGGGTGGGGGGGGGCTTTTATTTTCATGGCTTCCCTTGATTCCAGGGATCCTGCTGCTGCTGTTTGGTTCAGTGAGAGGTGGCCTGGGGTCTCAGCTGCACACATCCTAGGTCCTGCAGAGACGCTCCTCAGAACGCCTCCTTCTGTACCATGTTTTGGGTGCAGCTGAGGTGGGCCACCTGAGGCCCCTTTTCTCCCGGTACTGTGTTCTACGTGTACAGCTGTGCCTCCTTACGTGCACTGGTCACAAGGAACAATTTGTGAGGGACTGAGGTTCTCAATCCTAGGATATATGAAAGGCTGAGAGGACTCTTCCCTGGTGTCATACTTAAGCTTGCTGTGCCCAGCCCATGGATAGCGGGGAGGGCTGCCCTGGGTGAAAGACAAAAATCTCCTGTCTAGGTGTGAAGAGAGCCAAGGAGCAAGAAGCAATGCCTTAGTGAGAAGGGTGCCTACAGCTAACCCATAGCTGTTGGCTATAATGGGGTCTTTCCCACTTTCCAGCTGTACATGGGTGGTGTTGTGGCTGGAGAGCAGCCCTGAAAGTAGTTGAGAGCGCAGCAGGCAGACAAGGAAGGGGAGCAACCCTGGGATGATTCCGGTTCTGTACAAGAGGTGTATGGCTCTCTGATTGCAGAGGTTGCGGGTGCAGGTTGACAGCAAGAGTGGTCCCCATTCCTCGGCCCCTTGTATCTGTTGGAGGACCACTCTCTGAGGTCTGCTGCTGCGCTCCTTCCTGGAGAGGAACGACAACCGGAAGGTGTTGGTTTGGGCTTCATGTGGCACTTGTGGGTTTAGCACATTTTTGTTTAACTTCATGAGGAAGCCGTTAGGTCTTCGCAAGTGCGATTAGCACAAATTCTGCCTATTTAAAGAGATGTGCATGTTAGATAGATAAGTGCATGAAGACTGCCTGGCATTTGCGCAAGACTAAATGTTAAAGGTGGGCAAGGTAAGAAGGGTGTTGCTCACATGCACATTTTTGTGATGCGCTTGCTGGACGAGCAGCACACCAGTACAGATTCTAGTGCCTGCTCACCTGCTTGTGCAACAGTTAAGAGGTTCTACTAGCGTGTTTACGCTAACAGCGCGCATGGAGGCTTTACACTTTAACCTGGGATGCAGACGTGTCCTTGTGTGCCAGAGC
Organism: Pleurodeles waltl; assembly: GCF_031143425.1. Lineage (NCBI taxonomy): Eukaryota > Metazoa > Chordata > Amphibia > Caudata > Salamandridae > Pleurodeles > Pleurodeles waltl. The sequence continues at coordinate 116,086,209 of NC_090449.1, read as the reverse complement.
TCAAGATTCTGAGCCTTGTGTTAATTGCATGGGCCGTGCCAGTTGATACATTGAGAGCTCACCTGGGGACTGACCTGGTCATATCAGAGCTCTGGGTGGGGTGCCTTCAAGTGTTCCTGTTTATTTACAATGCTTCATGCTTGGAGATGATCAAGGCATGCTGAAGAAGGCTTCTGTGTTACGCTGGCTGTGCTACCTGTAAGGCACTTTGGGCCAGATGTAGCAAAGGTTTCTACCCATTCTGTGTCTATGGGAAAAAGTTTTCGTACATATGGCCCCTTGTTTCATATGTAGGGGCTGTTACTGTCCTGCCTCTTCTTACTTAATGTGTCAGGAAAACAACACAACGCAAAGTTTAAAGGTTCATAGCTTGGATAGCAGCGCTGTCTCTCAAAGGGCTTTAATTGCATCGTTAACCAGGGGCGTTCATTATTGACTGCTGTTCTAAAACCGTGTACCCAGGAGCATTTAGTTAATATTCAGTGATAAACTCCTTTTAGTTGCCTGTGTGAACTTTATGAAAGTTGCCCAGTCCAGATACTTGTTAGCCGTAGCATCATGTCTGAAATACAAGCTGTTGGTTGAATAATCTTGGACATGCACCCTCAACATTTTTTGTCACACTCTATGAAATCAATATGTTAGCACCTGAGCCTTTTTTCTTTGCTTTTTATTGTGTATTTCAATTATGGTGATTTCTTGTATTTTTTAATTGATAAAGTGCTGTGATATTAGATGATCGTTGTTTATTCATTGCAAAGGTACATTGATCTATTCGTCTTTGAATGTACTTTTACTTAGAGCCATGACTGGCACTGCTTTTAACTTGTTATATAGACCCCGCATCAGAGTTTCTGTTTATATTTTTTGATGAATCATCTGTCCTGTATCAAATACGTTTATTATGTGCGCATTGTATCCATCTGTAATGGTTTTCTGTAGCCATCCGCTAAATATGATTGGGATTTGATGGGAAAAGAGAGGATGTAGCTTGTTCTGCAGGAATGTAGCTTCAAGGACCGAACGAATATGATGGGTTTTTCAAAACTCTGGGTTTTTCAATTCTCTGGGAAGAGCTGGAGCTTCATCCAAGTACAAATTGCCAGGTTTCAAACCCTCCTCTCTCCCCCAAATACGCTCCAAGAAAGAACTAAAGACCTGAAATTTAAGCCGCATCTCAGAATAGTGTAAAGTCCAAGGGAGTTGTTACATTTTCACCCTTTTCTTTCCACACAGTCTCACCTTCTTTATTTCCGTATCCTACAGTCCTCTTTTTGCAACCATCACCCTTCTTCTGTTACTCTCATCAGCCCTTGCCGCCACGGGTTCTGCGTCTGCTGCTCGCCCTCCCTTGGAAACTTCTCTCTTCCACTCGCTTCTTCCCCCCTTTTTCCATTTCCTACATGCCCAAGTCTGCTCTGGGTGTTCATCACATTCTTGTAATGTCCTTGTATTGTAAAGTTGCCGGGTTGCTTTATAGGTAGGTTTACATTTTATAAATTACTGACAGATATTTTCGAGAATAAGGAGTTGCCATAATAGCAGAATCAGTCGTTACCAATGGCATTATGTGCGCTATGCAAGTGCCTTTAACGAAAAGTAATTGTTTCCCTTACCAGAAAGACAAAGAAAAGGGCAGTCGGATGTGCTTGTCTTGTCTCGGCAGTGGAACGATTAATCTTTAGTTCCAAAACTCTTCTGAGGTCTCCTTCTAAGATTGTAGTCTATATTTTACACTGTTGCTGGAGTTGGATGCTGCAGATACTTTTTCTCCAAGGAACAACTCCTCATTCCAAGAGGGCTTGTCAGTGGACTCCAGTTGTCTGAATTGCTGCTCAGCCGGATGATACCAAAGAGGTCCTGGATCTCATGAAAGCATTTAGATCAAAGTGGGCTGGATGGTAGCAGAATGCGTGTCACAATCCAATACTCAAAGCAAGTACTAGACAACTGTTATTTCTTCCTCATACCTTTGAATAGACTTAAAATCCTCTCTGCTTTTAGTTCAGTTGTATTCTCTCTCTCTGGTGGTGTTGCTAGTTTTGTCACATCTAGCCCCCATGCAGTACCAGACTCCTTTTCCCCGAACCATTTTGATGGATTAGGACTGGGCAATGTCCAAGGTAGTAAAAGTGCTTCCCCTGTAAAGATGACTCTGAAATGTTGGCCTCTTGATACTGGCGCCACCTCCCAAATTCATTTGGTCCCTTTGCTTAGTGGGGTCTGTGGTTATCAGCCAACATGGCACAGTTGGCAGTGACTGATAGACAATTTAACTTTTGGTCCAGCAGCTCAGAATACCTAGGACAACTGATGTCTCCGAAAGTTTCCACCTCTGCCATGTTATTAAAAAAACTAAGTGGCCTCCATGTCCGTGAGCTAGGCCAGATAGTCTATAAATCCCTTATTTAGAGTCATTTGAATACATTACTATATAGGTGGACATCCTTGAATAGATCGCTGTCATCGCTATCACCTTGCCATAGGTGGTAGGTCTGGGGCCCTAAAGTTCTTCTCGACCTGTGCTGTGGGGGTTATTCACAACTGTCGTAGGTGCAACTCTCCATCTTGCTTAGAGGTGGCCATTCAGAGGACTGAGGATCTGTTAGTCTTAATCACTTTAATCTTTCTCTGTCAACCAGACCTGCAGCCCTTGGAGGTCATCCACATATTGTGCTCCCTACTGTTCAGCTTCCTGTTTTTAGCACTTGTTATGGGCATTAAACAGTATTGTGGTTCAGCCTTTGCACCCCATCATTGTAGAGGTTCTTCAGTATATCAATCTTTACTTTATTCTCCAGTTTTGAGTCAGAGATGTTGGTCTTGTATGAAGACCTGACGAGTCTGTATAGAGGCTAGAGGGTCTGTACTGTGAAACCTCCCCACTTTCCATGAAAGGCGTTCTTAGCTTATTGAAGGGTCTTGAGGAGGGTATTTTCGCCCACATTTGAGTTAACAGGCCATATGGAGCCGAAGGAGGTCTGGCTGTTTTTACAGTGTTTCTGGCCTCTCTTTTGCAAGGGTCCAGCATCCTGTATCTGTAAGTGTGTAAGTGTCTGTGAGTCTGTCCTGACAAAGGAGGCATGCAGGTAAACTGATTAACTACTGTGGGCACTACTTAATTTTGCAACTGAGTCCTGCCAGTCTGGATCATAATGAAAGGGAATCCGACTGCGCTACTAGCACAGTATCCACCAGCCATGCCTTGCAAGGGCGTCATAGGAGCTGATGCAAGCAAGGAATATTCCCCTTTCTCCTGGTTGGCAGTAAAAGACTGCCATAATTGATGTGAAGTTGAGCCCACACACCTATAGGCGTTTAACACTGCACCTCCTCCACCATTAATACATTTTCCCCTGATCACCTGTGTCTTGGTAGAGCTCCCTCCAGCTTGCATCACCACTGAGAAGAAAACCTTTACCCTGAAGCTTGGCGCTCTATTTATATCCTGCGACTTAAACATATTAGCCTGATTCACTTCCAATGGCTGCGGGTCTCACTGTTAAATCTGGTCCATTATGTTCTTCATAGTTGAGTGTACACGTCCCTCTGTGGTTTTGAAAGCAGCACGCTGGAACACAAGTATGGTACAGCCTTTCCCAATCCTCCCTGTATCAGAAGGAAGGACATTGCATGCAGAACTACAGTATTGGACGGCCTTTGCCAATCCATCCCGCCCTCCCAAAGAAGGAAGGGACATCCCATGTGGTAGTGGAAGCTGGTGCACCCAGAACCACAGTACAGCACATCCTTCCCCAGTCCACCCTGCAGCAGGAGGAATGACCACCCTGTGTGGCAGTGGAAAAAAGTGCACCCACAATCTCAGTACAGCTCAGCCTAACCCAATTGACACCACTTTGCTAGAGAAGGAATGACCTCGCTATAAAGACATTGGAATCATGTACATTACAAACCATAGTACAGTACAACCGCCTCCAATACACACTGCAGAACCACAGTACGACACGGCTTTCCCCAGTCCACTCTACCTCAGAAAGAAGGACCACCCTGTGTGGTAATAAAAGCAGAGGCAGGTGCATGCAGAACCCCCAGTACAGAACAGCCTTACCCAGCCACATCCAACCCTCCAACAGAAGGAAGGGCACAACTATGTGGCGTTAAAAGCAGTTGCACCCAGAACCGCAGCACCCAAGCCTTCCTCATTTGCCTCTGAAGGAAGGACCACATTTGGAGAACCACAGTATGGCACAGCATCCCTCAACTCACTCACCAACAGAAAGAAGGGCCACATAGAGGATAGGGTCAGCTTAGGTGGGCATCCATGGCCTTGGAAATGTCCACAACATTTCTGAAGTTAAGTCAATCAACGACAATTATCTGTGCAGCTCTCATAATTTCTTGTGTCCGATAATGGACACCTGTAGCCATTTTTTTGTGTCTTGCTATTGACATTTTCAGTGTGCCAGCAGGTTTACGTCAGCACGCGCTCAAGCCGTCCCGCCGACCTTCGTGTGGTGATGTCATTGTTATATGGCTCACTTGGATAGTATTGGGCGCTATTCGTTGGCCACAGTGTCTGAAGCGGCCCATCTGCTTCTGTTCCACTTCGCACAGTCCTCTGGAAAACGTTGTTGTTATTGTGGTTGTCTTCAGAGGTGAGAATTGATTGTGGGGAACGAAAGGAATCAGCAGGGGCTGCTCCTCTGTTATAGAGAGGAGCGTGCTAACTTAAATACTCCCAGAAAACCCTCGAGAAGAAAAATAAAATGGTAATAAAGTAAATTTATTAGCATTTTATTTTTTTTCAACCAGTCCTGGACTGTGCGTCAGTACGGGGCCTCCTCATTAGCCGCAGTGGTGGGCAGGGCTGCCTGCGCTCTAGTTTATAGTCACTTTGGCTGGTGTCTGGCGAATGCCAGCCTGACATGCGCACTGTAAACCTCTCATCACAGCTATCTTGGACAGTCAGGTTGAGAGCATGCACAAGCCTCCAGTGTGCCAGGGAGTGCAAAGAGAGGCCCTGGACGTAATGTGACAGAAGAAGATAGGAGCAGAGGACTTGTCTCCAGGAAAGATGATAGGAAGCACATTTTTATATATTTTATTTATGTTTATATTTTATCACCACCCATTTCCCCATCCCTCCAATCACCGTATTCACCAGCCACCATTGGGAATCAGGTCCTTTGATGCAAACACTGAGTGGGGGGTGAGGGTAATATTACCGTGCCTGGTGAGTTCTGTTAATTCTCTTACCCTGTTCAGTTTAGAGCGCAGTGGTCACATTCCTGACATATCAGCACCAGTTTGACCAGATGCATTCTGGTGATTACAGTTTGATAGTTTCACTTTCTCACCAGTAGATAGTGTTCGCCGTCCGTGTTAACACACGGAAGGCTTGACTCCCTGTCAGGGGTACTTTACCTAAAGGCAGTGGTGTAACAAAGGCCCACGCAGCCCCCGCGGTGTTTATGGGGCGGGCGAGCTCCATGGAGCCCCTCAGTCCGGAGGGGGTCCCCCACCATGTTCTTTGCAGGGGAGCACCCTCCGGTTTCGTTACACCTCTGGCCGAGACACTGAGCCACGTTCCAAGCACCCCACACCTACTCGCTACACTGACGATAGATACATGGGTCTGAGCAAGAAACCAATGTGTGCAGAGATAGATGCCCGCGCTGGGTGTGCTTTCAGGTACATAGTTTCAAGTATTCGGGAGTACTTGAAAGTACTATGAACTCCCCACTGTACATATATTCCTGTTGCTGAAGTCAGGAGGGTAGGAACAGGTCACTTTTCCTAGGTGCCAAAACTGCTTGTGCTCACCCGGTTGGCATGGTGACAACATAGCCGAAGGTGCCGAACCTCAAATCATCATTTGGTTGTGCTAGAGCAGGGGTGTCTGACATAAGGCCAAAAGGGCGGGGTCCATGCCAGCTTTTTAGGCTAGGCAGTGACCAGGCAAACTAGTACTCTTTCATATGGATAGTGCACACATGTGGCATGGGTCCTGCACTGTGGACGTACGCTGGACACCCCTGTGCCTTAAGGGACTTGTCAAACATGCCGCATAATTTGTGATTTTCTTCACTGATCTCATGAATTATTGTGTGGGTATTTATGCTATTTATTTGTGGTGGTGATATATTCATTAGCTCATAACTTCGTGTCTTGACGGTGACACATGTGAGCAGTGGGCCTTTTAACATTTTCACTGGTGTGCAATGAGTCGTACTTTTAAAGAGGGAGGCATATTGGGCAGACTCCAGGTTTGTTATGTGGTGCGTATTTCCACTCAAAGACCTTCACTATCAGGGCAGACCAGGAGCCCCAGAGGCTGCTGCCTGACAGCTCTGAATGTCTGCCGGCGTTCTCAGCTCACACCGACTGACAAAACACCACCTCGAAGATCCCTCTTCATGTTTCATTTGTACCGAGCAGAATGTCTTCCGGGCAGTGTTGCCAGATTTTGAGACCAATCCTAAGCCCAAACCTGTCCAAGTTCAAGCCCAAATTCAGCCCAACGCAGACCAGTATCAGCCCAAAAAACAGCCTAAAGTTGTAAACCTCAAAATATGCAAAAACAGTCTCCCAGAAGCATTCTAACATGATTCTAATTTTTATTCAATAGGTGCACAATGAGAGCAGGCTCATTGGGCACCGTTGCACTTCTGCAATCATGTCATAATTCTTAACTACTGATGTTGAAGATCTCTGCCCTCCATCATCGTCTAACGGGTACGTCAGTCACCACAAATCTAAACCTGAACCTGGCATTGATTGCTGATATTTACAAAAACAGACTATAGCCCATCTCCAAGAATTCTGGCAACGGGAATGTTGAAACCCCTTAAGTAACATGACTTCCAAAACAGTAAATTTCTCTGATCTCACACGATTAACACCACAAAATGATACACACGCAAAGAAACCACCCTACGGTTAAATCAATTCTAGCATGACTTGTTTGGCAAGCTGAGAGGGTCTTCACAGTACAATAAGAGGCCCACTTCAAGAGACAGTCACAGACTCTGACTGCCCCCCTGCCCTTCACTCTCAGGTTTCTTACCATGACTACTTACTCTAGTACTAAAATGTTACACAGGACCTATGCTGTTGTCTTTGTGTTTCAGCAAATTCTAGACTAAAGGTTGGTGTCTTGGCAAGAAGAAGAGGGGTTTGTTTGGACACAAAATGAAAGCAAGGTTTTTGGAGTGGATTGGAAAAAAGACCATTTTCCCAAAACCTTCTGTGGAACACTCCTCCAATATCTCAACCCTAATGGCCCCTCAAGTCCGCTAACACGTCATCACTCAGCTCGTCTTATTCCATTGCCCTTTGTTATTAGCACTGTCCCACTTATCTGTCCAATGCCATTAGGCTGTTCAGCTTCTTTACACCTGTCACCCACCCAGGGATATCAGTAGGCTGTACTCAGAGGAAGGGCACATGCAGGGAACATTAGTGCTAAGTGACTCTATTGGCTTGTCTTTCCTTGCAGTTGTAAAATACCATTGAGATCAAAGAGTACACCAAAAGTGAACTTTGCCATATATCAGCACTTGGAAGCAGAGTCAAAATAACTTTCTCAACACCACAGGGTCTTGTCAACTGCACTGAATTTGAGAGACCGGTTTTGTTTAACCCACAGCATCCACTTCACACCAATTCCCTAACATAACTTCTCTCTCTAAGTCAGGCATTCATCACTGTGCTTTCCAAATCGCAGAATCCTTCATGTCTTCTCTTTTTTACTTCTTAGTTCTTTTAAGTAGTCTTTGGGTAACAAGAGCATCGCAGGGTCAACCCACATTGCACAACATACTGTGGCCCAGATTTATACTCTGTTTGGGCTGAATTAGCGTCATTTTTTTACGTTAATTCAGCGCAAACTTAACTAACTTCATATTTATATTTTGACGCTAGATTAGTCTATTGTCAAAATATTGGAGTTAACGTCATTTTTTGCTAGCTGGAAACTAACTTGCATCAATGAGATGCAATGTAGGCGTTCCAGGGCAAAAAATACTCTAACGCCCTAGCTCCTTATTAATCCTCCCGTGCAAAAATGGTGCACGGAAGTGAGGCGGGCCTAAATAATGGCGCTAACCTTGCTTAGTGACATTATTTAACGCCTGGGTATGGGCAGGCGTTAGGGGACCAGTGGGCCTATTTCCATGGTGGAACACTATGGAATAAGCCCACAGGTGCCCTCCCCAGGACCCAGGGAAACCCCATCCACACCAGAGGGACAGCGGAGGATGGGGGACCCCATCCCAGGTAAGTAGAGGTAAGTATTTGGTTAATTTTTTTAAAGTACCATTGGGGCCCCTGAAATGGCCCCCATACATGGCACTGGGCGCAATGGTCATGCCCATGGGACCCTTGTCCCCTGTGCTGGCCATTGGGGTGGTGGGCATGACTCTTGTCTTTTCTTAGACAGGAGTCATGTGGTATGGTAGGTTTTGCGCCAAGAAATGACGCTAGGCTGGTTAGAGTCATTTTTTTTTTACTCTAACCAGCCTAATGTAATTTTTCTGTGCAAAACCCTCTTCCCCCATACCGCCACCCCCACCCAGCTAACATCATTTTCCTTGACGTTAGCCCACCCTTTGCGCCAGCTTGCGCCATTCCTTAAATATAGTGTCCGGCTGGCACTGTGGAGTGATGCAAGCCGGCACTACACTTTTCTCACTCATTTCTACTCATTCTCTCTGTGTTAGTAATTCACATTCAGTTTCATTCTGACTCACTCAATGATGCACTCAGTTCCATTCATTCCAATTCAGTCAGTATCACTCGTACTCACGCAGTCTTACTCATTCTGACCTAGTTTCACTCATTCTCACTCTTACTCATTCTCACATTCATTAAGATTCAATCAGATTATGGCTCTCTCAGTCTCGCACACAGTAGCACTCACTTATACACACTATCATTATCCCTCACGCTCATGTATCCTCACTCATACTCATTCTTCCTATCTCTCATTTTCCCGCACGCTGACTCAATCTTTACCTGACTGTTTCTCACTTTCGCTCATACACAGGCACACATGCACATGCTGTCTCACAGACAAACTCATCTAGCTGCGTGCAATATTTAAAAGGTTTTTTTTTTTTCTTACCTTGCTGCCAGCACCTGTTATGTTTGGGCTCCTGCTGCTTCTTTCTGATTGCAGTGCTTGAGCATGAAACTGAAACCTTGAACCTGTGCAGTTGAAGAGTTAGGGTTTCAGTCCATGTTGTTTCATCCTACCCCTTCCCATGTCTGTGGCAGACAGAAAAGTGTTGGTGACTGATTAGCATGTAGCTACAAGCACAGCAAGGATTAAGCCTGCAACGTTTATGGCTATATTTAACTGTGACACTTAAGCGCATAACTGATTATTTGGGCGGGGGGGGGTGTAGCAGTGTGGTGTGTCAGCCCTGGATAATGTGTGACGGCTGGTGCAGGCGCCTTAATGCACCTGCACCAGCGATCAGACAGTGTCACTAGTTGCCTCAGGCTGCTGCTGGAGGGCATTTTTTATTATACCAAGAGGGACTTTAACTTCTCTAGACAAGTGTCACATGTACTCCCTTCAAGCTGATGCACAGCTGCTCATTGCATGTTCTAACCTCAAAGACTGTCTTATTCTTTGTGATCATTTCAGCTTGATGCTTTTGTGAACTCCAGGCTCTGTCACCTTACCTGCTTTAGGCCACCTTTCTTGTGGATCCACTGGTGCTGAGACCTCCAGCTGCCTTCTTGCCAAAAGTCACAACTGCTTTCCTCACTAGGCAGTCCATCACTCTCCCAGCATATATTGCCTACCTCATCACCAACAAGAGGAGAAGATCCATCAGTTTGAATAAACTTTACGTTTTTACATTGATCGTACCAAGGTTCATCGGGCAGAAGATAAGCTTTTTGCGGGGTTCTCTGGGGCAAAGAAAGGGAAGTCTGTGCAGAAAACAACTTGTTGAAGTGGATAATATTCTAAATTAAGACATGCTAAGCAGTGGTCAATACCAAAAACCAGCCTCTGGAAGGGCTGTAGCCCATTCCACCAGGGCTGAGGGTGCTACCAGTGCGTTAGCATGCAGAGTGCCTGTGATTGACTTCTGCTAGCGTGGATGTGGGCATTGGAGCACACATTCAAGGACTGCTGCCTTCGCAGTCAGGTCAGATGGGGAGGACATTTGCCCATTTGGCCCTGCATTACTTTTTGGACTGAGTCCATTGCACAGGTCCCACACATTAGGGGAGTTAATACTTTGGTATGTAGTGTATAGGTGAGAAAGCTTTGGTTTGGTGATCCTTCAGAAGAAAGATTTACTCACCTTTGGTAAACCTCGTTTTGGTAGATAATCTGTATAACTGCAGATTCCACACCACCCTTCCTCATCCCAGTTCTATCAAGTGGCCTCATTTTAACGTCTGAAAAGATCCCAAGTTAGGAATCTGCACACTGATGCCAAGGATTATATCACCCAACTCATTTTAGGGTGTTGAAAGAGTCAAGCAAATAACGGACATCAGCGCTCGGCGCACATACTTGCTTTTTCACTCCCTTTTCTTGGTCGTACAGAACCAGTGTGGAGCCACACAACGCCACCTAGCGGTATGTAGGAGGGTTGCTAAAACGTCTCCGAATCCAGCCTTGGGAACATCCGAAAGGTGAGGAGTCTGTGGTTAGATGAAGCAGTGGTTCCCAACCTGTGGTCCAGGGACCCCAGGGGGTCCGCAAAGCCTCCTCAAGGGTTCCGCAACTGCTTAGAAAATTAAATAATATTAACAGATTACGTCCCCAGCTTTCAGTAATGACTCAGTGGGAGGTCCACGGATACCAATAATAATTCATTAGGGTTCCACAGAAGTCAAAAGGTTGGGTACCACTGAGATAGAGATTCCACCCGAAAGAGCAGTACCCAGGTTAAGTTACTTGCTTGTTTTATAATGTCTAAAGAGGGTATTTATTTATATGTTATGTATTTACATTCTGTAGCTGTCTGTTCTGTTTTATTTTTATGTGTTTTCTTTTGTGTTATTTTGTGTTCTTTTTAAAAATGCTTGATGCACGCAGAAGTAGTGTACCTATTTCATTTAAGTTAAGGTGTGTGACTGGGCATTATGTTGTTATGCTTTATGTCCTGGCATATTTTGTTTTGTGCTAGCTACTTGCAGGTCTCACACTATAAACTGTATTTTATGAAATAGCAGCTCCACAGACTGGCCTGTCAGGCATTCCGGGATTTATCCAATGGACTGCAGACAGCTGCTTTTGTGGCTGGATTGGCTGCCATTTTCCATCTCAAAAAAGGATTTAGTTGTGTATTTGAAAAAAAATTTCCTTTGATTTGCACCTCTTTGACTCCATATTCCTACGGTTGTTCATGTAGGAAGAACCTCAACTTCACCCACATTGTGTGAGATATGTGTGTGTGTGTGTGTATATATATATATATATATATATATATATATATATATATATATATATATATATTTATAATTTTTTTTTCCAAAACTGGTATTTTACCCAGTCTGGGATGAGAAATAACAGTTGACAATGACCGAGAACTAAAAAGTTCCAGGCAGTGAGAATAGAGGTGGGAGCATGGTCCATGTCAGGGAGGGTGGGATGATAAAGTCCAGAAGTGAGAGCAGTGCAGGCTACTGAGGGATGAAAACATAGGAGGTGGAGGAGATGTAGTGTTGTTGAGGGTGTTAGATGGATGACACTGTCAATAGTTTGACAGTGAGGTATAGAAGTAGTAGCAGAGATGGGTGGACATTGGTGGAGAGATAGTTGGATCCAGAAGATAATGCATAGAGCAAAGCAGGACAGTAGAAAAGGGTTAGCACGTTAATGGTTGCTGCTGGTGTGCGTGGCCTAAAGGCCAGACGTTAGTTCCCTGGCTTAACCGACTCTGCCCTTAATCTTCCTGGAGGGCGGCAAATTGAGTGCCATGTATTTGTAAAGAAAGCATGTCTTCTAGAAACATATGTAACACCAGGGTAGGTATTATGGGTAGGGAAATGGTTACATAGATGGGGGTGAAGGTGACTGTTGGGCAATGGACAATATGGTGATGATAATATATAATGTATTTCACACTTATTCATACATTATTTCATGACAATACTCGTTTGTACAATTTCAAGTACCGAGAGGTGATGTGATTTGGAAGTGCACCTAAGTCAGGGTCTGAATCTGTCTCCAGTGTTTAATGTCCACATCTTAGCCGCGCCATTAGATGGGGTTATATTACAACACTACTATTACTAAGCAACACAGCGGTGTTAGAGTATGTGTGTGTATTTATATGTGTATACATATATATATATATATTTTTTTTTTAAACAGGTCATTAACATGAAAGGACTGGGTGGATGTGGTTTGTGGGCTGTGTAGAGCTCCAAGCCTTGGGGTAACTTATCACACTTTGATCAAGGTTGAATATACTGACACCCTTTTCCTCAGCTACCACATTTGCGGAACTGGATCGTTATTTACTTTGTAATTTGTTCAATTTGAGCGTTAACCTTATTTTTTCTTTTTGCGTAAATGTTGTAGTTGGCCATTTAAAATTGTAAATGTTTTTTTCCGGGAATTCTAAATCTCGTCAGCTTTCCGGATTTTACGAGTTTCTGCACTTTGAGCTCATTACTTATCGGAACGGTATCCCTCCGCTGCCACTGCATCGTCTGCCCAGAGGCGCCTTCACCTGGAAGCCTGCTTGGCTCAGCTTTCCTCCCTCCTAATGAGCGCCGTCCCTCAGAGGGAAGTAGTGCAGGCTCTGTTTACGACGCGCGCGCCCAGGCGGACTAATAACACCGTAAACAGCATATGGCTGCGTCAGTGTCTGCGCTCGCCTGGATGTAGAGCGCACCTCGAAGTAATGACTTTAATACCCTCCAGTCCCGGTCCCTAAGGTCTGATGTCACAAGTGCATAGGTTTGGAAGAGTCTGACAAAAGAACCGCAACTTACCGTACTCTTAAAACTTTCCAAATGAAAGTGCTTTCTTTTTAGCCCTGTTACTCGTCTATAGCAGGCTATGAGTTATAGTTAACTATGGACACCTGGGAGTTACTGTGGTGTAGACTCGGCTTAGGTATTTTTGGAACGCAGTGATTGACCGCTCCAAGGTGAAGTTAATATACCTTAGTTCAAGGGTGTGCACATTGAACGGCGGGTGACTACACAACAGCCCCCTCCGTTACCCACCGCTGCACGCACAGGGCGGCCCTCAGTGACTTTGCACTGTTCAAAATAACTTGTAGCGGTTAGTTTAGCACAGGTCAGGATCTTGCAATCTTCAGCCGTCCCTCACTGTTTTATCAAGTGTTGCACAGAAACATAGAAAGGACTCGAGTGCAAAACTGAGACAGGACACTGGTTGCACCCCAGTTCCCCCTAAAGTTTGAATGTCTAGCAGGTGGTCCTCGCTGCAGAAAGAAGAGGAGGCAGCCCCTTTGAAGAGATGAATGCGTCTCAAGACAACTAGGATTTGGCATTGTTGTATTTAACGTGAGGAAAAAAATGGTTCTCTATGGTATGCCAACAGCTATTTGTCCTTATAAATTTAGCACGGCTCTTTTAAGCTGAAGTCTTTTGTTTTATTAAGACATGTATTATCTTTTAACATTTTGATCAGTATTAGCGAAACTATTTTAAATTAAAAAATATGAAAACACAAATCACTTGGGATAATGCAAAATCACAAACAATGTTACATAAAAAATTCCCTAAAGAGAAAGCAACATCAAGCAATAGTGCAATTGCTGTTTTAATAAAAGGAGCTGCAGTGGTCTTTTTTATTAAAAGTAGAGTGTTCCTGCGATTTCTTGCCTTATATTTCAGAATAATAGGACACAAGTAAGGTCTCCATAATGATAAAAGCCAGTAGCAATCTTACACAAAATGAGTTGCTGTACATTTGCTTTGTTACACGTCACATCTTCATTTTGTTTTAAATATTGCAACAAAGACTGTGTTACCCATCCTGCATGGACTCCAGTTAGCCATCTTACTAACAGATTTCTTATAGTCTGTTCTGGCCAGCAGCAAGATGACCAATAAACATTCATATGCTGAACGAGTCACAAATTTACCTACTGAATCTTTAAATTACAAATATTAAAAAAAAATGTTTATTTTTTTAAAGCGTTTTAGGTTTTAGAAGGTTTCTATTTTTATTTCACCATTACATACCGCAGTACCTGAACAGAAAGTTGACTCCTTACTTAAAACCTTCAGGAACCTATCTTCTTAGGTATTAACTGTCAGAGAGGCCCATGAAGATTGCTTAGGTGAGATGAAGTGTCTTAAATTGAGAATAAAGTTTTTGCACATCAGATCTTCGCTAACCCTTGCCAAGCTCAGAGTCCCAACTCTAACATCAAGGGCGGCAACGTTCATGAATTAGGAAGATTAAACCACACTTCATTAAATTCCCTTCAGTTTTGTAATACAATGGATTAACTAAATGGTCCATATATTTGATCCATTCAGGACTGCAGGAATAATTTTCACTATTATAGCTTTAATCAGTGGTTGTGTTTCTAAACCGTCATATCAAACATTTAAGAAGACCTGATAGAGGATCCACAGGTTTTGTTTTCATAATTGCTATATGGGGTCCCAAGTTAGTAGTTTAGTTAACAACATGCCAAAATAAATACATTTGTCAACTATTATGATTTCCTTATCACCAACAAAACTTCAGTTTCTTTGTTAATGTACTTATATAATATTCCTCTGGAGGCTAATAGATTTAGAGTGTAGTAAAGCAAGACCATCTGGAAATAAAAGACAGTGGAAATGAAAAAGATTTGTCTTCAGAGAAAAAGAGTTGATGTTACTAATTGCATTCAGGATGTCAAAAATCAATAGCTTAAGTAATAACCGAGCTAAAGCACTGCCCTGCTTAATGGCCATACTTGGTTCTAAATGTATCAGTTAAAGGACATCTTAATGATAATTCCAACCTTATTCAAGTTTCATTGCATAGTGTTTGAATTATTAAACATTAGTCCAGGTGGTATTTTGAGGCTCTTAGTTCCTCCCAAATAAAACTAAGGTCTGTGGAGTCAAACATGATTTTAAAGTCCACTAAACAGTTAACAGAGTCTCGTTTGAATAAAGCTATGTCAGCTAGCACCCATAAAAGCTAACATTGATCCATGGAGAGCAATGACCTGAAATCCTACTTGTTCTACCTGGACTTAGTTCTCATCCTATGCTCAGGACCTCTGTCTAAACCCACACAAACTTCAAAAACCTTTTTATGGCTATAATCGTTATAAACATACTCTGACATGAAGGGTCTTTCTTATACTCTTAAAAAAATGTTTTTACAGTCACACCAAACTAAGAAGAGGAAATTACACCTAACTGCAAGATCCATTTGAAAACAAACATAGGCAGAGCCAATAGGTCTGGTATTGATATGCCGATGCAATGGTTATTTTTTTTAATGTATTTGTTTTTTTACATTCTATTGTGTAAGCATTTGCTACAAAATAAAAAAGAAAACAGACTGCTGCCTAAGAACGGCCACCAAATACTTGTAATAAAAATGTTCAGTAAAAAATAATATTCACAGTTCTGGCTGTTTTACTTGTGATTGTTTTTTTAAGCAGCAAACCTTTCCTTTGTGGCATACATTTTAAATTTTTTAGGTCAAGTGTAAGAGTTCACCCTGATGCATACTAAGCATACTTATACTGTGGGTTAAAGCAATTTGATTTGTTGGTTGCAGTGCCCTTTAAAAATGTTTGCTCGCTAGTGGTCAGTTCCGCCTTCTCTCCCTCCTCCTTCTGTTTCAGAGCAGTGACCAACTAATGTATTGTTCCACTTTGATTTTTTTAATCTTTTGCTGTAAAGGACTATTTTTTTATATTTCTTTGGTCTCCTTTCACTGTGAGTGTTTTAAGCTGGTAGTTGCCTGCATTTTATTGCAGCATTCTGTTCCTCCCACCTCCTCCCATGCCACTGACATTTGTTTTAGCTTTATTCCAGTGCACCCTCGTTTACCCAACTCCTAAAATATACTTATTTTACTAAACAAACACCCTGTCATTTAGCTCACTGCTCACTAAAGCCACAATATGCCCTCAAATCGCATTGCAGAGAGTCTTTCTCTCCAGGGCCCCTGCCTGTCAGCACTCATGACATGCACACAAGGCATTGCTTATCTCCTTTAT
Source organism: Pleurodeles waltl (assembly GCF_031143425.1). Classification (NCBI taxonomy): domain Eukaryota; kingdom Metazoa; phylum Chordata; class Amphibia; order Caudata; family Salamandridae; genus Pleurodeles; species Pleurodeles waltl. Next base: position 116,070,058 of record NC_090449.1, on the reverse strand, counting down.
TGGGGCTATAAATCTTCTTGGGCTGCTGTGCTAACTTCTTTATAGTTTTGTTGAAATGGGAGGCAAAAATGCTTGTAAGCCTTTTCATTCTGTTAACATACTTACACTGTCCTTGGCCCGAAGAATGAAATTCCCTTTCTGTTCATATTCAGGATGTTTTTCACTTTGTTTGCTTTGCCAATATTGTTTTAGTTTACTTCTACCACTCCTTAACCCCTTCGCTGCCAGGCCTTTTCCTCCTCAGGTGTCAGGCATTTTTGTAGCTATTGGGGCAGTTTGCACGTAGGCCCTCATAACTTTTTGTCCAGATAAGCTAGCCACACCAAAGTTGTGCCCTTTTTTCCCCAACATCCTAAGAATTCTAGTGGTACCCAGAGTTTGTGGGTTCCCTTGGAGGAGACCAAGAAATTTGTCAAAATACAGCAAACAATTTAGTAAAAAAAAATGAAAATATGAAAAAGGGCTGCAGAAGAAGGCTTGTGTTTTTTCCCCCTGAAAATGGCATCAAAAAGGGTTTGCAGTGCTAAAATCGAAATCAGGCATTCATGAACAGGCAGACATGTATCAGAACATCACATTTTTCAACACAATTTTGGCATTTTACTGGGACATACCCCATTTTTACTATTTTGTGTGCTTTTAGCCTTCTTCCAGTTAGTGACAGAAATTGGTGTGAAACCAATGCTGGATCCCTGGAAGCTGAATATTTCTGAAAAGTAGAAAGTATTCTAAATTCAGCAAGGGGTCATTTGTGTAGATCATTCAAGGTTTTCCTACAGAAAATAACAGCTGAAATAAAAAATATATATATTGAAATTGTGGTGAAAAGAAAGCAAATGTTCTCCACGTTTTTCCTGCAATGTCAAATTTTCAAAAGTAATATACCGTTAGGTCTGCTGGCCTCTTCTGGTTACTGGGATATAAAGGGTGTGTAGGTTCATCAAGAACTCTATGTACTCAGAGCCAATAAAGGAGCTGCACCTTCCAGTGGGCTTTCTTTGTATACCGGGTATATAGCAATTCATTTGGTGAAATATAAACGCTGAAAAATAGGAATCAAGGAAACCTTTGTATTTCTAAAATGGGCACAAGATAAGGTGTTGAGAAGTAGTGGTTATTTGCACATCTCTGAATTCCGGGGTGCCCATACTAGTATGTCAATTACAGGGCATTTCTCAAATAAACGTCTTTTTTTACACACTGTCTTACATTTGGAAGGAAAAATGTAGAGAAGGACAAGGGGCAATACTAGCTATTCTGTGTTTCCTCAAGTCTCCCGATAAAAATGGTACCTCACTTGCGTGGGTAGGCCTGATGCCCGCAACAGGAAACACAACATGGACCTGCGTTTTTGGTCCTGGGCTCAGCAGCAATCTATGGAAACCTACCAAACCCAGACATTTCTGAAAACTAGACACCCGAGGGAGTCCAGAGAATTTTGACTTGCGTGGTTCCCCAGGTGTTTTCTTACCCAGAATTTTCAGCAAACCTCAAATTTGGATTTAAAAAAATCACATTTCCCCACATTTCTGTTTGGGATCACCACACTGGCACAAATTTCCTACCACCCAACTTTTCTCTCAGTCTCCCGGTAAAAATGATAACTCACTTGTGTAGGTGGGCCAAGTGCCTCTGACAGGGAAGAGCCAAAAACACGTTGAAATCAAGGGGGAACCAACGCAGGTCCAAAAGGGCAGTTTGAAGCTGACAAAGGGGGGCAGAATTTTTATTGGTATAGATGCAACAATGCCGGGTGATAGGAATTTTGTGGATTCCTGCAGATTTCGGAAGGTTCCATAACAAAAATGTGGGAAAAATGTGTGATTTCAAAATAAGCTGGAGGTTTGCAAGGCATTGTGGGTAAGAAAATGGTGCGGGGTGCATGTGAAGCACACCACCCTGGATTCACCCAGATGTTTAGTGTTCAGATGTGTTTGAGTCTCGTAGATTTTTCTAAATGGCATTGTCCCAAAGTCCAAAAAGTGCAGCCCTCACCATTCCATATGGGATGATTTTCAGAGTTATACAAGCTCTCATTGGCCAAATGTAAAACCTAAACCCAAAATAATCAAATGTCCTCTTACTTTCCATGGGATAAGATGTTTTAGCATGCAAGGGAGAGCTGAAAGACTGTTACCTCCTTCAGTTGGGGTTAGGGCTTAACTATGCCCATACTGGTTGGTAGCCACCACCTCACTATTTTTTTTTATTCCCTGGCATCTAGTGGCGTAGTATGCTTTCTACCTCGACCCTTGCCTAAGGGGTCGCTCCCCTTATCAATGTAAAAAAAAAAAAAAATCCCTGGTGTCTAGTGGCTTTTGCCCCCCGGGGGCAGATCAGCCTAATTAATAAAGGCCAGTCTGTCCCCACGGGCGGCAGAAAAGGCCTAATAGAAAAAAACTGCCCCCTGGGGAGCGACCCACGCCAAAGGGGCCACTCCCCTCGTGTAATTTCAACAACAAAAACTCCCTGGTGTCTAGTGGCATTCCTGCAGCACGATGGCTCTGTGAAAGTGCTGCAGGAATGCTCAGAGAGACATGAAAAGGGAAGGAAAAGCTTTTCCTTCCCTTTTCATGCCTCTTTGACCTCCCCTGGCTCCGTACTGAGGAGAAACTAATCTGCTTCTCCTCGGTCGCGCTGGAAGCCATGCTTCCAGCACGATGGGAGGCGACCTCTGAGGTTAGCGCGCATCAGGCGTCACTTGGTGAGGGGGGAGGGGAAGCGATTCCCCTTTCTGCTGTGGGTGGGAGGCCCACGGGAGGAGCACTAGCGCTTCCCCTGAGGGCCTCTACAGGGCGGAATGGTTACGTCTGTGGCGCCTCAGCGCCGCGCCACCGGACATAACCATTACGCCCTTGGCGGCAAAGCGGTTGAGTGCATGTGTGTTCATGCCATCTCCCACCCTCCTTCTGTGTATTGTTTGTTGCCCTGTTACTCTTCTGCCTTTCTCTCGCTATGTCCCTTTGTTGCTTGTTTCTTTTGCCTCTCCGATTCACGCCTGCGGTATATTGTTTCTTCCTCTGGCATCTTGCTGTTTCTTTGCAGTGTGCACCCTAGCATCCTCTGGGCATGGGAGCGTGGAAGAACTTACAATGTGGTACGGTTAAATGTGTGTATTTAGGGAAGCTCTCCGGGGTAGACCCCTGTAGACGAAACATCCCCCTCTCCTATTCTGCGTGTTCCACCACCCTCCACAGCTGCCGCCTCAACCTTCTCCTTGCAGCCGGGCTTCCAAGCATGTTGGGCAAAGAACTGATAATAAACGTGTGTCCTTCTGGAAATCAGTGCAGCGTGCCTAGCTCTTCCGTTACTCGCAGAAAGATTGCAAAGCGCTCTAAGATGTCTGAAAGCTGACATTTTGGCGCTATGCAAAGAATTGATAAATCATAAATGAATGTGCGCCCAGCTAAAAAACAATGCACTGTTGGCAAATATGTCTTCTTGAAAACAGCGCACTGAAGTGTCATAAAGGCACAATACAGGCGCTATGCAAATCCCCAAAGACCATCCATGCTGCAATGTAAAGCAAAAACAATTTAAATTACGTGTGTCTTTCTTATATGTAAATTATAGGAAAGACACACTCCTCCTCCGGCCCCTCTCTAGAGTCCCTAACTGGTGGAAAGGAGCTACACTAAACAAAAAAGCGTACAAAATAAGTCTCTTTTCCTTAAAGGACAGCGTGAGCCTGCCTCTCTCTCAAGTGCATGGACGCTACATTGCGCTACACCAGATACCAATAAATACATACAAAATAAATGTGTCTCTAGTTTGCAAACAATTCAGGCAGTGTGCCTAGCTTTTCGTCAATCGCTACAGGTTAGCTAAGCGCACTGAAGTGCCTGGAGGGCAACATGATGGTGCTACACAAAATGCAAAATAACTAATCACAGTCAGTAGACTAATAACTAATTAATGTATGTCCTGCTGGCAAACAAGCAAGTAGGCTCTGCTCTCCTGCTATGGAACGTCTAAGCACCCTGAACTGTCTGGAAAGGAAAATGTTGGCGCTAAACCAAACGCAACACGTAGTTGAACAATATTCGTTACGATTTCTGCTTTGTGGATCGCCTCTATCACTTGACACTTGTCTCTCACATTGATTTCTAAAATCTTTAACTAGTTGCCTGTAACGGTGTCTATAAAGCGCTGCCTTTCGCTGAAGGCAACTTCAGGGCTCCTTGACACCTGAACACAGTACATAAAAAACAAAGTTGAAAGCATCTTAGAAAAAACGTATGAACTGAAAGGTTAATAAAGTCATTTAACTGGGCAAACACACACAGTTCAGACAATTCAAAGTGTAGGTGTCGGGGATATGCTCATTACTAATTGTATGGTACTGTTCGTGCTCCAAGTTTTTAGACAGGTTGTTGCTAAAAGTCGCTTTTTACAGGTGTCGAATTTCACAATTACTTAGCCCAGAGACTTGAAAATAACAGCACGGCAAAACGGTTAGTTTACAGGCACATCCAAACTCAATAGAGAAATTATGTTTTCACAACAAAGCGCTTTGTTGTTGTGCTTCTGTGGACAGGAACTTAGTCACCCGTGGATAGACAGATTTGCCTGTGATTGCACACCTCTGATCTGATGAAGCTGGGATTAAAACCAGTCTGCCTGGTTCCAAAGGCACCAGACCCCTTTAAGCTGCAGTGGTCTCATCAATAGGAGAGCAGCCTTCCATCGAAGGGTCCCTGGTGGGGAGAGGTCGTCCCACTAGCAGGCGCATTAAGCCCTTACATACAGCTGGTAGGTAACACCCCTCTGGGGACTCCCAGGCATGCCGGGGCACTTCTCGTGGAATGCGCTTAGTGCCAAGGCTGCAACACTGTCCTCTGGGGTCCACAAATGACTGCATACAAAGCACAGAGAACTGGCTCAGCCTCTGGGCGCTATATATCATGTGCACCAAGAAATATAACTCTTTTGTTGGTTTGGAGAACAAGTGAAATGTTAATATGCTTCACATGAGCAGTGGTTAAATTTGCAGCCCCATTCCTAAATTATTCTCAACTTTGGCAGCTGACAAATATACAAATTGGCACCTTTTAAATGGAAAAAACACAAGGGAAAACCCTCAGCATGGCTGTCCAGCAGAGCAGATTCTACAATATTCACTGCACTCTGGAAACTTGCCCCATAATGTGGGGCTTTCCTTTTACAACACACTTTTGCCCATAACTCAGCCTGCGGTGGTCCTAGGAGAATGGGACCACCACCAAAATGTTCAGCACAAAGTGCTCTTTCTGGCCAGATCATCTTATCAGTCCTACACGAGGTTGGGGGAGGAGCAAATCCTGACCTCTCCCACCATTCAGTGTCTTTTTAAGCTTTCTCTTGGCTGGAGCTTTTGCTTTATAGCTGAAAGAAGTATGTGTTCTAAAGGTCTCTTTTGTAATAACATTGTAACAGGCTTGCTAGGCCTGAAAATGTGTAGTGCACTATGCCCTTTAGGGACTGACTATATGGTAATACTGCAGTGCTCTCTGCCATTTACTTTACTTTTCATGTGATTATGCCCTCTAGGAGCTGGCGGTATGTTTACATGACCATGTTTATTCCAAATGCTAATTTTATTTCAATGCTGTCTTGGGGATGTCCTGACCATTACAGTCTAATGTCAAGTGTATGAAAGCATGCACAAACACAGTTTATTTCTGATAAAGGTTTAATGTGCTGCATTAATAAATATTTATAAGGTCCCAAAGGTGAGACCTATTGTCTATGCTAATGCTTGCTTATGTAGTCAATGAACTAAATCATCTCTCCAAGCACTCAAATTTCAGGTCACTTCTGTCACATTTTCATTTAAACCTGTAGGAAATCGACTTTAAAAAAGTAGACAAGAAATTGTTTCCCATCTAACCCGTCACCAGAAGTGAAAGCAAAATCGCTGTTTTTTTAAAAAGATAATATACAAAAATAGCTTAATTTGGAAGAGCTCTGTCTTTGAATAGAAAGGAATTATTTTTAAGCAGATCTGATCAGTGTGCACAAGCTTCTTGCAGTCATTCAAAGTGAAAGGAGCAAATGCGAAAAGTATTCTGACACATTGCCCTAGGCAATATGTTGTGTTGCACAGTAGCAACACGTTAAGGACAGTACAGTAGACCATGAAGTAGAGGCTACTGACCAAAAGCCTGTGTATGTATGGATGTATGTATAGTATGTATGATTTGCTTTGGTGGGGCAACAGTCTGACATGACAGTTAAAGCTTCCTGAAAGGCCAGACCTAAGAAGAACACACCTGAGTAGCCCACCGGCTGTTGTCAAGCGCAAGCATAATTCCAGGTAGGTTATCTGGGCTGGATGCCCAAGTCAAACACATTTGTTCACTAATCAGCGCGATAGCCGAGGGGTTAGTCTTTTGCCATAAGTGCAGATCATATTTTTCGTCATATCTTGAAGTTGACCTTTTATAATTGTCTATGTAGCCTTCCTAAAATGACTATTTAAATGAACCAATCTAAATTTACTTGAGGGCAGGGGTAAACGATCCTTTACAGACTGATTGCCAAAAAAGTCTACTGTCAGCACTCTTACTTCTAAGAGTAAATCCCAGATTTTAATCCTACAATGCGTTCTGTTTGCCTTTACCTAACAATCCATAATGCTTCCTTAAAGTATCCAAGTCCAACGACGTGCCTAAATTATTGTTTTTATGTAAGACAATATGTAAAGATCTCTATTTAGTTTTTGCCCTTTGGCACTTAAAATCGAATCGACCTCTCAGTTATTGAGCGTCAACACCTACCAACAAGACAAGACCCCATGAACTTTTATTCCCCCACCATACCTCCTTCATGAAATGCTCATTAGTGACCACGTTTGCAACCAAGTCCTGATAAATAATCTGGTAATATAAGGCAAACCGTGTTGATCTATGGAGCGTTCTCTGAAAAAGAGTTGATTATGTCCCCAGTCCATTGGAATAACCCAATTAAAGCTGAAATTGGATACTCGCGTAGGTGGAATAAAGGCATGCACACAGTTTTCGATTCATGGATGAAATTGAAGCAGGAAAGTTAATTAAAACTGTTGCTGTGCTTGGCACCCACCTTCGTAGACTATCTTGGCGAGAAAAAGAGGTTTGATGCGCATCAGTGTGTCTCATAGCGCGTACAAGTTTTGCAGTGCATACTGCTGTTTACGGCTAATCAGTAGTGCCTGTGAGTGTTGAATAGTCTCAACATGTCCCAGATGTGCAACTAGGAGATCTTTAAAAAGAAGGGATCCCAAGAGATGTTAAGTGTAATTAACTTACTGTGGACCTGCTGATGTGCTCGAAATTGCCTTTTGTCTTCAGACACTGGAAAAAGGCATTGTCCTGCCATACTTCTTTGGGAATGTAGGAGTTGGGTTTTGGGGTGAATGTACTAGAAGAAGACATGGTAGGGAGGAGCCAGGGAACGAGTGGCAATTGAATGCTTCTGTATAGATAGTAGCCACAAATGCAGTCTAGCTGGACAAAGCGTAACTCATAGATGTCTGTTCGCCAAAATGCCTTGAGTAGAGAAAGTGGCCTCACACACTATTTGCCTTCTTCCCTCTGTGTCCTTTTCAGTACTGTATTGCAGCTCCCAGTCTTTCTCAGGTGTGATGTCCACCATATACAATGCCCTGCGAGTTCAGCCGGTTATTTTCCTCTCAAGAATTGCTTTGCTCGATGAGGTCTGAATACCTTCTAGATATCACACACCAAAGCCACTTACAAGTCACCTCTGGAAGCACCTGCTGGGGTGTATCGAGTTAACCCCTGCCATTCAGACCACCAGGTTTCGAATGAAAATGTTTTTCTCATGTGGCAATGCTTTAACACTGCCCAGATCGCTAGTCTCTTCACTGTGTTTATGTTCTACTTCAAGTTTTCCCCGGTCCTTTGCAAATCTTGCTCCAGGACCCATGTCTAAATGCACTAAATATTTTTGCGAAGTTTATGCACCTAAGGTATCTTTCAACCCTTCAATGCCCTTTGGAATGAGCCAAAATAAAGTGTGATTGCCTGAAATGGGTGGCTGCTGTATTTTCATATAATTTGGCAAACTTGGTGAAAAGTTACTGAGGGCTCCTTTTATTTACAATAAGGCTCAGAGCTTCAAGGCGCCCTCCTCTTTTGCACCATTAGAGAGAGAGAGACGTACTGAGAGTAGGAATCGCAGCCACTTTACCACCCACCCCTTGCCACCACTGTGCCTTTTCAATAGGTGTCTGATCTCTATATGACCCTTTCTCTGCAGCTACTGCCACTAGGGGCTGTTGTGCATGTACAGTGGGGGAATAGCGGTGGAGTTAAATTGAAAATAGAATGCTGTCATTTCACTAGCTTTTCGGAAACAGTAGTATGTTTCCTCCGGGTATTTCTTGCATGTGTGACTGCTCAAACAGAAGAACATCTCTTTCAAAATAGCTGCTCAAAATACCCTTTCAAGTCAGCGGTGCTTTGCAAGAGCCCGCTGAAGTGCCTGGCTGCTGCGCCTTTTGTAAGGACACCCCCGTCTTCAGGCAGGCACCACGTGTGCCCTGTTCAAAGCCGGTGGAAAGCAGGATACTTGAATCGTGTATTGATTAATGTACCCTGCCGAAAGCACGAGCATGCGCTTTGTAGCGCAAGTTAAGGGGCGGAGGGCTGGGGAGGACACCACCTGTAAACACTTTACCACACAGGTCTTTAGAATGCAGTGAGCAAGGTGGTATGAAACCTTTCACCTCTGCAGGGCGTTGTAATGTGGAATGTCTGTCCTGTTCCGTCATGTATGTCTGTAGGGTGGTGAAATATGCTTATGTCGTTGTGTTCTTGGACGTGGAGTGGAGGCCTCCGTACACTGCCTGCCCAGAGCTGCAGGTCTGCCACCCCAGATGTGCAGCCTTGCACGCAGCCGAGGAGTGAAGATGTACGCCTGTCACGCCTCATGGATGGCCAGTAGGTCACATGTACACGTCAGACTGGTCAAGAGCCACCAAACTCCTGTAGTGTGACATGTAGTTAACAACTGGAGCCTGAATCATCGAAGGGTCCAAGTACAGAAGCGTGTGCTGCGAGTGACCTGCTATCCTGGAGTCCAGCGTACAATGCTAACGATTCAAGGTACAGGGGCAGGAAGGTCACATAGACATGTACTTGTGCTGTGGAGCACAGTTGAAGCAGTTGGAGACTAATAGAAGACTTTGACTTGTAAATACTTGTAAGGTACTTCATATGGAACAACTAAATTTTGCATATGGTGTATTTTGTACTAATGATAGTACTGAGAAACAACAGTGTACGCGTGCGCTGATGCCTGTCTGCTTCCCAAGTGCCAGGAGCTACACCCCACATAATGTGTAGTAACTTCACATACCCACACGTCTTTTTTGCCCATGCCAAGGGAGCAAGAAGCCCCCCGGGAACAATAAGAGGATGTATGTAGGGGTATCTTTTGGATTGGTGCTGGAATGGTAATACGATGACTGTAAACGGGCAGCTATATTCCATAACTTTAGGGGCTGAGGTTCAAAGGACGTACTAACATATTCCAGAGGAAGACGATGAAGGGGGTGGGGAGCATGAAATAGTTTGTTCCTGCTTGACATCAACTTTGATGAAAATACCGTTGTAATAATTTAAGGAGATTTCATTTTTTTTTTAGAAGACAAGTGCCCAATGGAAACATTGCTCAATAATGGGGGTGTATTGAGGGCGCGGTGGTTATTTTGTAAACTTACTGCTGTTGTAGATTGGCATATTGATGATCTGCAGCATTGAAAGCACATGAACTGGAGCAAGAAAAGCAGCCCTGGTCTGCGAGTAATTAGGCTTTGCAGGTAATGATTGAAAGGTCAGGAGCATTGAGTGCTGTCGTAGGGTGTGAGGAGCAAGAAACATTTGGGGAAAGAGATGGTAGGCTTTGTGATGGGAAAATGAAAGTACACCAGGAAGTAGTAGACACTCGAGATCTAGAGTTCATAAAAGGAGCGGGTTAGATGTGTCGTGCTGGTGTGTTGTTGCTGCAGCGGCACCAGGCACACTTTGTAAAGGATGTGAGATGAATCGAGGGAGAAGTGTATAAAGTGCAGGAGGGAGAATTATTTCAGCTGCGTGTGTAAAGCAGATGATGTCCATGAGGTCACGTGTGAAGAGAAAGGTGACACAGATGACGCACTGTGAATCTTTTGCAGGTGAAACATTTGTAGACTGAAATTAGAGCACACATCAGTGTGATGGGTCTTGGTACAGTGGACAATGTTCTAACCAACTCTGGTTCGCTAAACACAGATGTGTCCATTGAGGTGTTCATCGAAGTGCTGTGGAGTGATCAGAGCCTGACAGGTTGGGTGTCGTTAATGCTGGTAGCACCTCCATAGGAAGGCACATGAGAGGAAGCTCAAATAGTTATTGAAGGGGGGCTTATAATGGAGGAAAGATGATGATAATCTTGTGGTCAAGGTTTGCTATATACACTATTTTTATACAAGCTGACTTAGGTTTTAAACATGATTTGCAGTGGATCCAGATGTGTTCGGGTAAGGTCTGGAAACACTGAAAGGCTTCCACAGAATTTTTTTTTTAATGTTTTTTTTTTTAGAAGTGGTGCACAAGGTGAGAAATGGGCCCATTATTGGAGATAAGCCATTGTGGTGGAACTTAGGAGTTTGGAAATAGTGCCAATAGAGACATTCTAATGGCTCACACGTAATTGCTCAGAAGTCCTAAGGTGGTATATAGTTATATGTGTGGATTTGAGGGGACTTAACATCTTAGACTTACCAACATCACTTACCTAATGTCAATTAAATGTGCTGTTCCACTCCTTTCACTGAGGGTTGGAAGTTCAGTCTACTTTGTTTCATCAGCATTCCACTAAATGAATTTACATACTCTTTTAAAGCCTTAATCTTTTGCTCTGCTGAATGCTTCCTTTAGGCCGGTCAGTAGGCTTGTCAGTTGGTGTTGTCCTTATTTCATTACCAGGTGGTGAGGAGTCGACAGGAGCACTTGATTCAGACATTGTGAAGGCAGAGGAAGATAGAAGTTTGTGTCTGAGCAGAGAATGTTGACCTGCAGCTGTGGCCTGCAGATCATTTCAGTGGTGGGTTCCCTTTCAAAGTGCAGTCTGATCATAAGTCTCACATCATTTGAAAAATAGATTGCTGCCTCGTGTATCCTATGGTGGTTCTGCCAGTGCAAAGTTTTCGGCTGGAGTGCAAAAATGAGAAATGTTAAATCATTTTTCTTGAGTGTATCTGGATGTGAAATGGGGGACACGGGCACGAACAAAAGTCACTGGAATGCTTGGGTTCCTAGTATCAGACTGATAGCCATTTGGAAAATGGAGTTGTAAGGATGTTGAAGATGATGAGTTTTTGCAGTCAGCCAATAGGTACATTAAGATGACCAGCATCATTAATAGGAGTGTAAAGGATTGTAGGTGATAGAGCCAATTAAGTCTCAGGGTTTACATCTCTTCCTGTACATCTGAGAGATAGAACTATTGATGTGGCTTATGTGCTTCATATCCATAGACACGTAACCAAGCAGCGGGTTGAGAGAAAGTGGTTGATCACCCTGAGTGTCTTCTGGGATTGAAATGACAGCGTCTATAGTGTGTAAGTTCAGTGAAAATGTTCTAAGATACAACTCCGTACATTCTCATGCATTGGTGCCTTAGCATGACCAATACGTTTGGATGCGGTGACTTTGTATAACATGTCATGCTTTGTGATTGTCTTATACTATTTGAGGAAATGGATTGAGTTTAACATTGCCAGAGAGCTGAATTTTACGACTACTGTGAATGTGTTTTTAGAGACTTTTTGTCTGTGTGAGCACTAAAAGTCAAAATCACTGATAACGCTGCTCAGCTCGTCTTGGAATAAATTATAGTTTTTGGTAGGTAGTCCACTGGTCACCGAAGCCAGACCGAGTATATGAATTGTAAGGAGGTGGTGGTGGAGACTATGACTACGCACTGTACCAAGAATCTATCACCGACATCAGTTGGTCTAGAAACCGGAGCAGAAGGTGTGCTGACAGCTGTATATTTTGACTGACGAATGGGAGGAAAGTTTGTGAAAATCAGAAGCACAGATGCTGCATGTCAAAGAAAAGATTCTTACTAAATTGTTGCTTCATTGATATCCTTGGCATTTCAATTGTTCATGAACTACTCTTTCTTAATTACCGCTCTGCTTCTGTTGCTCAGTAACAGATACCTATGTATTTAAAGTACAATATGCAAATTTGCACTTATTTTGTGGTTGTTGTGTAAATTTGTCAACATGTAAAACTGAGTTTGCATATTTTTGGCAGAGACAAAATAATTGTGAATGTTGAAGATGGATATTCTAAGTTGGAGGATAGATACTTTTGGGAACACATATTATGGTAGTGGTTATGGGGTGCATCAGTATAGATCCTGTGAAAGGTTCTAAGACCACTCTACGCAGAAGAATGTGGTTGAAGCGGGGGGAAACTGCAGTGCTGAAAAATGTGTTTGCTACCTTTAATTCTAGATTCTGTGGTTCTGTGTTATACTGTACATATCGTTTTGTGTCCACCTTATCTCAATGAAGAGTGCTGTATGTTGGGAGTTTACTGAAATGCCACCTGCTAGTGATCTGTGGGTTATGCATGCATGCATGCATCAAATGGGTCCTTTTGCTAAAAGTGAATATGCCAGTTAATTGCTTGTGCCCGATACAGTATCAATTTACCTCTGATTTTCAAAGTCCCAGCCTCCTTTATCCTGATGTTACAAGGGAAAATGTGAGAGGCTTTGGCACAATCAGCCATATCTTTTTTTAAAATGGCAGAGGCTTACCCGATGGGTCACTGACTACCTGGAGCTAGCGCCTGGATGCCACTCTTCTACCTAGCACATTATTTTAATTGCAGCTGATAGACGATTATCTACAGTCATAAGAACACAGAATAAGTTTAAAAAGGGGTGCCTTTTAGCCCCTTATTGTTCTCATATTTATAAACGTTGCCTGTAATTGTTTGTACAACTGAACAATTTTTCTTCAAACTTAAGTTTCTGACCTTTACACTTGTCCATGTATGCAGACAGTGTTATACATGACCTTACACTATTTGGAGTACAAAATGGCTTAGTTGAATTACTTTGTTTTGTGTAATTAGACATTGTATATGGAAAAAAAAAACAAGATTCTTTTATTATAATTTTGCTGAGGTCTATCTTTATCAATAAATGAATTGAACTGCCCCTTTGTCCACTGTAGGTCCAGAAGTGCAGGGTCCAGGCCAGATTTTCAGGATGGTCACTGGCTAGTTACTGTATGTAAATCTCTAATGTGTGTAACCTTTGAACCTCAGTTTTACTTCCCAAGGTAAATGGTTTGCTAGAGTTCCATCTGTGTGTGCATGTGCTGATGACTTGGACTGTTCCTCATGCTTTCATCGGTCTGACAAGCTTTCAATGTTGTAGTTGTTGTTTCCTGGATTAGGAAATTCTAATATATTATTGCGATATGTCCGTTGGATAGCCACTAGTTCCAGATGCAAGCCAGATTTTGAGGAGATCCATTGACTGTGGTTTGCACTTGGGATCACCATGAGACGGACTAGTGCATTGTCTAGACACTGGACGTGAATTCGGCCATCCTGGGCCTATGTTGGACAACTATGGTCTAGTGTTTCTTGTTTGTAAGGCACACGGACGGATCGTCTAAACCTCTGTGATCACTAGGATGGAATTGTAGAAGTGAGCATGGTTGTATGTTCCAGGACTTGCCTTAATGAAGGCTTCAACAGTTCTCTGTGGCTGCACAAGTGTGTCAGGTATCCCAGCTCAACCTAAAACTTGGCTAGTGTGACATCACTAGTGTGTGTACTGGGAGTACGAGACGGACAGTGTTGACGGCCCTTGTGACCATCTAGGGGTCCCTAGCTCCCAACAAGCATTGCAGCGCCTCAGAGGAGTCTCTGGTCTTCCTTACACACTAGGCTGGCAGGCACTGGCTCTTTTACACGCGTGAGCTGTGCTTATGTTTCTCTCAGCATCCTAACTAGGGCATGTATGTATGTATGTAATTAACCCCTTGTTCGTATAGACGGCTGTTAATCGCAGGTTTTAACTGTGTAGTTCCGATCTGCATGTTGGGATGTAAAGATTGGGGTCTACAAACGCCCCATTTCTTTGTCGAGTGTATATAAGTGGATATTTTGAGCAGTGTGACCTGGTCTGTGCTGACAGCCTACAGTAAGGGGCAGGAGTCTGTGCGCGCCCATCTTGCACAGTGTGTCCATTTCGGCAGAACTTGTCATAGACTAACAAATGCACCTTACAGCAAGCTGGTGAAGTGAACACCGTTACTAGGTGTTTGTTACCTCGCCTCGCCTCGCCTCACCTCACCTCACCTCACCTCACATCTGTGATACCTACAATGACTTTGTTCCAGGAAAGGCAGAAAGGGATGCTGAAAGGCTTTATTGCTTCCATGACTTATGATGACCATCTGTCTAACATGCGACCAGACTAAAAAACAAATTTTCTGTCTCCCTTCGATGAAATTACTCTTGAGGATTGCAAACCTTGGCTTTGCAGAATGATGTCCACATTTGCAGTTTAAACCCAATTTGTCTGAAGCTTTGATGTGCATGCTGAGGTGTAAAGAACGGAGGCCTGGCATGTAATGCGACGATTACAGCGACTGCCACTTCATTTGTAAGTTTATTAAACCAGCAGGCTTGCCTTTATCTCCACTCCACCCTCCACGCTCGTTTTTCAACCACCGACCGCCCCCTCCCTGCCTTCTCCAGGAAAGGGCTGATTCGAAGAAGTTTTCAGCGGCTGAGCCCGGCTGCCCCTCGTCTCCCAGGGAGATTAGCTTCCATTTAAGCGGGTTCGCTTTACTTTGTTGCCGGTGCGATTATTAATTTTTATTTTCCCTATGCCTGTGGGAGTGTGATACAGCATGTTTAAGAGCCCCGCGCTCTGATTAGCTGCAATATCAAATTCCTGGCTGTATTAACTTCCACTACTCAAGATGACGGAGTTTGAAGTTGCTAAATAAAAGCAAAAAAAGAAAAAATACTTTTTGTTTTATTGTTCAATTTGTGTATGTCGTGATGGTCTGAATTCCAGAACTTCCCTGTGTTGTGTTATTACCACTTGACGAGTGCGCGATCTGTCACTGCTAAGGGCTGGTGGGACTCCCAGTAGTTCACGAAGGACTTTCCAAAGGTGCAAAACCTTTCCACCGCACACCTGAGCCAGACGCAGCGTGTAACAAGGTGTGTACTGTGTCCGTCATCTTAGCGCCGTTTTCAAGCAACCGATTAGTGTTACTCATATTATCCATTTCATTTATTAATTCAGCCGGTTCGGCGTAAACGTAGTTTTTCCAGGGATGGGTAACATTATGTGGCACAAAAAACAATCTCAGTCGACATCCCACCAGCTCTTTTATCTTCAAAAAGCCTTTTTAAATGTTTTTGAACGTCAAGTAACTCTGTGCCAGGGCCATCGCTGCGCGGGCATACAATGTGAACAGGGTCCATGTGTCTTATCAGCGAAGAGTCTGACAATCTGGGATGGTTCCAGCCTTCATGGGCAAATGATCAACAACCCTGATTTTAAGAAGCTGGTGACTTGGTGCGTCTACTAAACTTCACGGTGCGCAAGTGGTGGGAGATGGCATTGCTGGCCTCTATTAATCTGAAACTTTCTTGCCTAAGGCTGTGTGCCTTCTCTAATCAGGGACAGCTTAAGGATTTTGGGACCCTGGGCCAAATATATTTGGGGCCGTGCCTGTTCAGAGTACCTTTAAATTTATGATCCAGGTCTTTTGTGTTCTTTGGTCACGTCACTGACCGTGCACAGGCACACTCGTCAAAAACTAAAAGGGTTTACATTTAATATTCAGGGATAGTGGTATGTGTTTTCAATGCCTAACACAGCAGTAACTCAGACATAATACTGCAAATAATCTTTGTAACACCCCCCAACTTCTCATATGAAAAGTCATGTTTTATTAACAGAAACGTTTTTTTGGCTGTTGCATAAAACAAAAATACAAAATTTATCTGAAAAAAGTCTGTATTAGACGCTCACATAACCCACCTTAGAAATAAATGCGTGGAAGTGCCATTTAAAGCAATCTGTTTAAGTATTATTCAAGGTCATCAGGGCAAGACTCACTGCAGAACAGAGCCACATCTTTCAAGGGGCTCCTGGGAAGGCTGGAGCCCTGGGCCAGAGCCCACTTTGCCCGTTAAAAGGCTTCTGTCTAATTATTTAACTGCTTTACTTTTCATTGCTATCATGTGTGTCTCTTCTGAGGCACAGGTCCCGACCTTTCTTCCTTCTTTATGTGAGTAGAAGGCTTCCAGTCTGCATCTGTCATTTCCCTCATCATACGTAAGCACTTACACCTGGGGCTTCACCTTCTGGCATCTCTGACAAGTGGGCTTATCCGTGTGACTGGTAAGAGTTTACAAGATTCAGGCACTACAGTCTCAATCGCTTCATAGTGTGCATGTAGAGGTCTGTTGCAACTATCTTAGTGTAAGGTTAGATTGTCAGGTTTCTGAAAAACTATTTGCATCTGTGGGTAAAGCATGATCTGCAATGGTTGCAGAGCAGAAGTCGACATGTATATTGCACAAAACTACCAGGATGTCTTTATATGTAACCCTTTCTTTGCCTTTGTGGAGTCTACCAGTTTCTCAGATGGGGGTTTCTTGGCTGACAAAGCACACAATTGGTCTCTTGACCTAGTCTTCCAGTTAGGGCCTGAGTTCCACATTTGAAACTGTTCCTTTGTTGTCCTTTGCCTCTAGAGTATTTCAAGCTCCATGGCAATTGAGTGACATTGTCATATGGCTTATTGGCATGTAGCGGACGTATCTGTGGCTCTGACCTTTGGAACATCATGCCATTGCTAAGCATCCTTCATCTCCGGATGTGGACAGGTTAAAGGTAGGCAACTTAAGTGCAGCTTGGTAGACTGCAAAACTAGAGTTCCATGGAGGGGATTTCACTCAGGAACCAGCACGTATCTATTTCCAGTTTGCATTGCCATTCAGGGACTTTGTAAGCCAACGTTTTTCAGAAATGGCAAACACCATCTAATTTAGACCGTCCCTCCATTTCCTATAATTACTATTTTAGGCACATTGAACCTGGCTTAGAAAACTACAACCAAGTGTGTCTGTAGTTTTAGTTCAGAATACTGGTGTGATTGTATCTCCTGTGTTACCCAAATCTATAGGCAAAACCCTCACTCTGCATCTCAATTTTTAGATGTGGATCCAGAAAGTACAGAGTGCAAGTACTAATGCTTTTCCGATAATTACTTACAAGTGATCACATATGCCAAAAAGCAATGAACCACTAAAGTGTGTGGTTTCAAAATAGATGGATTTCTGCCATTGTTGTTGGGATTCTGGGAGACATTGTAGACAATAATACTCCGAACCCCTCGAGCAAAAACTTCCCTGTTACTCATGCTGACCCATTTATAAGTGTGTGTGTTATACATGAAGCCACTATAAAGAACACAAGATATTCAGGTGTCAATTATGAGGAAGTGTGGGTGCGAGTATCGGTGGAGGAAGCCTGATACATGTGCTATTTTTATAGTAAAATTTGGGAGAGTTGTATACTGCTGCCATTCGACTTCTCTGCTCCAAGCAGCTAATCCATGGTATCATTTGATCAGGGAAGAGTTATGGGGGGGGGGGGTACATGCCAGACAACTCGAGCTTCGCTCCTTTTTGTTTGATGTTGCATGCAGCACCTTGGTGACACACAACTGTTATCGAAAGCTGCGTACCCCTAATTTTATATGTTAAGCCTCATTAATTGTTTCAGACGGTCTGGGTGATAATTGTCACTAGCTTGTGTTTTTTCGTCAAATTCATTTAAATGTAACTCTCTCAAGAAAAAAAAAGAAAAAAACGACCTCACATTCAGGTGCAACTTTACTCCGCAAGCATTTTCACCATTTTGCCTTTTGTGCTAATAACATCAGGTGGTGGGCCGTCTTCTCTTTATTTGCATTTTTGGCAATTTTAAATAGCGTTTCCTCAATGTCCTAGAAAGATACACCCCTCCCAGGGACACTTTAAAGCGTGTTAATATACAAAACACAAAAATACGGATCATGCCTTCTCCAGAGTTCTCTCCATCATGCCAAGTTGTGTATCTTTGAGGAACCACTGCTTCCTAGACGCCCATGTATAGCTTCTTGAGGAACCGTGGCTCCCCCTACACACACAGATGTTTGGGGATCCGCTGCTTCCCTTACACACAGATCTGGTTGCGGCACTGCAGCTTCCCTTACACACAGACAGCAGGTTGAAGAACCTCTGCTCTCCTTGCTCCCATACATGGGTGTTTGAGGAACCACTGCTCCCCTTACACATAGATCTGTTCGAGGCGCCCCAGCTTTCCTTACACTCCGACAGCAGGCCGAGGAACCTCTGCTCTCCTTGCTCCCATACATGGGTGTTGGAGGGACCACTACTCCGCTAACACTGAAAGCTGCTCAGTTCCTCTCTTTAGTTTCTCTGCTTCTGGGAAACAGACTTTTAGTGGCCTTAATTGCCGGCGCTATTGCTTTGGAAACAACAATCATTGAGATCGACTAAGGAAAGATATTGATTCCCTCTGGGTCACGGGCAGGAAATATCGGCAGCAGCTTGTCAGCGCAGAGAAGAAGCAGGAAGATCAAAACAAGGAAATAAATATTCCGCCAAGGAAAGGGAAAAAGCTCAGTCAGGATATAAATCCCAGCGCGCTGCCTCCTCCTCCGGCCAGCGTCCTCCTTCTGCTCAGTGCTTCCAAATAAGGTCCATTGGCCTGATGTTAATATGTTCAATTTGCGCTGGGCGGTGTTTTCCTTTCAGTTGTTGCAGCCAAAGCTAAGGGTGAAAAATTATAAAGAAGATATTGGCGTCCATTCTGGTTTTAGTAGGGGAGTGTGTGTGTATCTGTGTCTCGGTGTAGTGAGTAACTCCTCTGGCCTTAGGCAAGTTGAAGATCAAGTTGAAAACCTCTGACGATGGTTTGACCAACATGAGCATCTTAAGAATAAGCACCTAACACCAAAGGGACAAGTAAAGATAAGACAACAAAACGACTCTGTCTCCAGAGACACCACATTGTAGTCCCAAGGACATCTTAGGGATTTTGGATGGCCTAGGCCAAACATATTTTGGGGGCCCCCTTTTCGGAACAGCTTTGAACTGAAAGGGTGAGTAGCTTTTAAGCTCCCCTCTCCTTATTCCTTTCTTTATCCCACAACCAGTTAGAAACAAGACTAGAGTGCAACTGTACCAGGGCATTTGGGCCTCTGCTGTGGGTAGTGCTCCTCTGCTAAATACCTTTGCAAACAGGTTTGGGAGTATAAAGGATTTATTTATATGGTGAGCATAAACTGTCGATACCAGCTGATGCTTAACCCCTTTTAGGACCTCTAGGAGATTTACAGGAAGAAAATCATATTGCGGCTCGACTTTAGCAGGCACTACAAACTTCTCTCAATTATCTGGTCTCTGGAGTTCAACTCATGTGCAGTCAAACTTCTTTATGCCCAACCTTCTTTTTGCCCAACCTTTTCTGAAAGACACTCAAGTGGAGCGTGTCCACACTGCATATGCATGATTGTGTCCAGGCAAAACATGGGAGTATCCAATTCCTCTTCAAGAACTTTGGGGTCTGTATTGTCCATTGTCCTCTAATACACAGTACAAGATCTCTGGCTTAGAAATGAGATAATTGGAACTTAGGGCAAGTCCATGTGCTGAGACGTGTCATTCTTTACAAGTAAAAAGTAAGAACAGGAAATCTTTCACCATTACAGAGTGTAACTTTCACTTCTGAATAATAAATTTGTCATGTTTTCTAACGTTTCATATTTCTTTTTTAGATCATTATAAAGTTTTGATTCATATTTCACTTCTCTGTAATGTTTCATCACTGTTTCACATAGCCATTGGTATTTTCCAGAGTACCCATACCCTATGCATTTTGTGACGTGTCCTTTCTTCAGCTGTAGATAACTATTCTCTGGAATTAAAATCAAACATATGGCACCCATTAAAGAAAAATCGAACTCACAAATTTTTTCTCAGATGTTCATCAAACCCAGCCCAACCCCACAGTTCATTAGTATGCTATCATTTCTGTAATCTTTCTCAGTTGCTTTGTTGCATAGGTTCTCAATAACTTAATGAGACTACTGGATTCGGGTGGCAGAATCACCCGTACTGTGGCGGACTGAGTCTGAACTCACTACAGGTGACACCTGTCGGCCTAAACCGGGTTTTGTTCCAGCTAACTAGCAGTGCCTCATCTCCACCATAGAGAAGGGATGATTAGGCAACCAAGCGCATGACACAATTGACTCCTCAGGGAAACTGTGGTCACTCAAATCTCATCCGTTTCTCTCAGTTAAATTAGCCTCACATATGCAGGGACAGTCAGAGGCAGAGTATAGTTCAATAAGGTTTATTTAAGTAACTGCATCTTAGATAATAAAGCAAGTATTGCAATAACTAGGACGATGAAACATGACAGGATTCAAATTGTGACAAGGAGAGTGAAACATAAAAATAACGCTACAATATTGTCACTAAAATCGTTAAGAATAGCTCCTACCTAGGCTATGTTAGAGCACAGCATGTTACGCTCTAATTCTGCCCTTCAGGTTCCCCTGGGAAGACATCATCCCTCATACCTGAGCAAGAGGCCTGTAGTCTACATAAGCAGCGAAGCAATCAGCATACAGTCGTGGCCCTCTGGCTGGAATCTCCCCCTAACGTACATGGGTCAAATTAGTGTTTTATAATAAAACAGCTGATGTTCCAAGAAAGGATCCCCATGTAAGAGTGTTTATGTTTCTGTGAACATTAGAGACAAAGCGTACCACTTTTGCCCGCAAACTTTCTTATTACAGCCTTGAGAAAAGCACAGAGTGAAAGAAATGTCAGGTTTAGGAACACAGTTCTGGCATAGGCAAAGAACAGCTAGATAGAGAAAATAAAACAAGACCACAAATGTGGCTATTGTTAGAATAATATGAATATAACATATCTAGGTTAAAGTGCACAGCGGCAGGCCTAGTTTGATAAAATAACGTGTATGAAGCTTTAACTAAAATGGCCACACAACAGCTTAATACAACTTCTGTTTCGTATTTACCTTTGATCTCTTCGCCAACAAACAAACATCTCCTCATCTTCCTTCACAGAAATGAAATTTTCATCACATGATTACCAAGTTATTTTTACTATTTGTATTGTAGACTTTGTCCACCGTTTCTCAGTACCCTTACTTTACTAAACCCATTTTATTAAGGCCCTTAGGGAAAAATAAGTGCAGAAATTTGATTTACCGTGTTTCTCTTTGCAACAGTTTCTTTTTCATATTTCCACCTTTTTTATTTTTTCCCTACCACTTCACAAATTAGACATCTTATTTGTGGGAAAGCATCCTGCATATCCACGAAATGTATTGGCACTCTTGATTTTATATATTTGGTGCTAGCCTTTTTGATGTAAGGTCTGTCCAACATAGATTTGGTTTCAAAGACGCATTTTAAAATATGAATCACATTTGTTTTAGCATGTGTCACATCAATTTTCAATGGTCTTCTTCCCCTTCATTACAGTGCCCAGTATTGTACACAGTCTCCTTTTAAAAACAAATATTTGGTATATTGTAAACAAGGGAACCTCCTTTTGGACTTCTTTGTGGGTAGCCTTCTACTTTTTAATGTATCTGGTCTTATCAACATCTGTATACAATTCTTTCTTTGATTCAAACCATTGATGGCTTCTTGATTACCGCATCTGTTGTTGGTTCATCCTTATTAATGATATTCCAATGATTCTGAATGATGTTAACTATATTGTTACTTTGTCTTGGATAAAGTAATATTATTTGCGTCTTATTTTCTATTTTGTCAATACATTTGACTATTAGTGCTTGTTTCTATTTAGGTTGCCTATTTCATCAGTTCTTTGCCAAACATAACTCTTTGATATACTCTCCTTAAAAAATATTTCTTACATTTTGTTATCTCTGATTTTATAAGTGCCATCTTCTGTATTTATTCTTTTCAACCTTAAAAATTCAGCAACAGGTAAATTATTTATCGGTTGTCTTAGACGAATACTATTAGCATTTAAAAAGCTTTGTTGTCTGTCTTTTTTACATGGAGATCAATACTGTATTTTTGACCACTCAGTTTGATATTTATTTAAGAAATTATATATATCCTATTCTCTTATATTTAATGTAAATATAACAGTTGAGAACCTCATTAGGATATTTCCAAATTGTATCAAATCTTCTTTTTTTTTTCTCCAGATGCCCAAACAATACAATACCAACAAATGAGAAGGTGGTCTATCTGTTCTTCTTTTGATAGTTTGTCTTTCTCAAGTTAATGCATAAAAAAGTTTGCACATGTTGCTTGTCCACCGAAATTTCTACTGTTTGTAGATTATTATATTGCAGAATCAATTGCTCAACTGCCTTTGTTTCTTCTTCATACGGGATATTACCACATAAGACAGTCGCATTACACGTAAAGAGTATAGCCATAGTTAAGTGTACATTTTCTCAAGACTCAGCAACCCATATGTAGTATCTTTGGTAATTGTTGGCATATAAGTTAATGACCTTTTTAAATGCTCATCCACATACATTGCGAAAATTACAAAACATGGTTCTTGACTCACTAATATTTGTCGTAGTTGATGATTTTCAGCATCCTTGTGTATTTTTGGCGCTCCATATTTTGAAATGCAGAGTTCTCAGTTATGGGAATAACATAGTGGATGATCTGTTCTCTCTTCATAAATAAAATCAGAGCACTGAAAGGCCCGATTGTAAACTGTTTATTATAAAAATCCATTCACAACCAGTGATACGAAAAAGTGCAATCACCAATTTAGAAATTGACACTTTGAACTGGGCCATTCAAAATACTTAACAGTGCACAAGTGGATTTTGGTTGAATTTGCACAACTGTACTAGTCAAACAGCACTCCAAAATGTCACTGGTCAGGGTTGTGCCATTTGTGCGAGTGTGTAGTTGAGATTCATCATTTACCCATAGAACATGTTTAATTAACCATGCATTAGTGGAACATTTAAGCTTCTACTTGTATTCTTCTCTCTCTCCCCCCGCGCCCCCCCCCCCCCCAAAAAAAAAAAAAAACCTTCATGGCTGCTGCCGCATCGTCTTTGAGACTTGTTACATCACAGACATAGCAGACATTTACAGCACCTACTCCACCTCACCTGATAGAACAATTAAACTTCTCTGTGGGTCTAATGAAGCGAGGCTGGAGACCTGCCAAGAAAAACACATAATACATACCCCAGATACAAGCCTTTTACTATTTTGCACCCAGAATATGGATAATCTTCCCTTACCTGAGGCATTTACAGTTATGAAAGATCTGCAGACACATTTCTTCAAGAAATACCACACCAACTCACAGAAGCCTTCCTTTATCATCCTCCATCTCTTAAAGTTTCATTTCATACCCGTTTCTGGCTATATATACGATCTTTCATCTAGTCCTCCAAATATTTGCACCTTTGAACTTCAACATAAAGTGCTTTGTAAATCTCACTTGAGTGTGTTCTATGTAAATGTCTCTACAGACATACCAACTTACCTAGAGTGCACAGAGACTCCATGTTCTCCTGCTGAGCTCAAAGGGTAATTGCTTTGATTTCTTGTCACTGTTACTCTGCAGCACTTGAAGCTTTGAGCTGCAGGACCCACTTGACTGATGGTCCTTTAGTGCTGTTGCTCCGAGCGTGCTGGGGACCAAAGACTTTTCACCTTCAGCAGACCATTACCTTGATCTTGATGTCATACTGGTAAGGGCTCCAGCACGTCTTCTGCCAACCAGAGTCTCTCTGACCTTATCCTGAATCATTGAAGATTTCTGTTACGGATCTGCGGAGTTGATAGTCCAAACTGGAGGCATTAAGTGAAAATGAACTGCCTTCCCTTTGTGGAAAGGGGGCGGGTCTTGGTAGAGTCTTTCTACACTGTTTAGCGCAGTGGACAGAACATTGAGATTATATTCTAGGGAAGACCTACATGGGTAGCGGTAGCATGGATTGGCAAGAAGTGTTTGCTCATTAAATCAAGCCTCCGGAATCCTTGTTGGCACACAGTTAGTGAACTGATGCAGTGTTGAGCAAACTTTCATGTTCCGCAGTCAGTAGGATCTACGCAGACACCATCTGCCAGGATGACTTAGTGAGCTGATCTGGCAAACCTAGTGGTCAGAGTTCGAGGTCCGGAACAATGGCCTAGGCCTTCCATGGTGGAGACTTGAGTGCTAGAAATTGGGTAATAATAACCTCAGTTATTTACAGCATTTAGAAAATGCAGAAGTGCTGTATTCAGGTATATTTAATGAAAGTTATTATGTTATGAAAGGTCCTCCTTCCGATTGTCTACTTAACCTTTTCACAGCAAGCACCTCCTAGTCTCGACACTGCATCCAAGCGTTTTTTCACAATAAGCCGACATACTCTCAGTGCCTTTTAAGACTCCATTTGAGAACAAACAAGCTCTACATAAGACACAGAAACTACACCACATAGGTCGCAGACCCAATTTCACTGATGCACATCATGCACAAACACTCAACTGTGCACCCACCATCCTCTGCGCAGCATGCACCACACCTGCTTATGTATACAATAGTGAACACATTCATTTCTGCCTTCCCAGCCCAAGATACATAGCCAGCATGTATATAGAAAGAATAAAATAGCTGAGGTACTTGTTCTTGTGAAATGAATAATACGCTTCCCGGTAGAGTCTAACGCGGTGTAATGTGTCGGACGCCAAGCGTTAACCGCGCCATACGTCACAGGTCGGCCTCGAAAGCTGCAGCCTGATTCTGAGAGATCCATGTCTGGGGAAGAGACAGGACAGTAGTGCGGGAGCAATTTTCAGATTGGGGTGCTGTCATCAGTGTTATATCATGAAGATGGTGAAAAATCCAAGCGTCATAGAAAGAACAAGAGTAGCAAATCAGCCGTGCCCATTCAGCAGGGGAGAGGGTGTGGCTTGTAGGCGGTGGTGCATTCTAGAACTCACTGTCATAAATATTGCTAATGCATGGTGTGGCAGCACACCACCGTCATTTACATTTTGCACAGAAATGACAACTACATTTACACAGTCATAGCTTTAGTGATAAGACTATACATCACACATATGATGATGTGTGAAAATGGGCTTTCGATGAATATTTATGATTTGCTTCTCACCGATTAAAGTGTCTTGATCCTATTAAAATATTTGTTTCCATCCCACTTCAGAATTACCAAAGAAAGTGCCTCGTTTATGCTTTCCTAACTGCTGATATATTTTTAAAATATTTATTCAGTTCATGTTTTGTTGTGTTTGAAAAAATACAACACCCTCCAGCCTTTCCTTTCACATTCAGCAAGACTGTCACATAGTTCCCTTTACAAAATCCCCTTACTTTGCAGTGAGAAAAAGAAAAGTAAATACCAATCAGTATGTTAAAAAAAGAAATAGCAATTTGGCAGAAGACAGAGCCTAACACTTGAGCTCTATGACAAGATAAAAACCGAATTTAAAGACCGGTTTATTCCTTATTCACCACCTGAACTCCAGCATGGTTATTGTATTGGTGCTGCAGCACCCTGCAACCCTACTAACAGCTCCTGTGAGGTAGGGTTTGGAGCTCATTAGCATCAGTCCAACCATTCCTAATAATAATGGCAAAAAATTGATGAACTGGCGCTATCGCGGACTGCTCACTCCGCTGCTCAGTCGAGGTGTAACTTCCAGAGGGAATTTTAATTTGCCTTCATGTATACACACGACTGCGAGGGATGATAGAGGGCGTTATTTTGTGTATGTGTCCTATCCACAGCTTCCTTCACAGATGGTGTGCTCTTTGTCTTGTTACTGGTTCCCGCTTTACGTGAAGCACAGCCCACTTCCCGTATCCCACAGTGCATCACACAGAATCTGGTAACGTAAACATAAAGCTTTGTCTATAACCACACACTCCAGTCCGAGGTACCACAATGTATTCATCTAACCTGACTTTGACTTGATACGAGCATTGGTTTTTCTTGGGAGCTATGAAACCTGGCACTGGAAAGGACAGATGGGGAACAGCTTTTCAGCGGGTGGCTGTTTCAGTGGCTGGGCCTTCATGGTGGTCTTTGTCAAATAGCTACATGTTGCAGGTACAAGGCAGTCTTACCATACGTCACTGACTCACCCTGGTCAGGAGTGTGATCAAGAACATAGATAGCCACGGCCACTCATGGTTGACCGCACATTGATTATACATGAAAGTAAAAAAAAAACTAAAAAAAAGTGATAGACAAAGTCTCAGGCTTCAGCTTACCATGTTCACACGGTATTGACCACACCTGACTTGTGCATGAACATAAAAACACAGAATGCCTGTCAACACCAAGCCCTTCCACCTTCCATGTTCACATACTATTGACCACACATGACCTGTGTATGAACATAAAAACACAGAATGCCTGTCACGTGCTTCCACCTTGCTGGTCACACGGTATTGACCACACATGACTTGTGCATGAACATAAAAACACAGAATGCCTGTCACTCTCACATGCTTCCACCTCCCTGGTCACACGTTATTGACCTCATGCGACTTGTGCATGAACATAAAAGCACAGAATGCATGTCACCATCACGCACTTCCACCTCCTTGGTCACACGGTATTGACCTCATGCGACTTGTGCATGAACATAAAAACACAGAATGCCTGTTACCATTATGCGCTTCCACTTCCTATGGTCACACGGTATGGACCACGCATGACTTGTGCATAAACATAAAAAAAGAGAATGCCTGTCACACGCTTCCACCTCCCTGGTCACACTATGTTGACCACACATGGCTTGTGCATGAACGTAAAAGGACAGAATGCCTGTCACCGTCATGCGCTTCTAGCAGACTGCAGTAGCCTTGCTGTGGCATCTGGGAAGGAGAGCAGAGTCGTGCCAGGACAGGAATGAGCACTTAGTTGATGAATGTTTCAGAACATCGAGTTGGGATCTGAACACAGAAGAGAGAGGCTGGGGCGTGACAGCTGTTACTGAATCGAGCATACAGGCCTGCTGGCAAAATGCATCCGCTTATATGATATCTGGGCGTCGTGTCTTCTGTTTTCATAATTGTGTAGATGGTGTCTGCATAAATCTTCTCTCGACACCTCCGGCGAAAGCAGCCGTGTTCGGGATGGCAGCCTGTCTCTGGGGAGGCCTGATATGCAGGAGAGGTGATGAGTAGCAGGATTGCCTAAAAGGGGACAGCGCTGCTCCCAGCTTTAAGAAGTGGTGACCGTGCATAGAGGCTCACAGTATGCCGTGTGACGCTCCTCTTGCTGTATGGGACAGAGAGCGTGCACGTACCATCAACATGCACAGGTGGAGGTCAGCACCCAAGTGACGTCTTCCTCAGAATGTGATGTGTGGTGGATGTTTTACATGCATGGTATGGACATGCAGCCGTGCTTCAGAAGGTCTGGGTTCCATGCTTCCAACCCTGGGCCTTCCTTTTACAAATCCTTGCCACCAGCCAGCTACCTTACTCCAGTTAGCTAAATGGAAGCAAACCAAGAGCACAGCTGCCAAGAAGCATTCAAATGTCAAATGAAAGCAAAGGAGCGGGATGCTGGTGTCCTGGCAACATAGAGTGAGCTGGCTACCCTAGAAACATGCCTTGTATAGCTCTTCAGGCAGCCATTTTGTCTACCTCTTGCAAGGATGGAGATGGGGACCCTTTCATTTTGAATCATATCAGCAGTTGGCCTCTTACTGCACTCAGAAGCAGACACTCCTCCAAGGACACTGGTAGACCAAGCTTCTGTTCTCTCACCTCTTCTGTTTAGAGCAGACAGTGGTAGAGGTCCTTGTTTTCTCCAACAGCAATATGGCTTCATTAGGAAAATAGCAGTGGTGTTTGCCTGCAGTCCAGGTTGACGACCAGGCCCGTAAAAGGCTAATATTTAAGGACAGTATAATACTCATGTGTAGGGAGATGTAACCTGCTCGTCCCAACCTTCAGCAGTTACTATCAGTGTGATAATGGGTGATTCTCCAAGGACTAAGGCTAACATAGTCCGTGTTACACAAGGTCCAAATAGTACGAGTAGCTTGAGCGGCAAATCAGTGTAGATCTAGGACACACGCATCCTTGGAAAAAACGTAGTAAAAAAGAAAAGTGGAACAAAATACTCCTCTTCTCTGAATAAAGGCTGTGAACTCACCCCTACCCCCCCCCCCCCCCCCCTCCCAACCCGGTGGTCAGTGCTCACAACGGATGGCTTCAGATATTTGAGTGCAGTACATTAAAATCACAGTCTAGTATTAAGAAGTAGTAGCCAATGGTACAAAAATGTGGTAAGGTGCACATTCTTCTCTGGGTAAGATCTTCTGCTAAGCCACTTGCAGCCTGATTTGTGTGGCACACAATACACCAGGCATATTTTGCAGTCCCCTTAAGCCAATAAAACAATAAATTAGTGGCACATATTGTAATCTTGGTGTAATTAAAGCAGAAGGCTGGCATCCAGGCTTTTGGTTCTACTTTCAACTAAACCCAATGTTTCACTTAGTGGACTTGATGTGTGAGTCCACTTGAAGTACTCCATGTTTTTTGTTGTTTTGCTTGGTGATTTCCATTCTCTGCTACACGCTAGTGGTGGCTTATATCCGTTGTAGAGGTATGACTACTTCCTCATCACCAGGATTTGGGAGACTGACCGAGGGTGCTGAGACTAGAAATACGCGTAGCCATTTTTTCTTTACCCTGTACTGTGATGTCGTCAAACCTTGTTTGCTTAAAATCCACTTATTCCCACTAGTTTTGTTTTTTCTGTCCTCATCAGTGTGTCTGGGATTAAACACAACATAGTATGCAAATGGTGTCCTTGTCGAGGGCCTCCACCCTATCGTTGACCGCATACGTTAGGGCCTGTATGAATTCCAGGTCTGTAGAGCAGCCCCTTACCTGTTTCACTCTTGTCTGGCTGCAAAATAACTCAGCCTAAACAGCTTCCTGAAGTAACCGAAAAGTGACCACACAGCACTCTACAAAACTCCACATTAAATAAATATATAAACAAGGGCACTACCCGAGCACAAACATTTCACTGGTTTGACCTCCTAGACTGATCTGCTTCCAATCAACATCCTGTGGCCTGCCGAGGTCTGATCTTCTAAGGAGGAGCCGAAGGTAGCAAACATTGTAATCAGAAATGCGGCACCATCTCCATGGAAATCCTCATTCCCTTGGCCTGATCCTCTCTAATTTCATTGGCTGTGGTGATGATTTTAAACCTGGTACCTTGGCTTAAATGTCCTGGTCTTCCTTCCGGTGCCTCCATTTTAGGATCAAGTGCAGAGTCCTATAGGCTAGCGTTTTGTATTCTGGACTTTAGGAGGATGCATGCCCCCCTTTCAACAAGGTGACATCTGACAGGAAACAGGACTATGATATGTATTTCGAAGATGCTATGTCCACAAGACTGAGAACAGGTCCAAGATCCTGGAAGAAGCAGTGCTGCTGCGACCTGCCCCAGAATGAGAAGTTGTTCTATTTCCATGTGTGAGGAGGAGCTGTTTCCCAAGGAAATCTCAGAAAGTGAGCAGTCCATGAGGCATATTGGCGTTAGCCCAGCTGGCCAGAACTAAATCTAAGATTATTGCTACATAAAAGGGTATTGAATCTTTATGACGCTTTCCGCGACAGGTTGTGGTGAGCCTATACTGCTCTGACCCATCTCATTCCATCCCTAACTTTGGCAATATCCATATCAGCCCTTTTTCAGCCCAGGCAACACACTTGTCTAACTCTTTTACCATTTGTTCCTTGTTGGCTGGTCTTTTTGTATCTTGGCATGTTTAGTTTCCTTCCAGAGGGACAGAAAACGAGCCACAGTAAGAAGACTGAGATCTAACTTGATCCAACTGTTTGTTGCCTTGAAAGGCTCCCCAATTTTCTCCCATAGGATGGCATTGTCCACTGATGCTTATACTGTTTGAATATATCCCTTAAGCTCTTTTTGGTTGTAACTCCACACTAGACGTCCTAGAACATTCTAATTTGTGTGGTAGTTTAACTGCTCCAAATTATCTAGTTGTAAATAACCCCAATTTGATCTTGCTACACTTGAAGAGTCAAGTCGCCAAAGAAAGGAGTAACCATGTTGTCCAATTGTAGTGCAGTAGTACCTAAGGCCCTCTGATACCATTGGTAAACAACAGTACCGACCAATGATGTTGCAAGGTCACACTCGCTATTAAGGGTGCATTCTTGGAGAAGGATAAGAACAGCGAACTTGTGTTTGAAAGAGGGTAGCATGAAGTAACACATTGGCTAAATTTACTACTGGCGAAGATGGAAAAAAATGACAAAAGTAGAACTGTGTAAATACATGAGTATTATAATTATACAAACTTAAGGGAAATTCGACCTTTATTATTGGTGATATTACCAAATAATCTATAAATGGATCTATAAGACAAGAGAGGCACTGTTGTGTTAGCTATCCCATGCATATTGTGATTAAGACATTTAGGGAGGACGTGTTCATTTTGTCAACAAAAGGCCTCCTGACTAGTTATGAACTGACTATAGTTTATGCATCTTCTTTTGTTATCAAGGCACAGTGTTATGTAGTGTGATTACATAAGTAGCTGCCCGGGTAACATCCCCCCTAATACGTAGTTTGCATTGCAACCCATTTTCACTATCCATTCGTCCTTGAATCTGTGTATATCGTAAAGAATTGTCTTTGTTTGGGGAACACGACATGTGTTCTCAAGGGGTTCATTATAACATCTTTCATGAACCGCCATCTCACAGGGCAATGCACTGAGTTGGCTTAGTTGAGTTTCTCAACAATGAAGGTGTTTCGTGGCCTGGGGTATATGGTTCTGTGTTAATGAATGACCCCATACCTTGATTGCTTTTCTGAATGGACATATGTGTCTTGAGAATTGTCATAGTAGAATTTGCCAGAGTCATAGCTGGGACCTCGGGACTAAGCGAGCTCCCCTAATTTTAAAGTTCTGTGGTCTTGGGTCTTTCGAGTGCATATGTGCGAGGTTTATTGGTACCGGGGCGCCCCGGCCGTCTATGCTGCTTATTTCATTCTGGAGGAATGGTCCCTGATTACTGTGAAGGTTTAAGGGATGCGTGTTGCCTTTCTAATGCAAGACGGCAGGACGTTGTTGAAGCTTAATGCTTGGTGTTTGTGGTTTGGTCCTTTCGAATACACACACAGCAGAACCACCACAAAAAAACACAATTACTCTCACATGCTTCTGCAAATCCCCCTCTAAGTTTTTTTGCAGGTTTGCTGTTTTTGCGAGTTGATATTCCTCTTGCACGTTGGTGACAAAGAACGCCTCCCACTCTCATGTTCTTCTCATGTGATTCCTTCTCTAGGCTTGCATGTGGCAGGGTTCGCATCTGTTGGCTGCAACAGCATTGAACTGATGGTGGCTGTTTGCAAGCAACTCTTAGCAACGATGAGGATGAGGGTGAGAGGTTAACAGGATCTGGTGGCCATTGCTTGCTGCCTACTCCCAAAGTTCCAGGGAGGCTGTGTGTGCTACAGGAGTTACCCTTCGGTCAACAGCCCATGAGCTTTGAGAGTAATACTTAGGAAAGCATATGCTGTTATGCACGTTCATCATTTGACTGCTAACTCTGTCTTCACTGTACCGTCTTTTCTATTTTTGTTGCTGTGCTGTCTTAACTGGTGTTTTGATTTATATCCCTTCTGGATGCACTGGCACCGAATGTAAGTGCTGCCGTCAGTATTTTGCCTCTGGGGCCCATCGTGCTGAGTTACCCAGAACTAAGGTCAGCTCGGGGGCCTGCCCTGGAGCAGCTGCACATGACCCTCACTGTTGACTGAGAAGCTTTTAGGGGGGAAGGAATTAATGAAGGAGAAAACGGAGGATCCTAGAGAGGTATAATTAATCACAAGCTGGTATCTTTTCTCTTGTGAAGGAGCAGTCATTTTCTACTAAGAAATGCCTCATGGGCATTTTTTTTCCTCTTCATGGAAATGCTTGTCGCCCACCCACTCTCCCACGCACAGACATATGCATTTTCTAACTCCCTTTCTCACGACAAGAAAACTCCCAACATACAAACACCATGCACTGAAAGATATATCGTTTACTGCATGTGAAATGTTCAGGGCGCTCTTCTGCCTGTAGCAACTAAGTGATGGAGCCGGCACGGCTGACTGCAAGCATGATCCGCTTGAGCGCATCATCGCCGTGGTCTGTGCTAGGATGGGAGGCCTTCTGGTACCCTTTGGGCCAGTGAGAAGTAGAGGCATTGAGGGTGTGATGTCCTCAGCAGACACCCTCTGAGTATATACAAGTGGGTTGGCTTGGGCTA
Source organism: Pleurodeles waltl (assembly GCF_031143425.1). Taxonomy (NCBI): domain Eukaryota; kingdom Metazoa; phylum Chordata; class Amphibia; order Caudata; family Salamandridae; genus Pleurodeles; species Pleurodeles waltl. The sequence continues at coordinate 116,037,620 of NC_090449.1, read as the reverse complement.
CTGGAGGCCAAGATCCTGATAGGTTCACATGTATTATTGCCGACACCGATACGTTTCAGACCACGACAGTCATTCGGGTCAACACATAAGAGGACTAGAAAAAACGAATGATAATTTGGACCGATTTTCGTTTCAGTCTCTCATTGCTCTTGAAGGAATTACCCCCAATGCAATCTGTAAGAAGAGGATTGGCCGCTTCGTGACCAAAATGATGACACAAAAATTTCCGATTGAATGTATGGTCTGAAAATTGGACGCCAGAACATTATTAAAGAAGCGAAAGATTGAAGGTTTTTTATTTTTGTTTAGGGGACTGATGCTGACTGGAGATCACAGACTTGTATTTGAATGTACAAGAGGAGCCCAAGCATATCAGCGCACTAGCCCACTTTGTTCGTTATGATCAGACGGATATCCGTACCATCAAGAAATAGAGAGCAGTGGATACAAGGAACTAACTGAGTTTCAGTTCAGGCTGCCTGAGGGATATGTCCACAGCTCTGACATCAGAAGTAGCCGAACATAAACCGGTGCTCTTCTTCTTGTCACTGCTTGGACAGAGAAGAGAGTTAAGGGGAAATATAACATCTTATCCTTTACATACTTATGGTGCAAGGAATAAATCAGTATGATTTTTTTTTTACTTACTAAGAAATCATCTTAATAACAACTTCTGAAAGTTGGGAGCAGAGTACTCCCATTGCAGAACGTGTCACTCCAGGTGAATTCCTGCTGATGGTTATAATCCATGTTTTGATTGGTTTCTACGCGTGGGCTTGTTTTGCTGTTATTGCCCATTGGTTTTAGGCTTTATTGTGGTATTCTGCCCTGCCCGAGACCAGGGTGCGAAACTGCTTGGCTAAGTAGAAATATGGAACTTTTTGTTATCACTTCCATTGCCAATTTCTGCCCCATATGTACACCACTTTTATAACAAACCTCTGCATGACCAGCCATGTATGCGTTCTATGCTAAAGCCATCCTTTTGGCTAAAACCCTTTAGAACCCCAATCCACCTTAATCAGTGCACAGGTTTCACTGTCCCACGGTGATGTATCCTCACTGCCATTGCTGGCATCCCTATACAAAGGGATCATTACATCTTCACTAAAGTGATTGAGTGTGCATGCAGGGGGCTGTGAGGCTGATACAAGCCTTGGAAGAAGCTGCCATTGTGTCTTCGTCTTTCTGCATTTAAAATGTAATCGGTGGTAACGCAGCTGAGTCCACAGTTATTGATGGAAGCTGCTGTGATCTGATTGGCTGGCGCCGTATGTTCCAGGGATACATTTTCAGCCCAAATGTCAGAATTTGGTGTAACTGGTTTCTAATTGGATAGAAACGTGCACTGCCCATAGGGATGCCCTTTGAACCTCGGTTTGGCCAAGCCCAGCATGGGTGTCGGGAAATAGCCATCACCTCTTGCTGGTGATAAGGTCCAAGGCCACTAACTAGTTAAAAGCTGGGTGGAACTAGAAATTGAAATTTGTTTTGCTTCCATTCTGTTTACATTATAAATGTGCGCTCCAGCTTGGATGCCGTTTGTATTTTTGTGCAATAGCATTGCAGTGCAAGTCAATTAAAGGGCTAGTAATGTAGATTTAATTAGGCAATATCATCCCTTTTTAACCATGCTATGAATCAGTCCAGCTGCCAGTGATGCCTGGGATCATGGAAAGTTACTCAATATATTAACGAATTTCTATTGTGTCTACATTCAAAATAAATACACAAAGGGAAAGAGATTGCTTCGTTTATGAGACATTAGTCAAAACTGAAAAATGGGAGCTTATACTAAAATACCATTGTGATAAAGAACTCATTACAGGTTTTCATCTGAGGGAGGCTTTTCTGCGACTTGTATTTTGATTCAATTTGGCTTTAAAAGATGACACCTGTGCCAGAAAAAATATTCTTGGTGAGAGGTCTTCTGTCAGAAGGCACGGCCAGGGGTAGGGCGTTGTTCATGTTTGGGAGTGTGAGACTTAAGAGGAAATAAAATTCAGATTTTAGACACACAAAGTTCTCAGGAAATTGGGGATGGAGGACACAGGAAACAGGCCACAACCCAAGCCCACCTGAGTGATTCTGAGTTTTACATTTTGGATAGATAAAAGGAAATCTTTGATTATGAGGCTAGCTTCGATTGGGTACTATCAAAAATAGGGATGCAAGTGAGCCTGGGATCTAGCAGGAGTGATCTTGGGTAATACTTCGACCAGAGCAGAGCTCTGACTGGTGTAGGTGTCATCAAGATAAGGTGTATGATGCACTTGGAGTACAGGAATAGACCTCTGAGTTTTGTTGCATTAACAAGAGTAATTTGCAGAGCGACTTACCAGGAGCTGAACACTGTGTGATCTGGGTGTCACCAAGATCAGACATCGAATGAGTCTGTTATATATATATATTTACTTTCAGATAAGGTAAATAACTTGCTATGCTTTTGTATTGAAATTATTTTTTTATAAATCATTCTTTATTTAGGCAGAAAGCAATGATGTGAACTTTTCAGTCAATTAGTACTTGGGTGCCAGTTTCTTTGGCTTATTCGTTTATGGGCATGGCGTCCCATGACACACTATTCTGAGGGACCCTGTCCCTTTGCACATTTATTCTATGAGATAGTGTTTCTACTGGCATCAGTTGTTTATGATAGCTGTTTTCCACCTGCTACCGCAGGCCTAGCAGTTGTTACTATTACCTCTTATCAGCAACACAGTACTATCAATAGCCATTATTTCTCCAAACATAGTATTTACGATGGATGTCCAAGCTTAATGTTGCTATCTAGAAAAGATTTGGCTGTCTCATGAACTCTTTCCCATGATATATTCAGTACTCCCACTGGGGAAAAATATTTCTAATAGGACAATAGCATGTTTTTGAATGGCAGAGGATTAAAGGGTATGGTAAATACTAAACTATTGTGATTATGAGATGACTTCCTAAGGACCCCATGAAATCTGTTTTTAAATCAGACCATCGTAAATTGTGACCAGCAATTAAGACCTAACTACTCCTCTGGATGCCTGTTCAGCAGCAGTTTCTGGTTAACTGCTGTTCGCGTGAAGGTATAGTTGTGGTGGAGACTGTGCTTACCACTAATGGTGAGATGCTATATCATAGAATGTGAAATATAGCTTTGTATTTAAAGATTTTTTATTTTGATAACATAATGAACTCCATTTTACAGAAATGTATTTTCAGGGCCCACGTCCACCCCTGGGCATACACATAAATAGCAAACTCTTGCGGATGCATTTTTTTTTTTTTTACTCATTTGCTCATTCAGTATTACTGAGGTTTTATAAACGGCTATGGGTATATTGAGCTGATGCCACTATCCTTCACCTCTACTTGGAGGATTGATTCGGCACCACTGATAGTCTGTAACTTTTGTAAAGCATTTTCTTGGCTGCCTGCATGAGAAACCCTGTTGTGTCGATGTCTGCAGCCAGCTTTTAGAAGGGCTTTGCTCTTTCTGGCAGCGATCAATAACTGTTAATTGATGGCCTTCACAGTAGAAACAGACTGCCTCATTTACTTATGCACATGTTTACTGCACATCACAGTGCAGGTTTCTTCCTGTTTTTTTTAATTTATTATGTTGTACGTTGTACTCACAAATACTTTAGTATTATTCCATTCATTATGATACTTGTCCAGCATAGCCAGAAAAATAGACATTAAAGCCCTGACTAGACATTCTTCAGATCCTACAATAGGGCAGTGTCCTGTACATACCTAGGTAGGTGACTAGGTGATTCTACATCAAAACCATTTAGAATCTTCATATATATACATGTACAATAAATGACCGTATTAAAAATTCTGATTTGGGTTCAGTGAGTGTCCAAAGGATGCCCTAGTCTTAGTAGAACAGAATCTGTGAGCATGACCAGTGCCATGCACGACCTCTATTCAAACACTTTATCGTCTCATCATAAATGCGTGTAGGCAGTGCTGCTTCTCAATACAAAGCCTGATAACTCTGTAAACCGAAGCAACAGGTGGATTGAACAACGCTTCTACTGTAATGCCAGCTTTAGTCCTTCGTCCAGTGCTTAATTTGTGCTTGTTTTTTTCTGGTGCGGAGAACCAGCACTTATTTTTGCGGGCCTGGCACTTAATTTCTGCCTCAAGCATTTACTGCGAACAAAAGACACATATGGGAAAGACAGACGAAGAGAAAAACGAAAAAGTGTCACAATGGGAGAAAGCCGAAAGCTGCAAGTGAGCTGAAGGGGCAGGGAGTCGCTGTAAATGGATTGAAGAGGCCTGATAACGTCTTTGGGATTACGCTGCCTCAGTATTCCGTTTTTGCACATTTAATTGCAGCAGCCTCGTGTTTAAGAGGAGGGCTTTGAGCACTGGCACCTTTTTATTCACAAATTAAGCACTGCCTTTGTCTCTGATAAAATACATAACCACATCTGCCTGTAATTTAAATTTGTTTAATTATGTGATCGAAGACATATCAAGTTGAAATATTGTATCAAATTAGGCTCAAATGATTAGTAAAAAGCATCTCAAGCAACGTCAGCAAAGTTTGCATATTGAAGTGGAGTTTTTTTTTTCTTGCCTGTATAGTGCGAATCAACAGCTAGTTGCCTCAAAAGGTTGCCCATATCCCGAAAACAGCAAGGGCATGCCAGGTGAACATTCCAGCGAGATTGTTCGCAGAAAGTAGTTGGATGCACCTGTCTTTCATTTTGTGATTTTGATGTACTTTGATAAATATTTTGCGCACTGGCTGGGTGTTCCCAGTCAATCCCGCTGCTGGTCTGAGCAGCGTCAGGATTGGCCGCAGGGCAGGCTTGGGAGCCTGTGCCTGCAGCGACGGAGGAGAGGAGGCACGCACAGAGTGGAGGAAAGTTTTTTTGGGGGGGGTATGTTTTATTTTTAAATATATTTTATTTTTATGTTTTTAATGCCCCCCCCCCCCCCCCCACACACACACACACACACACACACACACACACACACCCTCTCCCGCATGCCTCCCCACCGCCTGTGAACCCCGTGAGCCACGACTGAATTCAGATGATGTCCACTTCTCTTGGGAACTGTGATAGTTGCATTTTGGTAAAAGTAATTCGGGTTTCTTTTGTGAAATTGGATATAATCAAATGATAAAGCTGTTTCACCTGTGTAAAGTCTACCGTTTTACTTCTACGCATACGTAAATGTGCCATGCAAGAGCATCTGCATTTGCTGACTTTTATAAATACTATTTTTCAGAAGCTGAAAGGGGAGGCGTTCTCCCCATTCCCTATTTACTCCTTCCCATGACAGGAGTAAAATTCATACCACATCAAAGTGGGAATATGCTTGGCAAGAGTTTGTGATGAATGATAAACTTGGAGAGACAGAGAGACAGTCACAGTCATTCCTCGTTCTGGAATGCCCTCCACCCACCCACTGGAACAGATTTGCTCACTGCAACATTACAACATTCTGGTATAGTCATGGTATGGGATTAGATAGATGCGGTTTTGCACTAGTAAATGGAGGACTTTGTCTGTGGAAGTTCGACTTAGCTGTTTGTGCATATGGCTGTATTTCGCTTCTCTGAATTTCCATACCCAGCTGCATTTCGAATTCTCTTTACCCAGCCCAGGATTTCGGTAAATATGTCGGCCATTTTGAGGCAGCGTTGTCCTTCAGGATGCCGTCAGTGGTTCGCAGGAAGGGCTGTGTTCCACCCGCAGCTCAACTCGTGTTGATCACCTGGCAGGGTAGGCCTACTCCCTGGCATTGCCGACTAAACTTTCTAAAACACAACAAACGAGGCTACAAAAAGTGTACTTTGAACTTTGAGTGCAGAGATGACCTATATCCTCACTCTTTCCTGAAAGCATCTCCAGACAGTTGCAGCTCAGCCAGCTACGTGGGTCAGCCGAGTTCGCCTTAAGGTGCCGTCACAGCAGAACAGTTGTTCTGCCTTCCGTGGTGCACCGGGGGTATAACATTTGGGAACCATTGCATGACAAAAACCCATTGACCAGGTTGCATCAAATCAGTGCTACCCGATCAGTCAAAGCCTGACCTGAAAAACAAATTAAATCGTATTTTTTTTTTTTTAAAAGAGAACCTTCTCAGCAAAAACAAAAAAGCAGTTCGACGTGAAGAAAGCAAAATTGTCTGTCATGTAGATCTCTGCGGGGAGGGCAAGGAAGGGAGTGTGGAGCCGGTACCAGTAGAGTAAAGTGCAGCTGATAGTCTGGGAGGCTCTCACTCTGAAGCAGCCACGCCCGCCTGACCACATCTGTCCAGGGAGCGCCTGTGGTCGGAGATGGCTCATTCAAGGCGCTCCGTTCTCCCGGGCCACTGAGGGTCCTACGCTTCTCCGGATAATTCTATGATGAGACGTCTGAAGAGGGGCACTTGTTCCACACTCCTGGTCACCCTTTCTTTCAGAAACAAGTGCAAGTTGGAGATACCTCCTTTTCTTGACAGATAGCCAACCTCTGGAACTCGCCCCAGGATAGGATAAGCATCGCCCGTGACTGATAGCATTTGCCCACTCCCTTAGATGGACAAGATATTTAACTATAAAGTATTACATGGCTTCCATATTTGTTATTGAACAGACTCATTAACTGTAAGGACACAACACGTACGCAAATGAAGGAGCAGTACTAGGCTGGACTTGCAGACGGAGCTGCACCAAAGTTTTTGAGCTCTAACAACAATTGGTCAATAAATCGGAGCAGACCCGGCCGCTTCATTCAGAGATGTCGGCGCGCGCTGGTGACTCATTGTCCTGAAGCGCCTGCGGTCTCTGCCTGTCGCCCTTGATGACTCGGAGAAAACAAAATACAGCCAGGATTCTAGGAGGGAGAGCATTTTTCTTAAGAAATGTGCACCATGGTGAGTCTAGGAGTGCCAGATCCTGAGCACTGTATGGACATATATTACCATAAAACAAGTAGATACTACCGTTTCCTAAAACTTACAGCCCCTGTCAGACCAAAGCCCAGATTAAAACGTCAATTGGAGCAGGACGCCTGGAATGAGTAGAGAGCCGAGGGAAAGAAAAACATCCAAGGCTGCCAACTGTACATTTGGCATTTTCTCTTTAAGTACTGAGCTGGTGAAAGCAGCTAGACAGTAATCATTTTCCATCATAGAGGGTTTCTTGGTTTCCAGCACTAAACCTATTTTTGAAATCACCTTTTAAAGTATCTGTTTAAAAAAAATAAATGTTTTCCTTTGCATGAGAGTGGCAGCCTGTTCTTGCCTGCGGATATAAAGACTCTCTAGGTGCAAGGTTGCACAGCCTACTGAGTCTTGATTTTCGTGGGCTTGCTGCAAGCGTCTTCAGCTGTCTTAGGCAGCGTTGCATAGGATACTACATAGCAGTGCTTAATTTGTAAAATAAATACATTTAAAAAAAGTGCGTGCCAGGTCCCTTCTCAGGAGGCCACTGCATCTTGCTCCACCCTTTGCCCTGCCAATAACAGAACCGATACAACTACTAATCACTCCCCTACACACGTGGCAGTTGGCATGAGTGACAGGTATTATTAATTTTTAATGTGTGTGTATATGTAAATATTCGCTTAAAAAAACAAAGGTTACAGGGACGTTACAGTTAGGCTCACATTTTAAACATACCAAAACATAGAAATTCATCAGTTACAGTTATCGCAAGTAACTATAACTCGTGCCCTAAGGTACAAACAACTCGCGCCCCTGCCATGCACAGTTTTCTGCTAAATAATTTTACTGCAAATGTTACATTGATATTTACAATGATGTTATCAAAGATGTCATGAGTGATGTGTTATTGTGGGGTAATTAGCAGTGCATGGTGAGGCCGCAAGTTATAGTTACCTTAGGGCACATAAAATGTTTAAAAAAGTGTTTTTAGCCTGAAGGAGGAGTGTCCTTCTAGGCCCCCCCCCACATACCTAAGGGGTCAGGGTGATTCTACCCTGGCCCCTTTGGTATTTTTTTCATCTTTTTTTCAGGGACTCTGCTGAAATGGAGTCCCAACTTGGCTGCCAACACTTACTTGTTGAAGTGTTGGCAGCCAATCAGATCTCAGCACAAGATTGGAAGGGGTTGCAAATCCTTTGCATCCCTATATATACAAATTTGGATTTTCTTTAATTTCACTAAAACTTACCATATGACAAAAAAAAGGCTCTTACTGGACCAAGAACTACCTTTCTGCCAAATTTGGTGTAATTCCGTCCAGTGGTTTGGGTGCTATCGATGTTCAAAATCCCTATTGCAAAATGAATAGGGAAAACACATTTTGGGACACCCTTTTTTCTCGGCCCTGCTTGACGGATCACCCCAAATCTTTCCAGACAGACACTGAAGTGAGCATCGCATTTTCTTGGAAAAGTTTGTGAAGATTCATTAAACAGTGCCAAAGTTATTAGCAAAACAAAAAACTTTTTTTTCCATGGAAAATTGGTCCTAACTATAACTACCTATGGCTAGGGCCACTAGGTTATATATACATATATATCTATATATATATATATATATATTAGAGAGAGAGAGCAAATTATTTAATTATTTAACACTGTTGTTGTGCTCATCTTAATATTAGATAGACATAGACAGCGCCAACTTGTGGTTGACTCTCATTACAGCTGGTGTTGAGAAGTACTGGTGCCCAGCACCAGAAACCACCAGCTCAAATTAAGAACTGCTGCATAGAATGTGATTTTAGTCATCCACTTGCTTATGACCGGATCCCTTTCTTGTATCTCCCACCAAGCATTTCATCTTAACCCTCACTTTTAATTGGCCAAGTTGTAACCTTCTGCTGCTGAAGCAGTGGAACTTTTTTTTGGTTTCATGTTTCCTGCTTCTTCCTCTGGTTCTTTTGTATGTAGAGTATGCTTGCACCCTTTTCTGAATTGATAGTAGTTGTGCAATTTATGTTGGAGTAATTTTGAGTACAGTAGATGGCTTAGCGCTTAATGCACACTTCTTAAAAGTAGCCAATATAATGTTTGGCAAGCTGGTGTGATGTGTCCCTTGATATGCATGGTCAAGAGTCGTTTGGTTGCTGAATTTTGGGTTTTCTCGAGCCTTTGGTGTAGATAGACATGGGTTCTAAGGTAAATATTTGCCTAGTTTAAATGTAAAAGCACCTTCGCAGTGCTGACTTCTACTCGACTTATGGAAACCTAAGTAAGGAAAGATGCCATCTAAGCAATCCAAAACTGTAGAATGTTCCTTTGGTAACTCGACTTACTTTTGCAGCAGGGAAGAGGTAGGAGTCCATATTGACGCCAGAATTCCTTACTTGAGTTGAGGGTAATTAAGGCTTGACACATTTCCTATGGCCACACTGAGAGGAATTGAACTCGTTCCAAGTTTTAAATGGACAATTACTGGCTGATATAAGGTTAAGGTGGTTGATTAGCATCCAGTAGTGAGCACTTTAGAGGCAGTGGCCTTTGTCAAAGGAGTCCAGATTTGTTTTGTTTTCAAACTTTGATTATTTCAGTGTCTTCAGCGTAATTGTAGCTGGTGAAATTGAAGGAGTTAAAGAAGTCTTGGAGAGGGTCAAAGTAGTTGTTAAGGAGAAGTGGGACAGTGATGGAACCTGTTCGAAATTGGCCCAGTAGAAGCAAGACACTGAAAATAAGCCGCAAACATGGGTCTTGAGTGATATATCTGTAAAGGAGGTGGAAATTCAGTCAAGACATGTTTTCGTAGGTTTCCCAGTCGCTGCAGTTTCGAGGGATGCACAGTGTCAAAGATAGAGAGGGGCGTAGAAGTAGTAGAGCATGGACGTCATTGATGCAACTGTGAATTTCTGTCATTCCAAATGACTGTTAAAGTGGTGCTGTAACACAACTGGGATGGAATATTGTGTGGTAATTAGGGCAAGGACTGTTCATTCAACAAATAAAGAACTTTGGTTGAAGGCTCATTTTTCGATGCAGTTGCCCAAGAATGATTTTTTGTAAATGGGCAGTGAATGGGAAGGATATGTTTGGACATAGTTGTGAGTCATTTGAATAGCTTGAAGAAGGGAGGTTATGAGATCACTCAAAGACTCCTTACATTAAAGGATATTTGGTGATTGCTGAAAACTCGAGATATCATCTGAATTGTTAAAGGCTATTGTTGAATAAGTGCACAGGGCAGGGGTCAGCTGAAGCATCTTCTGTGCCACAAGGTTGGAAACCTCACAATTAGCCAACAGGAGATTCCAGCCTTGAAGGCACAAGCACCAATCCAATGGGCCTCCACTTCCTTACGAAACCCAGGCCTATGGATCACTCCCCGTCTGAAGGTGTGGCCTTGAACAAATTGGAAACCGTATTATACAGAAATTCTGAATGGTTTGAGGTAATAAACTACATTACTCATCCTGGTTAGGTAGGATAAACACTATCAAAATGAACGTCTTACCCTGACTATTATGTCTTTTAAAATCTCGTCCGACCCCCATTCAGGCAGCTAACGTCATCAATTTCAGATGAGACTAAGGAGATTCATGTGGAAAGGAAGGAATTGCGTATTTCAATTACGCTCCTGAGCACCAGAGAGAGACGAAGGGCCTGACCTGCCCCAACCTCCTGAAGTATCACTTGGCGACTTACCTTTGGTTTGTCTCCGAATGGACGGTGAGGGAAAATAAGAAACACTGGTTCCATATGGATTGGGCAGTCGCATGCCACCCCTGTGGATCTTTGTGTGGCTGGCCAATGAGCCCACCCTAAAAGTGGCTATGCGGCCACATCTAGATATATAGGACCTCCTGGCCATCAAAAAAGGCTTCACAATCTCCCCATCCCTAAACACATCATTGGCCAAAATCCAGACTTTACACCTGCAAATGACCCTAGAGCTTTCATTAGCTGGGCGACAGGTGACTTCTGCATGTTACAAGACCCCTTCCATAACGGCTCCATCAAAATGTTCGAACAGTGTAAGCATGAATTATCTGCCACAAAAACCACCAGACTCCAGTACATCCGTCTCCGCCACTGGGCCCTATTACCGACCAAGGAATAGGTAGCAACACATAAACTGACACCCTCTGAAGACCTTACTTTCTTTTACAGACACCAAAGGGTTGATTTCCAGGATATATAGGACAGGCTTCAAAATCTGTGACCCGCCTCACCCTTATCAAGTAAGATGGGAAATAGATTTCAGGAGACTCATTGAGGCAAAGGACTGGGACCAACTCCGGCACAACATACACAAAGCTTTAAGGAGTATTCCCCAGAGAGAATCAGATTATAAAGTCTGAGGTGCCTTACACCAACTCACTACATAAAATGTTTCTCATGGCGTCAGCTCTTTGTTGGAGATGTGAGCAGGCTGAAAGATCATCTCTACACAACTGGTCGGAATGCGCACTAATGCAGAAATCCTTGATTATGCACTAATGCAGAAATCCTTGATTATTTCAAAGGTACACTAGGCTACCCAATCCATAAACAACCTCTCCCAACCCTCTTAGTTTTATTACACTCCACCATGAAGGGTGCAACCAGTGCGGGTAAGACACTCATTAGCACCATGATATGGGGAGCCAAACAACTTATCATGTTCAGTTGGAAAAACAAAGACCATCTATCAAACGTAGAATCAAATTTCCCCTCTTTTCTAGCCCACCAAAATAGTGTGCCATCCCGTGGTTCATCTGAGAAGGACCTACCAGACCATTCAATTGCTGAGGGACCAGTGGGACATGCTGGCCACCCCTGGCCACACTCCCCTTTTCCCCACATTACACGGAGTGGCTCTCTTTCCTCCTGCCCCACCACCACCACCACGAAAAGGGCGCTACCACTATCCTTACCAGCCTTTCAGGTCCCCCGCACAGCACTACTTACACAAGGACCCTTTCCTCCACCCCTTCCTCACGTCTTCCTTTGTTACTTTCATTTTAAATTATTCCTTACGTGGGCTGCGATCACCAGCTCAATAATGTCTAATGTGTACCTTGCCTCAATATTTAAAGCTTATTGTTGTATTATTCTTCTCGTTTGCGGTGTTCCTGTATTTTTGAAAAACAATTAAACAGTTTATACACAAGAAAAGGAATTCGAAGTAGTCTTGGTTTCTGGCTGGAGAGAGAAGTCTTTGCTGATGTGAGCTAGACTGTTTTTTTTCTCCACTTGGATTTTGTCTCTAGGCTTTTCAACTTTGTGGTTTGGGTACGGTATGGCTTTTCAGAAACTTATTGTTATTATAGTTATTGAGAGTGGATGATAACAGAGGCAGAGAGTTTTCTGAAAGTCAGAAATTATTCTGAAGGGAAGTCCGCTTCTGAGATGTGGTTGGAGTAATGAAACCTTTCTGACATGCTCATGGTGACTTTATACATTCTGGAGTGTTATTGGAGGAGGCATTTTGTCCTTTTGATCATTAGCATACGATAGATTCACAGCATATTTCCAGGATTCTGTTTTTTGTTTTAAATTACTTTGTTAGGTTCGGGTTTCAACCAAGCAGGTTTCCGATGGTGTGGGCACGAGTACAAGATAAATAGATTTAGATTAGACTATCAAGGATGGCACCAACCATAGGTGGAACCTCTAGACCGTGGATACTCAAAGTACGGCCCGCCCCCTTGACCTTTGCATGCGGCCCCCTGGACTACAGGAGTACAGGGTTGCTGTTCACACGACCCTAAATAGAGAGACAATTGTTTATTTCAAGGTTAACTGGTGTTAAGGAAAGGAAGTAACCAGTGAGTCCTGAGCTTCACTTTAGAAGCAAGTTCATTTTTAAAGACATCTTACAGCAAAAGTGTAAAAATATAACAGTCACTTCAAAATTCTAAAAGTGCACTGACCTAACATGCAGTCCATTTCACCTAAGTATAATTTATTGTATCAGTACAACGAGAAGTATTCATTTAATGTGATAGTTTTCAAACAAGAATTTAGAAACATAAATGTTCACCTCTACCCTGACAAATTCGCCAATATTGAATTAAACAAGCGAGTCAGATGTTATGTGCACTTTTTGAGTGATCTGGGTTACTATTCTAGATGAACAGCATTATAGTTTATTAAGTCAAACACAGGAACATATTTGTACAATGCAGACCCTGAACCTAATATTAAGCAATTGCCTAGGATCACACAATTTGCAAAAGTGCGGAAGCCAAGATTAATCCAAGGTTTTCTAGTTTTATATTGCTCAGTTCAGCCACTAGATGTATATCATTTGCTTCGCCTACCAATACTTAACCGCCAGTCCTCCCAACCCTCTTGCCCGACCACCATTCCGCTGGCATTGATGCGGCCCTCGGGCACATCACAGATCAAACTTTTTGGCCCCTGGGAAAACGTTTGTGAGTACCCATGATTTAGACTGTCAGCCCATTGTTGATGGGCAGAGAAGTGGCAAATTAAGATCCAAAAGTAGATCCATAAGATTCTACCAAGATCTAGTGAAGATTGAAGTGGTTTAAATAGGTTTAAGTAGAAGGAGTGATGAATTGCCTAAGTGGTGGAATTATTTCAGGGTAATGATGAACGAATATTGCACCAATTGTATGCCTAGTGGTTACAGAGGAGGGATTTGGTTTGGTGCAGCTCTGGTTTGTCAAACCAGGCTTGAACAGCCTTCAAGTACGAATTAATGCAATGGAGACAAATGCCATTTTAGGCGTTGGACTTTGTCTATCCATCCATAGTTTGTACACGAGTGTTAAATGGCACCTATTGGATTATGTACATGCTAGGACAAAGGTGTTTAAGTTATGCACAGAAAGGTGTTGTACTGTTGCAAAGTATTCACTACAACGAGGTAAGTTACAACAAGGGAATACCTTTACATGTGTAAGGATTGTAATGTGGGTGATTTATGTGGGTTATAAGGGTTTTTCGGGTTTAAGGAGGGTTGATGTTTGGGTAATAAGCAGTTTGTAGGATGCATAGATGTGTGGTATAAAGGGTTAGCACATAGCAAAAAAAACGGACATGTATATTTACATGTGTGTTAGTATATGTGAATAAATGACTTGTGCTGCGTGGTAGTGGTAAGTGTCATTATATGTTTCTAAATGTATTGTCTGTGTTGTTTTGAATACATGATTAAGGCATGCATTGCCTTGTCATTTGTGGAAGTAACCTATATTCGTACAGCATGGCCGGAAATGTGCTAGATTGTCAAAATAACCACTGATTATGAATCGATTAATTTAGAGTCATTATCTGTAACATCCTGTGTGGATCTTCTGAGAAAATTCCCTAAATCCATCCTCTCCAGGCCTATGTTGTAAACCTCAGTCGTATGAAGCTCCATACCTGCTAGTCTGTGGATGAGTGTGTGAGGGTCCACCAGCACCAGCTGGTGAAGGATGGAATGTCATCACGTGCAGGTAGTGTTCTCATGGGTAGTGGCAAACATTAGAGACATTTAAAAAAAGCTCGCATGCATTAGTGGAGGGAGATGGATTGGCTGGGGCAGCAAGTTGCAAAGACAGAGAATTTGCAACAAGGTAGAGAATCAAACTTCCAGCTCATGCCTGCAGAAATGATACCGTGTAATAAAAAGTAATTTCATGCTGCAGTGGGCGTATAGTGCTATTGATCCACGGCTGAGCAGGTCACCTATTGATCGGGTATGTTAAGCTGCTGCTTTAGAATATATCTCTCTCGGTTTGTTATTGACATGCAGCTCGCATCAACGTTATCCAATCAGACTGAACCGTGAGCATTATATGTTCATGAGATTTGATGGAGGGAGGCCTAGAGAAAATTGCCTTGACTCATTCTGCCCTCTTTCCCGTACCATAGCTCTTGAAAGCGAATAAACAATATCTGTTTCTCTGATGCAAATATGGTCTGTAAGCATGCAATTACAGGAGTTGGTTTAATCATTTTAAGGACTTATCAGAAGACGATCCTATTGTCACGTTTGTTTCGCCTGGCGCCTCTCAGAAGATTATATGTTTATTTGTAGATTCATTATGGTCATCACAGGCTGCCACCCTAAAACGTGTACACCTGGTAGGATTAATTATTCATTTCTCCCTGTCTATTTGGCAAATCTCTATCACTTTTCTTATTTTTTACAGTAAGTTATATCTGCCCCACTTGGTATTGCTTTATAAATCAACATAGTAATTCATGTAAAATCAAGTATATTTAGGACTGTGCTGGATAAATGACTTCATAACACAAGACCATCCACTTTTGCATAGAGCAACAAATTAAACTGTAGTTTACCGAAGAGGCTAAATAGAGGGAGAGCCTACTGCACAATGACCCTTTTTAGGGTCAAGCGCATGCGTCACGCTTGTGTACAGTAAAGGGTTTGGCGCCCGCCTGTCACTTACCATTTGTTGGCTTGTGTGGCCCTCTTCTTTACAAACTCATAATTCTTCACTGCAGACGAAGCATCATTTTCGTTCCTCTGTGTAGAACAGGGACCAAGCACTGATAGTCAACTGAATTAGTGCCCGTCCCCAACATGATTGAAGTACAATTTTATTCTTTTTATTTCTTTTGAACTTCTAATACCCTGCAAACAGAAGGCATTTAAATGGAAAAAACGTGGCCAGCAGGACAAACAAAATTGCAAAGTTTTATATTTTTTTAAAGCTAACTTTCTTTTATTTTGACTAGTCGTCTTTTGTCACTTGGCCCTCATGTTTTATTTCGTTTTTGCTTGTGGTCGCTGTTCTCAAAAGATGACAATCATCTTGTTCTAAATATTGCAAAGTGACATTGTTTCCGTGTTAGGTGTAATTTCTGAAATGAAGCTTTATCACATAATAATGCATTGCACCCCAATCCACCCCACCACAATTCAACCAACTACAATCCACCCCACATCCGTCCATCCCACTCAAATCCAAACCACTCACTCCAATTCACCCCAAACCCACCATACTAGAATCCTCCCATCCTACCCCAATCCAATCTGCCACACTCCAACTCACCCCACTCCAATCCAAACAATCTTCCCCACTCCCATTTCAAAACAATCTGCCCCACTCTAATCCAAAACAATCTGTCCCATTCCAATCCAAAACAATATGCTCCATTTCAATCCAAAACCATATGCCCCACTCCCATCGACCCCACTCCAATCTGCCTTACTTCCATCCTAAACAATCTGCTGCATCCCAGTCCAAAGCAATCTGCCCCAATCCAAAACAATCTGCCCCAATCCAAAACAATCTGCCCCACTGCAATCCAGAACAATCTGTCCCACTCCAATTCAAAACAATCTGCCCCACTCCAATCTACCCCACTATAATCCAAAATAACCCACCCACTCCAATCCGCCCCACTCTAATCCAAAACAATCTGTCCTACTCGAATCTGCCCCAGTCCAATTCAGAACAATCTGCCCCACTCCAGTCCGTCTCATTACAGTCTGCCCCACTCCAATCCAAAACAATCTGTCCCAATCCAATTTGCCCCGCTCCAGTCCAAAACAATATGCCCCACTCCAATCAATCCACCTCACCCCAATCCTATCCATCCCACTCTGATCTAGTCCATCCCATCCCATCCAATCTACCTCACCCAATCCACTCCACCACGCCCCATCCAATCCACCCCATTTCTATCCAATCCACCCCACCCCTATCCAGTCCACTCTGCACTAACCCAATCCAACCCATTTCTATACAATCCACCAAACCCACTCCAATCCAAAACAGTCTGTTCCACTCACATCTGCCCCACTCCAGTCACTCCAATACAAAACAATACGCCTCACTTCAATCCAAGCCACCTCAGACCAATCCAATCACCCCACTCCATCCCAATTCACCCACTCCAATCCACCTCACTCCCATCCAATCCACCCCACTCCAATCCACCCTAATCCAATGTTCCCAGCTCCAATCCAAAATTATCTGTCCCACTCCAATCACCCCCACTCTAATCTGCCCCCCTCCAATCCGAAACACTGTCCCACTCTAATCTGCCCCACTCCAATCCAAAGCAGTCTGCTCCACTGACATATGCCCCACTCCAATCCAAAACAATCTGCTCCACTACACTGTGTCCCACTTCAAACCAAAACAATCTGCCCCATTCCAATCCCAACCTGCCTCACTCCAATCCAAAACAATTCATCCCACTCCAATCCACCTCACTCCAGTGCTCCTCATCCCAATCCAATCAACCCCACTCATCCAATTCACCCCACTCCATACCAATTAATTTGATTCCAATCCACCCCAATCCAGAGCACCCCACACCAGTCCAATCCACCTGAGACCAATCAAATCTATCTCAATCCAGCCCAGTCCAATCTACCCCACTCCAATCCAGTTCACCTCAATCCAATCCACTCCACCCCATTCTAGACTAATCCACCCCACTCCAACTCAACCCACTCCAATCCAACCCACCCACCCTACTCAATCCAACTCACCCACTCCAATTCAATCCAGCCTAACCTAATCCACTCACTGTAATCCACCCCACTCTAATCAACTCCATCGCTACCCAATCCACCTCACTCCAATCCATCCCACTCCAATACATTCCAATTTTATCCGCCCCACTCTAATCCAGTACACATTCATCTGCCCTACTGCAGTCCAATCCACCCCACTCCAAGCTATCTGAATCTACTGCACTCCAAACCATCTTAATCTACCCTATTCCAATCCAGTCCACCCCTCTCCAATCATTCCACCCCACACCAATCCAATTTACCACACTCCAATCCACCCCACTCTAGTCCACCCCACTTCACTACAATCCACCCACCCACTCCAATCCACATCACCCAATCCAACCCATCTCACCTTAATCCACCCACCCCTATCCAATCCACACCAGGACCAGTCCACCACACTCAATCCAATCCAGTCCACCCCACTCAATCCAATCCACCTGACTCCAGTCCAACTCACCCCACCTCAATGCACCTAACTCCAATCCAGTTCACCCCACGCCAGTCAAATTCACCTCACCTCAATGCAATGCACCCAAATCCACCCCACCCATCTTTCCCCACCCCAATCTAACCCATTTTACCCCACTACAACCATAACCCACTTTTCCCCACTCCAATCCACTCCAATCTACCCCACTCTACTCTTCCCCAATCCACCCCACCCTATCCCAGTTGAGTCCACCACACTCCAATCCATCCAGCCTACCCCACTCCAATCCAATCTACCCCAATCCAGTCCACTCCAGTCCAATGCTCTCCACTCCAGTCCACCCCCTTACAATCCAATCTATCCACACCACCTCAATGCAGTCCACCCCACCTCATTGCAGTTCATCCACCCCAGTCCAATCTAATTCACCCCAGTCCAATCCACCTTATCCCATTTCAATCCAGCCCACCCCACTGTACCCCAGCCCAATCCACCCCACTCTACTTCAGTCCACCCCACTACATCAATCCACTCCAACCTACTCTACCCTATTTCACCCCACTCCAATCTGACACTCTGCCACTGAACGCTTCTCAAGTCTGAGACACTATTCCCCCTACTCCACTCTGACACTCAAACAAATCTACTCTGACACTCTACTCTCCCACTCCACTCTGACACTCCACGCCACTTACTTTTAGCCATGCTGAACACCAGGCACACCAGTGTACAACATGGCAAAACACATTGCTAACGCCAGTAGCTTGTGTATAGGTGAGACCTAGTGGCTTTGTGAATGCTGTTTTAATATTAATTGCTTAGTGTAGTACACTAGGCTCGTATGTCAGGAGATTGCGGGGTAACCCTTCAGTTCATAATGATATGTTGTATCAAAGTGCATTGTGGCAATTCCAATACTCCTCAATACATTTTTGCATCAGCGATACCTAAAGACCGTTTTTCTGTTTAATTGCACACATTCTCTCCTACCTCCCCACAATACTTCCGCACTGCACTGGTGATACCATTTGTCAAGAATCTGGTAGGTGAATCTTCTACTCCTTCCAGCAGTTGCTCTGTCTCTTAAAATCCCTTTCTACTCTAAAATACTCAAGTGCTTAGTGTTCAACAGCTCCCTATTTTCTCTAACCAGTTCAACCTTTTCAAGTGACCTGCAGTATGCGTTCTGCCACTTCCACTCAACTAAGACCACTCTCACACGAGTGTCCACTTTCTTGTCAGAGCTCATCATCACTTTCCAACAGCACTTGGCGTGGCAACCGGTGGCCGCCTCTCCACATGCCAGCTTCTCTTGCCTCCCCAGGGCTCACCAGTACAATCCACCATCGCTTCTCCTACCTTTCTACTCTCTACTTTTCAACCCTCTGGTGCTGCTCTGATTCCCACTCATATCCCTGCTAGTGGGTTCTTCATCAGTGGCCCTTCTTCACCAAAGAGCTCTGGTATTTTCTCTGTTAGCATCTCTCTTCACCATTTTGCAGACAACACAGAGATAAATTCATCCTTTTTGTCTCCCAACTCTCTCCTCCAATTTAGAATATGTCCCTTCACTCCCACATAGTGAACTCTCTTACATCTGAGCTAATGTGCGTTCCTGAATACACCCACTACTTTAATGACCTCGGTCTCCCTACCTCTTGACAAACTTACACCTTCTGGTCCCACCAGGGGCATGCATTGTGAAGCTGCCATTCTCATCACCCCACCTTGCCTCTCCAGCCATTTTCCAGGTACTGACCATGTGAAAAGTGTTGTCACTTCGTGCATTCCGTACTACAAATCTGTACATATCATGCACAATGCCATCCCGGTACTCCTCAAGACCTATATCACCTCCCTTCCTCTTGGTTATTACATGTGAACCTCAGCCAGCAAGTATTGTATATTTGTAAGATATCGAATATTCATCATTGTATTTCCCTTTCTTCACCCATCGCCTCACCACTGATCACACTTCTCTATCTATGATCTAATGTACTCCTATGTACTAGGCGCTTCATTTTTGATCAAGGCGCTTCAGTCACAGCTACAAGTATTTTTGCCTCAGCTGTTTACCAGGGTAAACAGTGTGACGAAGGACCATGATTTCAGCTTCTTGTGAACACTAATCCAAACTACAAACAATTTGACATCCCCAAGGGACTACTAGTCTCATTCTATATGCTGGCTTTTACGCCATTGAAAATGACTGGGTGGTTCACTGGTACAGAACACAGCCTTTCCTGATTTATGTGGAAAATCATTTTTTGGCATGGTTTCTGTCTTTTGTTCTCTGCTAGACGCTGCTGGTATTTTGACTTTGCACATTGAGAAACCTGTAATTGGTTTCTCAGTGCATGTTTTTCATTTTTGATGTATAAACTGACTGTGTTCAGTTTCTCTTCTGCGGGCATCCAACGAACTGTTCTTTGCAGGAGAGAGTTGCAGGCATGCTAGCTTTACTTTCCATGACCTCACGGGGAACTGCAGATGAGGAAAGGAGTGAGTCTCCAGAAAGGAATGTCCTTCAGTGACTCTTCAAAAGAACCGGCGTCGCCGCTGTATGAGAGTGGCAGGGATATATACTCATCCTGTCACTCATTGAAAGTTAAGATCAGAGGTTACCAAACGAGTTTAGGTGAGAACAGCCTTGGTCTTCAGTGGGACGAAACCAATATAAATAGGCCAAACAACTGCAGCCCGGATTTCAACTGGTGACTAGTGTAAACGCATCTGGCCACTCATACCGTGGGGTCTTTGCCACAAAGGAGAGGCTGCTCTTCTTTAGAGATATGGAGAATTATAAAAGTGCATTCCTCCACATCTCTTCTTGGTGCTACATCTGTTGGTGTTTCATCTAGAAGCATTGGATTGAATTGGATTGGAGACAGGTGTGCTTCTGCTGGCTGTTGCATGCTGCAGAGCCTTTGGTAAACACATTCTGTGACGTGGGGGGTGGGTGAATGTTTTTGGGGGCCAAATAGCTACAAGACAGTGGTGGCTGGTAATTTTAGGAGGGAGGAGGTCAGGCGGGAAGCACACTCAAACTCATTCTTTCACACATGCACGCATGCACATCCATTCACAACACTCATCAACATTCAGACATACACGCATGCACCAAACATTCATTTAAAAAACACACACACACACACACACTTACCTTCAGCTTGGAGGCCCAAGGAGGATTGGGACTGCTGGCTTCCCTCTCTGGCTAACCTTAGGTCAGCCAATGAGGGAAGGCAGCAGTCCCAACTTCGTCACAGAGTAGGATGAAGTCAGTGAGACTTCTGACCCCTCCCCACTCTGTGACTAAGTGTCACTGATTGACACTCGCCCTGGGCACTTCAGGGCTTAAACCTGAAGCACCCACGTTGAAGTCAATCAGTGAGGCTTCCCCTCGTCACCGAGGGGGAGGGCCTCAAGGCACCTTTGCTGAACTGAGGAGGTCACGCCCACAGGAGCTGTGACCTCTTCAGCCCAGCAAAGTTCGGCTCAGGCAGCCAGGAGTCTGCGCAAATCGTTCATGTCTCACTCCTGGCTGCCTGATCTGAACGTGAAGAGTGTCTGTCAGGCTGACCGTTGCTCATCTTGACAAGCACTCATCATGAGGGGCAAAAGGTGGGGGGCGTGGCCTCTCCGCCCTAAAGGACGGGCCTCGGCTTCTAAAAGACCAGATTATAACCCAGGTGGAAGGCTGAAGGGACACAGACAGACCCACACAATTTTGCATGATGCAGGTCTTGGAAGTGGGTTGAAGCTGCTTGTACTGTGGGTGGGACTGTGACCCGCCCCTACCAAGACTAGTGTGTTATGTTCTAGAAAAGGTTCAGTATCAAGACTGGTCTCCCGGTTGGCTCAAACTGTCGACCACCAAAGAACACCCAAGGACTCATCTTGTGAAGCAGACCATTAGACTAATTGTAACTGGTCTGGCACTAGACTGGGTGAAGATTAATTTTGTGAGTGAGTCTCTTAATTTCTGATTTTTTTGTTTTGTTTTTGGTGTGCGTAATCGGTATGGGGGTACTAGAATCCCTTCTTCCTTCAGTGTAACTAGTGCCGAATATAGCTGCTAGGATGGTTACAGACTTGGTAAAACAGATCATGTGACGCTCACTCTTGCTGTGTTACACTAATTTCCTATTAAGCAAAGGCTGATTTTCAAGCCTATGTGGCTAATGGATAAAACCTTCCATGCTAGTTCCAGCGCTCCCCTCAAAGTGCTCCTTGGCTGGTACCATCCACAATGGGCATTAGGATCAGTGGCTTCTTCAGGCGCATAAAGTTAAGCGAGCCAGACTCGGTGACCAACCTTTCTTGGTGGCAGGGGCCACTCAATTGAATCATCTTCTATTAGCTTTACATATGGAGCTTAATCTTTTTAAGTTTCAGAAAGCATTAGACATTTGCTTCATAGGTTTACATTTTAGCTTCTAACTTTGACTATTCTGAGGACTTGGATTCATCAGTGGAAGAGTGCATAAACATTTCTGTAATTAAGTACATAACTAAATGTTTTCTTCCGTGTTTTTGGAGAGGCCGATTTGTGTAGGATGTTGTGCTCTTTATTGTAGACACAGAGCTTGCTATATATTATTTTATCCCTGGCTCTAGATTGATTTGTTTCTTTTTCACCCAGGCACAGGTCGTACAGACCCAGAGGACCTAGGAAATACACAATCCAATTATG
Organism: Pleurodeles waltl; assembly: GCF_031143425.1. Classification (NCBI taxonomy): domain Eukaryota; kingdom Metazoa; phylum Chordata; class Amphibia; order Caudata; family Salamandridae; genus Pleurodeles; species Pleurodeles waltl. Next base: position 116,015,118 of record NC_090449.1, on the reverse strand, counting down.
TTTTTTGTGTTCACACCAGCCTCGTGCCCACTGGCCCTTCATCCAAACCAGCACCATCTATGCGGAACACAACTGAGCCATGGCTCTCGTAACACCTGAAGGAGTAGCAGATAGATGCTGTATGATTGCGCCATTACCTCAGAAAACCTATGCAGAGTCCTTGGTTTTGGCACTAATACTAAATTAATAGGACCCATACTCCAGCCACAGCTTCTATCAAGTCGGATTTCGAAGCACCGTCCGAAAGATATTCATTGCAGAAAATAAAATTAAAATGTGAACAATAGCCACTCAGATGAGGGTTACCTAAAATCGGAACACATTTCAGTTTGGGTTTCTAGAGAGAGGTTAGAAGTTGGAGGTTTGCTGACCAATAGGTGTTTTCAAATTTTTTCTGTAATATATCAATTAGGAGCTACGGCGATATTGAGGTATCGGTGGAGAGTTAAGGAGAGCCAACAGGTGAGCAGCCTTTGTAGATCCACCAGGGTAGAAGAGATTTGAGTATATAGTCATGTGGTGGCATGAAGAATGCTCTTCAGCAGGTCAAGGGTGGCATCGAGGAAAATGGTCAGCAGATTGCTAGTACCTCTCAGATGGTGAAGGACAAAGGCTAGGGTGGTCTTCCCTCAAATGTTTTTCCTTCCCCATTTTTGCTGGTCTACTTTTTGTTGGCCTTCGGACTCTGTGCACTTTTCCACTGCTAACCAGTGCCAAGGTTATGGTGCTCACTCCCTAAAACATGGTAGAATTGGCTTAGACTCAGTTGGCACATTTAATTTACTTTGTAAGTCCCTGGTAAAGTGGTACCACATATATCCAGGGTTTGTAAATTAAATGCCACTAGTGGTTCAGGTGCACTGATTGTGCCAACCTCTTAAGTAGCCCTTTAAATATGTTTCAGACCTACCATTGCAGCCTGTGTGTGCTGTTTAACCTGACATTTCAACCTTAAAAAGGAAGGTTTAGTCCTTGCAGAAGGTTTATTCCCACTATTTCCAACCTTTTTCAGGCCTAAGATATTCTTTTTTAATACATATGTCACCCCTAGGGTAGGCTTTAAACCGGTGGTCTTCAAACTTGTTAATGCCACGCCCCCCAGTGGAAAAAAACATTCAGACCCCCCTGAGAATTTTTTACAATTATTCTAATAAATTGGCAATGTTTAAATATGTCTTGACTCATTTAAACATTGCAGTTAAGTTTCCTTACAGTTTAAAAAATGCAGCTAGACACATGATTGCCAAACATAATGTTCTGGCCAGGCAGGCCTCAATAACGTGTAATGGTATCCTCAGTGTGTTAATTAGAAATGGCGGGTGGGGATTTTGAAGAATTTATGGAATCTCTTCCCTTTTGACACGTACTCCCAGCTAAGATATAAATGACAAAAGATGTAAGTGATGGCCAGTTACAGAGTGGCTTACTGCCTCTCATTTGTTCCGCTTAAAACAAAGCACTGTTATCAGTATAATGCTTCTTTGGTCAGAAATTGGCACCCATTTTGAAGACACCTTCCTTAAATAGCCGAGTGTGCAGAGTACAGTGTATTTAAAAGGTTGGACATGTACTTTTAAGTTTGACATGTCCTGGTAGTGGAAAACTCTTAAATTAATTTGTCTTTATTGCCTACCTCTCCCATAGGATAACATTTGGTTACTTTATTACATTTAATAAGTGCTACCTTATAGTTGGGAGCAAGTTAGAATGTCAAGTTTGATGTCTAAAGAATTTAAATTTAAAACCCTCTTTAATAGTAAAGTGGGATTTTAATTCACATTTCTGAAAATGCCATTTTCAGAAGGTTGGTATTTTCTTGTCCTAACCATTTGGTATCTGCAACCTATATCCTGGATCACTTGACGAGGTGTAGTTGGCAGTTGGTCTTTGTGCATTGCTCACAGACAGTGAGGCAAATGGGGAATAGTCTCTGATGATTTGATAGTGGAAGGAGTCACACTTACCACCCTTGCACATCACAAAGCCTCTATCAGAGCACACTCATAAAAGGTTTGACAGTAGTCTTTTGTGGCCCCAGACAAGCTGGGGCAGAGAGGCAGGAAATGTCAGACACCTCTGAAGTAGAAGGTTCTGCAGGTTTCCACTTCCAAAAGTGGGAATCAGATATAACTATTGGACCCTCAGACCCAAATCTTCAGGACACCTTTGGACTCATGGAAGACTCAGAAGGGCTGCAGTGCTGCTCGGCAATAAAGAGTGCTACTCTGTTGCCCTGTTGCCTTCCTGAGTAAAAAGGGCTGGACCTGATCTTGGTCCCAGGACCACCAGAGTGACTCCAGTGGCTAGTTGGCTGGCCTCCTGATCAGAGCCTCAGGGACAGAAAAGGCTCCGGCCACCTTGAACCCAACACCTGGACTCTGTTGGCTGTGACTCTTGCACCTTAATTGGTCCCACCCGGTCATGGACCCCTGGGAGAGGAGCTGAAGGTGCTTCACCAGCCCGACTGTGGTTCTGTGGCCAGAACCAACAAATCTCCTTGCAACTCACCTTTGGGAGCGCCACAGCACGATGGATTGCAGCCCTCAGTCTCCTCAGAACCACAGGTTCGGTGGCATGTGTAGCTGCAGATACACATGCTGTGCATAGTCCGCCATCTGGTGTCGGGTCGGAGTGTTACAAGTTGTTTTTTCAATGGTCCACAACTGGCATGTAAGGTACTTTGTTCAGCTGTTCTTACTGGGTCCCTGTATCCAGCCCACGCTCATTGCAGTCAGTCTGAACTTGTGACTTTGTCTCAGGCTGGCATGACCAAAGAGCCACAGTTCGTGCTATGTGCTTTTAGGCACTATTTTTACTTAAATTGTGTATCTCTGGTTCTATTGATTGGATTTTGTTGTTTAGTCTAAATATTTTTAGGGTCAAGCCTGTGAGTGCATGCAATAGTTCATGCGTCTCACTTGCAAGACTCAGTTGTGTTCAGTAAAGGGCTTGGAGCCCGCCTGTCACTCACCATTTGTTGGTTTGCACGGCACTCTTAATTTGTCAAGGCATGCGTGGCATCAGTTCCATTCCTCTGTGTGGAGCTGTGGAGCAGGGGTCAAGCACTTATTGATTTCAACTTAATTAGTACCCGTCTGCTGCTCCCAACTTGATCAAGGTACTATTTTGTTTTAACTTTCAATGCCCTGCAAACAGAAGCCTTGTGACTGGTAAAACATGGCCAGCAGGACAAACAGAATTGCAAAGTTTTATTTTTTAAAGCTAACTTTTTTTTTTGTTAAGTCATCTTTTCTCAGGTTCCACTCTTTGTTTTTTTTTTGCTTGTGGGCGCTGTGTCAAAAGATGACAATTAACTTGTTCAAAATATGCAAGACCCATTGAATTGCAACTGCTTGTTTTAAATTGTACACACAGTTAATTAATTAACAAGGGGTTGCTTGTATTTGACCCTGATAGAGATTCTGCTTCCTGTTTGAGTAGGGTTTCATAATTGGTTATTTTTAGGAGTAGGAGTTAGCATCAAGTGTTTGTATGCTAATAAGAATTTAGTAGCAATGACTGGGTTGATGATGATGCACCTGATTTGGGTGTATAAATTCATCTAGTTTTATGTAGTGACCAGCCCTAAAACTGCAGAGTGACTGCTAGCCGCCTTTTTCATATGCTGTAAGATGTGATACAAAGATATCTAGTGTGAGTGTATTTGTAGGTGGTGACAAAGTGATTAAGACTACATCTAGTTTTAATGAGTTGATGGTATCTGCTATGTCCACTGCACAAGGAACGGCAGTGTGCAAGTTGATGTGCTTGAGACATAAATTTTTTTTCCTTCTGGTACCTTAGATGTGGTGAATAGGATGTGGTTGAAGTAGCCGGGTTTGAGGGCACATGCAAGCCTGAGTGAGTTAGTGTTTATGGCTGATCATTTCAGATTCTGTGGAGATTGTGCGGGGTTTGCTTAGGGCAGGCACATCACATTGACTTGCTTAACGCAGATATTTTAGCTATGAGCCTTATCTAGGCCCTAATGGGACCAAACAGAAGTCAACAATTTATACTGTTTTCTTCCACCCGTTGCTTCGGACATCCATGCAAGGACATCATGGAAGTCACCCAAAGCAGCGTGCGGTAGGAGATTGGAAGCTGGTCTGTAATTGGCTCTGTCCAGGCTGCTGGACAGGGAGGTCACGTGGAATCATTCTCCTGGGGCTAACAACAACTGTTGGAGACTGGGGCAGGAGAGCAGGTTCATGACTTTTCTTCTCTTTGAAACATTTTCTGAAGTGGGAAGGTGATCTGACATGGCTCTGGTCTTGCCAGACTGGAAGTCAGTAAATTGGGAAATGACACAAACTCACACAGTTTGTGTTGGAAATATAATCATCTTGATGAGATCTGTTTAGTTCTGTCTGATCATTCTTCCTTTGTTTACTCTGTTTCTTATGCTCAGTCTCCAGATGCAGGTCTTCAAAAATGTGTCCTGCCTGTAGTTTAGAGAATATATATTTACTCTAAGGTATTTTACTTCTATTTCTATCCTCAGTAAAATATAGTGTATGCTTCTTTGAGGTCATTATTCTCGTTCTGCACAAAACCTTTGCCAATTAATATTACCACCATCCTGGTTTTGATTGTATCGCACACTCTTCTGAACTCCATCATCATGATCTTTTGTTAGCATATTGAGAACCCTATTTTACAATTTCTTTACTTACGCATCACTGACTCTGTATTATGTCCTTGAATACTCAATATGAGGAGAGCAGCTGGGGAATTTGTACGTTTATTGATTTTCCTTAAGGTAGATTCCAGTTCTTAGTTTGAAGAATTGCAGTGCTACCTGGTTGTGTATACACACCTAGGCTCATAGAATTTTGTAATTGTAACAGTGAAGCAGATGTTGCATTGTTTTTAGAGAATGACGAAGGAGATTGAGGACTCAATAGTGGACAGCAGTAAAAATCCTTGATGGACACGGGGGAGGTAGGAAATGGAAGGTGAAAACGAATTGTTCTGTAGACACCGGAGGACCCTGAAGTTGATGATGTATTCCAGTCGCTCTTGTGTATTGAATTGCATTGATCTAATTTATTTAACATTTCTTTTAGTTTCTTTACATATCTGTTTTGGTTACTGGGTTTGGGTTTTGCACGTGTCAACCAGCAGCATATCAGAGTTGAAGATGTGCCTGACTTCCATTTGGTATTTTGGGACTGAGAAAAGACCACAGGAGATAATGAAGGATTTGAGGATTTAGAAAGCAAGGAGACTGGGCACCCTGCCTAGTCAGGATGATGACTTGCTTTACGAGCTTGCCCTGAAATTGCCCTTAACGTGCTACTAAAGAGGATGGAAACAAGTAATCTCTCGTGAAGATGGTCATGTGTTTCAAGCTACTTTGGGGTAATACTGCTGAAAGGAGGGGTGTTGCCATTGATTCATTTCAGTAGAAAGAAAACCAAGTCGTATGTAGGAGAGAATGGGAGACTGCATTGTGGAATGCCAAAAGACCACAAAATTCAAAATATATAAAACTATATGTATGTATGTATGTATGTGGCTGTACTGAAAAATTGACATGGGTGCAAACCTATTTTGGACAGCATTTGCACTAGCGTCTCTACATGTTGACTTTTTGAACACCTTTGTACCAAGGAGGAGGAGAAACTGCTTATTATATTGGAAGAGGAATACTCTGGGGTGTTTGCTAGCCCACTGCCAGAAAAGATGACTTATGGATGATCAGCCTCCCTGCTCAGTTTGATGAGTTCACAATCTCTAATTTTTTGTTGTTGCAAAAACCAGATGTGTCGGACATCATGACGTGGGCACCAAATTCATGTAACTTAGTAGTGAGACCTTTGGAGCATGAATCCAAACTTTGTTCATTTTTCATCTCTCCAGTGTTTCTACTTTCCCTCTTAAAAGAAAATGGATGCCGGGGTCTTTGTGTGCTTTTTTGCCTTGTCTAAAACGCCATCTCTCTTTACATGAGTGTAATTATTTCACAAGCGCTAACCCGCAGTGCACCGCCTAAAGGCATCCCCGCCACAGCAAGTAGAGAAGGTTCAGTATGTTCCCTGGATCTTCTGAAAGGCTTTAACCTCCCTCCAAAGGGAGGCGAGGTGGTTCATGATGTTCTCTGGAGGTTCTGAGGGGCATCATCTCCCTTGAATCGAGGGGTCTTGGTTCAGGCATTAACCTCCCATTGGCAGAGCTGAGGGCTGCAGTGTCCTGCATCTCTGCTCGTAGCCTCTTTGTTGTTTACTGGCTGTGCTGTTGATGCCCTTGCAGTCACAATCAGGCTCATTTCCCTGCCAATAGTTTTTAATGTAAACTCTAGAATGCAGTAATTAATAACAGTGTCATAGTGGGTTTTAATCTAATCCATCATCTTGCCTGCCTGTAGTTAACTGAACAGAGCCGCAAGTGACTGGTGCTTCGCATGAGAGGGGGCGATCTAGCCATCTCCAATATATCAGTTTTGAAATTGGGTTGCAAGGTTCAGAAAAGCATCACTTCTTCGCAGCTTAATTTCCAAACACTAGAAGTTTTATACTTTATTGCAGTTGGTAAACTCTTAACTTCATCCATGAAAGTGAACACATTGGGTTCCTCCTTCTGGTTTTTCCTACTGTGACCCGGTAAATTCAACGTGACACTATACTCTTGAATAACATTTTGTAACTAGTTAATGGCGATAAGGAGGGACCTCGCTGAGCTATCTGAATGGAACGACTAAGCAGGGGCATCTTTGTGTCCTGGCCACGGTATGTTTGCCCTCAGTACACAGCCTCCAGAACCACCTTGCTGAGAGTAGAGCGCGCTGGCAACAGGCAACTCTGTCCTGAAACACAGGCCAGAGTTTTCCTGTCCGTATGGCAACTTTGCTGGTACTTTCCTTTGATTGACCAACGCACAGCGGTTTTGGTGAAATTTGCACACTTGGCTTAAGAAATGGTTTTAGGGGGCGTATCTTCTGGGGGGTCTTTGGTGTGCTACTCCCCCGCTAATAAATGGATTCTCTAGTAAATAATTGGGTACAGGTGCTTTCATTCGGGTATGGTGAAGTGCCTGTCAGATTTCACCTAGGATTTTTACATGCACACACAGACAACAACATACAGAGAAACACTTTGGGGGTTATTCTAACTTTGGAGGAGTGTTAATCCGTCCCAAAAGTGACGGTAAAGTGACGGATATACCACCAGCCGTATTACGAGTTCCATAGGATATAATGGACTCGTAATACGGCTGGTGGTAAATCCGTCACTTTTCTGTCACTTTTGGGACGGATTAACACCTCCTCCAAAGTTAGAATAACCCCCTTTCTCTCTCCTCTGTGGCTTAAAGCTCTTAAAACTGTTGGTTATTTTACAAAATATTCTTTTTAATGAACTCTAATCCGCACTGCTCTCCCTTTCCACTGCCCCTGCTCTCCCTTTCCACTGCCCCTTAAGCCCCGCATGCTCTGCTTCTCATACAATGTAGTTTACCATATGTCAGCAATTTGAAACTCACCCTCCCTCCCAATCTTACTGACCAAGCTAAGCCCCTGTGCATATTGGGAATGTGGTGCATTCGATACTCTTGTATGTTTTTTAGCCATGCTGCTCTAATACTTAGAACAGTGTGTGTATGTTTCTGTGCGTGTGGGTGTCTGTGTCAACTTTCTAGTATTGCACATGAATGAGGTGAAGAAATTATTTCCACGTGAAATCAGGTAAAATTGCTTCCTCTCGCAATGCTTTTTTGAGAATATTGCATAACTGTAGTAGTAGTAGCACTACCTATGTAGTGCTTCATGGCCCATTATGCGGCACCAAAGCACATTATCCGACAGGTAGCACAATACTGCATCAGCAGTTTGTGGTTGGCAATGTTGTTTGTTTTTAATGTACATGGGAAGTGATTTGGGATTGCACATGAGTTACTAGACTGGTGCTCTTCTTTTTGGAAGGATGATTCAGAAAGACATTGTAATATCATTGTATCCTTCTCAAGTATATTAATCAACGTTAAATTAAAGAGATTTAAAGTGATCCCCAATGATTGAGACCAGGGAGAGGTTGTCATGCTTGATGTGCTGGTCTCCCAAATTTTGACTAGGGACAACTGATTCAATAGTCTAATATCTTGCCTTTTTACCTTTCCTTCATGATCTGCCAACTGCTGGTGACATTGCAAATCTGCCTTCTGCTCTGAAGGTGGTTCAAGGGCACCACATTACCAACACGTCCCTTGGTACTGAGATATCAACTGGACGACCAAAATGTTTATGCAGCAAAGTTATTGACACTGTACTTTTCTTATACCAGCCTTGGTTACTTCTTGATAATCTGGCGTCTCCAGAAGTGGATTTTAAAAGCAATTATTCAAGCCTATTTCCCCTTATGTTGGTTTGGTTTACAATAACCATTAGGAAAAATCAGCATACATCATTGTAAACTACTACTCCTCTATAGGGGAAACACCTCATTTCTTTGTTGGAGAGGAAGATGGGTGAGATGGCCTCTTTCCCATATCACAGTAGCCTTCAGCAAAGATTATTTTTTCAGAGCTGGGCTTAATCAATGAAATGTATACTGAAAGTTCATGGTGCTTAGAAGCTTGCCGAGCTTACTATTTAATCTGTACAGCATTGTTTGACTGTAATCCTTTTTTGTACAGAGCACTCCGAGGAAAACAAAATCCTCCACACTAACCAATTCCATTACTTGGTATAGAGGTATTAAACCACATTATACCCACCAGACGATGAGCAAGAAAAGCACATTACCCAGTGGTTGCCTCATCCGTTCTTTCTTTCATACACTTGCTGTATAGACAGCTGGAGAGAGAAACAGGAGAGAAAATACACAGGAGAGAAAATACTTGACCACAGAACAACCTTTATAGTTGATGTGCAAATGCTTCTTCAGCGAATTAGATTATTCTTCAAAGTATTTAGAATCACATACAAAGTTGTTTACCATCACCAGACGCTTACTGCCTGGTGCAATTCATGATTGCTAGTGATCATGTACTAAGAAGTTATTTTGAACTACCTAAAATGCCAATTGCAGACAAAACAGAAGTTTCAACTAGGAGTCATGCACTCCTTGCTTACTTACTCACTGCATATTATGCAGACCGGCAGGTAGTGCAGTTTTTGTCTGGTGCTGCAGTTGTGGTTCGGGTCTTCATTTCTGTTTCCACAGTGTTCCAGGTATTCTTTGCCCTGCCTCTCTTCCTTCTGGACTCCAGCCTAGAGCTGTTTTTGTAATGGAGTCTTGTTCTCTTCTGATGTCTCCTATCCCCACGTGTTTCTCATAATGATGTTGTTTGCACTCTCTTGCTTGCATGAAGAGCATAGACATCTTCCTGCACTTCGAAATGCAGAAATGCTGCATTTGAGGACACCGGACTCGCATCTTTTTATCTTCAGCAAGGTGCTAAGGACTCATCTAACTGATGAGTCTATTTGTAACCGAAATGACTCATGGTCTGGAAGCCTTAATATTCTTAGCTGCTTCCCTGACTGCTGCTGTTGTTGATGTTTACATTCCCTTATTTGTTCAGCACTCCAAATATTTTCATGTACTTCATGAACTTCAGACACACTTTAATAAAAGAAAGAAATCCGCGACAAAAGGCCAAGTGCACTTAGATTTCCTTCAAGACATTATGAAGTAATTGAATACTGTGCCAGCTTAGCATGATAAACTCACTTTTGTTTGCTCACTGGAAATCTGAGAAATAATAACAAGAATTATCTGCCAAGGCTGCCTCAAGGTTTCAACTTTTATTAGACTGAATAGCGATTTCACCATGATATTCTACTGGCTACAACAAGTGAGGGGCCTGTAGAGGGGTGCCTTGACTGTCCCTTGATATTCAGTCCTGAGTATCAAGAGACCTCTTTAAACACAGCATTCTTAACTTCCACAATTGGTGATGCTTTTCGTGTCTACTGGCAACCAAGTACCTCGTTGTAGCACCTGACTCTGTCAGGGTAGCAAGACCGAGCAGTCCAAGGCCTACTCTGTGCAGGCACCCAACATCCACCAAATTGTGTTGAGTCAGTGCTTTTACATCTGAAAATGGAAAGGGTTTAATTATGCACACTTCTCAATACTACACATTTATTTACAAATATATATAAGATGAAAGGTGGAAATAACTTTAAAAAATGGTTAACACGCTGAGCTACACCTGAACTGTATGTCCACAGTACCCACCTACTACCCCCCTACCTCCACTCACACACTGTATATAGGTGTGTAGATATCAAAAGGCAGGCTAACTGCCTTTGTGAGGGAATCCCCACATTATTAAAAGAAGAAACATATCTTGATGAATCGATGCAATACCATTAAAGCATTAAGGATGGTATCATCTGACAATGTCATTTATTTGGGTCCTGTTAATCTTGTAATTGTCAATAAAGCTTTTTAAAGCATTTCAATGACCTTCATCAAAGCATGTACTGATTAAAAGCTAACTTTATTATCAATTAAGCATTTCAATACGTTTCAATGACTTGTGTGCTTTAGTCTTTCTTTTACTTTTGTCAATGCTGCAATACAACCTTAGAACCCATTAACAGGAGTCCCTACACTCCAAAGCCGTTGGGGTACAACCTTAAGCTCTAGGAGTGCTTTCAAATCGATCAGACCTCTCCTGGGGTCACTAACGTGACTCCAAGGAGGGTTAGGGTGTCATTGAGGTACCTCTGTCTATGGGCTTCTGTGAGGGCTGCTGCACTCCTAGCATCCCCTCAACATTTTAGAATGGTTGGTGGTGCCCTTGCTCCCTGCCCCTCACCACAAAACCCCACATATGAACTTCACTCAGCATCTCCGAGGATTCTGAGGTTCTCCTGTAGCCAGTGATATGCATTTTCTTTTTATGAGCAGCCTCTCACTACTCACGGAACTGCCTTCGGGTCATTTTCCCAAACAAGCGGCCTCACATTTCAACAAAAGGACTTTTTTTTTTTTTGGTGGGTTCCCCATTCACACTCAGGGTACCGCCAACTTTTATTTCTGTTTGGGGCTGGCAGGCAGCCCTGGACCCTCTTGGTCCTAGCCACTCCCTGCTCCCCAATAAGCTGTGTGCAGATGGTGAAGGGGGAGCTTCACTTCTTCCATGCCAGCGACAGCGGGTGGGTTCCTTCTCCGCTACTTTACTCCTCTCCACTCAGACACACTGAGCAGGAGGTGATGCAGCACTATGCCCCAAAGCTCTGGCCTTCCTGGGAACAACTCTGTCTTAAGCTCAGCAGTGCTCAGCCCTCATTTGTCATCTGCAACTGGGGACCCCTGGGACACCATGAACTTTGCAGTGCACCATGTTTGTTTCTTTAGTTTCTGTGTTCCATCAGTTTGTGGTATTTGGTGCCCTCTTGGGCCCCACTACCTGGGGGGGGGGGCATGTGCAGTCTTCTCCAATCCACAATTCCTTTCACTGACCCTTGGGTGTCTTGCACTTCTCCTGGGCCTGCTGTCTTCCTCAGCAGCAACTTAAGGGTCCCGCAGCATAGTGTACTTGCTGCAATACCTTCAAGGCTCCCCAGCCTCCTTTACCCACTTGCAGAGCACCTGACTCAGCATAAATCAGGGCTACACTCCTGCAGGACCAGTCCATAGAACATCAAGGGGAACCCTCCACGGTTCCTACGCTAGATGTTCACCCCTATATAGTTCCCCAGAGGGTGTGGTGGGGACAGCACCGCTAGCCCTGGATAACCAAACCTTAGTCCCTGAGTTCCAACTGAATTCCCAAGTCCTGAAATCCATCCTTGCACTAGGGTGTCATGTGTCTTCTCTCTTTCAGCTCTGCATTCATCCAGTGTTTCTATTTCCAGGTGCAGATTCTTTTCAAAAGACTGTCTGTTGCACAGGGATTTTTAAGTGGGGTGGAACATTTCAGAAGTTAGTTACCTCTGCCCAGTTCTAAGTTGACACATCATCACTTCACCCTTGTCCCAATACTCCTGCACAGCATTGGGAATTTCTAAGATGGTGCCATCAGGTGGTCTATTGAAAGATCTACTCTGAGAGTCCAAGCCCTACCCCTAACTGCCACAGCTGCCTGGTCCCTTACCTCCAAAACATCAAAGGGTAGACCCTCCTGTGACCACCTGCAGAGGTCTGGCCATCCTCCTGTTATGCCATTAATTGTGTTTGACCACTGACTTTGTGTTTCACCACTGCGCATATTAGTTGCTCAATGTTCATCAGTAGCACATTACATGTTGTATTCAGTTTAGCTGCCTATTGGCTTTAACGTGGCATTAGACATTACATTCTGTATTTAGTTTAGCTGCCTATTGACTTTAACGTGGCATTAGACATTCCATTCTGTATTCAGTTTAGCTGCCTATTGGCTTTATCTTGGAGTTAGACATTGCAGTTGAGACATTGCAGATGAGCTGTGTTTTTCCACATGGGAGACCAAGCTGTGTTTTTCGTATTTTGTTCACACCGAACACTAGCGTGATAAAAGAGCGTATATTTTGTGTTTTCCTCTCTACCCAGCCTTGGGAAGGAGCGAGGTTTGGAGACTTGGCCACTCTCCAGCTTGTTCTTTTCTGGCTGTGATTAGAGGAAAGGACCTGTTAGCAGGCTTTTTCATTATAAGGGGTGTCCCTGGGCAGCAGCGAGGGGGAATTTTCCGAGACTTCAGTCAGGAGCGGACGTCAGCTGCCTGACCTCCCATATGGGTGGAAAATCTCTTTCGTGCAGTTGAACAGGAGTCATCAACTTGCAGGCATGAGAAAGATGACGAGCAGTGATAGGCCCTACGGTGATGAATTTTGACTTTTATTCTTTGCTTTGAAGGTATACTATAATATAATCACATGTATTTGCTGTATACATTGCAATTGAGAATCACTTTGATATATTTTCCTTTCATTGCTGTGACTACTTTTAAACGTGTGCTTCCAACCTACTAATCTCTTCTCTCAGGAACCTCATGGTGAAGTAATAATAAATGTCTTCTTTAAACTAAGAAGTGCATTCCAGAGATTGTTTTCAGCTCGGTCCTTAATGAAACCAAAACACCTCCTTTGTTTATGTCGGTTTGAGCCTGTGCAGGCAAGGTGCAGTGTGAACATTAATTAGTACCTCCGTATTAAATCTCCACCCTCTTCTCTACTAGGGGCAGGTCGAATTACTGGCTAGTGGCTCTATCGCGTGGGGAGGCCTTTGATTCACCACTAATTCAAAGGCCAAAATCCCATTAGCAGCTAAGTCAGAGAAAAATTAGATATTTTAAAGTGCCACAAGAAGGGCAGGTACATGGAAATTAATATGAAACCTGTATTTTAGGATATTGATTTAGCATAATATTTTTGCATCAACTGAGTCTCTAGGCCTAAATACGGCGAACCTGTAGTTTAGTGTAGATTTTGCCCAAAGGGCACAACTCAGTGAAGCACACACACTTTTCAGTAATCACTACAGATGTACATACTCACACTGTTAGTACCCCTCATATTACAAGGCCTCCCCAGGTAAGTACCCATCCATAAAGGGTCCCTTATGCAACAGCTAGCTGCAGCAGGTGTCCTCATCTTCAAAGGTGGAAACTGGCAGGTTTCACTCACAATCCATTATAACATAGACTCAGGTTGTGAGACTTACAATCAAAGTTCATAAACCTGGTAGTCTAAAAAGCAAAAAATCTAGGCAGTTAAATTAGTGAAACCCATTTCTCACACAGAGCTTTCAGAAAAACTTGCAGTGGGCATTCCTCTAGGATATTAGACAAGGGAGGAAGAGATTAGTGATGTAGAACAGATAGCGTCGCACATTGTGGAATGTGAAAGTTAGTAACTACCACATTCGCAGGAATAGAGTGATTTTATATTCCTTCTTTCACAATACTTTATGTAAGAATATTTCAGAACTGTTTGAGATCGGTGGACATGGGAGTTTTTAGGTCACGGCTAGCAGACAGCAGTCATTTCGTAGCTACACACGTCGTGTTGAGTGTGTGCGTTTGTGTGAGGGCGCATGCATATGCCAGCAAGCCTACATGTCTGCAGAATCATGCCGCCGAGTCATTGCAACTATTTTCTTTTATTTTGAACGATGCTGCAGAGTATTGAAAAAATGCTTTTGCTGATGCTACATGCATCGGCAAAGCCAATAGATCCAAAAAACAGACCTGTTGGGTTTGCCTGTGCTTGTTTCCTCTACCCCTAATAGAGGGACTATCACAGCAACTATTGAAAGTTTGTTTGGTCCACCCTAAATAAGGCCCTTCACAACCTCCAGAGAGTGTGTTTCTGGGTGGCACGCATAAAGAGCATGTTTGTACAAAAGATGACCCATCACATGTTGCAGAAGATTGTCGTTCCCTGTCTCAGGAGGAGTGCCCCTACAAAGCTGCTGCAGTCTACAATGCTAATTATGAGTCTAAGCCCAGTGGCATGTTTGAGTTGAGACAAACCTCTACTGAGAACGTATTTGTCTGAGCGTTTCCTTCACCTGTTGCATTTAGTCTCATACTCCGTTCTTAGGGTGGAGCGCCACAGGTGAAGGAGAGCTGCCAACTTCATAATGTTATTTACCTCCATAAGCTCTTCTTTTCTAATTGTAGACCCTCTTATCAAATGTCAAATCTCTGTTTATGAAGTTATGCGCACGTTAATTACCATTTCACGTTATTAAGCTCTTAGTTAAGGGACGTTTGCTTCTAGGTGCAGATGTGACTCCGTAGAGATAGCAAGGTAGGCAAGTCCTTCTGGTCTGTGCAGACTCAGAAACATATTTTGATTTGAACCTAGACATAGGGTCATCATGATAGCTGGTTGCAGGATAGGTTTCCACTTGTTAACGTGCGGCCTATTGATCACCTACCCTGCTGGTATAATGTTAGTGATGCTGTGTCAGCGAGGCTGTTGTCTCTTTCTAATACTTTGGTGAAATCGTGTTCTTCTGCCAGGGAGCACTAAGAAGGGAAGGTAACATCGCAGGTTAATAGACTAGAGAAAGGACGTTGCTAGTCTATGATGAAATTAAAAGTGTATTACATTTTTTAAATGAACACACGATTCCTGCCATATTGATCATACAGTGTATTTAATATTTCTCTCTAGAACTACAGAAATAAAATAATGTCTCTTGAATACAGAATAATGACTACAGCGTATTGTTGGACACTGTTAGTGTCGAGGGAGAAAATAACGAAAGGTATCTATGCATAGATTTTCTATACCTAAATCCTCATCTATGTACCTTGACGATGTGTCTCTCTTCCATGTACATAGATGTAGAGTTGAGTAGTAAATCTATATTTCCCACTATGCACTTACCTTTCAATATTTTGTCCACGATATGTGTGTGACAATATTGTTGCATTCGATATTCCAAAAATAGAATCCTACCTGGGTGGCAGGCATTGATGGCTTCAAAGCTAGCAACTACAAACAATCATTGGTGAGGAGCGCTCCAATTCACAAAATGTAACAGACATGGAAATTCATATTTTGAAGTGTATTAGCGTTGAGCACAGTGGCATAGAGAAGTGCAGAGTAGAGTGGCGTAGTGGGCCGAAGTTGCAGATTTCAAAAGAGTGGCGTAGAGTGCAGCGGCATAATAAATTGCAAAGTAGAGTGTAGTGGTGTAGAGTGCAGTGGTGCTAAGTGACGTGGTGCTGAGTGCCATGGCATAGAGTAGATTGTTTCAGATTAAAGTGGAGTGATGTAGAGTAGCGTAGCGTGCGGAGTAGATTAGAGAGGAGTAGCACAGAGGAGAGTGTGGTGGCGAAGAATGCAGTGGTGCTTAATAGAGTAGTGTGAGGTAGAGTCCATTGGTAGAGTAGATTCATATAGAGTAGAGAGGCCTAGACTGGAGTGATGCAGAGTAGAGAGCAATGACCTAGTGTGGAATTGCTTTGAGTGGAGTGACGCAGTGTGAAGTGGTGCAGAGTAGACTGCAGTGGTGTAGAATGGAGTGGGTCAAAGTGGAGTATGCATGGTTTGGTGGCACACTGCCACTACAGACAACACATTTTCAATTGAAATGACCATTACATTTGTTCAGACGTACAGTTTTACTGATAAAATTAGAAAGCGCACAAATGATATGTCAAAATGTCATTACATAGTGTATTGATTTGTTTTGATCGTAATAAAATATTTATTTCCACCTCACTTAAGAATTACGAACAAAATGTGCTTTATTTGTGCTTTTATAATCCTGATATATTCTGAAATATCAGCACAGTTCATTTACAGTCACGTACATTTTGTTGTGTGCTAGAAAAAAACAGCATCCTACAAGCTTCCCTCTCACATGAATAACCAGCAGGATTGGCACATAAATCCTCTAACTTTGAAGTCAGAAAAAGAAAAGTAAACACCAAGCTCCTTCGGAAGACAGAGCCTGACATTTGACCTTTGCCTTTGACTACAGAGCAAATGTGACATGATAAGAACAATATTTAAAGGCCTCTTTACTGAAATCGAGCACTGGTGGAACAATACAGTAAATACGGTTTGGGCAACAAAATAGACAAACTCAAGTTTGACATCCCAAAATAAATAGAACCAGCAAATAGAAAGGAAGCAAAAGTGAGTTACAAACCCAATGGTAAGCAATGGGTAGAATGCATTCCCAGGGAAGCTTTCCGAATGTCCCCAAGACGTCGTTATAAAACCAGAAAGCTACACTATCTGGTAGGCTTCGACCTAAAAATCACTGTTCTTTTTTTCAGGGTGCATTTTAATCAAAAATTCACACCCATGCTGAAAACTAATACACAAACCTGCAACAACCACTATAGGCTGTAAGAAGTGGTGTCATTGGTTGAATCAAGCCATCTCAACACACATTTTAAAAACGACATGCAGTTGATTTCCAAGCATACTGATGTTGTAAACTAGCATTTGTACAGCACACAATCTTCTATTATCCTGGCATTGCAGCATGCTTAGATAGTCGAGAGAGTGACTTTCCAAGTGTTTACAGGGGCCATCAGCGAATGATGTTGCAAAATCCAATCAGACAATCAAAAAATGCAACATTCTTGAATGTCTTATTGTTGGTGATTATTAGTGATGCATGACTGTGTAAAGATGTGTTTTTATCAATACTGGATAGCTTCCTTAAGAGAACCTTCTGTATGTGCTACTTGTTTGCTATCCCTCTAGCACATACCCAGCGGTTTGTCAGCAGCTCGTACCTTGGCCATATTTGGAAGAAATCTAAAGTGCCCCCTAGTAAGTGACTACAGTATAGGTGCAGAGTGGTGGCTTCATTGGTCACACTGCCTTCATTACCAGTGGTTGTTTCTACACTTGATTGGCTACAAGGAGGTCTTTGTCACAGGTATCCCTCTGCCTGGGAGTGAAGGATTCTATAATACACTCTAGCGTCTTTAAACATTGTTTGCTTGCTTGATAATGAAATATATCACCACTCCCAGCCATCATGCAGGACCTGCAAAATGTGCATTATATATGACGCGGGCCACAGCATTCTCCCGTAGCACTGCCCACCATTGCTATCCATTCATTTTCACTTTTGACCTATTCTGAATCCAGTGCTTAATTTGCTGCAATTAAATGGGGAAACACGCAATACTGAGGCAGTGTAATCCTGAAACCATCTTGGGCCTCTTTAATCCATTTACAGCCACTCCCTGCCCCTTCAGCTTACTCTTGCAGCTTTCTCCTATTGTGACGCTTTATCGTTTCTTTTCCCTCGTCTTTCCCATATGTGTCTTTCCCATATGTGTCTTTTGCTTGCAGTAAATGCTTGAGGCAGAAAAATAAGTGCCGGCTCTCAAAGTTAAGTGCCGGTGCTCCGCACCGGAATCAACAAGCACAAATTAAGCACTGCTAAATCCCCTTTCACTTCTGTGTTCCACCTTCTCCCCGCCATTCTCCAAACCATTAAGCAGCCCCTTTTCTGCTCCTATAATCTGCTTTTCGAGTGTTCTCCATGATTCCAATGTGCCCATTCTCCTGCTCATGACACTACTCTCTTTTAAAAGTTGTAGTTTTGGGTATAATATAACTGTTTAGTGTTTCTTAAGGTAATTTATAAGGAGGGTTCTGATTTTTCTTTTACTTGTCAAGCGCACTGACGCGCAGACCGTCTCGAGCCGCGCTATGTATAAAATGAATAAATCAATAAACAACCCCCTATGGAAGAAACCTGCCCTTAGAAGGGCCAGTACCTAACAACGCCTCCTTCTCCTGCTCGCATATCTTAATTACGCAGACACTTCTCGCGTATTTTTTGATATTTCAAACCCTCTCTCCATCCCTGTTTTATTCATGCCAGACTCTCACGGAGGGAGTCTTCTTTCAGGTTTTAGAAATTCAAAGCTTAATCGCGGTCCAATTAAATATTGGGTGAGACTCCTGCTGGAACGCAGATAGCCGCCGCCGTGATCAGAATAGCAACCGCAGCCACGGAAGGAGACTCTGGAATTAGGGGCCTAAGTTATTCAGCGCTCTGAGGAGTAAAGCACAGTTGTTGTATTGACAGCTTTCTACTTTCTTCCCCTTCTAGTCTCTTTGCACTCCTTTCTCTGGCTTCTCTTCTTCCTCTGTTACCCATGTTTCTTTGACTCTCTCATCTACTTCTCAGTCTAGGGTTTACAGGATGAGCCCAGCCGAAAGTCTGGCTTGGCTCCTAGAGTCTGTGCACGAGCCGAGCCTGTAAAATATCGGTCTTGTAACTCATGCAACAAACATCACCTAAAGTCTCTTCAATTTTTTTTTAAAAAAGTGCATTTCTTCAATAGGTGGAAGCTTTTACATTAATAGGACACAATATAGCACAACACTTATTAAAAATGATAGCTCTTAAACAATAACTTCCATCCATTTGTGCCCCCGCACTCACCCTAGCAAAGGTGCCATTATTGAACTAAGAGGCAAAACAGTTGACACGAAAATGCTGTGTGTTTCCCAGTTTCTTATAGATAGCCAACAATATAGTCTATTAAATCAACATTACAAAATAAAATGATGGGCGGAGCGTTGAAACTTTTCAAACCCTCATCCTCAATCACAGATCTGGGTTTAATCCAGCGTTATTTTGCTCGCCATATCACCCCAGTTTGGACCCAACCAGACGCAAATCAGTCTTGACCCTGCTCCCCATGGGCACAGTGCAGCCCGAACTGTCAAGCCAGTTCCCCCCTGGAAGGGAAACAGGCATCCTGGGACCGGATTCAGGATAGCACCCCTCATCAGCCAAACTAGCTTGAATCCAGTTATGCAGCGAGCAAGGGACCCATGACTGGGTATACCCTAGCTACTTAGGGCGCACATGGCAACATCGCAAAATAAAATGATGGATGGTGTGGTTTATAGCTTTTCAGATGCTCACCCCCCTAGTCACAGATACGGTCCCAGAATGCTTGTTTCCAGTCTAGGGAGGACCTGGCCTGGCAGTTCGAGCCGGACTGTTCCCATGGGGAACAGTGTCACGATTGATTTGCATATGGCTGGATCCAAACTGCGGTGACGTGGTGGGCAAAACAAATGATGGATTTAACCCAGAGCTTTGTGACTAGGGGCGAATGTTTGCATTGTTCAGAATTCCGTCCATCATCTTTTCTTTTAGTCAATTAAATTAAACATAAAAGATTTTTGTACAGCTGGTATTCTGAACTGACACATATTTGACGCTGCTTTCATATGTGCAGTGAAGAAAAAGGAGAATCGAGGAGTTAAAATATTTGTCTGAGATCACAGTTTGGTTAAGTGAGGAAGCCACAATTAATTGTACAAATCAGCCACCAAATGTGTTTGTTTGTCTATACTTTTCACCTTAAATGTTAATTCCTAGTTTTTGCCTCTTTGTGCATGAGGGTAGCATGAGGGTGGCAGGCAAAAGCCACATGAAAGCTTGAGTTGTTATGGGTTCGATGTTCTAACTGGACCTCAATCTGAGTCAGAGCCAGCCGTAAGGCCAAGCCTGGCACGAGCTTTCAGCAGTTTGCCCACTTCTAGTCTAGGTTGACCAAGCATCCTGAATTGCCGGGAGAGTCCTGGTTTTCCTTATCTGTCCCGGCAGATCTAACTCAATTTAGCACACATCCCGGTTTTAGAGTGTGCTGACTGAACAAAGAGGGAGACAAGCATTTATGTGTTCCAATACAAGATTAGTTATTAGCCTTTTCATAAATCCATTTACTTAATAGAGATGACACTCTGTGAAAAAAGTGTTAGTAATTTTTTCTACTTAGTGCCTTGTTGTTAGTGTTTTCTGTGGTGGTGATCACTGTCCTGCTGTGACTTTGCAGTTGTACTTCTATGTTTGTGAAATGACCTAGATTTGGGTTTTGAAAACCTAATTGCCCTGTCACAGTCCCTCTCTGGTCTTGTCCACTCCTGCCACTTTAATCTTTCCTCCTCAAAACGTTCTTAATAGTGCACTGCTACAAAGGCCCCTAAACGTGCATTCCCCATATGCTGATGCACACTCCGTCTTACTCCCCTCCTACAACCCGTCCTACTTGACCGAGATTTTGTCTAGCACCCATCTCCGAGACTTAATAAATGCATCATTGAAGGACTTTAGAACCCCCTTGGATGTGTTGTATCATAGATTAATAGAAGCCATGTGATTGTGTTCTGTTCCTCTGTTGAAGGTATCTGGATTACAACCTACTGAACTGTTTAAACTCTGTGCCTTTGTACATTGTATAAATATATCTTCTTGTGTAGGGCGTTCTGCGTACATCCAGACTGTGTTCGCAATGTAGAAAAATAACAAAAGTAAATAAATAAATAAATAAATAAATAATTGCATCTCTTTAATTCTCCATCTCTTTGCAGTCCTTAACTCCTGGCGGGAAGATGCAGCTGCTGGAAACAGACTTCTCCCTGACCGTACGCGAGTTCATCGATCTCCACCTACATCACCAGAACAGCATCCCAGCGTTCCTTAGCGCAGTTACCCTGGACCTGTTCAGCCGCCAGACAATGGCCTAAGCTGAGCCCAGCCTCACCCCGTTGTCCAACGAGTGTTACTCAATGGTGGCCACGCAGATGAACACAAACAAAGCTTCTGCTTAGATCCCTCAATAGAATGCCATGGGTAGCCAAGAAATCCTACGCTAGCTTTCCTATTTTAGGTATTTTTTATAGGTTAGTCTTTCAGTTCTTACTTTTGCGTTAGTGAATGAAGAAGATAAATGTATAAGCATATATTTCTGTAGAAAATATTGAATATTGTATGAGGCACTTGTGGTAGCCACTGCTGTTCATGAGTACATGCTGGAAGGCAGCATGCCCTACTCTGGGCCCTTGGGGATGCTTTCCAACCAAATGCCACTATGAGAGGAAATAGTCCATCTGTCGTCTGGAGCTAGTACAACATCGGTAAGGGTTTAGTAGGATGATATAACATTCTGGGAATCACATTGTTTTCATCAATTATGTTTATGGCTGTCTTTGTTGTATAGAAATTAATTTTATAGAGCTGGATTGGTTTAAACAATTTTAGGACTTTAAAAGAAAAAACGTGTGTTGCTTTGCACCCATCTGCATCATTGCATTTGTTTGGAAGCATGCTATCGGTTGCGTGAGAGACTGGGTGAGATTTTGCTGGTGTGTAGAAAGTGTATGATGCATTGTTTGTTGTTTTGGGATTGGTGAGGGATAACTGATGGGTGGTTGATTTTCAACGTAGAGAGTAGTGCCTAGTGTATGGAGGTATATTCGAAGTGTGGTAGGTGTTGTGTTGGAGAGTGTATTATGTTGTTTCATGGCTGAGTATTACTATGTTGTGAGGGCTGCATTTTTGTTATTTTTTTAGTTGGAGATTGCCAGTCTGTTGTGGGGGATTTGTGTGTGCAATGCGGTTAGCAGCAATATTTGGTAACTTTGATAGTGGCTAGGTTGTCCCGTGTGTTGTAGATGCAGTCACGTTAAGTTGTGGTGCTGGGGAAGAGCTAGGATTTTAATGCGTTCATGAATTGTCATTGTATTAAATGCTAGAAGCAGATATGTTAAGGAGTCTTCCAGAGTTGTCTCGTGTGCGAGAAGGTTCCGCCAAGTTGTACTAGTGCCAGAGTGGGACAGATAACAGGAGTGCCGAATTGGACCTCAATGGTCGTATATGTCCACATTTTGTTAGTTTGCATTTCTGGAATGCCAGTCCTTGGAATGTATAGTGCCTGGAAATCTACCCTGCAGTTTCTGGAGATCCGCTGCCAAGATGTAGTAAGTTGGTATATGAATTTGACGTGTCTGAGGAGCATGACAACTCAGTTTTTGTGGATAGTCTGGATTTTTGGTGAAAATTAGGAAAGTGACAATTAACCACACCTTTTTTGAGAAGTATTATATAGTCGTCTAATGCAGCATTTGTTTGTGGTGTCATCTGTGATGTATCACCAAGGTGTTCCTTGGAATAGTTTTCTGGTCTGGGCAACTGCTTTCTTTGAACATTTGGTCGTTTTTATAGAATAACAAATAGACTGAGTGAAGGGACCAGACCTTCTCATCAAAAAGTGCCCAATTTGTGATTTCAGCTTTCAAAATTAGAATATGTATGAACTGCCTGTTTAAAGAATATAAAAGATAAAGATGTGAAATTTACAATTTTGCTCTCATAGTTCAGTTTTCTAGGTTTTGAATAATAAAATAATTTTTCAGTTTACCCTAAATTTTTGAATGAATTTTATTTCCATCTATTTTTTTTGTGATTCTGCTATTCCCCATGTTGTACACACACTCACGGATGACTCCTTGAAATTCTGTCTATAAGGAAGATACAGGATACACACCAGAGGTAGATGCAGGAGAGTGCGTGTGTTCTATCATTGTCGTGCCACAAACTGTGATACCGTGCCATCAATGCACAGATAGTCAATGTATTGTATTTGAACAGCCAAAATATTGTTCACTGTAAGCTATCCATTTCACCGCTGAGACCAGATCCAAATGGGTAACCACCAGAATTATATAGCTTGCATTTACACACCAATGGAGAAGGTCAGTGTTTTGCAAATTATGCCAGTTTCACCACCCCAGAACATCAACCTTGCCACGATTGATTGACCATGTTTTTGCTGCATAGGACAGCAAATAAGACCACTATGATTGTTATACAGTGTCCCACACATGCCACATGGCAATGTTCTTCTTTTTGATATTTCTGCGTAGTGTCAATTTTTGGTAATCCAGCTAATGTTAAATAGGATTGTTGGTAAAACTTGCCCTGTTCTTCTGTATGAACTCTGACCTCGGTAACTGAAATCCATAGGTCCCTACTGGTCTGCAGGAGTCACCTCCCTCACCTTCCTCAGTGTTACCTGGAAAGGTTTTGTGAATTCAAAAAAAATATTAAATCTATAGCCATGTAAAAGCATAAACCTTCAGGTGTTGATTTACTCATTTATTTTTTGCTCAGTGTCTTTCGTAGGACCATAGACAAGAGGTACACACAGCTGCATTTGTTAAGAGGCAATGATTTTCAACCATATTTGATCAAATGCAGAAATTCATCTTCATGGCCTGCAGTATTGGCACTTGAATGAATCACTTTCGGTTAGTCTCAGCACAAGGAAATACCCTGCAGCACAAAGTAGGGCCAGGTCTACTGATCTTGCCTCCTTGGCTGACCTTTGCTTCACCATCAGAACCCTTTCTTTCCAAGCCCTCCAGTTATCCACTTCATTGACACTCCTCTACCTGGAGATCCAGCTGTCCACCTCCAACAGATGAGCCGGAGACCAGCGAGAAGCCAGCAAACCGAAATTGGGGTGCAATAACTTTGAATCTGCTTCCCATAGCATGTTCGGCTCCTCCAGGGTGGAAAGTTACTCCTGGTTCATGCGATGCAGAGTGAACGATTACCCTATGGGTGTAAGATAGGATATCAGTCTTTCTCTGAACTTTGGGATTCTTCTGTTTGCAAGACATGTTTTTCTCCACGTAAATGTGTTGTGCGCCTATCACAGGAAGGACAGGAACATAAGGACAGGTGTAAAAAATGGCTGAGCCGAACAGTGAAGACCCCCAAGGAGAGGTGTCGCGGAACTCCAAAGGACTCATGCCAAAATCTGTCCCTACAAGGCCAGCAGCTCAGCGTCCGCTAACGTTGGACCTGCCCACCTCTGTTCACCAGCCCTTCACATCCTCTACAACACTGCACAGCACAATCCTTTTCCCTAGTAAGTCACGGTCACCACTCCTAATAACCAATTCAACCATGTCTTTTTGCATTAGTAGTGGTCAGAATTTCAGCTGACAGTTCCCAAAAATTCAAATTACTCCAATTTGTCCAAAGCATCTCCGGCTCCAGTTTGTCATCTTCCCTCCAAGGTAAACAAGGTTTGAGTATGCCGGCTGTGCTTGCTTCATGTGATAAATATTCATTAGCCGCTAATTGACTGAGTTTCTTTGCCCAACGCATTATTCATGCCCTGCTCTGCCTTATAATGAGTGCTGGACTGGACCCTCTGCTTTCTGGCCTGTGCCCGCCAAGAGACTAGGGGGTGTTTTATGAATGAACGCTCACTGCTATACGTTTTATGAAACCCAAATCAGTGAATACTGTGCTTTCAATAATTTGACACCCGATTATTTCGCCTTCATCAGTATTTAGAAAACATGTCGTTTTCATTGTGAACAAAATGCTTTCATTGTCTCAATATTATTGGAAAAAACAATCACTCTCAACAAGAAATATTTCCTTATATTTTTAGACTACAAGCACCATTATCAAACTTTGAATGCAAACATCTTACACATCAGAATAGTACATTTTCTAAAAAAGTATTATAATCATTAGAATTTCAAATTCCTTTTTCAGTTATGAACGCTTGGATTATAAATGGTGCATACTTTGTGAGTCAATGAGCTCCTTTGCATGTGAATTATTAGCATCTACTTCTGTCGGCCGCATTAAAAAAAACTAGAGAATCACAGCTGTTACTTCGTGTCTATGTGCTGCAACAAAGAGGCAGGCGCACACCCTAGACATACTTTTATCTCATTCTCTAAAACTGGAGATAATAAACAAAGTATCTCACAGCGGACTACCCAGTACAGCAACCAAAAAGGGACCTGCAGAAATGTTCAAAGCTGGCAGCTTACTGAAAACTACTGCATTTGTCTCACACTTCTTCATCCATCACACTGCTAAGCACTGCGTCCCATAATGCGATAACTGTACCATGGTGGATGTTAAGCCTCGCATCCTTAGTGTCGTTTCCCTGACGTTTTGCCTTTTGTCCTTCTGTTTTTCTGACCTCATCTTTGCTGGCTTTAGGACTCTGGGCACTTTACCTCTGCTGACCAGAGCTAAAGTGTAGGTGCTTTGCACTCTAAACATGGTAATATTGGCTTATTCAAAATAGGCATATTTAATTTACTTATAAGTCCCTAGTAAAGTGCACTATAGGTGCTTAGGGCCTGTAAAGTGAATGGTGCTAGTAGGCCTGCAGCCCTGATTGTGCCACGCACCACAGGACCCTGCAAACATGTCTCGGGCCTGCCTCTTCAGAGCCTGTGGGCAGTTTTAAACTGCCATTTCCGCCTGGTAATGCACTCACTTGCTAGGCCCAAACCTTCCTTTTTGTTTCATATGCCACCCCTAAGGTAGGCCCTAGTTAGCCTGGAGGGCAGTGTATTAAAAAAAAAAAAGGACATATTCTTCCAAGTTTAACATGTCCAGATAGTGAAAAACTGTTGCATTTATTTTCACCACTGAAAGGCCCATATCTCCCATAGGTTAACCTTTATGTGTTTTCCCAATTGGGAAAAGATAGAAATTTTGAGTTTTGTGTCCCTGAACTCAAAATTAAAAATCACAATTTATGGTGATGTCAGATTATAAATTGTAAGTTTGAAAATGCCTCTTTTAGAAAGTTGCCATTTTCTAACTTTAACCATGCTGCGCCTCTGCCCGTCTCTGAATACACATTGTGGTGGATGACAGCTGGGCTTTGTGCATTCCCTCTAGACAGTCACACGCGAAGGGAGCTGGAGTGTGACATTTGCATCATAATGGCCCATCACCAGGCTGATGGGTCTTCCTGGGCTAGTTGAGAGGGAGAAGCTGACTCTTACTCCTGAATAGGGCTATGCCTCTCCTGACACAAAGGGATGCATATCTCCCTGTAGCGTATCTGGAGCCAGGGGAGGAAGCACAGGGACTGTCATCTTCAAAGGCCTCTTTCAAGACTCTCCCACTTCAAATGCACATGGGTATAAGTACTGGACCCTAACCTCCACCATATCAGAACTCTACTGAAACCAAGGACATTCTGCCAGGAAGGACTACTACAGGAGGGACTGCTACTCTGCTAACTGCATTGCTGTGCTGGCCTACTGCTTGCTGTGTGTTGCGCTGTAAGAGGGACTACCCCTTTGCTACTTGCTTTGCTGTGTAGGCCTTCTGCTTCTTGTCTGGAGTGAGAAGGCCTGAACCTGTCTCTACATCCTTGTAACCAAGATGCTCAGAGGGCTTGTTGGCTTGCCCCCTGTTCTCGAAGACTTAGGGCCATCAAAAACATCAATAACTCCTACACAGTTGCCTGACTCTGCCATCTATGAGTCAAGCATCTGAGCCTGGTTCAGTCGGCTTATTATCTTCGCCAGGTGGAGATTCCTGTAAGCGGAGCTTGGTGCTCCACTCTTGTCACATCCAAGGACCCGCGCTTTATCTTTGAACGTGGCAGAGTCCTGGTTGCCGATAACACCCACCCAGATCATCAGCTGAGATAAATGCACCATGTTACACTCTTCAATAGACTCATACTTGACAGCAGCGAATCGCCTTAGAACACTGCCTTCCTGTGCCTAGGCATTGCGGGAGCAACGTTGTGCTCCACTTCGAATACTGAGGAGAGACCTCCGCAGCGTCACCCAAAAACAGGAGCAGAATAACATCAGGAGCCCGTCTCCAAAACTGCCAGCGCCCTCAGTGCGTCTGTGCCCCACCGCCTTGCACCAGATACTGTGTGTGTGTGTGATTGGACCCTTGCGGTCCCTGTAGTCACACTGCACTCTCTCGCAGGCAGCTTAATCAAACTCCATACAATGGCCCCGAAAGACCTGAAAAGGAACTTACATTCTAGTGGATCTTCTGCATTTTACGTATAGATAGCTTTGACATTTGCACAATCTCATGATCCACTGCTTGGATCAATGTCCAGCGTAAACTACATAGTTTCAAGCAATGCATCTTATAGAGACTTCAATTTGTAGATTCCTTACCTTAGAATTTTCCCCCAAGCGTC
Organism: Pleurodeles waltl; assembly: GCF_031143425.1. Classification (NCBI taxonomy): domain Eukaryota; kingdom Metazoa; phylum Chordata; class Amphibia; order Caudata; family Salamandridae; genus Pleurodeles; species Pleurodeles waltl. Next base: position 115,987,947 of record NC_090449.1, on the reverse strand, counting down.
AGGCTGGATCCCGATATTTTTTCTTCGAGCAATACCCTTGCACGTTGGTAGGTGGCGTTGGTCGACTCTGCGGGCATCGTTGGCGTCATAGTCGATGTGATGATGTCGGTAGTAGTACATAAACGCCACCTCACCGCAGTGACATCAGTTCTTTTCTTTCCACGCACTGGCTGATCTGGCGAGAGCTACCCTAGTCTCTTTTTGACCAATTTCGACCATTTTGTTGAGCTTTTTGGTGTGTTTTTGGTGCGTCGAGATGTCCCCAAAGACTGGTCTGAAGCCATGCGAGGACTGTCACCTCATGATGTCGGTGACTGATCCGCATCAAGTCTGCTTGTGGTGCTTGGAGCGCAACCACGACCCCGGAAATCGTGCTCCAATTGTCGGGCCATGCACCCGAAGGCCTTGAGGGAGTGGCCCCTCAAGCTCATGGTGGCCCGGCGCTTGACTCCGTGTAGGTCCCGCTCCCGCTCAAGGGGAAGGTCTTGAGACCGCTCGCAGAGCCACCACCATTCTTCTTCCTCCAAGTCTTCAGGCACAGGTAAGAAGAAGTCGAAGCGGTCCTATCGTCCTTTGACTTCAACCCGTTGTTCGGCTAATGCGACATGGGAGGAGCGTCGACACTCGAGGCCTCTGTCTTCGGAGCCTGCTTCTGAATCTGCTCCATGCTTCCCTAAATTTGCGGGAGCCAAAGCTACCCCTGCCCAATTGAAGGAATTTTATGAGGCCATGCGCCTCGTTTTTGGGCAGGCCGACCCCGATGTGGCGCCTTCGGGCTCAAGTGGTTCGGTCGGGGGGCTTAGGGTTCCGCACTAGCTGCTCCAGCCACCGAGGTCCCCTCCAGATGTGCTTGCGGATCCACACCGATGCCGGACGTACCACTGAGACCTTCCCCGGCACCAGTTCGATTGTTGGCGCTCCCGACATCAGTGGTGCCCGCCATCGACATCGACCCCATCCTGATCAGAGTCGGAACGGCGTTGGCCGAATCCGTCTCAGTCTTCGATGGGGCCTACTCACCCCAGGTCTGATTTGGACCCTTTTTCTTATGGGTATGAATTTGGAGAAGGATTGGAGGGGTCCCTGGACCCTTATGAATACCAGGATGACCCTAATTTGAACTGGGCACAGGAGTTGGGCGAGGTCGGTGGCCTGGACACTTCTCCAGAAGCTGGCATGCTGTCTCCTCCTACCGTGGCTATGGCGGAAGGAGCAACTTATGCTATGGTGGTCAGTAGGGTGGCTGAGGTCCTTGGCTTTGAGCTGCCTACTTTACAGGTCAGGTCAAATCTCCTGACGGAGGTGCTTCAGCCAGGGGCTTTCACATCTGAGCCCCTTAAGCCATTCAATGAAGCCCTCACCGATGTCCCCTTGGATATATGGTCCAAACCCAGCACAGGGGCTCCTGTGAACAGGACTGTCGCAAGCTGCTATCGGCCATCCCGAAAGACCCTAAATTCCTGTTCCAACAACCCTACGCCTGTCATCCAGGCTTCCTTTTCCTTGGGCGCATTCCCTTCCGCACCCTTGGATAGGGAGTCAAAAAGGCTGGAACAATTTGGGAAGATGATGTTTTCCTCCTCCAGTCTTGCGTTGTGGTCCGGAAACACCTCATGCCTTTTGGCCCGCTATACCCATTCTCTGTGGGATATGGTTGCGCCGGTTCTGCCACAGATACCGGAGGAGGCCCAGGCTATCGTCTCCCAAGCTGTTACCGAAGGGAGAGATGCAGTGAAGTTCACGATCCGATGTGGGATGGACACAACTGACTCTCTAAGCAGATTGTTGAGACAACAGCGGCCTTGAGGCGCCACACCTGATTGCGACTAATGTTTTTTTTGGGAGATGTCTAACAGTCTCTTAGGGACATGCCCTTTGATGGCTACTGTCTCTTTGGAGACAAGGCGGACTCGACCTTGGAGAGGCTCAAGGACTCCTGGGCTACGGCTTGGTCCCTTGGCCTTTCCACTGCCCCTCACCCATAACAGTCGGTCTTTTGCCCCTTTTTGGCCACGGAAGGGGCTCCCTGTCACGTCCCCAACCCAGCCACTGTCCCACCCATGCTGTTCAGCCACTGCATTGCTGGGGACGCGGAATCCCACGTAGGCGTGGGACAGGGAACCAGAGGTCTGCCCAGTCCACCCCTGCCCAAGCTGCAGCCTCCAAACCCTTCTAGTCCGTCCCCTCACTCCGATCCAGTTGACAACAGGATTCGCCATCACCTGACCCACTTGGTAATCCATCACTACGGACAGATGGGTTTTGCAGATAGTTCGAAATGGCTATTCCCTCCCCTTCGAATCTGCCCCACCAGCCACGCCTCCATCAGTCAGCCGTCTTCGGGAGGATCATTTGGCACTTCTCCGCTAGGAACTCGCAGCTGTCTTGGCCAAGGGAGCCATGGAGAAGGTCCCTGTGCCAGAACTAGGTCGTGGTTGTTATTCCTGCTACTTTCTAGTGCCGAAATAGGACAAGGGCTTGCGTCCTGGCCTAGATTCAGGACCTCAATTACTTCCTCAAGAAGGAGAAATTCAAAATGCTCACCCTGGCTCAGGTCCTGTCTGCGTTAGACCCAGGAGACTGGATGGTAAGGTTGGACTTGCAGGCCGCTTATTTCCACATTACCATCCTGCCTGCCCGCAGAGATTACCTGCGATTCGTGGTAGGTCAAGAGCGCTTTCAGTTTACCTTGATCCCCATCAGCTTTACCAGTGCCCCTCGGGTGTTCATGAAAGTGATGGCGGTGATTGCAGCTCATCTTCTCCAATTAGGTGTTTCAGTCTTCCCCTACCCCGATGACTGGCTGTTGAAGGTGTACCTGCCCTAGAAAGTTGTCTCCCACCATCAGACTACGGCAAACCTCCTGCACACGCTAGGGCTCACTATGAACATGCCAAAGTCACACCTGACTCGCACTCAGACGCTGTCTTTCATCGGAGTTGTTCTGGACACAGTGCAGTTTCAGGCTTATCCTCTCGAAAAGCGAATCAAAGTTATTCAGGTTATGATTCTGATCTTTCAGCCTCTGTTTGGGTTTCAGTGAGACTGACTCTGAGGCTTCTGGGCTTCATCGCTTCCTGCATCCTGCTAGTGACACATGCCAGATGGCGTATGCGGGCTCTGCAGTGGTATTTGAAGTTCCAGTGGGCGCAGCATCAGGGGAATCTCTCCGACATGGTCCAGATCCAGAGAAACTGCGAAAGACCTGCAGTGGTGGCTTCCGAATCCGCATTGGGTTCACAGCAGAGCCCTCTTTCTTCCCCAGCCAGGTCTATCCATAGTGACGGATGCATCACTTCTGGGTTGGGGCGGCTACATGGGAAAGGCGGAGATCAGAGGCCTCTGGTCTCCAGCGGAGTCTGGGCTCCATATCAATCTTCTGGAGCTCCGGGTGAGCAGGCTTGCGTTGAAAGCGTTTCTTCCCTCTCTCAAAGGGAAAGTAATACAAGTGTTCCCGGACAACACTACCGCCATGTGGTACTGCAACAAACAGGGCAGAGTAGGGTCCTGGACCCTTTGCCAGGAGGCACTACGCCTCTGGAACTCAGCCGTCGATGCACAGCTGATCACAAATGACGATTCGATCCTGAGGTGGCGCAAGGTTTTTTTCAGCGGCGGGGAGAGCCTTGCTTAGATCTGTTTGCCCTTGCAGAGAACGCGCAATGTCCGCTGTTTTGTGCATTGGAGTTTCCAAGGCGGCACTTGCTCGGAGTTGCTTTTTTTTCGTCTTAAGTGGAACTTGTGCCTCTTTTACGGCTTTACACCTATACCACTTCTGCGAGAGTTCTCAAGAAGGTCAGGAACGACCTGGCCGAAGTTATCTTGGTGGCTCCGGACTGGGCACAGAGAGTGTGGTATCCAGAGCTATTGAGCATGGCCACTGATCCTGCACTTAGATTGCTACTTCTAGTGGATCTTCTGTCGCAGCAACAGAGGACGGTTCTCCACCCGAACCTGTCCAATCTCCACCTTCATGTGTGGAGATTGAGCACAGGCAGTTGTAGACTTTCAAACTTCCACCTGAAGTCTGTGATGTTATCTTGGCGGCCAGGCGGCCCTCCACCAAACAGTATACGCCTGTCATTTACATAAATTTGTGGCATGGTGTACCAACAAATCTGTTGATGCTCTCTCTGCCCCTCTTTCTGAGGTTCTTTTGTTCATTCTTTCTTTGGCCCAGCAGGGTTCTGCTTTGGGCACCCTTAAAGGGTATTTATCGGCTATTTCCGCCTTTCTTAGGTTACCTGATACACCCTCACTCTTTAAGTCTCCTATTGTATATCGATTCCTTAAAGGTCTCACCGATTTATTTCCTCCCACTCCATTTATCATGCCTCAGTGGGACCTCAATCTTGTCCTTACTTAATGTGTACTCCCTTTGAGCCGATGCACAATTGCCCTTTACAGCTCCTCACTTTCAAAACTGTCTTTCTAGTTGCCATCACTTCTGCTTGGAGAGTGCGTGAGCTTCAAGCTCTTTCTTCAAAGCCTCTATTCTTGTCTGTGCACCCTGACAAAGTGGTGCTGCGCACTAAGGCTTCCTTCCTTCTCAAGGTTGTTACGTCTTTTCATGTAGGCCAGTCCATCACCTTGCCTACTTTTTATGCACCCCACATCCTTCTCATGAGGAGGAAAGACTCCATCATCTGGACCCAAAAAGAATATTGGTGTTCTATCTAAATTGTACTAAAGATTTCCTTGTGGACGATCAACTCTTTGTTGGATATGTGGGTGCGAAGAAAGGGAAGGCGGTGCAAAAATGTACCATCTCTTGATGGGGACTTCTTTGTATCAAGATGTGCTACGCTTTGGCCAAGAAGCAACCCCCTGAGGGCTTGCGCGCTCTTTCCACAAGAGCAACTGCTGCTTCCACTGCGTTAGCATGGGGAGTTCCTGTCCTAGATATCTGCCAGGCAGCTACTTGGGCATCCGTGCACATTTTTGCTAAGCATTAATGCCTGGACGGCTACTTTGGTCGATCGGTCCTGCAGGACGTTCTAGTATAAGATTGGATCGCAGCCCACCTCCGAGGATGGCATTGCTTGGGTATCTATACTAAGGTAAGGAATCTGCAACTAGAAGTCTCTATCGGATGTTCAAGTTACTTGCCTTCGGTAACGAAATATCTGGTAGAGACATATTCTAGTTGCAGATTCCTTACCGACCAACCCATCCTCCCCGCTTGCAAACTTATTTATAGGGACAGGGATTCTGCCTTCAAGTCCATATCTCTGGTGCACCAATCTCAGTGTTCTTAGCGGCTCTGTGCTTTGGCGTGAAAAGTCATTAAAAGAAACTGATGTCACTGCGCTGAAGCTGCATCTATGTACTATTGCCGACTTCATCACGGCGACTGCGATGCCAACGACGCCCACGGAGTCGACAGACGCCACCTACCGACGCCCAAGGGTATTGCTCAAAGAAAAAAATCTTAGGATCCAGTCTGATGCCTGGGGGAAAATTCTAAGGTAAGAAATCTACAACTACTACAACTAGAATATGTCTCTTCCAGATATTTTGTTACCAAAGGTAAGTAACTTGTACGTGTCTCCTATATTTTAAAAGTGCATATTTTGAGATCTACTTATTGGATTTTTGTTGTTTTTGTCTTGTTTTACTCAGATAAATATTCTCTATTTTTCTAAATTGGTGTGAAGTATTTTTGTGGTGTTTTCACTGTTACAGTAATTTAAGAATTACACAAATACTTTACACATTGCCTCTCAAGTTAAGCATGATTGTTCTGTGCCAGGCTGCCAGAGGTGGTGAGCAAAGGTTAATTTAGGTTGTGTATCTGACTTACCCTGACTAGGATTGTGGTACCTACCTAGACAGGGTGCATACCTCTGCCAACTAGAGACCCAATTTCCAACAGTGGTCCTCACCTACAACATGGAAATGTTTCCCACATAGCTTTAAAACAAAGACAGCATCCATCCAACCACACACACTGCAGTGTAGTGAGCTATCCATACAGGTAAGCACTTCATCGCTCCACATAGGAGTCATAAGCTCTATATAAATGTTGCAATACAATACTGTACAATAAAAATGATGACAGCATAAGATTTCTCCCATTGAGGGTCTTAATCCACCACTCAAGTTAATGCTTGTAGTTTTCATTTTATGTGGGGCTCCACGTTGTTTTTGACATTTTCACCAGTATTTAGACATGTTTATTTTTTTCTCTTTTTCTCTGTATTTATTTTAAAATTAGAGCTACAATGAGTATGTTTCCATGTTTATTTAACCCATAAATATATACTTTTTATTTGAATTTCCAAAAGGGTTGCAATGTGCTTTAAAGTTATCTTCAATCATATGTACTGTGAACTTCGTAAAAAACCTACGCACATCTTCAATTGCTCCTTCGTTAGGATTTTCTTTTTAACTCCTACGTGTCAATCTTTATATATTTACTGACCTGGCTCTCGTTATTAACAGTAGTGGAATCATCAAAAAGACCACCTTTATTTTCCATATTTTAAAACTAATTACAAAAAGAAAATTAGTTATCTGTATTTATCTGTAAAAATGGAAGCCTTGATTAAGTTTTCCCTTTCATTAAAAGGGACATAAAGGTTCCTGTGCAGCATGGGGTCAAACTGCAAGATATGTATTAGAAACAGTATATGCACTTTGTGATTAATTGGTGGCTGGCCTTAATTGAAGCATTCCACCAATCACCATTTTAGTTTTGCATGCCCACATGTGAAGGTGGCCATACGAGTGCCCCGTAGTTTATTGTGCCACCAGGCACAAGCTGCACCTCTCCAATGAGCCCCAGCATGGCCAAAACATAACTGGGTTTGCATGTGTCCCTGACTGGAGAAGGTGCAACCTTGCAGTTCTGGACTGTTCCTTTTTTAGTTGGTCCAACAATGGTTTGTATATTTTTGGTCCCTGCTTGAAGTAGTACAGGGAGTAAAAACAATGGACTGGAATGCTACCATAAGTAAATTACTAGTGTTTGAGATATACGGGGTGAAATCAGCCAACAATAAATTCCTGCCTTCTAAAGAAGTGAAACAAAATGGCGAGAAGCAAATCCGCTTGATTTAGCTGGAGTGTCCTTCACAAAGTCTACGGATGAAAAAAGTGAACAAACCTATTAAAATGTGACCCTAAAATTACCCTGTTAAACGAGGCCCTTACCTCAACGGAGCAGTAAGAGGAGGTCACAAAAATTCGAACATTTTCCTACAGAACAAACTAGGAGATGAAGGCAATCACACTCATGGTAATTATCTTGCTTTTCATAATTTGCTTTTTTTAGCTCCCAAAAAACCTATCTGCAACATATAATTGCGTGCAGACCCTTTCCAGTTTACCTGTCGGTGCAAACAAATGCTACTATACTATTTTGAGGCCAGTTGTTTTGCTCCTGAAAACACATTCGTCTTTTCTGACAGTTTGCAGTGCCAAATTGTAACTGTTTGTTAGGGAAATGGGCCCTAGTTCTCCTATAGATGGACCTCATTTCCTCTGTCCTCTCCTTTGTATCACCACCCAGTATTCTCTGAAGATGGAGACATCTGTGGTCTTGTGCGCAATTAAATCAGTTGTTTCATTGAAGTTGACCTTATGGTTTGACTCCAGCTTCTTCTGCAGGGACAATTATTCAGAGACATGTTGCCATCTGAGAGCTGACCAGAAATGTTTTTCTTGCGGTGGGAAGGGTGGCACACGGTACAAAGTGATCCCTTTTGGCCCCAGCTCTGCCATTTTGTTACCACTGTGATGATGGGGGCGCAACACACTTGAACAGGCTGATTCAATCATCATCTGGCTAAGAGTCCTTGGACTGCCTTCAACTATTGGCATTTGACCGATCGCATAACTGGAGAAAATCATTTTATTCTGTCACATTTGAAGCATTTTATAGGCCTTTGCTAGTGCGGATAAGCACTTGTTAGATAGGCTTTGCAAGCTTTTATGTGGAGTATGTTTTCTTGCCCGTCTGCTATTCGACTTAAAGGAATCCCAAAAACGCTGGATTCTCCTTTCAGATGTTTTCAAAAAGTATTTTGTAGGGCTGCACCATCAGTATCCTCCACTTAAAGGACTTCATGCTATTTGAGACTGAAAAAATGGATTTCTAGGTGACCATTTCATCTGCTCAATGGTACACACATCCCATGCTTTGAATGAAAAAGTTCCATTTGTGATGTTTTTATAAAGAAAAAAGCGCCCCGCCCCCTCCCCCCCCCCAGACATCCTAGAATTGCTCCTGAAATTCATATGGGTGTTAATGTACCTCCTTTGGAGCCTCTTTGTACGAAGCTGATGATGCCCGTTAAGTTGCAGCATGAAAGACTGTGACGGCTCGGACTCCTTTTCAACTACAGTTGTTCTTGCCCAGGGAAGCATGCTTAATGTCTCAATTGCCCAAATGTTGATGCCCTGCATTATCAAATTTGACTCTGGCCTGGGGCGTCCTACACCTCCAGGCCCACATGCCAAGGGTCTTAAGGCTCAATGAGTCTTTAGCAACTTCCTGGAGGAGCTGCATTGTTTGTAATGATCTACAATGAAGCCTGATTCCAATTCTATTGGCCCCTCTTTCTCCCTGCCATCCACTAGCATCCTCCTGTCATAGATGTGGTAGTAGGTTAGATGGAGGTGAAAGAAAATGTAGGGATAGGCCTACTGCTAAAAAGGGGATTTAGGGCTGTGCATGATTCATTGATGTATGTATCCTGAGGAACCTCCAAAGCCACGTGTGACTGGTTTCTTCTCTTTAGGAGTGACTGACATTCTGTACGGAAGAGAGGTGAAAGGATTGCTGGTAGCCTAGGATTACTGAAGTCACTGTGGTGAGACACATCCTAGATTGGGCCAATTGATACACACTAGAGGGAAATATAAAGCATATTACAAACTCAACAGATAAGGGATACATATTTTCATACATCCACCTCTGTGCAAAAAGTCCCAACTCAAGCAAAGACATCACTCATGAATTAAACATTTTTATTGATCTTAACTCACTTAGGAAACTTGATTTTACTATCCCTTTCCACATGTTTTATATCCATGACCGTACTGCTGAAAGTGAACCTTATCATAAACGATACAACGGAGTGAAGGTTTTGAGGACCGCAGTAATATAGCTACGCACCAGGGGTAAAGTGGATTGTAAATTCGGATGATGCTTTGATAACTGCTCAGAAAATATAGGTTTGAATTCAGAGATGTTAGCACATTTGTCACAGCTCTTCCATTTGTGGTACGTTTTTAATAAAGACAATGTAGTCCCTGTGCTGGAGTTGCTGTTCCTTGAGATTAAGAGGCACGTTTGTGTTTTAATATTACATCAGCAGTAACAATTTTAAGATCTGTATGGAGATGAGGAAACGTCTGGTACGGGATCGTGCACTGATGAGAATGCTGGCGAAAGTGGTATCCCTGGCAGTTTTGGGACAGTCACTTGCAGTGAAGAATTTCCCTAAGGATTGCTTAGGACGTTGGCTTTGCATACCATTTCTCACATTCCTCCTGCTTGAGGTCCTAAAGCAAGAGTGCCGGTCCCCACAATGCTATCTACTCAACGGAGCATGTTTGGTCCACCTTCTGAGCCCTCCAAATAGCAATTTGTGTTCCTATACTTACAGGTTTAGACCCCCCTATCTGTTTCCTCTCCAGAACAATGTATCAGATGTTGGTCTGAGTGGCCTTCTTTGTGAGCTGTAAGCTCTTTCTCTAAGATGTGAGCAAACTGATCAGGGAGCTTGACACTGAGTGTGTTTAAACATATTGCCAATAGCCAAGATTCCTTCACTGCTGCATCAGCCAGACTGCAGAGAAAATGTGTCTGAATGAATGCATTGGAATGAGCTGATAGTAGAGGCTCCCATTCCAAAAACTGCACCATGTGCAGTGCCATGCATAATTCATGATTTAGTGTCTAGGTCTTAGCACAAGCCAAGAGGAAATAACAACTGGTCTGGCTCAAACCTCTGCTCATGCCTCAGGCAGATGGGACCCATTCCTCTTCCTCTGCCTTGGATAGCAGCCACCTCCCCCTGGATTTTACATATTTTGAAAGTAAAGAACGGATATAAACCAAGTGAGGGACAGGACAGAGACGTCAAGGCAAACCTAACGTGTACAGGACAGGGAAATGAAGCAATAATCGCCAAACAGACTAGATTACCACTGGGATTGTACAGAGGTCAGACTTGGAACTTCCCACAGAAATAGGAGATGTCCACGTCTCTGCAGATTTCTCTTACAGATAGTCACTTCGAGAACCCCATAGAACGGAGGAAGCAGGCATGACGCTGTATCTGGACCATGATGCACGAACAAGGAATCTACATACATGTATAGGACAAGCCCCTATGGGTCCAGCTGGTGGCACAGTGGTAATTCCTATGAAAATAGTAATACGAAAATAGCAATATCACCGTGCCATAAGGCACTTAAGACTACAAGTAAAACAAGATGGAAGGATGGGGCAGGACTTCCATCCTGGAACCCAAGAGCCAGCCACTGTACAACAGCAGTACACCTACACACCGATGATTTACCAGACACTGCGAGCCCAAGTGAGTACAAGGCACGCAGCAGAGAGAAAACGTCTGTACGTAAACAAGCACAGATAGGCTGGGGAAACTATAAACATAGAACTGCAAGACAAAATGGTGATATTAGAGCAACGAAGCAAGGAAAAACTGGAGATGGGACAAGCATAAGAATTCTAGGAACTGTAACAAGCAAGAGAATAGAATGGCAAAGGAACTACAGAATGCAAGAGAAAGGGCACATAAAGAGCAAAATCTAAAAGACACGGGAGATAATATGCAAGCGAAGACAGAAACATAAAGAATAAATAAAGGGGAATAACTGCAGGAACTAAAGGAATAATCTAAGAACAATTAGAGAGCAGCCCAAGTGGCAGTACCTGTCTGTAGACAAAAGGCAGAAAAGGGAGAAAGCAAAATGCAAGGAAGGTTGGGAGAAAAGGTGTAGCAAGCTGCTCAGGAACAGGCTCTGGCTGAAGCAAGGCAGGAATTAATCAGAAAACCAGCCATCAGGTGTTCCGGTACACAGAGGGTCAAACTTCAATGCACAAACAAGAAGCTTCAGACAATGGCAGCTTACAAGCAGTTCCAAGCAGCAGCAAGCCCTGGGTGAAGTTACATGTCTGAGCTGCACAAGACTGGTCACAGGTGTGTGCAATTTAAATCTGTCAAACGCCCTGGAAGAGAGAATCCAGTGTTGCCGAACGGCAGGAGTACCCCCATTGAAAGCATTGCACAGTGGATCTCAGATGTCTTAGTACTTAGCAGTACATTCTGAGCTATATTGTCCATGGAAATAATCAGGTTTTCCAATGTGTCCAGCACCAAAAGGGAGAGGCAGGCAGAAGTCATGCATGGACTTTGGATGAGTCTTGGTGGTGATTATTTGGCTGTAGTTGGGACATTTACAGAATCACCCAGAGGTGGAACGATAAAATCTTGAGCCTGAAAATTAGTGCTCAGGTTTATTAGTGGGGCAATTTTTGTACTTTTAGAATCCCTCGGATGCTCATATTCACTCTCTACAGGGTCTCAGTAGGTTATCTGATTTGAGGACCAACCCACACAACAAGGTGGAGGGCGATCCGTGATGCACCAGTAAGCGAGAGCAGACCAGTGATTGCTCTGCATCAGCCAATATAGTGTTTGACTGTTATCCACGCCAGTAGTTTGTGGTGTGATGTCAGCAACATTTTGCTTAAAAAGTGTCACAGGGCTGTGCAGAAGCACTGGGACAGAGTCTACTACTTGTAGTAGGGTAATTTATTTTTTACCTTACTACATTGGGTACAATTCTGCCAGAGCAAATGGTCTTCATTGGAGCACCAAACGAATCAGTATTCAAGTACTGTTCCCATTCACTCTGAATGCCCTACATAACTGGCATCCTGGAAAAATTCGAACAATATGACACAACAATCAGGATGAAAATGCTAAAGATTTTAATGGGCTATAGCCATATTTGAGTGAGTTGCACTTTGTCTTCAACCTCATTGCATACCAACTCCTTGGCATAGTTCACCTTCAATCAGCTTTTCTTCTTGGCTCCGTAATTGTGGATGGCTGTATAGCTCAGTGGGAATATCCTGACAAAAACAGTGCATGAGTTGTCCACAAACAGGATTCTGTGATTTTATGAATGTGGCACATTGACATCAGTTACTTCCTTTCCATGCCAACAGCACGGATCCAGAGAACTACCAATTTCTTTTTTTTATTTACCAACTTTTGTGGTGACCCTTTTTGAGCTATAGCTCCCCGTGTGCTAGGTACATGCCCCTGTAAACCTACAGGGTTTAAACCTTGCGGAGAATGTCACAGACCAATGTGTCTGATCCCCACTTGGTGTGTCTCTGGTGCCTGGTGTCAGGTACTACCCCCAACACCTGCATCATGTGTATTCCAGTACACCCAAAGGTGATTTGCGAGCAGGCGTTGAAGCTCCTAGTGGAGTGCCAGAAGAAGGCTCCGTGCCATTCCTATTTCCGGGGTAGATCTCTGTGTCATTCCCAGAGCTGTTCCCGTGGATGATAGTCTTTACATCCCAAGACCCAAACGCAGTGCATCTAGGCCCGCTTCTTCACATCACCTCCAAAGCTGGCATCCGGGTCCATTCCTTGCTACCCAGAGTTCCCTGGAGCCGGTGTCACGCCCGTCCAAACGTGAAGAATTTTTACAATGCTATGCATCCCATCCTTGGGACACCAACTGCTTCTGGCTGAAGAGCTGAGAGATGCCCCAGCTGGGTTACCACTGGCTGGTCCACCGATGACGCCAGATGGGCACTCTGTATCCACCCCCACCATGCCTTCTTCTACTCTGGCTCCCTTCATTCCGGAGCTGTCCCCTACGAGCATGTTGTTATTCCCAATTCCGAGCCAACGCCTGTGCTATCCAGGCTCTGCCCACCCCTAGACTTCCTGCCCCTCTTCCAGAAGGGGGAGATAAGAAGGAAGGGTTTGGGCCCCTAGAGGAAGATCCTGAGCTAGAAGACAACAGGTACACGCTTTCCCTTCTATGTCCTGTTTCAGAGGGAGCTGTATCATTCGCCACTGTGATGTGCAGGGTGTTAGAGGACTTTGATGTTCGGCAGCTAGCAATCAAGCTCAAAACCAACACCTTGATGGAGGTTCTTCACAGAAGAGAGGGTTCGGCTGAACCAATGCTCCTCTTCAAAGAAGGACACACTGACGTACTCCTGGGGGCCTGGGCAAGACCCTGCACAGGGACTCACATGCATCACATGGTTACCCAATGTCACAACCCTGCCCCAAGTGACCGAGCCTTCATCGCCAAGCACCCCCTGCCCCCGAAAGCCTGCTTCTGCAGGCCTCATCAGCCAAAGTTAATCCAAATGCATTCCCTTCCACTCCACTGGACAGGGAATCCAACAAGGCGGACGCATTGGGAAGTGTATTTTCTAGCCTAGCCTTGAGGTTGGTGGATACTTCATGCCTATTGAGCTTATTCTCTCATGATTTGTTGGATTTGGATGTGCAGCTGCTTCCCATGCTTCCTGAAGAGGGCAGAGACATCCTCAACGATGCCTTAGTGGATGGTCGGGATGCAGCTACATTTGCAATCAGGTGGGGGTGGATCCCATGAACTTCTTGGGTAGCGTCATGGCCTCTACAGTGGCGCTGCACCATTAGGCCTGGTTGTGGTCGACTGGGTTCTTGGGGGGGTCCAGTTGACCTTGATTAACATGCCCTTCATTGATTCTTTCTTATTTGGAAATAAAGGTGATACAGTGCACAAGTGTTTTTGGGGGAGTTGGATCGCGTTCAGGTCTTATAGGATTTCCCAATCTGCCTGGTCCCAGCAACAGTTATTCCCCCCCCTACAGTGGACTTGTTCAGGGCATGTACGTACATCCGCAGTAGCTGCTGTACCCGCCAGTCCAGCAGACTACCCAGTCCTTTCATGGGCTAGTTTGCAGATCCCAAAGAGAAAGCTGGAGCCAGACTCAGTGTGCTGTTTAGTTCCCCACCCCTGCTGCGGCCACTGCCTCTAATCCTCTTTAGTACACCTTCCTTCTGCACAGCCATCCTGTTAGTGGCAGGATCAGGCAAGACCCGCCCCAATGGTCTGACAAGCAGGTGGTTCAGATTGTGTGGTAACGGTACATATTCCTTCCCATTTGTGGAAACCCCTCTGCATTTGCCACCATCCTAATACCAGCTGAAAGAGGGTCATCTCTCCTTGCTCCGTCAGGAAGTACAGGCTCTGCTGGCAAAAGAAGCAATCAAGCGAGTGTCTGCACCAGAAGGAGCACACAGTTTTTATTCTTGCTACATCAAGGTGATTGGCAGCCTCTGTCCTCTATTAGATCTGCACCCTCTCAAGTACTTTGTGATAAAAGAGAAATTGATAATGCCCATGTTGGCTCAGGTTCTGTCTGCGCTGGATCTACAGGACATGCATTTCCACCTCACTGTCCTGCCAGCCCAGATGAGTTACCTGATTTTCATGGTGGGCCATGAGTGTTTCCAGTTCACTGTGCTCCCTTTCGGAATTACCAGTGCCCGTCAGGTGTTCACGAAAGTGATGGAGGTGGTTGCAGCCCCTCTGTGGAGGTTGGCAGCTTCCAGTCTTCCCCTGGAATGGATGCTGAAGGCGGGCTCGCTGCAGGCAGTAGTCACCCACCTCCAGCTACAGTGTACTTCCTGCATTCGCTGGAGTTCACTGTCAACATGCCAAACTCATACAGAAGCCCCTCTCAGAGTGTCCCTTTCATCTGAGCCATTCTGGACACAGTGCGATTGTGCCCTTTCCTGTGTAGCAGCGAGTCTGGGCTATTTAGCCTATGATTTCTGCTTATATCCTCTAATTCTATGAAACTGACTCTAAAGTTGCTGGGCCTTGTGGTCTTCTGCATCCTTTTGGTTAAGCATCCCTGATGGCACATACAGGCTCTGCATTGGGACCCTGAAATACCAGTGGGCACAATATCAGGAAAATCTCTCAGACCTGATCCAGATATCTGAGGGGACTGCACAAGATCTGCAGTGGTGGCTGATGAACTGCAATTGACACAGCGGCATACCACTCTTCCTTTCCCACCTAGAGCTGGTAGTTGTGATGAATCACTTCTGGGTTGGGGTGGCCACTTAGGAGAGTTGGAGATCTGATCAACCTGGAGCAGAGGGAGATTCATTTGGGAGTGAAAGCCTTTCTCCAATCCATCAAAGGCAGGGTGTTTAAGGTGTTCAAAGAGACCACCATCACCATGTTGTATTGCAACAGGCAGGGCAGGGTGGGGTGTGGACCCTGAGTCAGGAGGCTCTGCGCCTCTGGACTTGACTGGTGTGCCAGAACATCTTCCTGGTAGTGCAGCACTTGGCAGACTCACTGAAAGCCAGGGTGAATGAACTCAGCCATTGATGCCTTGTGGGTCACGAATGGCAACTACACCCAGAAGAAGCATTAGGTATTTTCCATATGTGGGGAGAACCTTGGCTCAGTCTGTTCACCTCCACTGAGAACGTGCAGTGCCAGCATTTGTGCATATTGGAGTTTTCAAAGCCGTTTTCACTCAGAGATATGTTCCATCTTTAGTGGAATTTGTGTCTCCTCTGCGCCTTTCTGCAGATATCACTCCTGTCTTGAGTTCTCAAGAAGATCAAAACCTACCTGGCTATTTTCATTCTAATGGCCCTAGATTGGGCACAGAGAGTTTGGTACCCCGACCACTTGAGCATGAGCATCTGTCCTCAGATCAGCCTGCCCCTCTGGGAGGATCTCTTGCCCAATTTGGCAAAAGTTGAGGGTTTTTGATCTTCTTCCTTAGGTCATCCTAGCAGCGAGGTGTGCCTGCACTAAAACTGTATATTACTGCCGTTGGGATAAGTTTGTGGCCAGGTGAGCCGTCTTTCTACACTGCTTTCTGATGTGTTTGTTTGTTTAATCTTTAGCTAGGCAAGGCCTTGCCCTGGACACGATTAAAGGTTACCAGTCGGCCATTTCATCTTTCCTGCTGTTGCAGAATCAACATCCCTGTTCAAGTCACCAGTTGTGAATCATTTTCTTAAGGGATTGCAAAACTTGTTCTGTCCTACCCTTTTGTGATGCCCCAAAGGGACCTCAATCTAGTTCTCACGTTTCTCGTCTGTTTCACATTAGAGCTCTTACAGAGCTGTTCTCTGTGGCTTTTGTATATAAAATCAGTCATTCTAGAGGCTATTACATCGGCCAGGAGGATCAGCAAGCTTTAAGCTGTTGATTCCCCCTTGTTGCACCAGCTTTTTCTCTGACAAACTGGTCCTTGGGACTTCTGCCTCTTTTGGGGTTGTCACTCATTTCATGTCCGTCAGAGCATCCATTTTACGCTCTGCCTCATCCTTCCAACTCCATCACCTGGGCCTGATGGGAGTTCTCTTGTTCTACTTGATCTCACTAAGGACCATTGGATGGACAATCAGCTCTTCATCTGGTTCACTGGAGTGAAAAAGGGCAAAGCCTTGCAGAAGCTGACCACCTCTCAATGGATTTTACTCTACAATCCATTGATTGCATTCCTCCAGGATTTTCTGGTTTACGCCACCTCCAGGGAGGTATTGCTTGAGTATCTATTCTAAGGTGAAGAATCTGCATTTAGAAGTCTCTATCAGAAGAACAAGTTAGTTATCTTCCATAACGCTTTTTCTGGTAGACTTTATGTAACTACAGACTCCCCACGTACCCTACCATCCTGCCCCCTCTGCGAACTGGACACTTCAACCCAAATATTCATCTAGACACCACACACTGGTCAAATATTGTTTTTTCGGTGGCTCTGCTTTTTTTGGTGTGGAAATAGTCTTAAACAATTGACGTCAGCAAGCCGGAGAGGCACATATAAGGGCACAGCAGCATCACTTCTGACGTGGAGCCAATCAGTGCCACCTAATGACATGCAGAGGTACTGCTCAAGATTTTCCGCATCCAGTCTGATGCTTGGGCAATATCTTAAAGTGAAGAATCTGCAGTGGGATAGAGTCTCTACCAGAAAAATTGTTCACCAAAGGTAAGCAACTTGTTCTTGTGAAACTTGCTAACTTGAACCCAACACCAAGGAGGGAGTAATTGACTGGGGCATCATTCTTAATGTAATGGACTTTCAGGTTCAACTAATGTTTATATGCAAATAGTAGGAGGAACCTACTCAGAGTTAGTAAACAGTAAAACATCACAGAAGGAGACACCCCAGAATAATCAGGACTTGCATTAATCCTTTAAATATGACTTTAGCCTACATCCTGACTGTTAGACCTGGCATCCTTGGCATGGTCTCCCCTGTCTTTTTTTGTATGTGCTTCCCATGTTTTGACTGTGTGCTGGACTCTGTTTCTGCTGTTTTTGATACTCTGCACTTTACCACTGCTGGCCAGTGCTAAAGTGCATGTGCTCCTGTGTAAATTATATGTGTAATTGGCATATTTGATTTACTAGTAAGTCCCTAGTAAGGTGCACTAGAGGTTCCCAGGGCCTGTAAATCAAATTCTACTAGTGGGCCTGCAGCACTGGTTGTGCCACCCACATTAGTAGCCCTATAAACATGGCTCCGACCTGCCACAGCAGTGTCTGTGTATGTAGTTGTAAACTGCTGCCAATTTGACTTGGCAAGTGTGTCCACTTGCCAGGCCTAAACCTTCCCTTTTTCTACATGTAGGGCAGCCCGTTAAGGTAGGCCCTAGGTAGCCCCATGAGCAGGGTGCAGTGTATGTTAAAGGTGGGACATGTACTGATGTGTTTTACATGTCCTAACAGTGAAATACTGCCAAATCCGGTTTTCACTGTTGCAAGGCCTATCTCTCTCATAGGTTAACATGGGGGTTCCCTTTAAATTTCCTTAACCCCTTCGCTGTCAGGCCTTTCCCCCCTCCTGTGCCAGGCCTTTTTTTGGCTATTTGGGGCAGTTCGCGCTTAGGCCCTCATAACCTTTTGTCCACATAAGCTAGCCAAGCCAAATTTGCGTCCTTTTTTTTCCCACTATCCTAGGGATTCTAGAGGTACCCAGACTTTGTGGGTTCCCCTGAAGGAGGCCAAGAAATTAGCCAAAATACAGTGAAAATTCAGTTTAAAAAAAAAAGAAATGGGGGAAAAGGGGCTGCAGAAGAAGGCTTGTGGTTTTTTCCCTGAAAATGGCATCAACAAAGGGTTTGCGGTCCTAACATCACCAGCTTTCAGGAACAGGCAGACTTAAATCCGAAAACCCAATTTTTCAACACAATTTTGGCATTTTAATGGGACATACCCCATTTTAATGATTTTTTGTGTGCTTTCAGCCTCCTTCCAGTCAGTGACAGAAATGGGTGTGAAACCAATGCTGGATCCCAGAAACCTAAATATTTCTGAAAAGTAGACAACATTCTGAATTCAGCAAGGGGTAATTTGTGTAGATCCTACAAGGGTTTCCTACCGAAAATAACAACTGGAAAAAAAATATATTGAAATTGAGGTGAAAAAAACAGCATTTTTTCTCTACGTTTTACTCTGTAACTTTTTCCTGCAATGTCAGATTTTTGAAAGCAATATACCGTTACGTCTGCTGGACATTTCTGGTTGCGGGGATTCAATAAGAACTCTAGGTACCCAGAGCCAATAAATGAGCTGCACCCTACATTGGGTTTTCATTCTATACCGGGTATATAGCAATTTATTTGCTGAAATATAAAGAGTGAAAAATAGCTATCAAGAAAACCTTTGTATTTCCAAAATGGGCACAAGATAAGGTGTTGAGTAGCAGTGGTTATTTGCACATCTCTGAATTCTGGGGTGCCCATACTAGCATGTGAATTACAGGGCATTTCTCAAATAGATGGCTTTTTTACACACTCTCTTATATTTGGAAGGAAAAAATGTAGAGAAAGACGGGGCAATAACACTTGTTTTGCTATTCTATGTTCCCCCAAGTCTCCCGATAAAAATTATACCTCACTTGTGTGGGTAGGCCTAGCGCCCACGACAGGAAATGACCCAAAACACAACATGGACACATCCCATTTTTTGACAGAAAACAGAGCTGTTTTTTGCAAAGTGCCTACCTGTAGATTTTGGCCTCTAGCTCAGCCGGCACCTAGGGAAACCTACCAAACCTGTGCATTTTTGAAAACTAGAGACCTAGGGGAATCCAAGATGGGGTGACTTGTGGGGCTCTGACCAGGTTCTGTTACCCAGAATCCTTTGCAAACCTCATAATTTGGCTAAAAAAACAAATTTTCCTCCCATTTCGGTGACAGAAAGTTCTGAAGTCTGAGAGGAGCTACAAATTTCCTTCCACCCAGTATTCCCCCAAGTCTCCCGATAAAACTGATACCTCACTTGTGTGGGTAGGCCTAGCGCCCGCGACAGGAAATAAACGTGGACACATCCCATTTTTTGACATAAAACAGAGGTGTTTTTTGCAATGTGCCAACCTGTAGATTTTGGCCTCTAGCTTAGCCGGCACCTAGGGAAACCTACCAAACCTGCGCATTTTTGAAAACTAGAGACCAAGGGGAATCCAAGATGGGGTGACTTGTGGGGCTCTGACCAGGTTCTGTTACCCAGAATCCTTTGCAAACCTCATAATTTGGCTAAAAAAACACGTTTTCCTCACATTTCGGTTACGGAAAGTTCTGGAATCTGAGAGAAGCTACAAATTTCCTTCCACCCAGCGTTCCCCCAAGTCTTCTGATAAAAATGATAACCCAATTGTGTGGGTGGGCCAGGTGTCTGCAACAGAATAAGACCAAAAACTTGTAGAGGCAGAGGGGATAGCACAGCGAGTTGATAAGGACATATTCTTCTTTTATACATCTTTAGGCTGACTCTGCTTTGGGGACCCACACAAGTGAGATGTCATTTTACTTGGGAGACTGAGGGGAACGCTGGGAAGTAGGAATTTTGTGCCGGAGCGGTGAACGTACAAACGAAAGTCAGGAAAATATGCTTTTTTAAGCAAATTTTGAGGTTTGCAGAGGAGTCTGGGTAAGAAAATGTTGGGGGATCCACGCAAGCCACACACCCCTGGACTCCTTGGGGTGTCTAGTTTAAAAAAATGTCTGGGTTTGGTAGGTTTCCCTAGATGAAGGCTGCACCCAGGACCAAAATCATAGGTGCCCCCTGCCACCTGCCCCCAAACACAGGTAGTTTTGTAATATATCATTTTGATGTGTCCACATACGTCTGTGATGTGCCAAACACTAAAATTGTGAAAAGAAATGCACTTAGGTTATGTGAAAGACACCCCTCACCCACCAACCAAGTTGGTGGCATGGTTCTTCATCGGGGTCCCACCTGAGACACCTAGCATGTCTCAAGTGTGCTGCGACACCTGATTACAGCAGAGCAGGCTTTGTCATTTGTACCACACATACTGGTTGGATTTGGCACGAGGGTGAGTGATGGTTCAGTAGATCAATTGTTATTAGCAAGAGATTTCACAAAAGTGAAATGCACTGGTAATAACTGAAACGCCAAAAAACGAAACCAATGACTCACAGCTCGTAAGCTGTAAAGCCACGGCAAGGCACCAACCACTTTCCAGCCAATTCACACACCTTTCATACATGACATGCACAAGACCATTCATGCCGCCAGCCACGGGCCTAGCACATTACACACTCGCATCGACAGCCAGCGCAAGTCAAGGGCCCATCACTTTCATACGCCCACATGCCTTATACAGCAATCACACCAGCTGATGTGTGTGTGGACTGGCGTTTGGCTGGCACCGCTAGCCAAGCGCCACCCCACCCATACCGCCAGCCAAGTGCCACCGCCACCCAAGTGCCACCGCCACCCAAGCGCCACCCCACCCATACCGCCAGCCAAGCGCCACCCCAAGCACACCGCCAGCCAAGCGCCACCCCAAGCACACCGCCAGCCAAGCGCCACCCCACCCATACCGCCAGCCAAGCGCCACCCCACCCATACCGCCAGCCAAGCGCCACCCCACCCAAACCGCCAGCCAAGTGCCACCCCACGCACACCACCAGCCAAGCGCCACCCCACGCACACCGCCAGCCAAGCGCCACCCCACCCATACCGCCAGCCAAGCACCACCCCAAGCACACTGCCAGCCAAGCGCCACCCCACCCACACCGCCAGCCAAGCGCCACCCCAAGCACAACGCCAGCCAAGCACCACCCCAAGCACACCGCCAGCCAAGCGCCACCCCACCCACACCACCAGCCAAGCGCCACCCCAAGCACAACGCCAGCCAAGCGCCACCCCAAGCACAACGCCAGCCAAGCGCCACCCCAAGCACACCGCCAGCCAAGCGCCACCCCACCCACACCACCAGCCAAGCGCCACCCCAAGCACAACGCCAGCCAAGCGCCACCCCAAGCACAACGCCAGCCAAGCGCCACCCCAAGTGGACCTCCAGCCAAGCGCCACCCCACCCATACCGCCAGCCAAGCGTTACCCCACCCATACCGCCAGCCAAGCGCCACCCCAAGCACACCGCCAGCCAAGCACCATACCACCAGCCAAGCGCCACCCCACGCACACCGCCACCCAAGCGCCACCCCACGCACACAGCCATCACTTTTTTTTGTTTATAAACAACAAAGAAACCACTAACTAATTGTAAAATAAGTACAAAACTACAAACACAAAAGCTCTAACTAAATACATGACAGTAATGCCAACCGTGAAACTGAACATATGAAAATATAAAAAAGGCAGTTTACGCTCACGGTATTTCCCAAAAGTTTTTCCTTGTGTGGTAACTTCTAAAACATCCGGGCACACACAGCCCAGGCTTTGAAGGGCATTCGGGGCAGTACATCCGGCTTTCCCTCCGAATTGATCTCTGGGCACATACTCTACATTTCTTTGTGGGCAAGTCTTTTTTGGGAGTGGAAGGAATGTGATCTGGAAAGTGGCGATCTTTCAATCTAGCCACTTCTACTCTAGGAACTGTTGCCCGTTCCACCACAGTATGGCTCTCTATCACTGACTCCTTAAAAAATTTAACAAATGTCATCCTTGACTCATGTGAACAATCCTTTAACACAATAAAAGCATTAAAAGTTGCCAAATGAAATAAATGTAGGGCCAACTTTTTATACCACACGTAAGACTTACGAAGAGCAGTGTAAGATTCCAACCTCTGATCTACTCTATCAACACCACCCATGTGCCTATTGTAGTCCAAAATGCACGCAGGTCGGCGCACTTCCGCAACCTGACCCCAAACAGTCACAGGGGAAGTTCTCTCATCATGGATGGTAGATAGCATGTACACATCACTCCTGTCTGAAAATTTCAGAGCTAGCAGCTCA
This sequence comes from Pleurodeles waltl, assembly GCF_031143425.1. Taxonomy (NCBI): domain Eukaryota; kingdom Metazoa; phylum Chordata; class Amphibia; order Caudata; family Salamandridae; genus Pleurodeles; species Pleurodeles waltl. Next base: position 115,965,668 of record NC_090449.1, on the reverse strand, counting down.
TTATTCCGCAAGGTGCTACACTGTCCCCTCTCAAGATTTTTACAGACAAGCTCCCTTGGATAGCCTTTACAGTTAGAACGGATTGTGCCACAAGCAACAGTGTCCACTCTAAACAACTTCTTGAACAACTGCATTCCCCTCTAGAAATTATCTATGTACAAATGGTGACCTTCGTCTACCAAGTTCCCACACAATTTTTTTGCTAACTCCAAAAGTGTCCGGACAACCAGGAGGGTCAATACTGGAATCTCTACCAGTGTAAACCCGGAAATTATACACATATCCTGTACTGCTTTCTGACAGCATATACAATTTAATCCCATACCATGCCCTCCTTCTAGGAATGTACTGCTTAAAAACTAAACGCCCCTTCAAAAGGACCAGAGACTCATCCACACTTATCTCTTTGCCTGGAACATAGACCTCTGAAAACCTATCTACAAAATGATCAAGGACAGGCCTAATCTTAAAAAGAAGGTCACAATCAGGGTGATCTCGTGGCAAGGCTAAAGCATTGTCTACAAAATGCAGCATACGAAGAAGAAGCAAATAGCTATTACGTGTCATAGTTGCAGGAAATATAGCCTTTGCCATCAAGGGGCTAGTAGACCAATAAGAAGCCAGTGACGGCTTCCTGATCAACCCCATAAAAAAAGTCAAACCTAAAAACTTTTTCATCTCTTCCAAATATGTGGGAACCCACTGAGTAGCTCTAGACTGAGGCTTAAGTCTGGCAGCGTTGTCCCTCAAATATTGCTCTGCATACAAATTAGTCTGCGCCACAATCTCTTCCAAAAATACATCGTCCATAAACAAGTGAAAGAAATGGACAGGCAAAAAGTTTTCTGTATTGACTCTACACCCTGGGAGACCAGTAAATGCAGGTAACTGTGGCTGCATGTTTGGGGCAATCCAGGTGTCAGGCCTTCTAATGGGAAACCCTTCAGCCCCAGGCTGCTGCACTCTTGGCACATCAGTGTCCTCCTCTACAACAGGCCCTTCATCTGCACTGAGAGTAGCTTCCTCATCAGAAGAATACTCTTGGACAGAAAACTCACTGCCAGAATCTCTCACTTCCTCCTCTGCCTCAGATGTAGAGTCAGTCTCGTAATCATGGTCTGAAGACGACTCAGAGAGCATGCCAACAACGTGCTGAGCGGTCACTCTGCAGCTAGCCATGATCCTCACTAACAACAAATGGATTGCCAACAACAACTAGCACTAAAATAAGTAATAAACAAAGTGTAGCTTTATCACAAAGAGTTATGTACTAAAAAACTATACTACTCACTTGCCTGAAAAAGCTACTCACCAGCAACTACTCTGTACAGACACAGCAATCACCAATGATATCCCACTAAAAAGAAAAAAGCAAATTAGACATATGACAACACAAATATCAGTGTGCTCAAATCTAAGCACAATTTCACACACAATACTGCATTTAGTACACCACCTACAAACATGTCATTCATGCATGTCAAAAATACTCCTTTGGAGTAAACTGCTTTCACTTACCTAAAACATGCAACTATGCAAACTGCAGGGCAACTACTAACAAAACTGCAAGGATCCACAGCAAAGGAAGCAAAAGCTTTGAACTAGAACAAAAAGAAGAAATAAACTGTTATAATTACAAATACTTCGCCAGTTGACAAACACCCCACCACCAAGAACTTAGAAATTGTCCCTGGTGCCTAAGTGGCTTCTGCCCCACTAGGAGGCAGATGGGCCTAAAAAAAATAGGCTGATCTGCCTCCAAGGTGGGCAGAAATGGCCATCACTAACGTGCCCCCTTTGGGGGGGCGACCCTTGCCAAAGGTGCCGCCGCCACCCCCCACACAAAACACACACACACACACACACACAGGATCCCTGGTGCCTAAGTGGATTCTGCCCCCCTTGGGGGCAGATGGGCATAAAATATTTGGCTGATCTGCCCCCCAAGGAGGGCAGAAATGGCCAACAGTTCTGTGCCCACTTTAGGGGGCCACCCTTGCCAAAGGGGGCAAACGGGGGGAACCCCCAGCACTAAACAAAAAAGGGAGAAAAAAAATAAAAATCCCTGCCGTATTGGTGGTTTCTGCCCTCATTGGGGGCAGATGGGCCTACAAAAATAGGCCCCTCTGACACCGAGGGGAGCAGAGATGGCCAATACGAATTTTCCCCCCTTTGGGGGGGCGACCCTTGCCCAAGGGGTGCCCCCAAACACACCCACACCTCACAATCCCTGGCGCCCAGTGGATTTCGACCCCTCCCCGGGGGCCAGATCGGCCAAAAACATGGCCTATCTAGCCCCAGGGGGGGCCGAAACATATAAAATAATGATTGCCCCCGGGGCAGCGACCCTTGCCTAAGGGGTCGCTGCCCTAAAACAAAGAAAATAATTTCCCTGCTGTCTAGTGTTTTTGGCAGATCCGGCAAAAAATTGGCCGATCTACCCCCAGGGGGGCCAAAAAAGGAAAATAATGCCCCCCAATGGGAGCGACCCTTGCCCAAGGGGTCTCCCCCCAAAACTAACATAAAAAGGAAATCCCTGGTGCCTAGTGGGGATTCCTGCTCCACGGTCGTGGGCCCCGCCTGCGATCGTGGAGCAGGAATCCACTGAAAACAGGCACAGGGGGAAAGGAAAAACCTTTTCCTTTCCCCCTGTGTCTGTTTTCCCCCACCCCCAAAAGAGGGAAGGACTTACCTCAAGGTCATACCATACCGCCAGCCAAGTGCCACCCCACGCCACCGCCAGCCAAGTGCCACCCCACGCCACCGCCAGCCAAGCGCCACCCCACCCATACCGCCAGCCAAGCGCCACCCCAAGCACACCGCCAGCCAAGCGCCACCCCAAGCACACCGCCAGCCAAGCGCCACCCCAAGCACACCGCCAGCCAAGCGCCACCCCACGCACACCGCCAGCCAAGCGCCACCCCACGCACACCGCCAGCCAAGCGCCACCCCACGCACACCGCCAGCCAAGCGCCACCCCACCCATACCACCAGCCAAGCACCACCCCAAGCACACTGCCAGCCAAGCGCCACCCCACCCACACCGCCAGCCAAGCGCCACCCCAAGCACAACGCCAGCCAAGCACCACCCCAAGCACACCGCCAGCCAAGCGCCACCCCACCCACACCGCCAGCCAAGCGCCACCCCAAGCACACCGCCAGCCAAGCGCCACCCCAAGCACACCGCCAGCCAAGCGCCACCCCAAGCGGACCTCCAGCCAAGCGCCACCCCACCCATACCGCCAGCCAAGCGTTACCCCACCCATACCGCCAGCCAAGCGCCACCCCAAGCACACCGCCAGCCAAGCGCCATACCACCAGCCAAGCGCCACCCCACGCACACCGCCAGCCAAGCGCCACCCCACGCACACCGCCAGCCAAGCGCCACCCCACGCACACAGCCATCACTTTTTTTTTGTTTATAAACAACAAAGAAACCACTAACTAATTGTAAAATAAGTACAAAACTACAAACACAAAAGCTCTAACTAAATACATGACAGTAATGCCAACCGTGAGACTGAACATATGAAAATATAAAAAAGGCAGTTTACGCTCACGGTATTTCCCAAAAGTTTTTCCTTGTGTGGTAACTTCTAAAACAGCCGGGCACACACAGCCCAGGCTTTGAAGGGCATTCGGGGCAGTACATCCGGCTTTCCCTCTGAATTGATCTCTGGGCACATACTCTACATTTCTTTGTGGGCAAGTCTTTTTTGGGAGTGGGAGGAATGTGATCTGGAAAGTGGCGATCTTTCAATCTAGCCACTTCTACTCTAGGAACTGTTGCCCGTTCCACCACAGTAAGGCTCTCTATCACTGACTCCTTAAAAAATTTAACAAATGTCATCCTTGACTCAGGTGAACAATCCTTTAACACAATAAAAGCATTAAAAGTTGCCAAATGAAATAAATGTAGGGCCAACTTTTTATACCACACGTAAGACTTACGAAGAGCAGTGTAAGATTCCAACCTCTGATCTACTCTATCAACACCACCCATGTGCCTATTGTAGTCCAAAATGCACGCAGGTGTGCGCACTTCCGCAACCTGACCCCAAACAGTCACAGGGGAAGTTCTCTCATCATGGATGGTAGATAGCATGTACACATCACTCCTGTCTGAAAATTTCAGAGCTAGCAGCTCATTATTCCGCAAGGTACTACACTGTCCCCTCTCAAGCTTTTTACAGACAAGCTCCCTTGGATAGCCTTTACGGTTAGAACGGATTGTGCCACAAGCAATAGTGTCCACTCTAAACAACTTCTTGAACAACTGCATTCCCCTCTAGAAATTATCTATGTACAAATGGTGACCTTCGTCTACCAAGTTCCCACACAATTTTTTCGCTAACTCCAAAAGTGTCCGGACAACCAGGAGGGTCAATACTGGAATCTCTACCAGTGTAAACCCGGAAATTATACACATATCCTGTACTGCTTTCTGACAGCATATACAATTTAATCCCATACCATGCCCTCCTACTAGGAATGTACTGCTTAAAAACTAAACGCCCCTTCAAAAGGACCAAAGACTCATCCACACTTATCTCTTTGCCTGGAACATAGACCTCTGAAAACCGATCTACAAAATGATCAAGGACAGGCCTAATCTTAAAAAGAAGGTCACAATCAGGGTGATCTCGTGGCATGGCTAAAGCATTGTCTACAAAATGCAGCATACGAAGAAGAAGCAAATAGCTATTACGTGTCATAGTTGCAGGAAATATAGCCTTTGCCATCAAGGGGCTAGTAGACCAATAAGAAGCCAGTGACGGCTTCCTGATCAACCCCATAAAAAAAGTCAAACCTAAAAACTTTTTCATCTCTTCCAAATATGTGGGAACCCACTGAGTAGCTCTAGACTGAGGCTTAAGTCTGGCAGCGTTGTCCCTCAAATATTGCTCTGCATACAAATTAGTCTGCGCCACAATCTCTTCCAAAAATACATCGTCCATAAACAAGTGAAAGAAATGGACAGGCAAAAAGTTTTCTGTATTGACTCTACACCCTGGGAGACCAGTAAATGCAGGTAACTGTGGCTGCATGTTTGGGGCAATCCAGGTGTCAGGCCTTCTAATGGGAAACCCTTCAGCCCCAGGCTGCTGCACTCTTGGCACATCAATGTCCTCCTCTACAACAGGCCCTTCATCTGCACTGAGAGTAGCTTCCTCATCAGAAAAATACTCTTGGACAGAAAACTCACTGCCAGAATCTCTCACTTCCTCCTCTGCCTCAGATGTAGAGTCAGTCTCGTAATCATGGTCTGAAGACGACTCAGAGAGCATGCCAACAACGTGCTGAGCGGTCACTCTGCGGCTAGCCATTATCCTCACTAACAACAAATGGATTGCCAACAACAACTAGCACTAAAATAAGTAATAAACAAAGTGTATCTTTATCACAAAGAGTTATGTACTAAAAAACTATACTACTCACTTGCCTGAAAAAGCTACTCACCAGCAACTACTCTGTACAGACACAGCAATCACCAATGATATCCCACTAAAAAGAAAAAAGCAAATTAGACATATGACAACACAAATATCAGTGTGCTCAAATCTAAGCACAATTTCACACACAATACTGCATTTAGTACACCACCTACAAACATGTCATTCATGCATGTCAAAAATACTCCTTTGGAGTAAACTGCTTTCACTTACCTAAAACATGCAACTATGCAAACTGCAGGGCAACTACTGCCAAAACTGCAAGGATCCACAGAAAAGGAAGCAAAAGCTTTGAACTAGAACAAAAAGAAGAAATAAACTGTTATAATTACAAATACTTCGCCAGTTGACAAACACCCCACCACCAAGAACTTAGAAATTGTCCCTGGTGCCTAAGTGGCTTCTGCCCCACTAGGAGGCAGATGGGCCTAAAAAAAATAGGCTGATCTGCCTCCAAGGTGGGCAGAAATGGCCATCACTAACGTGCCCCCTTTGGGGGGCGACCCTTGCCAAAGGTGTCGCCGCCACCCCCCACACAAAACACACACACACAGGATCCCTGGTGCCTAAGTGGATTCTGCCCCCCTTGGGGGCAGATGGGCATAAAATATTTGGCTGATCTGCCCCCCAAGGAGGGCAGAAATGGCCAACAGTTCTGTGCCCACTTTAGAGGGCCACCCTTGCCAAAGGGGGCAAACGGGGGGAACCCCCAGCACTAAACAAAAAAGGGAAAAAAAATAAAATAAAATCCCTGCCGTATTGGTGGTTTCTGCCCTCATTGGGGGCAGATGGGCCTACAAAAATAGGCCCCTCTGACCCCGAGGGGAGCAGAGATGGCCAATACGAATTTTCCCCCCTTTGAGGGGGCCACCCTTGCCCAAGGGGTGCCCCCAAACACACAAAACACACCCACACCTCACAATCCCTGGCGCCCCGTGGGTTTCGACCCCCCCCCGGGGGCCAGATCGGCCAAAAACATATCCTATCTAGCCCCAGGGGGGGCCGGAACATATAAAATAATGATTGCCCCCGAGGCAGCGACCCTTGCCTAAGGGGTCGCTGCCCTAAAACAAAGAAAATAATTTCCCTGCTGTCTAGTGTTTTTGGCAGATCCGGCAAAAAATTGGCGGATCTGCCCCCGGGGGGGCCAAAATAAGAAAAAAAATTAGCCCCCAATGGGAGCGACCCTTGCCCAAGGGGTCGCTCCCAAAATATATGCAAAATAATATCATCCCTGGTGTCCAGTGGTTTTCGACCCCCCCTGGCGGGCAGATCGGCCGAAAAATCGGCTGATCTGCCCCCAGGGGAGCCAAAAAAGGAAAATAATGCCCCCCCAATGGGAGCGACCCTTGCCCAAGGGGTCTCCCCCCAAAACTAACATAAAAAGGAAATCCCTGGTGCCTAGTGGGGATTCCTGCACCACGGTCGTGGGCCCCGCCCGCGATCGTGGAGCAGGAATCCACTGAAAACACGCACAGGGGGAAAGGAAAAACCTTTTCCTTTCCCCCTGTGTCTGTTTTCACCCACCCCCCAAAGAGGGAAGTACTTACCTCAAGGTCATACCATACCGCCAGCCAAGTGCCACCCCACGCCACCGCCAGCCAAGCGCCACCCCACCCATACCGCCAGCCAAGCGCCACCCCAAGCACACCGCCAGCCAAGCACCACCCCAAGCACACCACCAGCCAAGCGCCACCCCAAGCACACTGCCAGCCAAGCGCCACCCCACCCATACTGCCAGCCAAGCGCCACCCCACCCATACCGCCGGCCACGTGCCACCCCACGCACACCGCCAGCCAAGAGCCACCCAACGCACACCGCCAGCCAAGCGCCACCCCACCCATACCGCCAGCCAAGCACCACCCCAAGCACACTGCCAGCCAAGCGCCACCCCACCCACGCCGCCAGCCAAGCGCCACCCCAAGCACAACGCCAGCCAAGCACCACCCCAAGCACACCGCCAGCCAAGCTCCACCCCACCCACACCGCCAGCCAAGCGCCACCCCAAGCACAACGCCAGCCAAGCGCCACACCAAGCACAACGCCAGCCAAGCGCCACCCCAAGCACACCGCCAGCCAAGCGCCACCCCAAGCACACCGCCAGCCAAGCGCCACCCCAAGTGGACCTCCAGCCAAGCGCCACCCCACCCATACCGCCAGCCAAGCGTTACCCCACCCATACCGCCAGCCAAGCGCCACCCCAAGCACACCGCCAGCCAAGCGCCATACCACCAGCCAAGCGCCACCCCACGCACACCGCCAGCCAAGCGCCACCCCACGCACACAGCCATCACTTTTTTTTTGTTTATAAACAACAAAGAAACCACTAACTAATCGTAAAATAAGTACAAAACTACAAACACAAAAGCTCTAACTAAATACATGACAGTAATGCCAACCGTGAAACTGAACATATGAAAATATAAAAAAGGCAGTTTACGCTCACGGTATTTCCCAAAAGTTTTTCCTTGTGTGGTAACTTCTAAAACATCCGGGCACACACAGCCCAGGCTTTGAAGGGCATTCGGGGCAGTACATCCGGCTTTCCCTCCGAATTGATCTATGGGCACATACTCTACATTTCTTTGTGGGCAAGTCTTTTTTGGGAGTGGGAGGAATGTGATCTGGAAAGTGGCGATCTTTCAATCTAGCCACTTCTACTCTAGGAACTGTTGCCCGTTCCACCACAGTAAGGCTCTCTATCACTGACTCCTTAAAAAATTTAACAAATGTCATACTTGACTCAGGTGAACAATCCTTTAACACAATAAAAGCATTAAAAGTTGCCAAATGAAATAAATGTAGGGCCAACTTTTTATACCACACGTAAGACTTACGAAGAGCAGTGTAAGATTCCAACCTCTGATCTACTCTATCAACACCACCCATGTGCCTATTGTAGTCCAAAATGCACGCAGGTGTGCGCACTTCCGCAACCTGACCCCAAACAGTCACAGGGGAAGTTCTCTCATCATGGATGGTAGATAGCATGTACACATCACTCCTGTCTGAAAATTTCAGAGCTAGCAGCTCATTATTCCGCAAGGTACTACACTGTCCCCTCTCAAGTTTTTTACAGACAAGCTCCCTTGGATAGCCTTTACGTTTAGAACGGATTGTGCCACAAGCAACAGTGTCCACTCTAAACAACTCCTTGAACAACTGCATTCCCCTCTAGAAATTATCTATGTACAAATGGTGACCTTTGTCTACCAAGATCCCACACAATTTTTTCGCTAACTCCAAAAGTGTCCAGACAACCAGGAGGGTCAATACTGGAATCTCTACCAGTGTAAACCCGGAAATTATACACATATCCTGTACTGCTTTCTGACAGCATATACAATTTAATCCCATACCATGCCCTCCTACTAGGAATGTACTGCTTAAAAACTAAACGCCCCTTCAAAAGGACCAAAGACTCATCCACACTTATCTCTTTGCCTGGAACATAGACCTCTGAAAACCGATCTACAAAATGATCAAGGACAGGCCTAATCTTAAAAAGAAGGTCACAATCAGGGTGATCTCGTGGCATGGCTAAAGCATTGTCTACAAAATGCAGCATACGAAGAAGAAGCAAATAGCTATTACGTGTCATAGTTGCAGGAAATATAGCCTTTGCCATCAAGGGGCTAGTAGACCAATAAGAAGCCAGTGACGGCTTCCTGATCAACCCCATAAAAAAAGTCAAACCTAAAAACTTTTTCATCTCTTCCAAATATGTGGGAACCCACTGAGTAGCTCTAGACTGAGGCTTAAGTCTGGCAGCGTTGTCCCTCAAATATTGCTCTGCATACAAATTAGTCTGCGCCACAATCTCTTCCAAAAATACATCGTCCATAAACAAGTGAAAGAAATGGACAGGCAAAAAGTTTTCTGTATTGACTCTACACCCTGGGAGACCAGTAAATGCAGGTAACTGTGGCTGCATGTTTGGGGCAATCCAGGTGTCAGGCCTTCTAATGGGAAACCCTTCAGCCCCAGGCTGCTGCACTCTTGGCACATCAATGTCCTCCTCTACAACAGGCCCTTCATCTGCACTGAGAGTAGCTTCCTCATCAGAAGAATACTCTTGGACAGAAAACTCACTGCCAGAATCTCTCACTTCCTCCTCTGCCTCAGATGTAGAGTCAGTCTCGTAATCATGGTCTGAAGACGACTCAGAGAGCATGCCAACAACGTGCTGAGCGGTCACTCTGCGGCTAGGCATGATCCTCACTAACAAAAAATGGATTGCCAACAACAACTAGCACTAAAATAAGTAATAAACAAAGTGTAGCTTTATCACAAAGAGTTATGTACTAAAAAACTATACTACTCACTTGCCTGAAAAAGCTACTCACCAGCAACTACTCTGTACAGACACAGCAATCACCAATGATATCCCACTAAAAAGAAAAAAGCAAATTAGACATATGACAACACAAATATCAGTGTGCTCAAATCTAAGCACAATTTCACACACAATACTGCATTTAGTACACCACCTACAAACATGTCATTCATGCATGTCAAAAATACTCCTTTGGAGTAAACTGCTTTCACTTACCTAAAACATGCAACTATGCAAACTGCAGGGCAACTACTAACAAAACTGCAAGGATCCACAGCAAAGGAAGCAAAAGCTTTGAACTAGAACAAAAAGAAGAAATAAACTGTTATAATTACCAATACTTCGCCAGTTGACAAACACCCCACCACCAAGAACTTAGAAATTGTCCCTGGTGCCTAAGTGGCTTCTGCCCCACTAGGAGGCAGATGGGCCTAAAAAAAATAGGCTGATCTGCCTCCAAGGTGGGCAGAAATGGCCATCACTAATGTGCCCCCTTTGGGGGGCGACCCTTGCCAAAGGTGCCGCCGCCACCCCCCACACAAAACACACACACACACAGGATCCCTGGTGCCTAAGTGGATTCTGCCCCCCTTGGGGGCAGATGGGCATAAAATATTTGGCTGATCTGCCCCCCAAGGAGGGCAGAAATGGCCAACAGTTCTGTGCCCACTTTAGGGGGCCACCCTTGCCAAAGGGGGAAAATGGGGGGAACCCCCAGCACTAAACAAAAAAGGGAAAAAAAATAAAATAAAATCCCTGCCGTATTGGTGGTTTCTGCCCTCATTGGGGGCAGATGGGCCTACAAAAATAGGCCCCTCTGACCCCGAGGGGAGCAGAGATGGCCAATACGAATTTTCCCCCCTTTGGGGGGGCGACCCTTGCCCAAGGGGTGCCCCCAAACACACAAAACACACCCACACTTCACAATCCCTGGCGCCCAGTGGGTTTCGACCCCCCCCCCCCCGGGGGCCAGATCGGCCAAAAACATGGCCTATCTAGCCCCAGGGGGGGCCGAAACATATAAAATAATGATTGCCCCCGGGGCAGCGACCCTTGCTTAAGGGGCCGCTGCCCTAAAACAAAGAAAATAATTTCCCTGCTGTCTAGTGTTTTTGGTAGATCCGGCAAAAAATTGGCGGATCTGCCCCCGGGGGGGCCAAAATAAGAAAAAAAATTAGCCCCCAATGGGAGCTTGCCCAAGGGGTCGCTCCCAAAATATATGCAAAATAATACCATCCCTGGTGTCCAGTGGTTTTCGACCCCCCCCCCCCCCCCCCCGGGGCAGATCGGCCGAAAAATCGGGCGATCTGCCCCCAGGGGGGCCAAAAAAGGAAAATAATGCCCCCCAATGGGAGCGACCCTTGCCCAAGGGGTCTCCCCCCAAAACTAACATAAAAAGGAAATCCCTGGTGCCTAGTGGGGATTCCTGCTCCACGGTCATGGGCCCCGCCCGCGATCGTTAAGCAGGAATCCACTGAAAACAGGCACAGGGGGAAAGGAAAAACCTTTTCCTTTCCCCCTGTGTCTGTTTTCCCCCACCCCCCAAAGAGGGAAGGACTTACCTCAAGGTCCTGTTCCCTCGACGCGCTGGAAGCAAATGGCTTCCAGCGCGTCCCTCGGCAATATTTGATGACGTCGGCGCGCTGTAAGCGCGCTGACGTCATCGATTGCCTAGGGGGAGGGGGTGGAAGGGGAAGGGCTTCCCCTTCCATCCACGACTGGGGGGTGTGGGTGGGGAGCCCATGGGGGGAGCGCTAGCGCTCCCCCCAGTTCCCAGGTGCAGGACGAGGTGATCTCGTCCAAGGCACCCAGGAACCGGTGCCTTGGACAAGATCACCTCGTCCAAGACACTGTACGAGTTAAACTGCAACTTCACTTTGAGAACAGATAGAAATGTGGAGTTTGGGGTCTCTGAAATCACAGTTTAGAAATACATCTGTTAGTGAAGTTGGTTTTTAGATTGTTAGTTTGAAAATGCCACTTTTAGAAAGTAGGCACTTTCTTGCTTTAACCATTCTGTGACTCTGCATGCTTGTGGATTCCCTTTCTGTGTCCGACTGACAAGTTGGGCTGTGTGTGAATCTCCTCTATACAGGGGCACTAAGGGAGCTGGGTTGTAGCCTGCATATCCTGATGAGCCATCTGAGCTAGAATGGAGAGAGGAGTGGTGACTTACTCCTGAATGGGCTGTGCCTGCCCTCACACAAGGCAGTCTCCAACCCCCTGGTGTGTGTCTGGGGCCTCGTCTGGGCAAGGCAGGATCTTGTAACCAATAGAGACTTCTTTGAAGTTGGGCAACTTCAAAAGCAGAAAGTGGTATAAGTAGTGGACCCAAAACCAAAGACTTGAGATCATTTCTGGATTCAAGAGGAACCTCTGTCAAGGAGAAGTGCTCCACTGCCTGTGACTGCATTGTTGGGCTATCCTGCAGTTGCTGCTTCTACCTGTGAAAGGGGACAAAGACTGGACGCTGTGGTATATTCCTGCTTGAGAAGAATCTCCAAGGGCTTGGACTGAGCTAGCCCCCTGTTCTTAAGTCTCATCGCCATCAAAGACTTCCACTGCCAGCACCTGGACTCTGCTGAGAAGTGCGCGGATTCAACGTTTCGCACCGACACCTCACCTAAACCGCTCAGCAGCACAGACCTGACGCCTCTTTGTGACGCAGCACTGGAACCGACACCGCCTCGAATCCAGCGAGGCAGTGATCCCCGACTCCGTGCATCGACTAGTTTCCTCATTTTCAGAAGGTACTGTACCTGGGGGGGTCTGTGTGACTCCGTGACCGGCACAATTGTGTCGGATTGTTGGGAACGACTCTGTCACGGCATCTTGATATCACCTAATCAAAGCATTTGTGTTTCTAATCGCTACTTTTGTGTTTATTCTTTAAAAATTCATAATTTGACTTGTGTATGTTGGGTGTTCTGTTGTTTTGGTCTTGTTTTATTCAGATGAATATTGGCTATTTTTCTAACCTGGTGTTGAGTCATTTTGAGGTGTTTTCACTGTATTACGGTGTGTATTGGTACAAATACTTTACACATTGTCTATGGGTTAAGCCTTTCTACTCATGCCAAAATACCAAGGGGGTGAGCGGGGTTAACCAGGTCTGTTTCTCCTTTGCCCTTACTAGAGTGAGGGTCCTTGCTTGGACAGGGGGTAACCTGACTGCCAACCAAACAACCCATTTCTAACACTGAACACACATAGCCTGGATGTGGACTTTAAGAATGCCATGGAAAATGTACAGGAACCCATTATAGGGAGACAAGCTAGTTTAGCTCCTCTTTTGAAAGTAATGTCTAGCAACCAGGGGTTTCCATGGCACAACCCACCTTTTGTAAATTTTTGATGCAAGCATTAGCAGCCCTTCTCCATTTAACATCACAATACATTAGATTCCTGAGTGATTCAAATACAGTGAATAATGTGAGCTTAACATTCTGTGCAATTATTGGATTTCCACATATAATAGGTGCTTTAGTCTGCCCCTATGTAACATTTATAGCAGCATCTGCCAACCAGCATATCTCTCAAAATAGTAAGGCACTCTAAATGTACAAATGGTGTTAGATGCCAGTTGAATAGTGACACACTGCTGTGCCCTCTTCACGTTACTGACCCACAATTCTATAAGCCTTATACATCGTGTACTTCTAAGAACAACACGGAGATGGTTTCCAAGGAGGACCTGGACTCTAGGTATGGATTTTTTTTTACCGTGAATTATGTTACTATTCATAACTATAGAACTACTATAATGCAGACTTTGTATGTATAAATACTTGCAAGGTTTTCACTTTGTAATGTATATTTTATTTTTTAGATTTGTGCTTTTATAAAATATATAAAGTATATGCTGTGCTTAAACGGAAATGAGGAGTTTTAATCATTTAAAAACATATTATGCTGTGTATGTAAGAAACCACTGAAGACTTTGAATGAGTAATTGTGTTCACCTTCTACGATTGCTGAAGAAGCATACAACACCGCACAGTAAAGGGCAGGAAATTCTTTAAAGTTTATTTTTTAATGAATACAACTACCTGTGGATTCCTCACCTTATGAATTCTCCCAATGCGCCAGCATGCGACTGAAACTTGCTTCCCAGCTCTTCACGTTGACGAGGACGTCACGATTACATGGATTCGCATGCAACTCCGTCTGATGTCATCGGGGCAATAAGAAGTCTGTGCCGGCGTGCTTATGTCAGTTCCCTTATTTCCACACCTTCGACGCTAATGTTTTTTTCCTGGCTCTTGAACAATTACTGTTTTGAAAGTGTCTTATTGTACTCGTTACAATGTCTCCACCAAAGAAATCAGGTTTTAAGCCTTGTCGTGAGTTTGGGGGTCGTATGTCAGTCACAGACCCTCATGAAGACTGTGGTGTTTAAGTTCGGACCACGACGTGGATGGATGCATGTCTTGCCAGAGGATGAACCGAAAGGCCTTAAAAGAAAGAGAGGCTAAGCTCTTCTTAGCAAAAGCTAAGAGTGGTCACAAGGGTCATCGAAGATCTAAAGCGAGGGACTCTCCTTCTCATAAGTCCTCGAGATCTCATAAGAAGCGGCACCGGCACGATTCTCGACGCCGTTCTTCCAGAGAACGGTCTTGGTCCCCTCCGAGATGACGTCATACAGCATGGGAGGTCAGTCCAACTATTACTCCCCAGTCTCAGTCCACAGGCTTCTCTGGCATCATCACTGATTGAGATCTTCGAGTCCCCGGCAAGGCCTCAGACTCACTTATCACCTGTGTTGACTCAGAAATTTGGTGGTGCAAGTTTCAGATCCGACCCAAGCACCTCAAGATGAGCAGAGGTTTCCTGCCTTCCCGACTCCGGGAGTGGATCAGGCGGCTTTCCTTAATGCTATGTTTAGCACTTTCAACAAGGCTATGGCCCCTGCTGGTGCACCAGCTGGTCCGACTGGTCCATTAGCGTTCTCTTTGGGTTCACCAGCTCCGTTTGTGCCCTTCTATCCGGCTGAGAGTGCTAGTTCGACGCCGATGACGTCGTCGCCTCAGATGATGGTGCAGATGGAGTCAATACCGCTCCAGATGGGTCCCGGTCAGGACGCAGTTTATCTTCACCATCTCCTCCACCATGTCCATCTGTTTTGAAGCCGGCGTCGTTGACGTCGGCTAACTCTCTGTCGATGCAGAGATTGGAGTCCAGATTGAGAGCAAGGAGGAGGGCCTTGAGGCTCTTGGAGGTGCAGGAATATCAGCAACAGTTGTTAGAGGAAGGAGAGATTCCTGAGCCTATTGGGGAGTTTCAGGGTCTGGACTCTGGAAGTGGACTGGATACCTCCCCTGAGTGGGATCTTTCATCCCCGGGTGAATTTACAGAGGAGGCCGCATCCTATCACACTGTCATAAGGAAGGCTGCTGAATTTTTGGAACTCCCATTACCAGCTTCGGAAGTGAAGACAAACATCTTGACGGAGGTGTTGCATCCTTCCTTTACTTCTGCTGAGCCCCTACTCCCTTTTAATTATGCTCTTACTGAGCCTATTTTAGACATTTGGAAAAAAACTGTCATGACTCCAGCAGTTTCCAGGACTGTGGCTAGGAGGTACAGGGTTGGTGCTGGGGATCCTAAATTTTTATCTCAACATCTGACTCCTGAGGTGGTCCAAGTTTTTTGTTCTGCCCAATCTGCACCTTGCTCGTTTCCTGCTACTGCATCGAACCGCGAGTCCAAGAGAATGGAGCAAGCAGCCAAGAAAAGTTTCTCCTCATGTCGTATGCCTCTGAAATCGGTAAATGCTACCTGTGTGCTGGGGAGGTATGTTAATGCCCTGATGGACACTGCAAGAGTTGTGGTGTCGAGCTTGCCTCATGATGTGCAGGGGCAGTTTGATGAGCTCCTTTTGAACACTCAAGCGGCGGCCAAACAGATTGTCCAGTCAGGTCTGGATACAGCAGATTCAGTGGCCAGGGCAATGGTAACTTCGGTGGCGACCAGGAGGCATTCGTGGCTTAGATCTTCTGACTTTTCCACAGACGTTCAAACAACTTTGTTGCACCTTCCGTTTGATGGCGAAAAGTTGTTTGGGTCCAAGGCTGACTCTGCTTTAGAACCTTTTAAAGACAGCAGGGCTACTGCAAGATCCTTGGGACTACAGGCGTCAACATCTACACCCTTTAGGTCCTTTTGGAGGTTTAGGGGGTTTGGCCGTGAATCCTCTTATCGTGGAAGGCCACAGTCCAGAACTCAATAGCCTGCTAACCCTCTCTATAGATCTTTTAGAGGGCGGGGGACGTTTAGGACACAAGGAGCCACCCAGCAGCATCCTGCCTCATCCTCTGGGGGAACCCAACAAGGAAAGCAGCCCTAGTGTTCTATCCATCTTGGATCATGCTTCTCCCATAGGGGCAGGATATTTAATTTTCTCCACGAGTGGGAGTTGATCACATCGGACTCTTGGGTACTAAGTATTGTGTGGAAAGGTTATGGCCTTCCTTTTTGTGAGTTTCCCCCTCCCAACCCTCCCTGTCATTCATTTTGTTCAGAAGATCATCTCCTGTTGCTTCAGTAGGGGGTGCAAGTCCTTTTGTTAAAGGGTGCAGTGGAGTTGGTTCTAGAGCAGGAAAGGGGTCAGGGATGCTATGCGAGATATTCCCTGATTCCCAAGAAGGATGGTCGATTGAAGCCTATCCTGGACCTGAGGATTTTGAATTGGTTCCTCAAACAGGAGAAATTCAAAATGCTGACTCAAGCATAGGTGCTTCTGGCGTTAAACAAGGAAGACTACAGGATGCTTATTTTCCTATCCCCATTCTGAAGTTGCACAGGAAGTATCTCTGGTTTGTGGTAGGGTTGCAACATTACCAGTTTGCGGTCCTTCCTTTTGGTCTTACTTCTGCACCTCGGTCTTCACGAAGGTGATGGCGGTGGTTGCAGCGCACCTCAGAACGAAGGGCGTATCTGTATTCCTTTACCTGAACAATTGGTTGATAAAAGCCAAGTCCCCGGAGCTTGTGCTGCATCACTTGCAAGTGACAACAAGGTTGTTGTTCAACCTAGGTTTTACGGTAAACTTGCCCAGTCTCACCTGGGGCCCTCTCAGCGCCTCCTGTTCATAAGGGCAGTACTAGATACCACTTTGAATCGGGCCTATCCTCCGCCTCAGCGGATTGATGACGTTCAGGCGTTGATTCCAATGTTTCAAAATGGAGCAGTTGTTCCAGTCCTCAAGGTCCTGTCTCTGCTCAGTCTGTTTGCTTCTTGCATTCTGTTGGTCACTCATGCACGTTGGCACATGAGGGCTCTCCAATGGTGCCTCCGCAAGCAGTGGGTTTCAACACAAAGGGGATCTCAAAGAGTCGGTGACGATCTCCAGAGACGCTGCAACAGATCTACAATGGTGGGCTGTGGACGGCAACCTTTGCCAAGGAAGGCCATTTTGTCTTCCACCTCCGGTGGCCACGTCATAACGGATGCTCCCACTCTAGGGTGGGAAGCTCATCTGGGGGACCTGGAGATCAAAGGTCGTTGGTCTTCGGTGGAACAGATGTTTCACTTCAATCTGTTCACGTTACGGATGATACGTCTGGCTCTCAAGGCCTTCCTCCCGCCCCTTCGCGGTCAGTCGGTTTAAATCTTGATGGACAACACTACCGTGATGTAGTACATCAACAAGCAGGCAGGAGTGGGGTCGTGCTCTCTCTGCAGAGAGGCTTTGCGGCTCTGGTCCTGGGCACAGGACCATTGTATTTGCATAGTAGCAAACCATCTGGCTGGAGTTTTCAACCTACGTGCGGACAGCCTCAGTCGCTATTTCTCAGCAGATCACAAGTGGCATCTCCATCCATACCTCGTTCTTCATATCTTCCGGATGTGGTGTTTTCCAAAGATAGACCTGTTTGCCACTCTGAAGAACGTGCACTGCCCGTCGTTCTGCATCCTCTAGTATTCGGTGCAAGAAGCAATGAGGGGGCGCGTTTCAGATGTCTTGATGCGACCAGTTACTTTACACGTTTCCCCCCATACCCTTGATTCCTCGGGTTCTGAGGAAGATTCGTCAAGATCAGGCCCAAGTCAATTTAATAGCTCCAGATTGGCCAATAAGGGTGTGGTACTCAGACCGTCTTCAACTGTCACTGTGCCCTCTGCTCCTTCTCCCTCACAGGGCAGGTCTCCTCTCGCAGTTGCAGGAGCAGGTTCTACACTGCCACCTCCAGAGCCGGCCCCAACATGCCTGGAGATTGAACAGGGCAATCTGAGTTATTTTTCTCTACCTCCTGAAGTGGTGGATGTTATCTTATCGGCCAGGCGACCCTCCACCAAAACTGTCTATGCAAAAAGATGGGCTAAATTTGTTGCTTGGTGTGGAGAGGGGCAAATTGATACCTCAAAGGCCCATTTGTCTGATGTTTTGCTTTTTGCCCTTTCCTTGGCACAAAAGGGTTGTGCAGTTGCGACTGTGACAGGTTATTTATTGACACTGTCTGCCTTTCTGTGCCTTCCTGATCATCCTTCCGAATTCATGTCTCCTATAGTTGTTAGGTTTTTGAGAGCCCTGACTAACAAGTTTCCTCCCTCTCCGTTTCTCATGCCTCAGTGGGATTTGAATTTGGTTCTTACTTTTTTAATGGGTTCACCATTTGAGCCTATGCATTCTTGCCCGTTGAGATTTTTAGTTTTAAAAACATTTTTTCTTACAGCCATCATGTCTGTTAGGCGTGTGAATGAGCTCCATGCTCTTAGTGTGAAACCTTCTCTTACCTCCTTTCATGCTGACAAGGTGATGCTGAGAACCAGGGTGGCTTTCCTTCCCAAGGTTTTTACTCCCCTTCATATGGGTAATCTATAACGCTGCCTTCCTTTCATCCATCATAGGAGGAGGACAGACTTCATCGCCTAGATCCAAGAAGGGCTTTGAGTTTCACATTGAAGGGACAAAAGACTTTCGTATTGATGATCAACTCTTCGTAGGATATGTGGGCAAGATGAAGGGCAAAGACGTCCACAAGAGAACCCTTTCCAGGTGGGTCATTCTTTGCATAAAGATTTGTTATTCAATGGCAAAGAAGGTTCCTCCTGAGGGTATTAGGGCCCATTCCAACAGGGCTAAGTCTGCCACTCGGCCTTGGCTAGAGGTGTGCCAGTTGAGGATCTTTGTAAGGCAGCAGCATGGGCTTCTCTCCATACTTACGCAAAGCATTATTGCTTGGATTCGGAAGTTAGGAGGGATGGCCATTTTGCACGTTCTGTGTTGCAGGATTTCTTGGTGTGACTGACCAGACACCCCCCTCCGAGTGCTGGACTGCTTTAGGACTCTATTCATAATGTGAGGAATCCACAGACAGTTGTATCCATCAGAAGAACTTACCTTCTTACCTTACCTTCAGTGTCACTTTTTCTGGTGGATACAGTAGCTTCCTGTGGATTCCTCACAGTCCCACCCGCCTCCCGTTGCCTGTCTGTTCATACCAAGATTTAATTTTTTATTCTTATAAATGTATATATATATATATATATATATATATATATGTTTTTGGTGTTTTCTATATAAACAAATATTGTAGTTTATATTTGTATTTGTATTTGGATTGGTATATGTTCTTGTGAGGTTGGCATTCACCTGTTTGCCTAGAAAACAATGGTGAAACTGACGTCAGTACGCCGGCAAGGAATTTTTATTGCCACAATGACGTCAGATGGAGTCGTGTGCAGAGCCGTGCAACTGTGACATCCTCGTCGACGTGAAGAGCTGGGAAGAAAGTTTCCTTCGAATGTTGCCGCATTGGTATAAATTCATAAGGTTAGGAATCCACAGGTAGCTACTGTATCCCCCAGAAAAAGCGTTACCGAAAGTAAGTAACTTGTTCTTTAACCCTAAAGACACATTTTACATGTTTACATGAGGTGGTGTAGCTTTAAGTATATTTTCCAAAAAAAAGTTTTATGGCTTACTGCATCTAAATAGCATTGCTCAAGGCTGATTCATCCCTATGCCTGAAGATGCAGATGATGTCGTTCTTGACTCGATTGATGTTGAAGGGAGATATTTACATCAGTATGGGCAAGACAGGCTTCAGCCAAAGGCAGGTGGGATAATGGGTGAAATTATTTCCAACTATTTCTAATTCAAACCAAATAAAATGCTTCTATGTGTTTAAAATGCATTTCAATATATGTATTTGAAAAATTCATTAATAAGTTGAATTCACTGAAAAAATCAAATATTTTTGTTCACTTTATAACACTACGTTTCGTATGGTAGGTCAAGTAATAAAAAAAAATAACCTTTCTTATATAAAGCTTCCATCAACACTTGCAAATGAATACCGCTTCATCTGCTTTTCAGAAACGTTTATAGATCAAAAAATTAATATTTAAACAATTATCCTTTACTTTTCTTTTGCCGCTGGCTCAGTGTCAGTAGTATTTTGAGCACTACCTGTAGATCTCTGTCGAGCCCCCTTATAGGTAAAACTGGCTGCGTAGAGCCGTGCAGTAGAGGAAGCTGACTTGGGTTAGGAAGCCGTGGCTTCTTTCATGTAGGAGAGGAATAGCAGAACTGCAAGCTTCCTTAATGCAAAACCAGCTTGGCAGAGGCACAGCTATGCAAGCTTTCTTCACACAGAACAAGCAGCAACAGTGCAAGCTTCCCTACACAGAAAAAGCAGAAAGATGAACAGCAGCTTTGAAAGTCACTCTTAAACATAATGTGCATTACAGTGAGTAGCAGGGCAAGACTTCCTAGCAAAACAGGCCCTGGGCAGCAGTCGTGCAAACTTCTTGAGGCATCAAAAGTTACTTATGACTTCTAAATACAAGGCTGTGCAACTGTATGACTTTTGTGCGAGTCATCTGATTCTGGGCCAACTTGGGTAGCATCTTGCAAAATGCTATTTGACCAACCTTAGTTTGCTCAGTAAACTCCCTTACAGCAGCAACCGCAGACTTGATCGCACGCTTGTTTGCAAAATACGTTGGCCCTGTTTGCCCCCTATGTCATGTTGCATTTGGATTCCGTGGTGCATTGCAGATCTGGATTCTTGGTGTTTCAAAGCCACTGGATATTGCAGTCGGTACTTTATCGTATGAAAAACACCGATTGCAGTGGAAGACGCTTCAGGGATAACTAAAAGGCTCTCTACGCCTCTCCACTCCATTCCACCCCACGCCACTCTACTCCCCACCAGACTAATCTATGCCACTCCACGCCGCTGTACTCCACGCCACTACATTCTGTGCCAGTCCACTGTGTGCCACTCCACTCTGTGCCACTCTACTCAGCTCTACCCTCTCTACTCATCTCTGTGCCATTCTGCTCTCCTCTACACCACTCTACTGTATGCCACGCCACTAACTTTTACCACGCTGAATGGCAGCCAAATTGATGTACAGCACGGCTAAAAGGCAATGGCAAAGCCAGTCACTCTATCTGGCACAATACCGTCATAGAAGCGATGAGGTCTGATGAGTCCCTGACATTATGCTTACATGTCCCTTCAAGCATTTTACTTCCAATTTATTGTTACCAGACAGAGTCAACATTACAGTCAGCCCTACATGGCCAAAACACTGGAAATTGCTCTTGATATCACAGCGCAACAGGATCATGTATTAGTTTTATAAATCTGTATATAATCAACAGTGCTCAAGTTCAGTTGTTGTCAGGTGGACTCACCCTTTCATCACAGCACAATGGAGGTAGTCCACTAAGCTGATTCAAAGTCTGATCTTATATTAAAGTGCTTAGAATAAGGATTAAAGTTCAGAGTGAACTGTTTCAGAGCTAAATTTTTCCATATCCACTTCTGACTAGCTTAGACAGTTTAGGATTTGTCTTTGAATTCTTTGATGTGTACCCCTGATTTTATAATGAGATAAACTCAGTGCTTAATTTGTAATTATAAACGTGCTGGTGCCCTAACCTCTCCTTTAAAACACGTGACTGCTGCATTTAAATGTGCGAGCACAGAAAACTGAGGCAGCGTAATCATGAAGGCATCTCAGCCTCTTTAATCCATTTACAGCCACTCCCTGCCCCTTTAGCTCACTCTTGCAGCTTTCTGGTTTCTGACTTTGTGAAACTTTTTAGTTTATCTCTTCCTCTGTCTTTCTCATTAGTGTCTTTTTCCTGCTGTGTCGTAGTTTGACTCTTGATATAGGGAAGACTGCTGGCTTAAGGATGACAGTACTTATGTGTGTAGGCAATTATGCCAGTCCTACACCAAGTTGCAACTGCCGTCCAAACCCTCCCGGCTCACAAGCAGCACCTCACCAAAAACCCTAACAGTAAAAGGTGATTTGTGTCAGCCTTTACGCATGGACTCAAGAGTGCGACATCTCAGGGAGTGTTGTGGTTAAATGGAGATTACCCCTTTTGCACATGAACAACATGTCTCAGTCAAATGCACAGGCAATGAAGGAGATGCAGTAAAGGCTTAATAGGTTTTTATTAGCAATACTGCAATCTACGATAAGTTGCATGGGCTGCAATGATTAGGATAATAAATAATGCAAGGAACAGAATGGTAAAAACGGGAGTCATGAATACAAAGACCTCCACCATCTTGCAATAACATGAAATGACATGAGATATGATATATGTCCTAATACCCTAGCATGATGAACCTAACCCTTAACCTAAAGAGAGCTAGGTGTGATAAACCTAATTTACCAATGCCATGTCCATGAGAAGAGCCCCCCAACCCTCGTTACCTTGGAATGAGATCTCTAAATCAGAGTCTGTGGGGACACGAAGACTGGGTCAGCGTCAAGGCGACGTATAGCATGGATAACATTGATGCTATGACTATCTGTGTGAGATGTATTTATACGGATCTGATCGGACTCCTGACGTAGGCCTGTTCCCCAAACAATAGATAAGAAGACATGCCTGAGGCAGCAATCACATAAACAATTCCCTGGAAAGTACAAGAGTGGTAAAGTACCTAATGTGAATACCTACATCTTATTTATCTTTTGACACTGATGTTGATGTCTTTGCAAAGTGGCACTGATAGCTTAAAACAAAACATCTTCCTAACTAGAAGCACAGCAGCCATCTTGGGAAGATATAATTAAATAAATGTGCTAAAACAGAGCAAGCTAAGTACGTTAAAAGTCACTAGGTGACGGGGCACAAGTCTGCAAGCCAGAAGGCTAAGCTAACTCCTGCTTCCCATTAAAATAAGATAGGATTCACTACAGCTGTATATGCCTGATACAGTGCCGGCCCACAAAAATAAGAGCAGGTGCCCCACACACCGGAAACCACCCACTCAAATTAAGCACCCGATACACAGAAGTAAATATCCCATAATCTAAAGGAAATAAAATCTGAGCTACTGACACATGGAACTGGGAAGCTTCCGAGCGCTCCTATACATGTATGTTCTTTTAAAGTTTAAAGAGTGCTCGTATATGGTGTATGTGCAATCAATACCATGCTTCCTGACTTCTGTTGCCTTTTAGAACTGAAGGCTGTTCTGAGTACTGACGTACTCACTTTTAACATATGGAATCATCAGCAAAAATAATGGAATTCATTATACATATTAAAAGAAACAGAATATTTAAACAAAACCTATTCTAACATCTGTCACTTAAAAATATGATACAAATTTAACATTTTCGGAAATTGAGTAAGCATTTAGGCTAATGGGGCAGTTTGCTACCTAGCTCCAAAAGCTGGCCTGCTCTGGACAGACACAAAAACATGAAACTTAGCAAAGCCCATAGGTCTCGCCTGTGACTTGAGGGCTCAGACCTGTTGACTTTGCTTTTTAGTTTTGCATTATTTATAACAAAAACTTTCATAAGCTAACCATCTGTGCATGTGCAGTGGCCACTTTGAAATGGTATTTTATAAACAGTAAGGAAAATGACTCCAAAATGGCCCCATGTGTGTGCATGCACGGGCGACCTTCAAATAGTTTTTTGTAAAGCAAAAGAAAACTCGTTCCAGGAGGTCTACTGTTTGCCCTCACATGGGTGACCATCTTGGAATGATGTATAGGCCATTCCAAGATGGCTTTATGAAGATACAGTAGTCAATGGAGTACAACGGGACAAGTGGGCACTGAGGGAGAACATAATTTTTAAATAGAGTGTGAGCAGAAAAGCAGGAAGAGCAAGGAGAGGGAGAGAAAATAGTCCCTCATGCATTGTAGTGCAAGATCCTTATGGCAGCAGTGGAGGGTTACAACTCATCCAATCAAAACAGTGGGACAAAATTATTCCTTGGGCTAGACATATACAAGAAAAGTAAGGAAAGCCATCGAATCCGGAGTAGGAATTGAGAAGGACGAGAAAGTAATTGACTCATGACCAACACGCTGACCCAAAGCCCACTCTGAGTATATTTTTAATATAATAGGTCTATTTCTAATGTACAAAAAATGCTGTCTGTAGGCAAGACCTAAACACATAAGTTACTTAGGGAGGGGTGTGGACGATCACAAGAATGCAGCCTTTCCCGAGCAATACTGTTGTTCTTTCCCCAGGTTTTTTAAATGTTAGCAATCAAAGAATTCCATTACTCAGGTAATAGCCTTAGCATATCGGGCACAGAACATGCATCCTTCACCATAACAAGAGCTGCTTCTGAAGAACAGCTCAAGTACTACCTGGTGCTTCTTCCCTTTACACGTTTCTGTGGTTTACTGTAACTGTGCAATGGGGGCACTCGGTGGTAAGTGCAATGTATAAATGTTTCTCAGTCCCAGCCCAACATATGTAAACCATTGACTCGGAATCTGTCAAGTCTTGTGCTTACGGTTAATCCCGGTCAAGGTCTTGGCGTCATCCAAGTGCGGGACCTCCTATGTAGGGCATTTGTCTTCCGTGGGCTGTTCATTAGGCACATCCCATTATGCATGCCCACACTAGGCACGGGTGATGGACTTTCATCCTACATCTAGGATGCACTTTGGGCATAACTATTATAACAGTGCGAATTATTGATGGCAGCTAATGTAGCTAATTGTGTTTTACTTCTTTAAAATATTTCCATTGCCGGATTCTGGGGGCTGGGGAGCAGTTTGAGAGAAGGACCTTGGCCAGAAACGTAAAGTTCCATCAAAGTGAGAAATTAAGGGATGTAGAAAGAAAACCTCTATGACATGCCTTGGGTAGGCCTGGCTAGAATTCTTAAATGAGGAGGTGGTGTTCATCTTCCCTTTAACTTTACTCAGTTTGGCTTTTCCTAGTATCTAACTTTTTTTTCTAACATCCTTCACTCATGATGGTTGACTTCAAAGGGCAGCTGAATTAAACCATTGATACTCACATTATATGTTTACTTCAAGCATAAGACAACATCTCTGCATGGATTGTCAATGTCCTCACCCATTTACCAAGAAGACTGGACACATTGAATAGTTTTAGGCTTTGTACAGTGGTGTCTTTGCAGGCTGCACTGGTCAGTTAAATTGGCAGCCACCGTCCATGCGTTGGTCACACATAAAAAACGTACATCTGCAGGGCGGAGGGCCAAGATTCTACTGAGTAATACTGTTACATCCTAGGCAGGACCATTGCAATTATGCGCTTCTGCTGCATTTTTCGCGTAAGTATGGACTTGCCACATTTGTCACACAATCCATCACCTGATGCATAATTTGCAGATTCTAACCACAAAAATTGTCTGTAGCTCAAACAGATTAAAAGTTACTAAAAATGTGGCAAAGCTTGTTGCTGTGCAGCAGAAAGCACTTTGCAGAGATTGACTGTTCATCTTTCAGTTGCATTTTGCTGCATTTGATTGATAAACGAGTACAAATAAGATTAACCCTTTCTCTAGACAGTGTTAACATGAATGAAAACAAAATAATGAACTAATACCATCACAAAACGTGCTGCGTTATGCCCCATAATATCTGTTTTTAACTGCATAATTTAGTAAACCCTGCTATATAATTTAATCCGATCATAGGCGACAGTGGTATAAGCTCCACACACACACACACACACCCCCTCCCCCCTCAACACACACACAAGCAACAAGGAGGCAGCGGTTCAAGATCCTCTCATAAATGGGGCCGGTAAAGCATGGGCAGTAGCGGACCAGTTGTTCCCCACAGTTGCACCACATGCAGCAGGAGTATAAACATCCCGACAAAGAGGAGAGTTAGAAGCGTGATAGTAGCACTGCAGACTTTGCATATTAAAACAAGCACTGGCAAAGCCATAGGTCTCACCTTTTTGCTTTGCTAAAGAACTTCTGGCTGTGCCATTGCTCTTTGGCAGTGGTCTTCAGCATCTGCAAAGATTTAAAAATAAATGTTTCTGCTGATGCTGGACAGCTAGAGCCGTTACCCAAAGCAGGCCAAGAGGACACGTCACCTGCAAAAAACCTGAAGTAGAAAAATGACTGAGGCCATTGGAGAATAACTTTTAAGAACTTTAATCAACATTAACCATCTTTTTTAAAGTATATACGCTGACGCACATTAATGTGCAAGTATGTCATATTAAATGTAGCCAAAGACATGACATAGCTTTCTAAATGAAACAAATCAAGAGGGGACAGGGAGGATGTCAAGGTCCATTGTACATTCCCCATAACTATACATCACAAAAAAAAGGGTACACTGTTCCTAAAAAGAAAGAAAAATTCAGGGCGCAAACACTCAGGACTATTCAAAATTTTAGAAACAAAAGCCCTCACACATCCACTGGATGTCATGCTTCATCATAGGACTAGCTCCTTGTCAGACTGGCGCTGCAATATCTGATGGGACCCTCAAGGGGAGCCTAGTAGGGAAAAAAAGTAAGTCTACTGGGAAAGAGAGCAGTGTATGAAAAAAGAAAATAAAACTGACTCAAGAACCTCAAAAAAATTTTTTAATTAGAACACCGGGGGTCTTGGTCGAGGTTAAAAACACACTACAGTGGGAAGGACACAATGTACCGCCACTCTCACAAATAAAGATAACTAGACAGGGTCACTCACCCTATAGCTGAAAAATCAGGTCAACATGTTTTGCGCCTCAAAAAAGTCCGTCCGGATCACATGGCGCTTCATCAAGACCAACAACAGTGTCCGTCCTAAATGAAGTCTAAAGGACACAAAGCAACTTATATCACGTGCTACAAGACTGAGAAACCTGAGTGGATGAAAACCTGTAAACACAAAAATATATTTCATAAAAACAATATCATTTGGAACATATAAGTGCATAACACCCCTGCCAGTGTAGTAACAATCCGTGAAAGGATGCTGCCATGCTGAATATACACATTCTCCCAATCAAAAATAACCTTACCCTCCTAACTAGGAGCCCAGGTCCCTTGGGAACGCTTAAGCCACTTGCTTGACGTCACTAACTGCAAGTCATAAATTGGTTTGAAAATTACATGAAAATAAAAGGACATATATCGACAGGACAACAGGGCAACACTGTTTACATATCTTTTTCTAAATTACAACTAATGCTGTCATGGTGTTGTTGTGAAAAACAAAGTCAGGACATAAGTCAGATGTACATAGAGAACACCAGTAAAAATAAATAGATCAGGTTCAAATAGAGCCTGAATATCAACAACGTTCAAGAAACAAGGAAGCCAACCGAAACTTAAAGGAACAAGCTCCCTTGACCTCTATTTCTTTTACTATGCAGTGTGCATCCCTGGTTTTGACTGAGAATTATTTTAAGTTTGAGGAACAACTATACCACCAAATACGTGGCACGTCAATGGGAAGCACTTTTGCACCGTGTTTGGCTTGTCTCTACAAGGAACCACACGTACTCAATGAAAGTAATCCTTTCAAGACCAATGTTAAATTATGGCACAGATTCATTGATGACATTTTGATTGTGTGGCACGGTCCCACACAAACAGTAGACTCTTTCACTACCTGGATCAATGGTTTAGATCCATTTCTAAGGTTCTCTTCCACTGATTCTATCACTCAACTTTCCTTTTTGGACCTGTGTTTTATTCTTCCGAGGTTAGTAAAATGAATACCAGTGAGGCTGACAAAAACAAATATCTGTTATTCACATTTTATTTTGAGGTGTTGGAGTCATCGCACAGGGCTCAGAAAATTATATTTACTAGCCTAACAGAAGAAAGAATGATAAATGCAAAAAACTGTCTACTAGCAAGAGTGATGAGGTTAAGTACCATCAGAAATAGAATTTGAAACGGTTGTGGACAAACAGGGTTGTTTATAGTGTAAAGGGAAGAGTGAGTTGCAGGTGTACTAGTTTCTGTTGTCTAGTAGCAGCAGGGAGGAGAGAGAAAAAGATAAACACGGCAATCCTAATGCCAAACTCCTTTGAATTGAGAACAGGCTCTTCTGAGCATAAAACAAGTACTACCAGATAATAAATACATGCTCCTGGCATTTTCCATTTCGGAAAGTACCATTCATTGTTGTTGAACCCATGGTCATCTCTAACCTTGGTCATCTTTTTCATTATCATCCTTTCCTGTAACTAGTTATGTTTTACTTCTCTATTCTCACCTCCTTCCTTTCTCTCATTCCCTCCTCTCTGTTCATTCTCTTTTCTGGCTTTTTCTAATGCTTATCCCTTTCTCAATTTACATTGTCTTTCCATCTCTTCTATTCATACACTTCTTTTTTTTCTATCTTTGACATCCTTATCTGGCCATGCTCCTATTTCTTTTTCCTTTCTCTTCCTGACGTTGTCCATATCTTCTCGGTAAATTTCTACCATTTTTTGACTACTCGGAGGCTTTGATGCGCTCTAAAAATCTGTATCACCTCTGGCATGCAGCATGCCTTCAACAGAGACAGTCCATTTAGAGGATGGTGCTGACTGAATGTTACCAAATGTTATCAATTACAAAAAGCTTAAAACCCAGGACAGCTGTTCTTGCAGCACATGTTTAGAGACTGTTGTGGTTGTAGCGATAGTCACAGAGTTTGAAGGCTCAAGCTCCTATAGAAGACATCCTTGTGCTCTTGCTTTAAACATCACTCATTTGGGCTTCTCGGAACAATCCAATATTACTCCGGCACAGGTGGGTTTCAGTTCCACGTCGGCTGGGTTTAGTAAGTAAAGTTATTCAAGGTATCCTGTATAATCCTGTTTGTCATTCTACTACTTCACCTTTTCAGGGACAATCCACAATACTGAATCTTCCTATTCCTTTCTCGGATGTGTACACTTAGTGCAGTTGCACGCTCATGATCTTGTAGGAATGCAGCTGAAGCTTAAGTGTTTAAAAAGCACATCTCCACCCTGCTCACTACAGGTGGATGGGTTTTCCATAGCATTGCTGTTCTCACCTTCGTTTCTCTAGCTTGATTGTTGTTGCTTTGTACCCAAGCATGAATTTTGATTAAATGAACTCCATCATGTTCAGAGTGTATTTCCCAAAAAAACACTCTTAAAAATCTGTTCTGGAAATCTTACCACGATACCCTTTTGGTGTGGCGTCCGGCACAAAAGATCATTCTCTGCAGTTGTTACTTTGCTGGTTCTTTTAGCCATGGATGAGGCAAGTTGTCAAAGCCTATATACATGCCAGCATAATTTGCTCAAGTCAGTCTTCACAGAGAGGAAACCATTGGGCTTCTTTGCACCCCACATTTTGCTAAATATGTGAGTGCCTTAGTGTGGATTTCACATTAGAACTGTCACATTTGCAGCTCTGAGTCTTTGAAGCCATGAGCCACGGTTGGATTTTCACTGTGGTGGAGGATGCCCAGAGTACCGGGGCATGGACTCAGATGTGCGCACGAACTCCTCATTGAAAGTAGAGCTGGAGACAGGGTCTTGAAGGTGAAATCAATATATCTATGCACACATGCAACAGATTTACATACAGTTACGACCACACTTCATTTCCTGTCAGATTTTTCCAAGCCAGGAGATATACCTGAGGGTGTTGTCAAATCTCCAGGAGACAAACAGGGACAGTCTCTGGCTTTCCTGCAGTGTTAATCCTTCCCACAGGCCCTGAGTGATGCAGACAGATGTAGGTGGTTTCCCTGTACAAGACCTAGGTGATGTTACATTCTGCAGTCGACAGACTTCACAACTACATCTTCCACAAGTCCTCATGCAGCTAAGGCTGTTCAGCTCTTTCCAGGCAGGCTTGTCTCTGTAAGATCTTGTTCAACACCTCCCTTCAGCAACAGGAATCTTCTTGAAGGGCTTCCAACAGGATTCTTGTTCCGTACTCGGGTCACAGTATGGCAGGAGAGCAGTAGCCAGGGAGATTTTAACCCTGAATCATAGCTCCTCTCAAGTGCCCATATTCTTTCACACATATCCTAATCAAGTGTAAATAAATGTTTAAGGGACTTGTGCTAACATTTTGATATGGGGCTGACCCTCTTCCCCACTAAAAAGACAGGCAAAAAGATTTGTGCCTTTAGTAGGAATCATTCTGTCACTACCACCAATCCCCCAAAGCCTGGATAGTGAGTGCTTTCTCGACTTCCGAACAATCCTCTGGGGTCTAAAGCTATGCTACATGAAGGTGCATCAGTGATCTTGACGAATTGTTGGGCTCACTGAGGGGAAAGACTTCACTCTCAAAAAACAACAAAGGCAGCGCAGCATACTGTTGAGAGCCATACAAGAGACTTTTTGTCCCAACTTGGACTTTGTCTTCAGCAACTTTAACAAAACAAGAATATTTCTCAATAATGTTCCCACCAAAAGACTGGGATGTAGCAAACTCTGTTCCAGAGTGGACCCCAGAGACTCATGTACAAGTGGTGTCAACCAGTTTTCTATGATTACCACATTTTTCCTCTATATGGACCTAATGTACCTACGTAAAGGTGATGTTTCTTGATTGTCCTAGAACTGCATCTTCTGCTCCTGAGTGGACCCAACAGATACCTGGTTTCTTAGGGTTGCTGCACCTTCACTCTGCAGTGTGACACTGGGGCTCATATAAAAATGTCTCTTGATTTTTGTGTCACATAACCTCCAACCCTGGGTGGATCCCATAAACCCAGACATGGGAGAGCCTAATCATCTTATGTAAGAGCATCTCTGCTTGAGTGCACCATGTAAGAACAGCGTCTGTTGATTTTCATTGGGGCATGCCCTTGCTTAGCCTAGGCTACCAGCCTACACCTACTCAACAAGCATAACAGGGACAGCTCAATCCTCAGTCGCCATACCAAATAATGATGATAAGAATAAGGGGGAAATATAGGCAAATGGGATTCTGTTTCCCACATCTTTCTACTTCATGCTATGGTTAAGCACAGCCACACATTTACTATACACATGTTTGGAGGAAGCCTCTGAACCTCACACACAACCCCAAATAATGTCCAACAGAGACCACAATATGAAACACACACTCTACCAGTCATCAGAACCCAAGTAGATGCTTACTTGACACCCCAAAAAAACTTTGAGATGTATAGGTCGAAAAGTGGTACATAAATGCTACAATATAACGTAGTGCTCTATAAAGTCATCACAAAAGCAAATTCTGTAGCTATGGTTATTATCCAGAGACCACGATATGGGTCTCATAAAGAAACTGGTAGGAAGTCCACTTTAACGGTTTGGCACACAGCAACTGACCCTAAACAATTGTATATTTATTCTAATGAGTATACAATCTGGAAAACTAAGCTAGATTCATTCTAACCAAAGAACACATTTTGAGACTGTACATCTACATATTATGTTCTACTCAACTTTAATTATTCATTGCTGTCATTCCCTTAATACAAAGTCTATATTAAGAGAAAGGCATAGTGCAAGGATTTTTGGAGCCACGGGCAAACATGTTTTGTGGCTGTGGACCCCTCAGAAATATGGGACTGTTTAATACCTATATTTAGTAATGCAGTAAGACAGTTTACACCAATTAAGATGCATTTGAATAAACATGTTATAGTTGAATACTCACAACAAATAACATTACATCATGCATTATTTAGGAAAAGTTATGACTTGTATAGCTCTTTCTTTAAAATAAAAAAACAATTTAAACTGTACTTCATTGCTTTTTAAACTTTTACGTCTTGTGTCCTTTAGCCTAACTTTCATCAAAACCTTTTTTTGATGTAACAAATGTACTGTGTTGCAATTACACCCCTGTACACTACCCATGATGAGGCATTAGGCTTAATTGCACAGTACTAAAGGAAACCAAGGGTAACGGTTAGTTGAGTAGATTATAAGCAGAGTCACTGGAATTATGCAGCAGGAGAGGGCCTAATTATGTGGTAGGGCTGAGAAAATTAAGCGGCAAGAAAAAGAAAGTTATGCAGCACATTTTTTATTAGTATTGTATCTTTTTAAAACTTGGTAACCCAGTCTGGTCATTGGTTGCACCTTATCAGTACTAGGTTAATACCATAATATCGCACTCAGCAACAAAAAGGTGAAAAGTCCAGGTCTGCAAAGGGCCTTTCACTGTGCGCCAACACATGCCGCTGCATTTTTAGTAACTTTGGAACCGTTTGAGCCAGAAACAAATTTTTGTTGTTAAAATCTGCAGATTATGTGGCAGATGATGGATTTATGTGGCAAATCTATAATTATATGAAAATCGCTGCAGCCAAACAATCACATAATTCCAGTGGCCCTGGCTGTAGGCTGTTATGATTAGCCTTTGGGCTTTCAAGGAAGTAATTCAATGCATTTACTTCTGTTTCCTTGAGATAATTTGAAAGGAATTAGATGACAGTAGGGGCTTTATGGCATCATACAGGTTAATGAAGAGATGAGCAGAGGGGCTGAATTGGACTAGTTGTGGTTGTATCTCAGAGGGAGGGTTTTTTCCAGTTTCATAAAGCAGAACTTGACCTAAAGGCCAGATACATTACACAAGGGCACTTTCTCTGTTTTTAGGCACAGGGAGATTAGGTGATCTGCCCAAAATCACAGGATGTCTCGCCGAGATTGGAAACTGTTCCCCAGATCCATAGTCAGCAACTCTGGCTGTTTAAAGGGGTGTAGCTAGCACCTGACTTTGTTTTTCCTCTTCAATGCAGATTTCACGGTTAGGCAGAAAGTCCAGGTGCAGCAGGGGGGATGGGGAGACAACGAAGGCTTGATTTGCTATAAACAAGCAGATCAGGGCAGCAGCGTAGGGTAACCAGGCGGCCCGGATTTTGCAGGACAGTCCTGGTTTTTCAGCAGCTATCCCGACAGATTTCCAGAAATTCAGATCAGGTCCCGCTTTTCAGAATGGATGGTTGAAAACTGAAGGAGACACGTTTTTATATGTTCCAAAGCAAGACTAGTTAGCACCTGTTCTCAGAAAGCAATTTAATGACAATTTGTGGCAGTGGGTTTAATAATGCTACTTTATTTATTTTCTCAGTGCTCCCTTTGTTTTTCTAAGTTGATGTTCTCTGTCATTTTGTGCCCCTTGGCTGATTAAAAAAATATTTTTTAGTTTTTATATCTGGTCACCCTAGAGCAGCGCCATGAGACTTGGCATCCCGGTTTCCAGACTCAGCCCAGTCCACGTAGGCTGGTGGTGGAGGGGCTAAAGCCCTCTCAGCCCAATGGGTGTTGCGCGCCTGGCGAACAGTGTTATAGCCTGAAGAAAATGTCTTTCAGGTAATAGGATACTATGTGTCAAATCAAAAGGAACTAGTAGTCTTCAGAAAAGGAAATACACTGTTTCCAACAGGGGATACCTTGTTTTCCTAAAAGTAGATATTCAGTTTCTAATTTGAAGGCGAAATAAAAAGAAAGAGTGTTCCAGACAAGCTTTGTAAAACTACTTTCAGGAAGAAAAGACACAATGGGCCTGATTCTAACTTTGGAGGACGGTGTTAAACCGTCCCAAAAGTGGCGGATATACCACCTACCGTATTACGAGTTCCATAGGATATAATGGACTCGTAATACGGTAGGTGGTATATCCGCCACTTTTGGGACGGTTTAACACCGTCCTCCAAAGTTAGAATCAGGCCCAATGTTCCTACGTCCAGTGCTTTCGGTGTCTGCACCTGGGCTCAGCCTTCTTTTCTGGGCTGAGACTGGAGCTCAGAGCCCCAGCACGGCTGCGGGTCCGCACTGGCAGCATTAGAGAAAACAAATACACTACTGCAAAGACAAAAATAAGAGAAAGAGTGAGGTTTTGTAAAAGGGGGCAGGGGGGCGTGGGGGAGGGGGGGTTTGAGGAAAAACATGATGGAGAAAGCAACACAGGGGCAGGGGAGAAACACAAGTGTGACAGAGTGAGAGGACAAGGGAGCCTGCTTGAAATCACTTGCACTCTAATGAAGTGCTCAACCCAAAAGAGAAAGTAGTGCTTCTAAAGCATTCAGGGCAAGCAGCGATCTCAGCCAATCAAAACAATGGTAAAGAAGGATGGATGCTTCATGGGAGGAACAAACACAAGATTGACAATACGGGACACGAGTAAGAAGCAGGAAATTGAGAGCAACAGGAAAGCAACCAATGGTAGGCAATGGTCGGCCTTTAAGACCCTGTATGTTTCTGATAAGACCCACAAAATGTATTTTGGAAACAGACAACTGCGCTGTGTGGTAGGCTTAACCTAAAACAAAAAGACAAAAATGGGGCAGCCAGCTGGGACTGCACCTTCCCTTCTTCCAGCTGTACCCTGGAACTCTCTTTCAGCCTCCAGCCACGTCCTCTGTCACTGACTGCACAACCAACTCAAAGCCTGGCAAGCTCGGGCTGATTTTTCGTATTCTGCCTTTATGCAGCGGTAGCACTGAAGGGGATGGGATCACCCTTGGCAGCCTGGTGAGCATGAAAATCTAGGCCGGAGTTGTCACATGGAATACTGGCTGTGGTGTCTCTACTGCTGCAACACTAAGTCTAAAACAGTCAACAGCATACACAAGGGACTTCAATATGAGCATTACTGGAGCTCAAGGGCAGCAAGGTGTGGTGGCTCTTGGTGGTGGGCACAGTGGTCCATTGTTGGTTGATTCAGTGATGCAGATCTTCACATCTCTTCGCTTTCTTCCTGAGTTGGGGGATTGTTATTGAATGGTAGTACTAGAAAGATGTAAAGTGTATATGTATGGCGAAAGAAATTGAAATGCTTCGCTGATGGTAAGAAACCAGCCACGTTAAGTGGGCGTTGAAACGAGGTATGTGTTGTAATTTTGTTTCAGAAAATGAGGATGATGGCAAAGCCAGAGTGTTTAAAACTATTTCAAGTTTGAGAAGGCTATAGCAATACTGGAAGGCAATTTTGTGTCAAGAGCAAATATTTTCACAAACATTAAAACGTGGAAATTCATGTGACTAAGGGCCAGATATACAAACATTAGGATTACCAATTTTACTAATTGCAATCATCTTCAAATCGCAATTAGGGAATCAGTATTCCTAATATATAATTCTTCCCCCCAAATAGCGATTTCTAGTAAGTCGCACATCGACCTATCTCATGAATAGTAACGAGGTAGGCCCCAAAACCATTAGTGATCACAGGGATGGAGGCCTGCTGAGGTCAGCAGACCACCATGTCTGTGGTTGCATTTTGATAATAGAGCAGTCATTTAAAAAAACTAAAATGAAGCCCTTTTTACTTAAATGGAATGTGTTTAAAATGTAAAGAAATGAAACTTTGAAGTTTCATCTTTTAAGAATAGACAGTGGTCTGTGGGATCACTGCCTGCTCCTCAGAAATATTTTTTAACCTTTTCAAAGGGGACCCATTCCCATTTGCGGATGGATTACTACACTTTGAAAATGGTGGTAAAGTGTTACTGTTTTGCAACCACACTTCAGTCATAAAACAGTCATACATACGATATGGATTCAGTATTTGGAAAGGATGCCCAAACCACATCCCTTCCAAAAACCGAATTGCAAATGCAAAGTGCGATTCAGTAGCAAGTTACTGAATCGCGTTTTGCCATTTGTACATGTCAAAATGCATTTTTCAGGTTGCAAGTGGCCGTAATCTGCAAATTGGGCTGTTTGCAACCGCAAAAAGGCTTTGTCCATCTGGCCCTAGGTGTGTAGGAAAATCCACCAAAATTCATCTCAGGCGACCAAATCAATAGAATAACTTCCGAGAAGGCTTTTTTTCTCTCCTGAACAGACTTTTGGATAAGATATTTTGGCTTGTCTGCCTATCTTGTCGCTAATCTGTCAAATATACAGAATTGTACGATCAGAGTAGACCAGAATCCTCAGCAAGTTTTTCGAGGGCCCAGAAACACCTGCACTGACTCGTAGTGAAGCAAAGAGGGCACTTAAAATGTCTGTGCATAACATAGTATCTTCTGTGGGCCAAAAAACCCTGAGTTCTTTCTTGATTCCATCCCAGACTTCTCCTGCGCTCTGAAAGTGGATTCATGTTCTACTAGGATTAAAGTTGTTTTGTGTTCAGTGAAGGTGGCACTTTTTTAAGGTGTGTATTAGGTAGAATTGGTCTGCCTAGCATATTGCCACTGATGATAAAGTATCCATTTGTTCATTTGAAATGTAAACACGCTTATGTTCTGCAGGGATATGACATTATTTCCTAGCCTACAACTGTAGACAACTGAGCAATCTGAACAAGGCCACTTCCACGCACATTTTTTTTCTTTCTTTAGCAAATACAACATGTTTCACAGGGAAAATATCTTGCCCATTCAAGATACAGTCAACACACCTACAGCTGCTATGATGAATATATTGAATCACAATCCAATACCAATTTTTTTTTTAACTGACTCAAATTGACATCATGTCATGGGTTCACCTACAGTACATCCTGGGACTATCTGGCCCCCACCATCTCTCATAATCTGTCTCCATCTCTGTATTTCCTTCAATGAGAACCTGAAGGTTTTAGTACTTTCATCCACTTGACATACAGGTCTGGTTTGCACAAAAGCAAAAACTCCTTTTGACTCTCTCAGAAGCATTTGGTAGCCATCCTACATAATGTAGGCCAGGAGACGCTCAAAGTAAGAGCCTTGCCATAATGAATGGACCTGAAAACTCCACCAAGATCTGTCCAAAGATTATCAAGGTTACCCCAAATACTGCTAATGTTCCCTCAAAATCCAACTGCTCCTCAAAGGTTGACCTCACTTTTATTTCCAGTCCGTGAGCTTCCCATGTAACCCTTTCCCAATATAATTCTCTTTCGCAGACACACATACATAAAGAAATACATTTTAAGGAACAGTGTAAACTTGTTGGGTATTAGACGTATCATTCTTTTGCCTTTAACCCTCCTGTTTTGCTGACTCCGTTTTTGCTGGCTTTGGGACTCTGCATACCTTATCACTGCTAACTAGTGCTCTCGCCTTAAAACATGGGAAACTGGCTTACACCCAACTGGCAAATTTAATTTACTGTAAGCCCCAGGAAAGTGGTACTAAAGGTACCTATGACCTGGAAGTTAAATGCTACTAGTGGGCCTACAGCGCTCATTGTATCACCCACTTATGCAGCTCTTTAAAACCTATCTACAGGCCTGTAGGTGCAGTTTTAACTGCCACTTTGACATGCTAAACTAAACCTTTTTCCAGGCTCAGACCTTCCTTTTTAATACATTTAAGTCACCCCTAGAGTAGGCCATGGTCTACCCAGAGGGCAGCGTGCAGTGTATTTAAAAAGTGGGGCATACTTTTAAGTTGTACATGTCCTTGTAGTGAAAAACTCTTAAATTCATTTTTTACTACTGCAAGGCCTGCCTCTCCCATAGGATACCTTCGTAGTTACCTTATTAATTTAAGTAGTAACTTTCAGTTGAGAGCAAGTAGACAGCTTGAGTTTGGTGTCTAAAGAAGTATAATTAAACACCCTCTTTAATAGTAAAATCTGACTTTTAGTCACAATTCTGAAAACGCCACTTTTAGAAAGATGTCATTTTCTTATCCCAACCATTTTGTGCCTGAAGCCATATCCTGCATCACATGACTGGGTGACGCTGGCAGTTGGTCTTGGTGTATTGCTTCCAAGCAGTGAGACAAAGGGATGATAGGTGTTGGCAAGATGGACTACTCTTACTTGACAAGGAGGAGGAGCAGTCATGTACCACAGTTGCACATCACAACGGCTCTGTTTGAGCACTCTCATAACGGGTTTTACACTGGCCTTTTGTAACCCCAGATAAGCTGGGGCCAGGACAGGTAGAAAGGTGATGCCTGGCAACTCAGAGGGGTGGAAACCTTTAGACGCTTCCTCTGCTTCAAAGTTGGCACCAGGTATAAATATTGGACCCTTAGACCCAACTCTTCAGTGCAACTTCTGGAGCTATGGATTCTGTCAGGAAGAAGGACTGCTGTGCTGCTGGAAGGACTCCTACTCTGCTGGACTGCTGCCCGGAAGGACTGTTTCTCTACTGTGTGGACCTCCTGCCCCGCTGCCATATTGCCTGGATGAAAAGGACTCTGCTATCTGTAGGTCCTGCCCTTCCAAGTGGTGCCACCCCAGTTTTGTACCCTTGGAAGTGGGCCTGAAGATGCCCTGCCAAGCCATCTGTGGATTCAGCTGAACAGACACATCTACTTTGTGGCACAGCGCATCACCTTTGCTGCTCAATGCATCGCCCTCGGAACTGACACATTGCCTCCACTGTGCGGACGTCTCTGATGTAGGTACTTCTCATTGCAGCCCCTCAGAATACCAGCTGCACAATGCATCTCCACACAAGGACATCGCCTCGCCCAACGCAGCCCATTGGAACTGCGGCAGTGCATCGCCATGCAACGACATCACTTCTCACTTTCCAGCTCTCTGGGACCACCAATGTGCAATGCAACTCCTTGCCTGGACCTCGCATTGCCTCTGCTACACAACGGATCCTCAATGAGGGACATTTTAATAACCTTGTTGTTTCAGTTTCTGCTTTTGTTCTCCTTGTATTAAAGCTCTCAAAAAGTTGTCATTTTCATAATGTTGCTACTCCAGTTTCTGTACTAGTCCCCACTAGTGCCAGACCTCTGGATGTAAGTGCTCTTTAACAAATCCAAATCCTAATTTTGGAACATCCTCTTCTCTCCTGCTTCTCACCATCCACCTTGACAACCTTCCTTCCTATTTTAAGGACAAGATCACTAACATTATGACTGGTTGGTAGCATTTGTCAACTGGATCTTCTTTGGACAGTGACCAAGATAAAGACTGACATGCTTCGTCCCCTTCTTATTTGGGAATTGTAACCACAAGACCCTCTCTGAGGGAATTTTGACCAGATAGCTACCGAAAGCATTCGGTATCTTGCAGGCTCCATCTCCTCGGGATCTCAGACTGATCATATTCTTCCAAGAATGTGGCAGCCTCTTGTTTGTGCATTGTTGTATATTCTGAAGATTCTGTAACACCTCCTTGACATGTGGTGTTGTCCCATCTGAGTGGAAGAATGCCTGGGTGTTGCCACTATTGGAGAACCCTGTGGCTGATCCTACCATCCTCAGCAATTTTCAGCTGATTTCACTGCTCCCTTTCACAGTAAAGGTTCTGGCAAAGCATGTGAACATGCCACTCTCTACTTATCCCGAGGGTGATTATCTGCTGGATCCAGTCCAATTAAGCTTTCACCCGGCATATTTAACTGAAACCTCCTTGGTCCCTGTCCTGGGTGATCTCAGGAAGACTGTTCACAAAAGCAACTTTGTTGGCCTAATATTATTAGATCTGTTGGCTGCCTTTGACACTGTTTTCCATGAGATCTTGGTATCCATGGTGGCCGAAATGTACACGTCCGGGCCATATCACTGAAGTGATGATCATCTTATCTTGATAACAAAGCAGAGGTGCTTCGTCTCACTCCCTTCTGCTCAGGGTTTAGCTCTATCAATAAGGGAATCCCAGAGGGCTCCGCACTGAGCCCCCACACTGCTTAATATTTAACTGAGCCCATTAGCTCAGCTGATCTGAGATCAGGATGGCGCCTTCATGAATTATATGGACAATATCCAGCTTATCATCTCAGTAGATGCGGCTGTGCCTGCTCCATAGGAGAGCTTCCACCTGTGTATGCGTAAAATCACAAGTTGGCTGCTCTATAATGTTTTCAAGTTCAATAAAGGTTCTCTGCTATACCAACAATAAGATCCCACACTCACTTTCCACTGACCTTTGGCCTTCTCAGGCTGCTTTTTTCCCCTTGATTTCGTCTGCTGTGAGAAACTCAGGGTTCAATTTTAATAGAGATCTCTCTCTGACTGCCCATGTTAATAGGCTGGTTTCCACCTGCTTTGAATTCTAAAAATGCGTCCGAAAATATTACCTTTACTGCCTGTTATGGACACCATCCCCAAACCACCATCTTAAGTCAGTTAGGCTATGGGAACTCATATTCCTTGGTTCCCCAGAATACCTAATCAAGTGTTTGTCCCGTATTCAAACCGAGTCTTCACACCCAGCTCTCCCCATTCCTCAATCTTTTTCAGCCTCAGTCACTCTTAGTAAACTGCATTGCCTCCCTCTGTCCTTTAAAGGTCTCTGTGCACTGTCCACAGGGCTTTTCAGCAGACCTTTGCGGTCAACCTTCAGAATAAGTTCCATGACTTCCTTCCTGTGCGCTGCCTGCACTCTTCTGAAGCCAATGTCCTGCTGCAGCCCAAATTTACCTTTTTGAGAATTTGGAGGCAGAACATTTGATGTGCAGGTTTCCCGTCTCTGGAATAGCATGCCTACGTCTCTCTGCCGGGTATAAGACTTGAGTAATTTTGGCAATGTGCTCAACACGTGGTTGAATTCCATTTGATCCTGTATGGTATAAGGGCACGGGCTCCATTACTCAGCGTCGTGGCACCTTTTAGATGCTCGTGCGCTCTAGAAATTACTACAATTATAATAATACTATTTTAACCAATTTCACGACAAATGCAAAGGGTTGGATGTGCTGTCTGTGCCAGTTTGTATGCAAAATAGTAGTGGAATTATAAAAATTCTTTGCAAGAGGATTTTGGCTCATAGTGCCCTGTTCCACTTCTACTTGAAGACTTGAGAAGCAGTTTACAGGTCTCAAAGATGTGTCCTAGCGCGCTCCCTTCAATCTACAGAACTCCTTTTCAAGTCATATAAAAAACATTCACGACCACGCTCCCTCAGGACCATCAAGATATGGATGTTGCCGAAGACACTACATGCAACAGATTATAAACATACTATAAAACTGAATCTAGTTACTGCATGCTATTGTGATACTATTAGTGTTGTTATTATTGTTGTTGTTTTATAGAGTGCCTAGCTACCCGACACGGGTTCCAAGTGCTTGGCATGAGTAGTGATGTGGCATAACAGGAACCAAAGAAAGAAGTGGAAAAGCCAGGGTTTAACAGATTTACAAAAAACAATAATGTGTGCGCACATTCTCGTTGAGGCAGGAAGAGCATTCCAAAGTTTAGGACCCAAGTAAGAGAAAGAACGACTGACCTGGTGCGATCTTTCAATTCTGGGGCTACACACAAATTGTGATTGATAAGCGCGGGGACCGACTGGGACGATAGTGAGCCACCAATGATCTCAGGTAGGACTTGCATTTGACAAGGCCTTATGCATGCAACAGAGCTTTAAACTGCAAACGTTTTTCCACAGGCGACCAGTGGAGGTCTAGCAGAAAGCTGGACGGGGGAGCCTGATAAGGGAGATGGAATAACAGGATAGCAACTGCTTTCCTGACCACCTGCAGACGTTTAAGTGATGTTCTGGAAGCCCCAAGGTGCAAAATAATACCATAGTCCAATCTGTACAGAATTAGGGCCTGAATTACCATTTGCTGTGCCGAGAATGGTAGTATCCAAAGATTCTTTTTTAGCCACTTTAAAGTAGAGGCTACATGGAAATTTGAGGTTTCATTGACAGCTCATCATCAAGCCAGAAACCCAAATTCTTAACCACAGGAGCTGGAAGAGTGCCAAGGATATCTGTCCAGTGATGAGTCCCCAAAGTTGAGGATAAATGCCCAGAATCAGCACCCCATTCTTTTCTCCCTCCAGTTTCAAAGAATTGTTGTTCATCCAGACAGCTTCCTTCAGGAGACAGATGTTCAAGGTGTCAGAAATATGACCTTTCTTAGATGGAAGAGAGAAGATGGTCTGGGTATCACCTGCATAGGAGAACAGAGACCACAGCCTTCCACAATGTCAGCCGGGAGGTGCACATAGACGTTGAACAACATAGGACTTAGATCCGACCCCTGAGGGACTCCCAAGGTAAGAGAATGAAAACTGGAAGTGTGGTTGGAGACCTGGAAAGTCTGATCCGGTAAAAATTAAGCTAGCCAGGTCAGCGCCAGTTAGTTAAATAGACAGTATAGTACAAGGCACTTTCCACCAGGATGTGATTTCCTCTTAGCTGCACCCAGTGCCCTGTACTGCACTTGGAACACATCTCTGACCCCCATGCAATGCA
Organism: Pleurodeles waltl; assembly: GCF_031143425.1. Classification (NCBI taxonomy): domain Eukaryota; kingdom Metazoa; phylum Chordata; class Amphibia; order Caudata; family Salamandridae; genus Pleurodeles; species Pleurodeles waltl. The sequence continues at coordinate 115,923,647 of NC_090449.1, read as the reverse complement.
CCTAGACATTCCCTAACTTCCTCCTGTACACTAACTGCAGATGGTGCAGAATGCAGCGGCTATCCTGGTATTCCATCTCCCTAAACAGGGTCCAAGTCCAGCTTTCTGCTAGACCTCCATTGGTTGCCTGTGGAAAAAAGTATCCAGTGTAAAGTTCTTTGTTGCATGCAAAAGGCCATGGCAAAATTGCATCCTGCACATGCACTTCCGGGGGACCCTTTCCTCTGGTTCTAGGACTCCACTGCTAGAAGGTCACCCTCTCACAGCGTCAGACTGGGACAACAAGTAAGCCCAGGCACCAAAATAAAAGTGGTCCCCAGTGAACCAGATACCTAAAAAAGTGGTAATATCTGGGAAAGCAACAGGAAAAACTGGCCCACTTGGCCTTAAAACCGGCCCACAAATACTAAAGTAAATGGTCCCCACACTGACCTGTCAGACCAGCCTATCGGGCACTACCCTAGAAATGAAGACCAAACAGCCTCTGCAGCCTATCCCACGTGTTTTGTATGCCTCCTTTTCTGGTCCGGCCTGCTTTGCTGTACACTGTGTTTTATTTTCAGTTGTCACCTCTTTCCTTACCTTTTTTTTGGGGGGGGGAGGGGTGGAGTTGTCTTGCCTCACATAAGAGGTGCCCTCCCTTCCTGCGCTGCTATGTTTTGCTTCCTTGAATGCATCTGCCTTGTTGTAGATACCCAGGGACTGCTGCAGAAGATACATGTCCGGGGAGAGGTCCACATGCCCCTCTTCCTGCCTCTGTATCCTTAACACATCTTTCAATACCGTTTCCTTCATATCTTTGTCGCTTATTACACACATCAAGCCGATAGTGGCCGATCAGCACATACCAACAACCTTCCCACTCATGCATACCTTCTAAAGGTGAAACAACAGAGCTTACTGGCCACAGTAGAGGGAGGAGCATCCAATACACGTGACAAGGTCAGGACCCAGACCACCTCGAAGACTTAAAAAATGCAAGTATATTCAGGACCTGGAATTATGTGGACTCTGGAATTATGTGACAAGGGTGTGTTATGGTTGACTATGGAATTATTGGAATTATGTGACAAGTGTGTGTTATGGTTGACTAAATTATGCGGCAAGGAAAGAGCAAATTATGAGGCACATTTTGGCACATTTGTGATAGCATGACTTCATTTTTTGGTAATTTATATTTGAGAAATGTATTTTAATCTGCAGATTGTGCAGCAGGTGATGAATTATGTGGCACATGTGGCAAATCCATAATTACACGAGAATAGCTGCTGAATCACTTAATTCCAGTAGCCCCGAGTATACTGAATGCCTACTAGCTCTATGGAGGAGGGGAGGTACAGGAGACCCCAAAAGGTAAAGTAGGAATCCTTGGAGTAATACATAGTCCCACTTTTATAGCCATGATTAAAAGGTGTGTCTAGACATCAATGCTGCCCAGCCTTCTCTGTGGATCGAACTCTGCCTCCCCCAAACAAATATTATTATCTAGGCCGCCGAATGTAGAGGAAAAGGTGTTTTTTGCGCGTGACCTACATCTCTAACAGTCTCCAACAAAGGTAATGCAGAATATCCCTTTGCTTGATGAAGCCTGGTTGGGTTTTCAGCCATCAATCATTGGGCGCCCCCTTTATTGTAAACTGGAGAGATGTTAGGCGCTTCTCTCCTCTCACCTTCCGGTGGACTCTGCCTCTGAAGAGACGCCAGCCGTCCTCAGAACATCAGACAAGGTTGCATCATTCATTCTGCCCCGTGGACACTAAATACCGAGGTTGTACTCCAAGGCACTATGTCAGAATGGAGAATCAGCAATCTTCGCCTTGCTAAATTCACTCAGAGCCACGCAATTGGTGCTCCGAGCAGGGGAAGTTTCTCGGTGTGCACTTAAACTGCAACAAAAACCCACGCGAGCCTCATGATATAATTAACAAAAACTAATTTATTTATACATAAAAGGCCGTTGCCGTAAAATTGACTACTTAAAAAGACATCAGGGTATCCCAAAGGCGATTTACTCCTGACCCCGCTAAGATTTTGTGTCAGCAGAGCTCTTTTAAACAAACTCACTTCCTTTCCAAAGAGAGAGGCATATCCCCGTGAAGTTTAAATTGCAAATTTTTAATGTACTGGAATTTATTCGCCCGTTATTTCCACTTAAGTTATTGGTTTTAAAGCCTTGTGGTGTTATTATAAAATAAAAACAAGACAGAATGCACTTTAAATGCTTATTCTCTCCCCGTCTTCTGTACTGTTGCAAAGCATGATCTTTTATTGGACTTTGTTTTATGAAACCCGCAGACTAACTGCAGATCCTTCCACCCCCTTACCAGTTTTTGGATTTCAGATATTTGCTTTCACTTTACTTGGGTCAACGCATCCTGCAGCTTAGGTCACTGCCGCACCTGCAATGAACCCAAGCACGTGTTTCTATAGCTCACACGCACCCCAAGAGGTTTCTTGTCGCGAGGTACGGAACGTTTATTGTTACTCAACTCTATGGCCCTCATTTTATTGACCTGTGGATGATGAAAGGCTGAGTGTACCCTCTGGTGATCATGCGCAAACACAGATCCCTGGAGTAGGTGCATTATTCCTGTAAGCAATCAGATCTGGTGTGATTATACAAGTTCACAGTTCTGTTTTTTCAGGCATACACCCAAATTATATTGACCTCATGACATGGTTCTATTCTAAGGTAAGGAATCTGTAGGTGAGCGGCTCAGAATCCAGCAGCAGGATTGGTTCGACAAGCAGCAGACGTAGAGCGATCACTGGGGCAGAGAAATGCCACTTTGATGCTGGTTCCAGAAATTCAGAGGCCCTGCCTGTGTCTTTCCCAGCAGGTAAGAGGAACCCGAACAAAAATCAGAGGAGTTCCCTTTTCACCACTGTTGATGTTTGGTACCAGGGAATGAATCTGGTTTCACATTACTCCTCCTGAGTGGATAAGAAAATAAATTAAGCACATAAATTTCTCCATTTTTAGAATGTGAAAGTTGGGAGTAATTCATGGGGATTATTTACCCATGAATCCCCAAAATGACCGGGGTTGCAGAAGTGGAATCAGTAGCAGTCTGATCCCCTTGCACTGTAGGGGTGAGGGGACCCTTATTCAGGATCCTCTTCTACCAGTGGCATCTCTGGACTGTGGTCACTTTGGTACAGCTCTTGCTTCCCCCGCCAACCAACAAGGCAGGGCTGAGGAGTCCAGCAAATCAAACATTCACCCCAGTCACAAAGATCTAGGTTTAATCCATCGTTTTTTTTGCTCACCACGCCACCCCAGTTTGGACCCAGCCATATGCAAATCAGTCTTGACCCTGTTTCTCATGGGAGCAGTCCAACCCGAACTGCCAAGCCAGGTCCTCCCTGGACCGGAAACAAGCATCCTAGAACTGGTGCCAGGGTATCACTCTTCAGCTGCTAGGCCAGCTTGAATCCAGTGGCGCAGTGACCACGGGACCCACGTCTGGGCATACCCTTCCCACTTGGGGCGACAAATGCAAAAAGAACAGATGATGGGCGGAATGCAGAGCAAATCAAACATTCACCCCAGTCACAAAGATCTGGGTTTAATCCATCGTTTGTTTGCTCACCACGCCTCCCCAGTTTGGACCCAGCCATATGCAAATCAGTCTTGACCCTGTTTCTCATGGGAGCAGTCCAGCCCGATCTGCCAAGCCAGGTCCTCCCTGGACCGGAAACAAGCATCCTAGGACCGGTTTCAGGGTATCACCCTTCATCAGCTAGGCTAGCTTGAATCCAGTGGCGCAGTGAGCATGGGGCCCACGTCTGGGCATACCCTTCCCACTTGGGGCGACAAATGCAAAAAGAACAGATGATGGATGGAATGCAGAGCAAATCTAACATTCACCCCCAGTCACAAACATCTGGGTTTAATCCATCGTTTTTTTGCTCACCACGCCACCCCAGTTTGGACCCAGCCATATGAAAATCAGTCTTGACCCTGTTCCTCATGGGAACAGTCCAGCCCGAACTGCCAAGCCTGGTCCTCCCTGGACCAGAAACAAGTATCCTAGAACTGGTGTCAGGGTATCACTCTTCATCAGCTAGGCTAGCTTGAATCAAGTGGTGCAGTGAGCACGGGACCCACGTCTGGGCATACCCTTCCCACTTGGGGTGACAAATGCAAAAAGAACAGATGATGGACGGAATGCAGAGCAAATCAAACATTCACCACCAGTCACAAAGATCTGGGTTTAATCCATCTTTTTTCGCTCACCACGCCACCTCAGTTTGGACCCAGCCACATGCAAATCAGTCTTGACCCTGTTCCTCATTCTTGCAGTGCCACTGCACTCTTCATGCCCTCTGCAGGAGAGTTCTAGGAGAGACCATTGCTTCTAGGAAGACCCAGAAACAGAGGGGCTTCACATGGGGCTGAGGACTGGGAGGAGAAGGAGGAGGAGGAGGCCTGGCCTCTGGAGACAGGTTGTTCGATGATCTCATAGATTTCGCCAGACGAGAGGAGCATTACCCTACCCGAGAACTAGGTGGTCTTCAGACCTCGCTGTAATATTCTTGAAAGGAGGGCGAAGCTCAGTGGTGGTGTTTACCACTCCCTCCATCTTGCACTGTAAAGCCTGCCTCACTTTGAGACTGGTTATTTCTGATGAAAGTCATCGGGGGAGTGGAAGGTAGGTAAATAAGAACTCTGCAGCCTTGGGTTCTCTCCCATCTAGTGGTGCACGTGTAGTAACTACCAAGAGAGAGCTTCTGCTGCTGTGTCCTCAAGTCGCAGAGTGACCTCATTAGGTGCCACAAACCAGATGAACTTATGGGGTGCCCCTGGACCTCGGATGGAGTTTTTGGCCAGGCACTTGCACCTCTCAGTGCAGAGGACTGAGAGATAACTGATTCCCCACCACATGGGTGCCAGTGTCCCGGCTCCATTTGACTAGTGACCTGATGCTCTGACTTACAGTACAGATAAGACTTCCACCCTTACGTAGAGCTGGCTGTGTGGGGAGGCTGACCCTCCACTAGGAACCATTTGTGGAGCGTCACACCCCAAGCACATCATTTGCCTTTTGATGATTATCTTTGATCAGTCTAGGTCTATTGCTGGAAGTTGTGTCCTATGTGCTACTTTGTCCTTTGTTTTCTGGGCACATTGTCAGCGCCCAGGAACCATGCCTTGAACTTATTCTGTCATTACAGCATGCCTGGCTTGCCATCTGTAATATCTCATCTTGGCGGCGCTCTCTTTGCTAGGCTGGTGACTAGGCGCTCCTCTCGCAGCCTTCCAGTCACTGCTAGTTGAGCCAGCCTGTAGAACCACCTTTGGCCCATCACATATCTCTAGGACACTACTCTGCAGCGGCTCGAGCTGCAGCCACCAACACGCCTGAGCAGTAAGACTAGGCATGCTCTTCGGTTGGGGGACACCAGTGCTTGATGCCCCATGATGGGCTATTATATAGTTTGCTACACTTTTGCACTAGCCATCTCCTCTGCACGTTGAAACAATAATTCCTGTTTGTTTACATGCTTTCTACATTTCGTTTTTCCTTTATTCATTTCTATTAATTTGCTCGCCAGGTGTGTTTAATTTCAGTTGTTACATTTTCCTGCAGGTGGTTGATGATTTATGTGGCATCAGTTAGTCAATCCTTGTGTCAACCCTGAACAAGCCTCCTGGGCAACAGTATTCCTTATGTTACTTTCTCCAGAAGCAGAAAGGCTGTTGCTCACCCAAGCTATCACCATGGGTGTGGTATGAGGAGACCGCTCTTTGCTCCTTGGTACAGAGAAACCAGCAAAACCCCTCCCGAGAGCAGCCAGAAAAGCAACATTTCACCAACTGTTACCAACGTCTATAATGACATGAATGTGGGATTTGAGCAAGCTCACCCCAGAAGGGTTTGGAGAAGAGGATTGCTCCTCCAGATCTTTTTTAAAAACAATATGGAAAGGTGCATTTTAGAGGCCAAATAGTTTTCTATTTTTGTTTATTGGCCTTTCAGTTAACAAGGTAACACCCAGCCCCTGGAGAGGGCAATGAAACATTGATCAATACTATTACTGAAAGAGAACAGGAGCAATCAATCACTTACACCAACAGGTTCATAGTAGATCCCCATGGCTTGAGGTTGTTTGCGCAAGCAATAGCCCAGTCAGGGAAGTGAAACCCATCCCCCGGCTTCACATGAGGGATCCCAGGCTCATTTAGTGACTGCAGCCACTTTTGCCGCAGTCCCCGCAGCAGAACACCGCAAGAGGTACGCACGGAATGCACCTCATGCATGTTTTGGGGGCAAATGGGCTGCAACGGATCCCAACAAGCCCCCAGCTGTTAACCGCAGTAGCCAACATCTCAACCAGTTATCGAGGTCTGGGGGGAGGGTGAGCTCGACCCCATTGAACCCTGCTCTCTTCTTGGCCAGAAATACAGACAAGACCACAGGTATCCCAATTGCAGCAGGAATGTTCCTGACGTTGCTCAGCAGGGCCAGAAGTGGCTAATTGGAGATTGTTGCAGCTGTAATGTCAGCAAGAGCTCCCAGTATCTCAGGCCGGGAGGCACCAATTGGCAGGAACACAGTAGGAGAAGCCAGCATCTGGGTCTCGGCATATAATACAGGTTGATCAGTCATGGAGACCCAGCTTAAAGACCTCTGCAGGCATGCGGTGTATTTTGTGTAAGAACTTGGCATGTATTAATCCCAGTCTGTAATTAGGGGAGAGAGTTAGGGAGAAAATTAGCAGAATTTTGAAATTGGTGCTCCATTTCTTCCTGACCTTAGGAATGAACATAGGTTGAATATAGTTTGGACATTAATCTTTTGGGGAATTCTGAGTCGATCTATATAGACAATACCATGAGTTCAGGAGATGGGGAGAAGAATGTGGATCTGGGTACCAAGGAAATGTCTTACAATCTACAATAAAAAGGTATCCTAATATTGCGTGTGTATGGACTACTTGAATGGTGGCCAGTGGCATGAAACTGGAGGACACAGGTCCACCAGCATTGTGCAGCTGTAAGTGGTGCTGCGCTATCTGTACTCTGGGTACATTCATCAAGGGTGGATAGAGGTTGCATAGAGCTGGCCGAGACGAGGTTGGAATTTCAGCCTATCCCAGATCACAGTATTAACCTCATCCGTGTCCCTCAAACCAGGCAAATAAAGGAACTGGTTGAGTCGGTGGGGCTCATATTGTCCCCCCTCAACAGATGTGTGCAGTTGGAAGGGCGTGGGATGATACCAACAATCCAAAATATGAACCTGTGTGCATAGATAAAACAGATCTAAGTCTGTAGCAGAGAGTCAACCCAGTTCAAAAAGAATGGGCCAGTGTCTTCCAGTTCAGGCTAGATTGTTATAAGCTTGGTCATGCAGGACTGAAGCCGAATAAAGAAGTGTTTGGTGAGAGGGGTAGGTATGTTAACAAACAGATAATCTAGAGAGGACAAACACCCTGGCAATGGCTAGTCGACCTGCCAGAGTAAACTTGACTCACCCAGAGACCTGATACTCAAGTTTGGCAATAACTGCTCTATAGCTGACTCAGAGAGTGGACTCTGCATCTCTGCTAATGTGGGTCCCCAGATATTTAATGGAGGTGGTGCTCCATCTTAGAGGACATTCTTGGGACACTCGGGAGAAGTGAGTGAGTGGAAAGACGAATGTCTTGACCCAGGTGATAGATAACACAGAAAGGAATTCAAACTTGAGGAAGTCACACATTATCTGTGAAATATTAGTGGCTGGGTCTCTGACAAAGAAAGTGACATCACCTAGCTGGAGAGATACAACGAGATAGCATGCATGAAGCCTAAAACCCTTTCTGAGTGATTCTGACGAAGCCTGGAAGCAATGGGTTCATGGCAATAACCAAGATAATAGGGGCGCAGTTCCTAAGGAAAAAAAGGAGTGGGGACAGAAACCAATGCATTCTGTTGCATGCGCTACACAGGCCAGTTGTACAGTAATTTAACCCAGATGTAAAGTTTCCACTGAAGGCATTTCTCGTGACTCTCAGGGAAATGCACTGCTGTTCCAAGAAATGCAATGGCTTGGTGGCACTGGGGAATGCACATAACATTGATCTGCAGGTTGAGCTGGTGAATCGGGGCAAAGATGACATGCACCTACCTGGTATAAGCCCTGATTGGTCTAGTCCAACCAATACAGGAGCAACGTGAGAATTCTGTTCACTAGAGGTTTATCTAAGATTTTGCTGTCAATGTTTGTTGTCGATAGTGAGTGGGGTAAACTGCAGTGCTCCGGGGACTGATCTGTCATAAGAATTGTGACAGGAAGAGTCTCGTGATGGAAGTGTGCCCTTGCTGCTACCTTCTACTTATATAGCCAGCAGATGTGGTGCTAGGGGTTGTGCATAATCTTTATAAAATTGGACTGTCCGCTCAAGGGGCCTGACCGCTTGGCAAGCTTTGGATAACCTGAATAATCTCTTCAGTGGTGATATGGATGTCCAGGTAGAAGCAATGGGAATTAGAAAGCCAGTCAAGTGCTACTGTTTTGAGAAATGTGGGTACGTCAGTCTCACTAGAACTAGTTTTAGTCTGACAGGGACCAGTCTAGAAGTTGACAAACTCATTTAGAATGGAATATGCCTCACACACCGAAAATACATCTTCACAGAGTATTTCAATGGTCCTAGAGTAGGCCCCTGAGTGCTGAATAAAGCATGCAAGCATTCTTCTTGGGTCGTTGCAGCATGCTGTGGCTACCCACCCTAAATTTGTGGTTTCCTTTGCAGCAAAATCATTGAACTCTGCCAGATTAGCCTGTATATTAGCCAAGAGGTTTTTATCCCAATTCTTAAAGTAGTCTCATTCCACAACACAGAGATCACCCTCAAGTCTCCCAAAGTGCTTCCAGACTATTGCCAGGATCCCGGACTGCTTGGAAATGCAAGTGCTTCTGATCATTGTTTGAAGGCCTCCCACAGAACACCCGATCTGACCACTGGCCCTGAGTTCTGGGCAAAATACTCAGAAATCCCAGCACAAATCAAGCGTTGAAGGTGGTGTCATACAGAGCATTGGAAGGTAGCTTTCAATACTCTGAGGCGGTTTGGGGGGAAGGAGACACAGAGAAGAAATTGGGATTAGTCAGATAGAATTTTGGGTTTGTGTTCAATTTGCATGGCTTATGTGCACATATCCCTGGAAACTAACTTGTAATCTATCCTAGATCAGGAGTTGTGTTGTGGAGATGTATGTGCCCTCAAGGAGTTACAGGTGTCTAGTGTGCCATATATCAGCTAGCTCTGCATCAGCAATTATCTTGGTCAACTTGCTACAACCATTGCGTTCACATGTATTGCAGTATTTGGAATGTCAAGAGTAGGATCTAGTATGTGACCGAAATTTCTACCTCAAATAAAAGCCTACGTATCAAGTCACAATGTCTCCATCTACACCTTGTGAAGAATTCAGTGCAGTCAACCTTGGGGCTCCATACACCGACAAGAGCGATCAATGTGTTCACAAACGCTCCACAGAATGCTGTATCTGCTGTCAGGCTCTTTAATAATTTGGTGAACATGGAGAGAAGGCCCTTTCGAACAACAATGGTGACACCCCTAGCTTTCGAAGTATAGTAGGCCTCTGCAATCACTGATACCCATCCTGTCCAAAGGCTGGAGACCGTTTGACTATTGAAGTATGTCTCCTGTCGGATGCCGATATCTATGCTTAGCCTAATAATGTACCTGGCAGGCTTTACAGCCATCCTTCATGCCACAGACATTCCATGTCAGGAACCGTACAGGAGCCCATTCAACATGGCATAGGCAAAATTGTATGTGGCACTAGGATCTCTGAAGACGCATACATGCCGCCAAGTGCAGACACTATGGGAGTCACACTGAAACATCGAGTGTCCATGTGTGTGCTCCAGTGTGGCTCAGATAACTGGTGCTGTTTGCAAGAGCCACCCTCACGCACTCCAATGCAGCCCCATTATCAGAGGTTGTACGAAAACTCATCTAACCCATCCATAAAAGTGAAAGAAGCCTGGAATTAAGCCTAAAGTGGACATGATGCCCAACAACTAAATAAGTTGCACACAAATGGATGTCAAAAGAAATACCTCAACGATAATGAAAGGGGAACTACTACAGGTAGCCATAGTATAGTACAAAGTCAGCTAAACCCTACATAGGGGGGGTGGGTGCATCAAGTTGAAGCTCTGGAGTGAATTCAAGAACTGTATAACATCAAACATATAGGCAGCTAGTCGTCTCACAGGCTGACAGTGCACAGGGTGTCAACACCAGGCTCAAGCCACTATCAGCAGGAAGGTGGAATGTTGCGCATCAGGGGGAGTGAGGCGGTCCCGACTCCAAAGCTGATAAATAAGTTATCTCATATAGGTGTAGTCATCAGCAGAAAACAAGCCCTGAGGTAGCACCGGGCACTCCATCATTTGGCCTGGGCTCACTCCACCGGGCGTTTAATGTTGCTGATGGCGGCAAAGGTCCACTTAGACTCATTAAAACATATTATTCAACGTTTCGCAGGGCCTGGTTAAAACTCGATATCTTATTCTCTTAGTGCAGGGCGCACAGCACAGACCTGAGGGGCTGCATGTGTAGTGGCCAACCTATATATGGTATGTATCTTTGTGTTTAATTACAGTATATCAAAGAGAGGGTGCTGAATTGTGGCAATTAATCTTGGTCACTAAGATTATCTGGTCTTTCGTTGTCTGTTTTTATTTCAGTCCAGAAATCGGCATAGATGTTTATGGAGAAACCTTGTAGCCTCCTTGGGGTCGTTTACCATTAATGGTGGTACATGGCTTGGCAGGGTAAAGTAGGGCGTATTGTAGGCGAGCCTTCAAAGGGTCTTCTTCAGTGGGATAAATGTATGCCTCGCCGCCTATGCTGGTACAGTGAAGTTCGAGTTTATGGAAAAACTGCTCCTATAATGTGTAAAATCTAATTTCTTCCTGGCCAGACAGAGGACTGTGTCTCAATCTTTAAAGTTCAAAAGTATGGCAATTATCGGATGGGATGTGGCACGGGGGAGATGGTTGTGAGCCCAACGACTGATGCACCCTTTCCACTAAGAACAAAGGGTTAAATGTAGCACCACTAATCAGACTTTTTACCATGCTCTTAATGTAGTCCTACAACAATAACACCCCTGTGGATTCATAGGCTATTGTGACATCTAATTATTTGTTTCTGACTTGGTGGGCCGCAACTGTCCTCTCCAGTTGGGATAATTTTTCTCTGTCTTACCAGCTGCTTCCTCAGCATCACATACATTTTGCTGCAGATGGTCAATTCATTCATCGTGTTTGTCAACTGGTTCTTTCAGTTAGTCAAACCTATTTGTCAAAGTGTCAGTCCTAGCATAAATTGTCGACAGGCTGTGCTTCATGTCCAACAATAGAGCATTAAGGTCTTGATCAAACAGGGGTTCCAAGGAAGGTTGGAATTGTGGAACCTCCGGTGTGGCATCTCGCCTCATAGGTCTTGTGGATCTTCTAGTGTCAGACATGTTTGAACTGTTTAGCGTCTTGTTTCCCCGTTAAGGTGAATCAGGCAGAGGGGTTGACGTGAAGCTGGAGCAAGACCTAGTGTAAGCCTGAGAAGTCTATGCTCTCAAGAGCAGAGATCACCGGTAGAGCAAATGTAGGTGCAGAGAAGAGACGAGCAGAACATCGGATATCTCATTTTAGTAAGAGTCTCCACAATCCTCTCAGCATTGTGGTGGGCTCAGACAGACATTGCCAGACTGCACACAGTGTATATGCTGGCACAATGGGGGTATGAGCAGACTCAATCTGATATGTTGCAGTGCTCTCCAGTGTGCCTTAGCTTGGGCCATTTGTTCTTCATGTTCCCAGAAAGGCCTCCACCATGTAACCGTCCCCAAATGTGGATGGCCGGCCTCAGGCCCAACGCCACAATTCATCTCATTGCTAAGTCTCCATGACTCATCCGAAGACTCCCTGACCAGCAGGGCAACCCCAGTTATTATCAGGTGGGAAGGCGCCAGCTCTGTCACGGGTGTATACGAACACCCAAACTCCAGGGCCAAACTACAATCCTAAGGTGTCCAGACACATGCTCCGTCACAGACTTAAAGCAGCACCTGATCACGGGCAACCTCAGGCACCCAATGACCCCTGCGGAAACAGTCCACTCGCACTAAGATAGGCCTCAGCTCCACCTCATGCTGCAAGTATCCTCTGTGACCATGGACCAAGGAAACATCATCAAATGTGGACCCAGCATATCATGAATTTTCATTCAAATAATAATATATGATACAAATGCAGTCATTTTGACCCCGACATACACCTGAGATTTGCAGAAGAAACACAGATTGGTTTCCAAAATGGCAGCTTTTCACATAGGGTAAATAAATTCTATTTCCCCCCTAACAAAAGCTTGAGTTGAATAGTTTTTTGTCACCTGTATACCACACGGAGCTACAGACATACAGGGCCCCTCGAGTTTGCAGGGCTCAGTATAACATCCACACCTGCACCTGACACCCACATTTATGGGCCTGAAGACCAGGCACAGAGCTGTTCTGAGACTCCACGGGTGTGGTGGTTATGACATGCATCTCTCACCTTCCAAGATGTGGAGGCTAAGTTTCCCACACATTTGAACAGTTACACAATGTACTGCTGAATTTCCTATCCAGGATACCAGCTGCATCATCACCAATCAACATTTGAAGAAACTGAAGGATATTCACTGCCTATGACCCGAAACTGCACCTCCATATAACCTGATAGTGTCTAAACACCATCCCTAATAAAACAGATACTAAAAACCCCATATGGAAACAAGCATGAGAGACAAAAGCACCATGCTTCAGGACCCATATGGTAATGGAAGAAGACAACCCCCCTTGCAGACCATGAAGAGACAGGAAGAATATTTCACACCTCGTGACGCAGAACAGTGTTTCTCAATCTGTGGTCGAGGGACCCCGGGGGGGGAGGTGTCCTGATGCCTACTCAAGGTATTAGAAGACAGCTTAGAAAATTACATAATATTAACTGATTAATTAAGTGTAGATAAATAAAGACGCAAAATGTAAAATTGAAAAGTTCATCCATTTGGTAAATGTGAAGGAATTTGAAATTGGAGGCTGAAAATGAAGTTGGTGTCCTCAGATTGATTTGTGGGAGCATTACAAATGCATCAGTCTATTGTATCAACGATGGGTGGTCTCAATTGAATTTAGAAAAGTACTAACCTTCCCTTTATTTTTGTTTTATATATTTGTTTGCAAACTAAATGAAATATTTCAGCATTTATGTATTTGTTTGAACTATGATTGTTTCTGTATTTTTGTGTATTGTTTTGAGGCTCAAATCAGGGACACTGCTTAAACTGAGGTCCTCAGCTTCCATTAATGACTCAGTGGGGGTCCCAGGATTTCAAAAACGATACAGTGGGGTTCTCAGGATTCCAGTAATGATTAAGTGGGGGTCCACTGAAGTTAAAAAGTTAAGATCCAGTTGGTTCAAGCATGAGAACTATTAAGGCAGGTTTTTTCCTGCTCTGAAACCTTTTTCGCGTGTTTACTGTGTACCTCTCATCTAGTTGACAGCTTTGACTGCAAATGGTCATTGTTCCCGGGTATTCACAAACATCTGGGACAGCTGGACAAATTCATGCAAAAGTGGTCCTACGCACTGATGTGTATAGCATTCTTAGCAGTTATAGGTCACACCAATGCCAAATTGGACAAGGTGCAGTTTTTCCTCACATTGGCTGCATTCCTCATTGGGCTTTTAGTAAATTTTGATAGATCAAGAAGTGTATTTGGCCCTAGAATTAATTTCTAGCAACCTTGGAGTCTCAGTCCTCCGTGTACAACGGGGTGTATCAGAATTCACCCTAGTTTCCTTTATTTTGAGGCATGGTTGCCATATATATTTCTTGATGGAATACCAATGAGAAATATTGTTTGACAACAAGCAATGTGTGAATACAAAGTCCATGCCAACAAATCACACTAAGAATAAAGATCAGAGATATATGCCCTTCGTGCACATCCAAAAAGCAACACATCTATGTGGCAAATGCCTGAAAGTTTACAAAAAGACCAGCTTTTCATCAGTAGTAAGTTCATTGCAGATATACTACCCTATATGGACTAAATTTGCCTTGTATGTCCATCTGCAAACTCAACAAGGTAATGGATGGAATGCTTGAATGAATCTAAGCCACTGACAATCGTTCAGGCCACATGCCAATCCCTCGTTTTTATGTCCATCATGCCACCCCAGTTCGGACCCAGCCTCTTGCAAATCAGTCTTGACCCTACTCCCCATGGGAACAGTCCAGCCCGGAACTGCCAGGCTAGGTCCTCTTCAAACCATAAAACAAGCACTCTGAGTCATTTCGGGTTATCACCTCTCATCAGCCAGGCTAGCTTGAATCCAGCGGCAGAGTGAGTCCGGAACCCACGTCTGGGCATGCCCAACGCAATTAGGGCGGCAAATGCAAACACAACAAGGTGATGGATGTAATGGTTGAATTAATCTCAGCCACTGGTAATCGTTCAGACCACATACTAATCCATTGTTTTTTTGCCTACCATGGCACCCTAGTTGGGAGCCATCTGTATGCAAATCAGTCTTGACCCTGCTCCCCATGGGATCAGGCGAACCTGAACTGCCAGACCAGATCCACCCCAGACCGAAAACAAACATCCTGTGACCAGTTTTGGGGTATCAGCCAGGCTAGCTTGAATCCAGTGGCACAGTGAGCAAGAAACCCCCTTTAAAAGCCTCCTCACCTTACAGAGCAGATGCTAAGGCATGGAAGATGGGAAACAGTGGAGCCTTTGGTGTTTATGGTGTTAGTTGGAGAAGAGGTTTGAGTTGGCCTTTCCGCAGCATTGACCCAGATCTCCCATTTCCTGCACTGATGCAGGAGATATTGGGGAGTGTAAAACCTTCCCTAGTAACTCCTCCCTGGAGCTGAGTGTTGTAGAGCTCCTTTGCCTCTGAAATGGCTGAAGACAAAGTCCACACTTCAGGGAAACAGGACATTTCTGGGAAATCATGTCGGTATAGTAAGGCAGTGGATACAGAAGGTTCCCTCTACGGTACTAAACTTTTCTTCACTATCCAGTATTTAGGTAATGTTGGCGATACGAGAAACTGTCCCACTCCTAGGCTCAGTCGCAAATACTAGACACCAGAGGGACCATAGGATGGAGTCTCAACACCATGTCCAACTCTTAGCTGCTTAATAGCCTCCTATTTATTGCAAGGGACTATGGCTTGGACTAGGGCAGGAACCACAGAAACTAAGCTGGTTCTTAAGGAACATTTTGCCAAGAAAACAGTGACTTCAATAACAAAAGCAGTTTACTTCATCTATAAAGCCATTATGATGGGCACCCAGCCTTTCTGACAGAGACGCTCCCCTCCTCTGCGGGCTTTCGACATGCCTTTAGTCAGGAAATTATCAGAGTGGTGACGAACTGTTAACATTTTTAAAACAAGGCAGCAAAACTTTTCTATATGTTCTCCTAGGATCTGGAACAATGTCTTGTAAACATCTGGAATGCTCCAAAGCTGCTCTGATTTAGGAAAGCGTTGAAGGAACAATGCTCACAATAACACTACATCCCAACAAAGTCACGTCCTGTCCACACTCAAAACACTGCTACCCCTGGAATCACCTGTTGACTGTACCTGGCCTTTGATCGCTGCTTTGTCAGTAGGTTAGTCCTATACAAATACTACACACCAACATACATCCGGTGTAATCAGTAAATGGATAACTTGATAACTCCAGTTTGTCCTTCTTTGCATTATTAATAAATAAACAGTAATTTCGGACAATGGCAATTATAAGCTTTAATGGAGCAACTAAATATCCTTGACTTTATGTGGAGATCCGCTAGTGAGGGTAACATTCTTCTACCTTCTGAACAGTGCTTACATTTTAATGAGAAATCCTGTCACCTTGAGACCAATGAAAAATCTTTTTATCCAAACCCTATGAGCTTCTTCAAGTAATTTACTACACTCGGGGACACAGGACGCTCTGTGTTCAGGTATAAAAACTCTAAAATTAATATTTGACAGATTCTATAGTTTTATCGTTTTGGCATTAAGTGGCCTCAGGTGTTTAGAAGTCAGGCCTGATCTATAATGTCCCTGACATTACAGACTTGAAAATGTCTTGTCCCTGAGTCTAGGAGAACAATGACTATTTAATTACTTTTGCAGAAGTGAATGTAAATGCCGTACCTTCTGGCGAAGGACTCTCTTACCTTCTGGTAAAGGGTGAAATACTCCTCAAGGTACTCAGCTGCCCAGAACAGTGGACAAGAATCATGCAGGTGCTGCTGATGCTGTGTTCATGCTGGTATTTTGAAGAGCACGGAATCTGAGAAAGGAAGTGAAAGATTGAAGGAGTGTGTAAATGATTATAAGTACTAAGGAACAAAAGCCTGAAAAATGATGTTCAGATTCGGGAACACATACTGATAGACAAACACTGTTTCACAACTATACTCTAGAGAAGAAGGGCAGCAGAGACCTGGTAGCAACAACTGCTCTCTTTTCCGCCCTGATATACTTTTGCATCTAAATCTGCGTTGCCCTTTACATAGTCCTTGCTCTATGAACTACAGTAAGAGTATTCCAGGAAAAGTAGATTGACTTGCCCCAGTGGTAGAACATCTACTGTTGGCGTACTGGTGTATTCTTCAATATATCTCCGTCACCCATATTTCCAGCCAGTCAGGAGGCCTACTCAAAGTAGCTGCAAGAAGGAGATTTGTGGAACCACAGCAGTGAAACCCATTCATACATTCATTAATAGGGATCCCAGGGTGGGTCATGTGATCTGAGGATCACACACTAGCCTGACTGATCGGGATTAAAATGGATCTTGTTCTTGTCGGTGTGTCAAAACACTTTACAATGTACATGTATAATTTCCAGAAGCATTCTCCATCTCATTTTGAAAACAGGTTTGTGTTTACACCCACCACAAACTAACGCCTTCCCAAGCTACGCTTTCAGTTTCCGGGTCATTCTGTGGTTGCATTTTATGTTGTTGCCTATTGCTTCCTGGTATTGATGGGTTGTACATTGCTGCAGTGCAAATCGATGCATTTCGACTTACTGATGTAATCCATGCGTAAATTCATTGTATAGCTTGTAGTTTGTGCAATTTTGATTTGCAAGGTTTATTTATGACTGGTAAATTTCACTTTTGTTTGAATTTGTGTTCAGTGACTTGGGTGAGGGTTCTACTTTGTCAATTGAAAAGCTGTTATATATGTACTTTTTTAAAGTGACAGGTGATTTTATTAGATTTTGTTCCACGGTGTTGACGGATTCCCATGTGCCTGATAAATGACAAACAATAATAGAAAGTATTAGAAAAGTGAATTTAGAGTTGTCTTTATTGATCTGAGTGAATCTGAAGTAATACTCCCACAATGCACCAAGGTACTTACTAAACGTGCATAATCCGTAGGGCTCTTGCTGAAAAGGAAGAGTGCAACAGTTCTTAAGTTGGCATGGAGAGTCATGGGTGATAAAGCTCCTGTGTGGGTCGAAAGGCACAGCACTCATGAGGAAAGTGCCACCTAACACTAAGGGTGAAAGGCAACAAACGAAGCAAGTGTCGAGGTTTACAGAGCTCTCACTCGAGACTGAAATGACCATCGCCCACAGTGCGACTTCTGATGGATAGACGTGTGAAAAAAGTAAAAATGTGGCTGTCTAAAGTGAGGAAGTGTATCTCTGCAAAAAATAATGAGTAAAAAATTACCCATCCCAAAAATAAATTAAAACATAAGAAACGAGATTTAAAAGCAGAGATTGACATCTATTTAAAGCGGTCATCAGGCCAGACCTAAAAACTGTACTAAGCCATTGGAAGCTACATAGCAGGAATCACCATTTTCAAAGAACTCCAGAGCCAGACTGAGCCACCATCCACTCAGTCACTGCACCAGCCCACCTTTCCTGCTCTCAGTTGGCTTTCTATGAATGTTTGCCGGTCTGCAAGACCTGACTGTGGATTGTATTTTTCCGGTTTTTCGATCCCTGAGTATGATCAGAGACTTTTTAAGGTTGGGCAAAGTGGGTTCAGGCCCAGGGACCCAGCCTTTCAGGTGATCCATGATAGAGCCAGCTCTGCTCTGCAGTGTCTTGCCCTGATTACCCGGAATAATACTTAAACAGATAGTTTTAAATAGCGTTATCCTTTCATTTATTTTGATTGTGGGTGACGTGAGAGTCTATTACAGACATTTTGCAGAGAAATGTTATGTTTGTGTTACATGGAACATCCCAAAAAAGTTTCTTTTATGGCAAAAAATGTCCAGTTCGGAATTTGCAACGCAAACAGCTCTTACGTGAGCAAATGTGAAACCCATTGCATTGCAAATGCTTGTTTGTGGTATTGCTTGCATGCAAGGCACACGTCTGCACTCCTTCTGCCTTGGAGGCATCACCTTAGAGTAAATGCCCATAAGTAAATGATCTTCAGGAACACATAGATAAGTGAAACTATTTTTATTCTGCATAAATAAAGACCCCACAGGAACGTGGTCCTTCACTAAAAAAGTCCAGCAGCAGCTGACCAACAGTCGCTGTGTGGAACCTTCACATGAAGGAAAGATCCAAATGTGACATAACACAACTCCACTCCCAACAGCGACGTAATATCCTATAAAACACCATATCCTATAAACATCATCTGGATGTAACAATGCCACAGTCCTACGTCCCCCTACCTTCAACTTCATGGTGCCAGATCTCTCCCATACAAATATCCCAGCTTTTGCTATCTCTTAGTCACACACCTGTCAATCCATTGAGCCTTCAAAGAGGGGTGGATATGGAGTGGTTTTGCAGGGTGATCACATTGAAATCCATAGAGAGGACTCATTTTTTCAGGCCAAGTCATCCCAGTGAAGTCCAAGCAGTGCTTAATTTGTGCTTGTTGTTTCTGGTGCTGAGCACCGGCACTTATTTTTGAGGGCTGGGGCTTATTCTTCTGCCTCAAGCATTTGCTGCGAGCAAAAGACACATATGGGAAAGACGGATGAAGGGAAAAACGTCACAATGGGAGAAAGTAGAAAGCTGCGAGAGTGAGCCAAAGGGTAGGGAGTGGCTTTATATGTATTGAAGAGGCCCGAGATGGCTTCAGGATTACGCTGCCTCAGTATTCCGTGTTCACACATTTAATTGCAGCAGCCGCATGTTTAAGAGGAGGGCTTTGGGCACCGGCACCTTTATATTTACAAATTAAGCACTGAGTCCATGGGAAGCATTTTGCTTGCTTGGAGGGCGAAAGTAAGTGCAATGGTGGTGACACGGGACAAATGATGGGGAGTTGCCAGGTATAGTAATGTCTGTTTTAGCATTAGAGAACATTAGAGTGAGTTGGTTATCAGTGTGAGTGTAGATCCCCCCAGTGTGGCCTCTTAATACTGCTTGCTTCTTTGTGGGTCTGGCCATGAAAGTCCCTTGTTTCAAAATGTCAAAATTTGAGAGAATACATGTAAGCCACATTTTTAAATCTGCCTCTAAAAATGCTGTGGTGAGTACAAAGTAACAGGAAAAAAGTACCTTAAGTCCATCTCTTTGGAGCAGCAGATGGGGGGTGAGGGGTGGTGAGGTGTGTGTGTGTGTTTTTGTTTTGTTCTAAACCCATACAGGACCAGCGGCCTTAATCGTTGTGCAACGCGCCCACAGATCCATGTCCTTGTGATGTTTTAATGACATTGGGCCTTCAATGGTGGCCGTTTCCGATGCGAGGCCTCGTGGTAAACAGTCCCCCGCGCCTCATTATCGATGGCGGTCCCGTGTGATGTTCAGAGTTTCTCGCAGCGCCTCGAACCGCACTTTCCTCCCCAAGAGAGCCCTATTCAGGCGGGAGCAGCCTCCGCTGCCTTTTGTCAGCCTCCATCGCTGTCTTGCACATCACCTCTGTTTGCCTAAGATATGAGGGTTTATTGTGAACCCATTAATTAGGCAATTTATCCTGAAAGCTGCGAAGAAAGCGAGAGTGAGATTTCTAGTGCCAGCCTGACTCGCCTATTGTGCTGGCAGTGAAGCCGAGTGTGGCTGACGTCACAGCTCATTTTCTACATGACTGATGGAGGTGGCTTCTGGGACTGTGAGGTGCATATGAATCAGGCGCCGTTCCCCTGGCACCCAACGGGGACAATGAATCTTGCAACTAGCCTTCAAGAAGAAACAAGTCAGTCTTTCGGGCTGCCGCAGCACTTGTTAGTTTGGGAATCTGTAGTTACATGTCATCACTTGAGAAGTCTGTGAACTAGTCATCTCTCCAATATTTTAATTCAGTAACCCAACTGAAGGCTCGGATCTACGTCGTAGCTGCCCAACATTTTTAGGTCTGTCATTTGAAAGTTACTTGTCCCGTCAGACGATTGTTTCATTCCAAAATTTCATACATCCTCCACATATACAGAGGCGGGATTTTGGTCAGCGGGCTTCAACTATTGGTCTGTAAAATTGTCATTCACATTTTTCTTCTGCCCGCTTGCAGCTTGCTGAAGGGGGCAGTAGGCCAGCCCATTTTACCCACTGGCACCCTCCGCTTTGACGGACTGAGCATATTGTTCACACACCCCTAAAATAGTTCCTATTTCTTCATTGACAAAACTGGTTCAAAGTGTGTTTTGCGCTCCTTATTTTTTTAATTAACTTTAAATGCTGGCCATGTGTTTTGCTTGCACTTCAGGTGCCCAGGTAGATGGTGATTTATTTTTGTATCATTTTGAAAGCTGCAGTAATAAAGTGTTTAAGTGACACTGTAATATTGTAGTTGCTCATTGGAGTGCACGGTTTGGTGGTGATTTAGTCTTTTTTTGTTCACAAATGACAACAATACAATGCATGGCACATCTAGAAGGCGTGTTATTTAATGCAAAACATCTCTAGTAAAGCAGACACATCACAGGATATTTATTTTTTATTGCCAGCACAAGGCGGCTGTGTTTAGGTGTCTGGATTATTTTTACATTTAATTTTGTGGCATATGCTTGCAATAAAAAACACACTAAGTGAATGCTAGAGCTATTGGGTTTGCCAATGCTATCATCTCATCTTATAAGTGCACCTGTGCACAGGAATGTCTGTGATCGCAGAATGAGTTTATCTGTTGCCGCAGACCAAGGGCAGAAGCAAATGCCAACTTGGAGATACCAACTTGGAAAAGCAAGACCAGCGAAGTTGAGAATGAGTTAGGAGTGCTCATTTCTAGAGATAATGGGATATCAGAAGACAGAGACGTTTTAGGGAATGGGCAAAGTGAGCAATTGCCCAGGGCTCCCCCCTTCCAAAGGGCCACCTGAGAAAGTGAACTATCTCTGGTTCATCTCTGTCTATTCTATTTCTCTATCTAAACCTCTCTTTTTCTGTGCCTACCTCTACCTCTGTCTCTTTACCCTGTGTCATGTTACAGATTTTTGTGGTCCAGGGTAAGACATAGTCAACTGATTTTGTGTGACCCTGATAAAGCTCAACATATAATTTAGTATTGTTTTAGCATCATGCTCGCTTGAGTTAGCAGGAAATGGGTAATAAAATACAAAAAAAACGTTCTGTACTGTTGTACTGCCCCCCTCCAAATATGTCAAGTTCAGGCCTCCCTTTGTCAGAAGACAAGCCACAGAAACTCAGTAGGTAACTGTTTCTATTCAATCACTTCATTCTAGCCCCTTGTCTATGCAGTGAGGTTTTTTTTTCTATTAATTCAGGTATTTTTTTCATTCTAAGGTTTTGTTCAGATTAATTCTTCTTCTCAAAATGCACCTGATATATGCTGAGAGGGAACCCACCTGACACTGAACGGTGAAGGATTTGCTAATGGCGATCTAAGTGCTCATCTAATGAGAATTCTAGAATTTCACTATTAACAGGCACAATGTAGGAAGTGGCTGTGTACCTCTAGATCATGGGTACTCGCAAAAATTTTCCCAGTGGCCAAAAAGTTTGGTCTGTGATGTGCCTGGGGGCCGCATTGATGCCAGGGCAGTAGCGGTCGGGTGGGGTGGCTGGGGGGATTGGTGGCAAGGTAGGTATAGGAGAAGCAAATTATATACATCTAGTGGCTGAAATAAACAATGGGAAACCAGAAAACCTGGAACTAATCCCGGCTTACCCACTTTTCCAAATTGTGTGATCCTAGACAATTGTTTAGTCTCACTTTCCCTCCTTTTTCTGCGTTATCACATTTAAGATGGCCTCGAAATACATGATTCATGGTGTGCTGCACAAAACCTGCTTCTATGTTTGATTTATTAAAGTGTAATGTTGTTCATGTATGATAGGAACCCAGGCCACCCATAAAGTGCACATACCAAGTGACTTGCCTCTTTAATTTACTATTGGTGATGTTCTCAGGGTTAGGGAAATAATTAATGTTTCCAAATTTATGTTTGAAAACTATCACTTTTAAATGGATACATCTCAATGCACTGATAAAATAAATTGTACTAAGGCGAAAAGGTTCTGCATGTTAACTAAATAAACTTTTTTAATTTTGAAGAGACTGTCTTAGTTTTACATTTGTGCTGCAAGATGTCTTTAAAAATGAAGGCGTTTCTAAAGTCAAGTGCAGGAGTCCCTAGTTACTTCCTTTCTTTAAGACAAATTGACCTTGAAATAAATGATTGTGCGTGTATTTCATATTTTTATTGTTAGTGCAGAGTCGAGCAAACAGCTGCCTAGTGTTCCTGTTGCTCGAAGGGCCGCATGTAAAGGTCAGAGGGGCCGCATGAGGCCCGCGGGCCGTACTTTGAGTATCAATGCTCTAGATAAAGGATTGCCGCTCCGTCTGATCACTCTGTGCGTGTCCTTATGTAGCACACGACGTGCACATCACCACAATGTGTGTTTCAACTGTATAAATAAGGCAGAGGGATGTGCAATGTTTACACTGTTTCGCTATTGAGAATACACATGTTGTCTACATTTTAACACTGGTTTAGGGATCAGTAACTGAATTACCAAGAAAGGAAATTTATAATAAAAAACTCAAAGTCAGACATATATATGCAATTATAAAAATATATATATATATGAAAAGATTTTGACAGATTTCCAATGAACAGAAATGTTTTTCCAAATGGAAGTGAGGTGGCGCAGTGCCTGTACGCTGTGATAAACTGACTAATGAACATTGTAAAACAACTTTTGGCACCAAAGTTATGGCTTGCGGCATCCAGTGTTTTTTGTTGCGGTATTTATCATGGAACTAGATTGTCACTCTACAATGTGACAGTTCAAACTTGATTTTTTTCTTCAATGTTTTGCCCCCCCCCCGCCCAAATGTATTTAAAAATGGTCCTGCGCAGTGCAGAATGGATACAACCTAAGCCACAGGGCAAATAATATGCTCACTGCCTATAAACAAAATAGGAAAACAATGAGAGCCTTAAAAGGATAGCGTCAAATCTCTGTCCATGTGGAATAAATGCCACCACTAGAAAAAATAAAATGAGAAAAGGACTTTGGTTGTAACATGGTGGTTGGAGCAATATTCATTGCAATTACATGCTACTGTGTAATAACGCCTACCTCAGGAAGGGTAAAAGTGACCAGGTTAATTTCTCTGGAAGGAAACTAAATATGGAGAACTATGGTGAATCTCAAAACATCCTGAAAGTGATATTTGAGATAAGTCATGCAGAAAAATATAAGTAACTTAAACTGCACTATCTTACACGTTAGGGTATTAGAAACCAGGAAGGCTCTGTGTAAAGTATGAAGGAATAGATTCATTAGCCCAAAATACTACAAAAAAAATAGGCCAAAATGCCCTCCGGTGGTGAGGCACTAGTGGGGGCAGAAACATGTCGGGTCAAGCTTAACATGGATTCATGGGGCGTTAAGAACCCAAATAAGCATCTATTTTTAACCTGTATGATTTTTTGTAATGTACCAGGGGTGCTCAGTATTAAAAAGGGTAACCCGTGAGTTTACCACAAGGTATTTTTAATACATTTCTCTTCTGTTATGTAGATCCCCTGGTTTTATCCAGTCAGTTACATCATCAAGAACTTCCCCTTGAGCAGGGGTCAAGTCTGCACTGGTAGTACTATCTTACTAGGGTCAGCGTACTCGCGGCCGTTACTAGCAGCATTGTGTTACTCTATTCTGTATCGTATTAACAGTTATCAGCTAAAAAAGGTGTTTGAAATTATGTTGGAGCCCAAATTACGGGTCGATTGTATGTTTTTTCATTTGATCAGAAAACTGATGGTGTATCAGCACTCAGGAAGTCATTTGGGTTATTCCTCAAGACGAAACACGTGTTGGCTATGATACAATTGGAATCTATCATCTGCATATACAGAAGAAATTAAACTGTGCTTGAATTGGATGAAACTTCAAACTCATTCAACCATACAGAAGGACTGATCAGCAATTTCTATTTGTAAACAGATTCTCATTGTGATATTGCGATTTGGACTCTGAGATGTATTTTTCCATGATTAAGATATCTTTATGCACTGAAAACCTACAATGGGTATATAATTTGTAAACTTTTTACTTGAGCGTGTGCCTCTAATGTTGTTGATCTTACCAGGGGAGGTTGAGGTTGTTGAGGATGAAGCATGCCCCAAAACGTGGGTGAGGCTTCCTTATCCAGTATAGCTGGCCTGTCTTTATTAATCCTGCCCTTCCGTACATCTCTAAATGATTACCATAAAAAAATAGGGGTAGTGACAATTAAGTGTTCCTCCCTTCTAACAAAACAAGACTGTCACTTTGTGTTGAGTTAAATGAATTGTTCTGGAGGACACGTGATGCATCTCCTTTTTTGTCTCTCTCTGATTGATCAGCTTTTTTTCTTACCAAATGCTCTAGAGACAATAAAGGCACTTTATAGACCGGGCAACATGTGCATGCACGGTCTCCTTAAATGCAATACAGGTGGTTATTTGGTGCAAAAAGCAGAAATTTCAGAAATTAATAATTATCATATTAGAACACATTTCCTTCATATTTATATGGAAACAAATCCCTTTAGAGGGAAAAACGTGTATTGCTCATATTAATCTGATTTCCTTTGTGTTCTGTGACTTTCCTCTAATTCCTTTGTGTGAGCTTTGCTGCTCGAAGCCACAGCTACCCAGGGTTGAGCAAGAGGTTTTATAAACCAGCCTGACTGGTCCCACAACAATTTCATGGGTGTATTACACGGTGGAATCACACAACCCAACCATATAACACACCATAATCCTTGCATTGGTGTTTCGTGGTGGGATACATAGGCCCATATTTATATTTTTTTGCGCTGCTTTTTGCGTCACTTTTTTATGCAAAGGTGGCTCAAACTTACAAAACACAATTATATTTTGTACGTTTGCGCTGCTTTTGCGTCAAACAATGACGCAAATGCGGCGCAAAAAAGCATAAATATGGGCCATAGTGTCCAGTTCTGCTACTCATTTAAAGCATTTGATAAGTCCAGTTTTGACACACATTACTGCGAGATGGTACCCCAGAAGTAATGACACACCTAGTGAGTTTCCACCAGGAGGATGGTGGGGGGCCAGAAAGATGTGATTCCCTATAGAGGGGGTTCATTCACAAGATAGATGGTGTAGTAGTAGCCCCTAGGTTCCCTAAGTGGGCTAAGTGACTGACCCTAAGGAGATCTGTGTGGGGGTGGTGGAATGACTAGATTCTGGGGAGGGGTTAGTAGTGGACCCTGAGGTATCAGGGTAGGGTAGGTGACTGCCCAAAGGAAGTAAAAGATGTCATCCTAGAATGTTGTTGTTTTGAACCTCAAGTGGTGGCTGGGGCGAAGCCCAACCAAAGGACCAATCTGGTAAGTCCTGTGGGGTTAGACCTCAGGACAGGAGGGGCAGGCAGCCACATCTGTTAGGGATTGTTACCTGTATTGTCAAAGATGGACAAACTGCAGAGATTCTGCCGTAGCAGACTCCTGCCTGGTGCTCCTAAGGTGTACCAGCCTTGGGGTTCGTCCCTTGGGTTGAAGTGGTTTAGCTGATGTGTGCAGATGGCAGGTCCGCCAGTAGTGGCACAACCAGGGGGCGAGGTGGGGCCAATCTTGAGGGAGAAAACCTGTGCTTCAGTCTCGGTTTGCTGTAATACAAAAACAAAATGGACCCACAAGAACAACACACAATAAACTACAAAGTCAGTTTGCATATCCCAATCCAACGAAGTGATCAAGAAATAAACATTGAAAAACAGGAAAGAAAGCAAAGAAGAAATCAATCAACAAGTTAATTATATGTAAATCACTTTTTAAAATGTATTAAAAGTTAGGTATTGCATTTCATGACATTTAAATCACAATGGTTGCTCTTTTTTTTTATACCAACTGAGTGCTCAAAAGAAGGCTCGTGAAAGAGTGAATAAGAAGAATGGAAAAAAAATGTAAAAGTAAACAATGTCAGAATAGTCAGAATTATTACAAAGTTACTGCCTAGAGCCTGTCCGTATTCGCAGTATGGTAATCAAAAAGTTCATCCATTTGGTGAGAGGAGCTTCTAATGTAATCCCATTGGTTGTATGTCGGAACCACGCATTCCTTCGCAACGCACATCGTTACCAAGAGTGCCTTACAATGAGAATGCCATTACTACGCATATCCCTTACCACGCATGCCTTTAAAACGAATATGTTGTAAAAGCATGTGTTTTAAAGGCATATGCGTGGTAAAGGTCCTAGCACAACTTCCCACCACCCGTCCTTCTAAAAAATTGCCCCTCCCTCACCCTGAACCCTAAATTTGTCCAACCCTATCCCCTGAGCCCTAAAATCATCTTCCTGACCTAATCCTGAAAACCGACCACGCCCTAAAACCTAACCCCCACCCCTCCCTAAAAGAGTACCCCCACCACCAAGCCCACCACTGCCCTAAGTCCAAAAACCTTCTCCTCTGCCCTAAATCCTAACCTTCAGCCCTCTCCCTAAAACAGTACCCCAGGCCTAATAACCCCTAAGCCTGAAAACCACCCCACCCTAAAACCTAACCCCCCCCCTTCCCTAAAACAATACCCCCATCCCCAGTCCCAATCCCCCGCCCTGATCCAGAAATCCAACCCCTGACCTAAAACCTAACCCCCCCACCCCCTCCCTAAAAACAGTACCCCCACCCCAAGCCCCCCACCCTAAGCCCAAAAATGGTCTCCCCTCCCTAAATCCTAACCTCGCCCCCTCCCTAACTCAGTATCCCCCAGGCCCAATCCCCCCAAAGCCCAAAAACCACCTCACCTTAAACCTAACCCCCACCCCTGGTCCTCCCTAAAAAAGTACCCCCATCCCCAGTCTTAATTCCCCCACTCTAAGCCTGAAATCCGACCCCCCCACCCTAAAACCTAACCCCCACCCTCTGCCCCTCCCTAAAATAGTCCCCCACCCCAAGTCCAACCCACCCTCCCCACTTAACCTGAAAACCGCCCTCTCTAAAACATAACCCCACCCACCCTAAAACTGTACCCCCCCCAGGCCCAGTACCACCATAAGCCTGAAAACATGGCCCGACCTAAAACCTAATCCATCCCCCCTGCCCCTCCCCACCCTCCTTAAAACAGTAACACCCACCCCTTAGACTCAATCCCCCTCACCTTACTCCTAAGGCACGTCACAGCTTGTTCTGAGGAAACAGAATGATCTTTCCATTTCCTCTAATGACGCTGATTGCCTTCACCAACATTACCACACATAGCCCTTGCCATGCATATCATTACAACATTTTAATGGTCTGCATGGTAAAGGGCATTCGTTGTAATGATGCATTCGTTGTAACGTTGTACTGGCTGTTCCCCAATTCTGTCCCCTCTTGTGGATATTGAAATCTAGTACAGGCTAAAACAAGGATGTTGTCAACATTTTGACTCAAGATGTAAAAAGGCAAGATGCAAAGAGCCAAAATCTTAGAAGTGGGTCTTCATCAGGACAAAACTATAAAATGGGGCAACCTGGAATTAGGGCACCATAAGATCCTTATTTGTGGACAAATAACAACTAGTAAACAGCGCAGGCAGTGAGGCTCCGCATAATTGATAAATCAAATACTTCAAGTCTTGCGATAATGTAATCACTCCCAAGGATGTGGTAAAAAAAAATCTTAAATGACTGCCTTCAAGGTGTTACAATAAACTAAGTATTGGAGTAGCAAGAGGAGATATTGATGTAGTGGTTTTCTAAGTACGATTTATATGTCAAATATTGTTAATGAGTGGAAATTAAATGGTAAATTGGGTGGCTATGTGTTTTGGAGAAGAGGGTATGTGGTGTGTGAGAGGAGATGGATAAGAGTTGTAAGTGTTTGTTTTATTTGACAGCTGGAAGAGGTATAATGTGTGGTGGATTGGAGTGTAAGGATTGTTTGTGTGTTTTGGGAAAAAGAGGAGGAGGGTGCTGGTAGATGATATGATGGAAGACTAAGTATAGTTTTGGTGGTGACACAAAGGGGTCTGCAAGTAGAGAGTAGAGCTGGTGTTTTGTGTGAACAGGGAGTGTGTGTCTGGATGCATTCAGGCTATGCATAATGTGGCTTTGTGTTGTGCTGGTGATGTGTGGATTTGTTAGTGGTAGAGGACAGACTTGTATTTTTTGTATTTATAAAGCGCATTCTGGCTGTAGCAACGAAGCGCTAAGCGCAAAAAGATGCAAGTAAGAGCAGTGAGAGATGCCACAAGCAGCTTCACTGGGGAGGGGCAAGTTAAAGGGCGAAGAGCCATGTTTTCAGCTATTTCTGAAAAGGCAAGAAAGTTTCCACTTTCCTGATAGGGGGCAGGAGAGTATTCCACAGCTTAGCTCCCGCCACTGAAAAAGCTCTGTCGCCCCACTTGGATTTCCTGCAACGGTGTATTGAAGCCAGGTGGAGACCGGTGATGGCTAGGCGCACACCATCTTAAAGTGGAACAAAGGTATTTGGAGCCCTGGGAATGTAAAGCCTTATGAGTGATGTAAAGAGCTTTAAAGAAAATACGCTTCTCCCCAGGTAGCCAAGGCAGCTTCATAAGACTCTCGCTGGCAGACGCCGCACGCGGGAGTTCCAGCACCAGGCGAGCTGCAGTGTTTTGTATAAGTTGCAGGTTATGAAGAGAACCTGATTGATATTCAGCATTAAAGCATAGCAGTAATCCAGTTTAGATATGACTAAAGCAAGTCTCACAGAAAGTGAGTGCTGTTTTGAGTGAGAGTGAAGGTGCCATTGTGTGGTATTTAGGTAAAAAAAGAGTGTATAGACGTGGTTTGCGGGGTTCTGTAGTGGTTATTGAGACATTGAAATGTAGATAAGTTTTGTTTGTAGTAAATGAGTGCAGTGGATTTGCTGACAGTGTGTTATTATGTTGCTGGATGTGCATGAGTTAGGGAGGTGGATGGTGAGTGGAAAAAAGGGCAGAATTTTTGGCATTAGACTTCAATAGGTCCAAAGGAGCAATTGCCTTTGTCCTCTGTGCCCTTAGCTGAGACACCCGGTACTGAGATGCCCAGAGTGCGAAGGTTAGGTAGCCCTAGGTCAGGTGACACTTTTAGCCAATGGGAACCCTAGCCCTAGCCGAAGCTCTAGCCCTAAGCCCTAGAACCAATGGGAGACCTGGCCCTTTCAATCAATCACAACCCTAGCCACCAGTCAAAAGCTAAACCTTAAGCCCTATATCCAATTGAAACCCTAGCCCTAGGAACCAATCACAACCCCATACTTATCAGCCAATCAGATCTCTAACCATAAACCCTAACTCCAATAGAAACCCTAGCCCCTGGAAACAATCAGGGCCCCTGACCTGTCATAACTCTAACACTAAGCCCTAAATCCAGTAGAAACCCTAGCCCTAGGAATAAATCAGAGCACAGATGCAACAACCAGCAAGAAACATATATAAAGGGGAATGTGACATTTAGCACAGCTGGTGGGCAGGGGCAGGGATCTGCTCTTCAAGTCAGAATCTCCTTGGATACAGACCGGCTCAATTCACACTTTGCAGGTCCAGGTCAAACTTGCAGGTAAGGCCACTACAGCATGCACTTAAACAAAACACTATTTCAGTCAAAAACAAGTGCTACATACATTTTCCAAACACAGATTTAAATAATTAAGCGGATTAGGCAATCTCTTAAACACACTGTGCTTAGCCTCTGAGATTTAGTTTGCCTTTTTATCTTTTAAAAAAAGCAGGGTTTGAGACTTCCATAAGAGCGGGAATGAGAGTTCCTAAGGTAGGGAGCATGCGCCCTGTTCTCATGGTAGAGAACAAAGTTAGAGTTCTAGGTTCCCGTGGTGGTTTCTGGGTGGATCTTCCTAGGTAGAGTGCGCTGCAGGGTTCCTAAAAAGGTAATCTGAACCTTCCATATACTGTCGTTATAGTGGGGAATTATGGGCTGGATTCCGGTGTCCAAGCTCGGGCCCAGGCCAAGGGTGCTTCTCCGTTGGGGGGTACCAAGAATTGTGAGTGGGTGTGTTTTCTTTAGGGGAGACAGTCATCTTGTGAGGATGTTAAGAAAAGCATGCTGCGATGGGTAAGGGACATGGCTGGAAACATGTCTGCAGATGTGTGAGGGCTGTGTGTGAAACCACTGTTGTGAGCAGCATGGTAACAGTGCACAAATAGCCTGGCACAGAAGGGACTCTACAACATTGGATATTGACCTATGATAAGCTTTATAATGTTAGTGTACACTAAGTGTACCCTCATAGGGAAAGTCAGTGTGGTGTACGGTATTGTCTACATTGACACCTTATTATACACATATTGTAAAACTGCCTTAGAGTGCAGTTTCACTTCCCTTTAGCCTACAAAGGTCTGTAACATATCAAAATTTGGTGGAACATGTACACCAAGATGAAATCTGTAAGTTCCAAGAAGGTATCTGTACAACTTAAAGTCATCCAGAATTCTCATATTTCTCTGGCTCAGTTGAGGATCAGAGCGCAGGTCTTTTGACACCCTGCTCAGCCAAGTTAATTACATTTCTCTCCAGCAGCAGGAACAAAGGCCTCCCACAGAAAGGGAGCAATTAGCGGTGCTTCATTGAGCTCTTGAGTGGGGAGGTGTGGAGAGAAAGAATCTGTATCCACCAATTAGCTGCCACACTATAGCAGGATTGGGCCAGCCCTAGTGCACTGATGAACAGATGAAGGAGCCCAGACCTTTAGATCAAACACAGGAAGGGGCCCCTCTTTGAAGTTTTGGTGGGAAAGGCTCTAGCAGTGATGGCAGTGAGAGGCGCGGAGCTGAGGCCCACAGGAGGAGATGTGGCCAGAGACTCCTGGGTGACACCATCTTGAATTGTCCCAGCATGCTTTGCAGGAGGGTGGTGACAGGGTAAGACAGGTGAGGTGGCACCCTAGGATTGGCTAGAAACTTCTGCTGAAACGTATAGTCTTGCACAAGGGGGAGAGAGTATTTTTTTTAAGTTAAACCCTGGGACTGGACGGCAGTGGGCATGGACAACTGAAAAGAAAACCCACTGAAGCCCATCTGGACTAAAGGACTGCAACTACAGCTGACCCCATGACCAGTGGGTCGCTACCCGGGACTTGGGAAGCTGGTCTCCTTACACTCTTCAAGGACTAGCTGGGGGAAGAAGTGAAATTCTGCACCAAGGAATGGAGAAGAAACAGAGGAGAAAATAGTAAGAAGGCTGGTACTGGGAGCCAGTGGAACCAGCTCCCTCCAAAGTGTTCTGCTTTAGAGACCAGGCGTCCTGAAGAAAAGGATCCAAGTGACTAAGGCTTGCCACCACGAGTAAACCAAGCCATAAGTCAAGCAGAACAGTCCAATTGGGCACAAGATATCAAGGGACAAAAAATCTGAGCTTTGACTCTCCCTAGCCAGGACACAGAGCATGTGGGGCTTTGCTGTGAAGTCTATAAACCCTGTGGGTTGGGCCAGGGCTCAGGGGTCGATACAAGGAGCCTTTTAGGATTGAGGAGCCCTGGGAGAGGGCATGTGTGGGGCCTGCTCCTCTGAATAGTAGAGGCCCGGAACCCCCAACTCAGGGTTTCCCCCAGCCATTAAAAAAGAAGCGGGAGGCGTTGTCGGCCCTGGAGAAATGAGAGAAGGGCCTGCAATCCCAAGGCCTGGCCCCAAATGCGAGCCGCAAAAATAGGGTGGGGGAACCATTGAGCTCCCCCAAGAGAAAGAGTCACCCAGATTCCCAACTCCGGGCCTTGCAGAAGATGCATAAAGCAGGATCGCTGCTATGCCCCCTCAATAGGGGTGCGCCTTCCCCATTCCCCGTTCCTGTGTCTAAGGGGAGTAGGTGGCCTCCATGGAGTCAAGGCCCCGGCTGCAGGAATGGGCAGGGGGAAAAAACTGCCA
The DNA here is from genome assembly GCF_031143425.1 of Pleurodeles waltl. Taxonomy (NCBI): domain Eukaryota; kingdom Metazoa; phylum Chordata; class Amphibia; order Caudata; family Salamandridae; genus Pleurodeles; species Pleurodeles waltl. Next base: position 115,891,348 of record NC_090449.1, on the reverse strand, counting down.
TCCCCCTGCGACAACACAGGGAAGTGCTGCCAGTGTGGGGAGCCTGCCGGGGAAGCCAGGGGTTGGCTGCCTGGGATGCCCCAACAGAGAGAGGTACTCAGGGTGCCGGGTGGGACTGGGAACCATCAAGGAAGAACAAAACAAAAGGAAGCTACGAGGCAGTTCAGCAGCGGGGAAGAATGTGGTGGAGTTGCTGATCAAATATGCATTCTCCAGAGGAAGAATCCCATTATACCCTTGGGTGCTGGAACCTGACAATGCAATTTTCACTGCTTCTGGAGGCCCTGGGAGGGTGGGGCCACCACAGTAAGTGTAAAAGAGGCCGAGGTGGCTGCAGGAGCACCATAGCACCTTTCCCAAGGGGATTTACCCATGGAACTGACCCTAAGTTTGGCAGGTCTCAGGAAAGATGACCAACCTAGGATTTTCTCAGGTTTTTTTAAGTGTTCCCTAGCCTGGAGCTTTAGCTCCGTATCTGTGAATGGACCAAAGCGCACTCAATGGCTGATCCTATGGCTGCAGTTATGTGGCATCAAGGTTGTTCAAGGAACCAGCCACATGGTGTACGTTTTTAGAAAAATGCTTTATTAAAAGTGTTATTCACAATGGTTTGAACAATGCTTTGTGTAAAAGTACTATTCACAGTGGTTTTAAGCAATGCTTTATCCAAAGGTATTGTTTACAATGTTTTATTTATAGGGTTGTAAATGCTGATAGCAATGCATATACCTGAAAGGCTGCAATGCTTTATTAATGCTATTGTGAGCAAATTATTGCAATGCTTGATTAATCATAATATGTGCAGAGGGATTATGGTTACGGAAGTCAGTGATGAAATGAAGTTGTTCCATGATGTGATTCCGGTTTCGAGGTATGGTAATATTGACCTAATGTAAAGTCACACGCCTATATTTGGTTATCATTATAATGTACATGGAGATTTTGGGGCATGACCCTTTAGGGGTCAAATGTAATGTTGCCAAAGGTATTTCCACCAGCCCTTTGTAAATTAGTAAATTACTGTATAGTATTAGGAGGTGTGTGTATAAATAATGTACTTTTCCTTTTTCAAAGAAAAAGCACAGACTGGACAATAGTTTATTGAGTGTTATTATTGTGTGCCAGCGAATGTTGATTACTAGGCCACACCACCTCCCTCGAGTAGGCCTTGGACTGCTCTGCCTTTCTACCCTGAGAGAGTCAAGGTCTACAGTGGGATGTTTAGGTTTCAGTGGATGGGTGAATGTGGACTCATTACTTGTGCAAGCTACACAGCTAATGGCCTGTTTTCTCACATATAGCCTAAGAGAAAAGTAGCAGGGTCCTGGGAAAATATAGAGATGGGCCCTTGATACTTCACCCTTGTATGGAAACATTGATTTATAACTACCCATGTTTTTGTCACCGACTAAGGGACTCTAAGTTTCCACCCCCTCAGTTCTAATGACTGTGTTTACAGGGGAAGAAATACTCATTTGGGACCTATTGAGGTAGTGGGCTCCCACTTCGACCACTCCCACTTGTATCTTAAGGATGTAAGTCTGTTGCACCGCCTACGATTTTTTAAAAATCCAGCTATTGCACTGGTGAAATGAGAAGATGAAATTGAGGCAAAGTGGATGGGGTGTCGCAGTTCCCCAGGCATGGTCAGATGGAGCAAAGGCTTCATTGTATGCGTCTGATGCGAGAAGCGCAAGCCATCTAATCCTATTGCACTCTGGGCCGGCATTTTTCGATGTCAGTGATGCGCTCACCGCAGGCATAAATGAATCAATTACATAAATGATCTAGATCACTGTGCATTGCCTAATGGGATTACTGCAATCATAAGCCAGAGCCACACTGGAACCTCCTGCGGAAAGGAGAAGCACATTCAATCAGTGGGATTTTTTTTTTGCTCTTCAAATCCTTGTCGCATCAAAGACTGCTTTACCCTATAATATATATTGTTCGTGTTAATCTAATGGCTGCTAAATTTAATGTTTCTCTGAAGTTGGAAAAAAAGTTCTCTTAACATAAAACCTTCAGAGTACATTAACCCCTTCCTTTAGTCTCATCCTATTCCCATGAACATCTCAAGGTGGTAATATTATTGCAGGTTTCTTGGGGTGGTATGGTTGCAGTAATTCCCTTGCATTTAAACGATACGACAATGGAACTGCTAAAAATTCTACTAAAACTTCCAAAAAGATGTATTAATTAGGCCTGGGCAGAGTTACGCTACGCTGACCTCCACAAAGGGCCCTAAAAACTCTGCAGCATTATGCGGAGTTCCACAACTGGCGGACTGCATTAGGTCGCACCATTCACGCCGATTTTTAATGCCAGGTGTTTGTCCCATGCTGAAAAATCAGCACGAATGACTCCCTGCGCAGAGCAAGAGGGAGCTGCTGCTTGTCTGCCGCTCGAGTTGATCTTCTACTCGAATGGCAGCTACCTCAATGCAAATGGAATGTTTCTCAAACTGAGTGTTCGTAACCATACTGCGACCACTACCATTGAGAAATCTCGCCGGGAGGTGGTCTTCAGTTCGGTTTTCCTTGCTCGTGCTCGACAACTCACTGTTGATGAGCGCGAGTGAGGGAAAAAACTCTGCTCCACTCCACAGAGTTTTTAGTAACTCCATACTCTAAGTGGAGCGCAGAGTGGGAAAAAGTCTGCAAACTCCGTGAGCAGAGCAGAGTTCACCGCCCATCCCTAGTATTAATACCCAGCTGGGACAAGTGCAGGTATTGGTGCTCATTTTAGCACTGCATGGTGGTAAGAAAAAGCTCTGACGCCCAATGATAAGGCAGCACAACACGGCAGGGGTTCCAGAGCCCTAATGGCGGTCACTGTGCTTCCTGCTGCCATGTGCCCTAAAAACTTTGTCCTGAAGCTGTTCGCTGCACATTCATGTGCAAATAAAGAAAACTTCGCTATTGATCAGTACAAACCTACAGCAACAGTGGTAATGACTGGCTTTTGGAAGGGCGTTATTGTACATTTCGTAACATCACCAAACGTTGTGGCCTCTTTTTAAGCGCTGATTAAAGGGCAGAAAGCCACATAGCACACATCATGGTATGTGCGACCATCACACTCTGCCTCTCCCGGCTTCATCTCCCTGTGCCTCGCCCTGTCTTTCTCTGTTACCTACCTCTACTTGTTTCCATCTGTTCTTCTTTCTCTTGCCATCTCTTTCTCCAGCTATTCCTGCCTCTCTTTGTCTTTTTATGTTCCTCTTACTCTTTCTGACTTTTAAGTACCTAACATCTCTCTCTCAGCAGTCTCTTTCTGCCTTACCACCTTTCTTGGTCGCGCACTATCTTTATTTGCTTCTATTTGTCTTTTTCTGCTTCTCCCTTTCTCTCACACTATCTTTGTCTGTCTATTTTTTATCTCTCTTCCGTTCTCTGTCTATCCTGCTATTTTGCCCCACCACACTATCTTTCTGTCTCTTCATGCTTTATCTCTTGAGTCTGTTCATACCTCTTCATCTGTATCTCCCTGTCTTTAGGTATTTGTTTTTTATCACTCTCTCTCCAACAACTCTGCCTCTCCCCATCTCTCTCTTTTCCTTTCTCACCCAGTCTTTCTCAACGACTCGCCCAATCTTCCTCTTGTCTTCCTGTTTGTTCCTCTATCTCTAACTATCCCCATCTCTCCCTAACTTTTTCTGTCTCCTTTTCCTGGGCCATTCTTAATGTCATGGGAAGTTGGGTGACAGGGGAAGGCGTGTCTATCAGGTCTCCAAAATGGGCCTTTTAGATATGATTCTTGGTACCCGTTAGGCCTTCCAAAGATATGATATGCAAGATGGCAATAACATACCTCTTCATGTACAGCATCATCAAGGTTTTATTTATTTGGAACTTGTTTTTGCAATTGGTGCCCTCTCCACTGAAGAAGGGCACCAATTCGTCTCTACTGAAGAAGGAAAGGAAGAATATGGAGAAAGAACTAGATACATGATTGTAGCTATTTCCTGTAAATGATTGATAGTTTCAGCAAACATATATTTTTTCTAGACGTTTGAGTGTGTTATATTTTCATGCACTGCTTGGTATTCCGCATCCCTTCTGACGTCTCATTTGACCAATTCTCTTTGTTTGGTTCCTAGGTCCTCTTAGATGCATGCCTCGATCTAGTTTATGTATTTGTTCATCATCTGATTTTAGTGATTTCTGCTAATTAAAGCAACACTTTAAGAGCAGGATGATCATTATGGTCTTATCCCCAGCACTGCTCAACATGATGATTATGTGCCTTGGATGGAGAGCCTAAGCAGCCACGTGAGAAGTGATGTGAAGATGTGGGTTTGAAGCTGGATCAAGCATGAATGTGTACAATGATTGAATGCATTCATCAAGACAGAATGCATTTGCTTTACCTGAATCTCCCTGTTGCAAATAGAGTTCAGTCTAAGGATCCATCTGTGTTATGCTGTACAATTTAAGCATCATCACTGAGGACATGTTGAAAAGATTGTATGGATGACCATGCAACAACCTGTCTGGATGTGCCAGATAAGTTTAGAGCAAGCTGTAAGATACAACTGGCAGGGCAATCCAAACACCAGCACTCAACCAAGTCAAACACCTCTCCCCATATTTCATTACTCCCCTATTATCTCACCTCACCTCATTCCACATTCCTGGCCCTCAAAACCAAACACAACACATCTTCCCCTTTATGCCACACCCAATAACACAATAACTAACATATGAAAAAGAAACAATAAACATACACATGTACGAAAAACAGTACAAAAATACATATCATGAAGCTTCTGTGGTGGGCTCCTCTCCATAGCTGTTCTCAAAACATGAGTGTCTCTTGATGTCGACTGTGAACCCACGTGAAGCTCACGTCATCCCCAAAACCATGGAAGGTAAATTCACTCCAGAAGCACACACTCATATCTAAGTTTCTGAAGACAAATTGTATCCTTGTTCCACCATTTGCCATCCTAATGCATAACAACCCACTTCTTGACATGTAGTACTTCTTTTGGATGAGAAAACTTTGAGAGACTCTTTGAGATCAAGCTAGGTAATTTAACCCTGACCCTGTTCCCTTCCTTGATAATTAACGGTTACCTCACTTTGTCATTAGCAGCACATGCATACTTACTTCGAGCATTTTCACGTTTACACTTCACTTGCACCAGTTTCTCTTCAGACACCTTCACTCATCCAAGGATGACCCATTTTAGTAGCAGCCATCTGCCTCTTAAGCAATGAAAAAGGAGAAAGATCGGGGCCCGCATTGGGAGTGGTGCAAATTACCCACAACAAATCCTCACGCTCCTTACACCAACCCAAGCCATTAGCTAAGGACAACTGCACATTGTCTTTGACTCCATTACACCTTTCTGTCAAACTGGTGCTCCTAGGGCAAAACAAAAATGTAGTCGCATGCTTAATAGCCCAATGGGTCACAAATTTGCCAACTCATTGGAGGTGAACTGTCCCTCCTTATCCATTACCAATTATTTAGGATCACCTCCCCTTAAAAATAGAGACAGCAAGAAACTGATGACCTCCACAGTACTTGCAATTTTCACAAACTCCACTATATGGGCAATGAGAAAAATAATCAACTAACTCAATGCTTTATCTACAATTGTTCTTGAGAACTCCAACGTTTCCTGCAGCACGCAATCTTTAGACAGAGCTGATCTTAAATCATTTTGAACAATGCAGTTGTTCTCAACAGATCATGCAAAAGCAAATAAACAAAAATAGTCATATCTTGACATCCTGCACTACACTCTCTTCCCTAAGAGGTAACCTTGACAAATAGTCTAATACATTTTTCACCCTTGGTATGTACTCCAACCTGCACTTAAATTCTTGTAGTCAATAGTGGCACTAATCAATTCTGGGCGTAGGATCACTGGCACCCTTAGTGGACACATGGACAATAGTAATTGTCCATGTGACCAGTTAATTCCATACCTCACAAATACTTTCTGAAGTAATCAACACTCAACTAACAAGTCAAGGCCTCCTGTTCAATAACAGAATATGTGCTTTCTGCCCCTCGAAGAGCATGTGACACAAATGCCACCCCTTCATCCTTGCCTCCTTGAGTCTGTAATAAAACAGCCCCCAGTCCACATTGACTAGCATCTATGACCACCACACACCTATAACATGTCAGATGGCTTAAGTGAAATAGGGTCAGTCACCTTACATTTAATCCAGTCAAATCCTTTACCAACATCTTTACTCTAAACAAATCTTTCATTCTTTTCCAGAAGGGACTACACTTTATGAGTTATTTCAGAACACTTGGGAATAAAACAGGCATAAAATTCCAACATTGCAAAAGGAATGAAACTGGTCTTTATTTGCTGGCTCAGGAAACATAATTGCTCTGACAAAACTTTCCTTGGGTTCTACACATCGAGGTGAAAAGGTACGTCTGTTGCAAGCAACAAGATACACCCAGCAGGACAATCCAAACACCAGCAACTACCACACCAATTCAAACCTCGCTCCCCACATTCCATCACATCCCTATTACCTCACCTCATTACATATTCCACGTTTCTTGCCCTCAAAGCCATACCCAACCAAATGTAATAGTAGACAGTCTGTAGCTGGCAGGGCTGGCCTCAGCGCTGGTGGTGCCCTGTGCGACAATGTTTGTTTGGCACCCACCATGACCACCTACACCACTGATTGCCTCACTACCACCCTTTAAAAGTACCCCTCAAAACTCTGATCTCTCTCCAGGAAGAACATTAATCAACAGAGTTATCTTGACATTTTTATTGTTGCCTGAAAATTTCAGGAGGCAATGAATGCTGCAGCAGATGCTTTTGAAATCATAATATACTTGCAAACACGGCGCCCCCCACCTGAAGTCAGCACTCAGTGCGGTGGCACCGGTCGCACCACCCTAGAGCCAGCCCTGGTAGCTGAACTTTTAAATTGTTCATACTATGTTAACAATTCATACCATCGCCATAATGTAGCCACTCCCATGACTTCATTTATTTTTCCTTAAACAGGCACCACAAGACTGCTGCAACTGTAATAAAATCAATTAAGTCTTTCTTCCCTCTGAGGATGATCATTTTTGACTTTATTTTGTCATTGGTAGAATCCATGAACCTTGAAACCAGTACTTCTGGGTCAAGTCCTGGTAGTGGGATGAGAGGTGGATGAATTAGGAAATTCAATTTCTTGGTTGCGGATGTTTCAATAATCTGGAAGAGTGTAGGTTTACTGAACACCTCAATCGCAACAGCAGCTGCCTTCCCAGCTAAGCAACCATTACTATTAGCTACCTTATGTCCACCCTCCCAGGCCAAGGATTAAGTAATGAGCACACCTGTAACAAGCAGAAGTTAGTTTTAATTGATCACACTTTAGGTCAGTAATATATTTAAAGCATTGGTCATGGATGAAATGTTCCAGTTTAATTGTCCCTCTGCCACCAGCAACTTCTCAGTCCCCTGCCTTGCTTTGTTTTCAAATGAGTTATAGTTTCCTGAGTTTGCCTTGCCAAGCAAGTCTTCCTTTTTTATGGACCAACACGTTTTAGCTGGGAGTGGGTGAAAAATTCCACTCCACCTGTGTAGTTTTGTCCACGAGGCGTTCCGCTTGGAGATCTGGCAAAACTGTGCCAACCTCAGCGTGGTGGAGTTTTTTAGTGCACGTGACTCGCCAGCGTTAACTTGGTGAGACCGCGTGAAAATTTGCATCACCTGCCGCATTTTCTGGGTGCTAGAATGCCATCTGGTGAGATTTTTCAATGTGGGAGGTCATGGCAGGTCGCGGCCATTTGTGTTGGGAAAGGTGCTGTTTGAGTAGAAAAGCTGCTAGAGCTGCAGCACCCTCTGGCACGCCGCATGATGCAGTTCATGCTGATTTTACAGCGTGGAACGAGCTCCCAGCTGTAAAATTCAGCACATGCCTCTCCAACCCCAACTCCAATGACATCCCGCCAATCCAAGACCTCTGCGACTCCCTAGCCTCCTACTTCCACCGCAAGATTGCTGACATCCATGACAGCTTCAGCATCCAGATCCCCCAGCAACCACCAACACCACAGTTTCACCTCCTACCAACCTCCTGCTCTCCTGGACCCCCGTCAACGACAACGACACCATCGAAATCATGAACACCATCCACTCTGGCTCTCCATCTGACCCCTGCCCTCACCACATCCTCAACAAAGCAAGCTCTGTCATTGCACCCCAACTACGGAAGATCATCAACTGCTCCTCTCAGTCTGCCACCTTCCCGGAGAGCTGGAAACACGCCGAGATCAACGCCCTCCTCAAAAAACCCAAGGCGGACCCAAAGGACCTCAAGCACTTCTGGCCTATCTCCCTGCTCCCCTTCCCGGCAAAAGTCACTGAGAATGCTGTCAACAGACAACTAACCCGCTTCCTCGAGGAGAACTGCACCCTGGACCCTTCCCAATCCAGATTCCACAGCAACCGCACTACAGAAACCGCCCTCATTGGCGCCGCCGCCGACATCAGAACCATACTGGACAACAGCGAAACCGCGACCCTCATCCTCCTGGACTTCTCGGCCGTGTTCGACACCATCTGCCACCACACCCTACACTCACGCCTCAGCAATGCAGAAATACGTGACAGAGCCCTGGACTGGGTCACCTCCTATCTCACCGGCAGAACCCAGTGAGTCCGCCTCCCCTCATTCCGGTTGGAGGCCACAGAAATCATCTGCGGTGTACCCCAGGGTTCATCCCTCAGCCCGACCCTCTTCATCGTCTCCATGGCCCCGTTTGCTAACATCGCCCGATCCCACAACCTCAACATCATCTCATATGCCAATGACACCCTGCTGATCCTTTCCCTCACTAAGGACTCCGCCAAGACCGACCTCCACGAAGGAGTGAAGGCCATCGCCGAATGGATGAAGAGCAGCTGCCTCAAACTCAATTCCCACAAGACGGAAGTCCTCAACTTCGGCTCCACCCCCTCTGCATGGGATGACTCCTGGTGGCCTGCCACTCTCGGAGCCGCTCCGACTCCCACCGACCACGCACGCAACCTAGGATTAATCTTGGACTCCTCATTATCCATGACCCAGCAAGTCAACGCCTCCTGCTTCAACACCCTCCGCATGCTCTGAAAGATCTACAAATGGATACCCACCAAAAACAGAAGAACAGTCACCCAAGCCCTCGTAAGCAGCAAACTGGACTATAGCAATGCCTTCTACGCAGGAACCACGGCCAAACTCCAGAGGGCCTCTGCACTCCTCATCCTGGACATCCCCCACCACTGCCACATCACAGACCACCTTAGAAACCTGCACTGGCTCCCAGTCAACAAGAGAATCACCATCAAACTCCTCACCCACGCTCACAAAGCACTGCACAACACCAGGCCAGAATACCTCTACAGACTGCTCTCCTTCTACACCCCAACACCGCATCTCAGCTCCACTGACCTCACCCTCGCAACCGTCCCACGCGTCCGCAGAACTACAACCTGCAGAAGATCATTCTCGCACCTCGCCACCAAAACTTGGAACACTCTTCCCACCCACCTGCGCCAGACAAAAGACCTCCTTATCTTCAGGAAACTTCTCAAGCCCTGGCTGTTGAAGCAGTAGCAGCACCTCCCCCCCCTCCTTCTCCCCCTCCTCAACGATTTGAGACCCTCACGGGTGAGTAGTGTGCTTTACAAATTCCTGATTGATTGAATTGCGCCCGTTGGCAAAACTCTGTAAAGTCTCTTGAAGTTTTTATGTAACTACGCAAAATTTCACGGAGTGAAACTCCATGTTTTTTCACCCAGGTGTAGTTTTAGCACTTTTATGCCAGAACTATTTTGCTGTGCACCCTTGTCTTATGAACTAGCGCTGCTTAGCAGCTAACCTTCATTTTACATGTGTTACAATTTCCTCCGTTAGTACTTATTAGTGCACCCCAGTTTCATGAACAAGCCCTGTTTGGCAGTGCACTTATTTTACGTGAGAGCACTCATTAGGAGTGCATCCCTGTTTCCCGAGGCAGCACTCAATTTTTTTCATTGTCCACTACTTTTGCTTATTCCCTATGCTAAGCACGGGATATCGACTACCTACTAACTTTTGTTCACAGCTGCTGTCTGTGTGCCTTGTTCTTATATCTGCTGTCGGTGTTTTTGCTCGCCCTCTTTACTGCTAAGCACCGTTCTTTTCTTGCTCCTTTCTATTTTGGTTATGAATTAAGTTATCCATGCTTTTCTGTTACAGCCTTTCAAGTTTCTGTGTGGTCGTCACACTTTGTGAGCACGTCTGCCACCTTTAGGTGTTTTTCTTGTTCTCTATGGGCCCGATGCACAAAGGTAAACTTAGACCAAGGGGGTCATTACGACCCTGGCGGTCAGAGACCGCCAGGGGTAATGTGGCGTCCATACCGCCAACAGGCTGACGGTACGGAGACCCGTATTACGATTGCGGCGCTACCGCCGGGGCCGGCGGTTTCCTGACGTTTTAGCCCCGGCGGTGATAATCCGCCAGGGCAGGGCTGCCCTGGGGATTATGACCCCCCTACCGCCAGCCTGTTTCTGGCGGTTTGCACCGCCAGGAAGAGGCTGGCGGTAAGGGGTGTCCTGGGGCCCCTGCACTGCCCATGCCACTGGCATGGGCAGTGCAGGGGCCCCCTAACAGGGCCCCGGGCAGCTTTTCAATGTCTGCATAGCAGACAGTGAAAAGCGCGACGGGTGCTACTGCACCCGTCGCACGGCCGCAACACCGCCGGCTCCATTAGGAGCCGGCTCCTATGTTGCGGCCTCATCCCTGCTGGGCCGGCGGGCATAAACTTGGTTTGCGCCCGCCGGCCCAGCGGGGATGTCGTAATGGGGTCTGCGGGAGTGTGGCCTCATTGGCGGCCGCACGGTGGTTACCGCTTGGCTAAGTCTAAGTTTACTAGTAGTAAAGTTTGACTCTTGGTCTAAGTTTAGACTTTTGTTCTAAACTTACACCAAAAGTCTAAAGTTAGACCAAAAGTCTAGCTTTACTATGAGTAAAGTTAGACTTTAGGTCTAAACTTAGACTTTAGGTCTAAACTTAGACTTTTGGTCTAAGTTTACCTTTGTGAATCAGGCCCTATGATTGCAGTCTTTAGTTTACTTTTATAACATTCCAAAAGTTTACAGTTCAACAGAGCCTGCCCTTAGGCATATTTCCTTTCGGTGGACTGTCAGTAGACAGCATCTGTAACAGCAAATTCAGCTTTAGTTTGACTGTGCAACAAAATACAAGACATGCAGGGCTGCAGAGTCCTGTATCCCTCTGAGTGTCATTGCACTAGTATTGCCACCTTGACTCCCTACACTCAGGGTCTTCCAAAGTGGTAAGTATTTTTTTGGGTGAATGATCCTGATGAATAGCGGCTCCCTGATTGCCTCCTTCCTCGCTTCTAGCTCTGCATGTGTCCTTTGAACGCTATCACTTGCTGAAAGCATCTTCCTAGTCACAGACACATTCCCCGTAGACATAGTATCAGTCCCTCTGTTGCGACACCGGCCTCCATTACCATATAAATTGAAACATGCAGATATGATATCTAAGTCCCTTGTGTTAGTGAGGTGCAACACTTACTTCCTGAAACCGCTGGCTTCAAGGACTCAATGGTGGATTCCCACCTGCGGACAGATGTCTGTGAATTGCTACATTTTCATCGATCACAAGGATTGAAAGTTGAGCGGGTTGCACATGATTTATTGATAAGGCTGCAGACCACATTAGTGCTAAAGTAATTTTAAATAATCCTAAACTGAATAAAATCATAGATAATGTAATATAGTCCACAAAGTTATCCACAGATGCAAGAGAATGCCTAATAAATTTGCTTGCAGAGATAAAAAGGGGAGTCCATCTCCTCATGACAAAAGTTGGTGACCTGCTGAATTGAACAGGGTTTAGGACCGACCAGTACTGTCTGTGTGTTATAAGGAGTGGACAGAGGGGACCTCACATTGCTTTCCACGGTAGGTTCCAAAACAGTTGTTATTTCCTAAGCAATACAGGCTATTATAGAGACATTCCTGAGATAGCCCCGACATTAGTGTTTGAGGACATCATGACCCTCTTGCTTTCGCAAGACCCAATATGAACGTCTTCTCTAATTGGCTGCCCCATGACCCTTAATTATGTTTTCCCTCCAGTTTTTCCGCCAGCTCACTTGTTACTCTCATGATAGGGTGCTTGGATTATCTGGAGGGAGTTCATATGTCTGCCCCCAGTGACCCCAATTATAATTTCACTTACCTGTAATAAATATCAGGGCCTTCTAGACATCTAGGTATTTTGCATTTCCTGCTCCTTGTTCATAATTCACGCTTTCGCTGCTGGCGCGTAAGTGTCCTTCCCAGGGAGGGACAATGAAGGTAACAACGAGCCAGAATTGACAACTGAAAGGCAATATTAGAGTACAATGTGAAGACCGGCATCACATTTGGTCCAGTTTCTTTAACATTAAAGGGAATAGTAATACAAAGGCAGGTGGTATCATCCAAGCCGGATACCTGCCAAGTCCCAACTCCGCGTCGAAAGTAACCCATAGGCTCATTACCCTGCCCTTGGATTGCTCCCCTGCACCCCCTTCTGTGATTTTGGGGTAGAAATCTGGCACATTGCTGAAGAGCAAGAGAAAAGGTGTTCATATGCCAGGATTTTAAAACCATCCTGGACGAAGCCTGTAAAGAGCACACATGTGCCTAGCCAGGCTCCTCTACTGCAGTGCTGGAAGTAGGGGTGCAGCAAACGCTGATGCACCCACATATTATCTACTGGGAATTATGAAGATAAAGGGCTACAGATAGGCTCTTGAAACTGTTTTTTTCTTGCAGAGTCTAGATGTGTGTCCAAGGACAGTCAAAGGTAGGTGTCATCAAAAAGGGGGTAACTGCCTTTTAAAAACACCCACTTATATTGTTATCATGCATGTGTATGTTTACCTTTAAGTGGATGCTAAGTGGAATCTTTCTTTTAGCTTAAACCTTAAATTACACACTTTGCTGGAATCCAGGACTGGGTAAAAAGAGGAAGCTATGTCCAGTCATTCTTAAAACCATGCATGTGAAACCATTTGCTAGTTTAAATCATTCAAACCATGTTTGTTCTTAATAACATAAAATTAATTAGTATCGTTGCCTCTTAATGCAGGAGTTTGTGAAGAAAGACATTCTATTTAGGGTCAGATTACAAAGATGCATTCATTTTAACCTGTGTGATGCACATACTTTATTTTTATTTATTGTATTTCCAAAGCCCACTGACTCCGCATTGGGGAACTGCTGAAGCTTGCCGATGATCACAATAGATGCTCCTCTGGAACTAAATGATGATGGTCTGAGCCTTAAAGAAGAGCATCCCAGAGTTTGGGCATCAGATGGTAAAATGAGCAGCTACCATTAAGGTGATCACCTGGAAGGGAGGCAAATTCTGGGGATACAAATTCAGGACAGAGGGTCAAAATGCAGGACTAAAATTCAGGACAAATGTTAATTATTCAGGACAAATGTTCAATTTTACGGTCATGTAATATTATTGAAGTAACTAAATAGATGGCGGACAAAATAGGTTCATGTTCTTTGATTTGTATAGTATATAGACTACTGAAAAAAAAAGAACGGATGTATCTAGGCTTAGTCAAAAAAGAAAAAAGAAGCAGACATGCACACTGACCACAGCCCACATGAGAAATAGTTTCCACAGGATTCTGCCCCCTTCAAATGAATGTCAGTAGCAATGCTGTCTTGCAGAACGTACAATGATAGCCATCAGCACTATTATAGTTTTTGATTTTGAAAGTGTACTTTTTATCATAATTGCAGACTAATGAAGTGCTTTGTTCCTCAGCGAAAACAAATGGAAATCTTGACATGAATGTTTCACATTAGCCTGGATTTGCAGTTCCTAGATGCACTGTGCCACTCCGGCTGGCAGCCCCCCTTCCCACCCACGTCTCATGCTCTGAGTGATAGCAGGCTGTCTCCCCATCCCGTCTGGGTGTTCACAACTCTCCCACCCAGCGGCGGCTGCCACAAATCTCAAGGGGCGTGGTGGGGGGGAGGGAGGTCCAGGGTGGGGTTGAATAAAATATATATTTTTAAAAACATACCTTTATTTAGAGCTGCCGCCTGCTTCAATCCTCTTCACTCAATGGTGTTGGTGTCCCAGCAGTACCTGGGACACCAGCACAGGCTCCCCAGCAATCCTGGTGCTGCTCTCATGCTATACCTAACATGAGAAGAGGGGCGTAAGAAAGGCCCCTGCAGCCCCAGAGCTCCAGAAGCACCCCTCAGCACACCACCTGGTCTTAGTGGGTCCAGTTTTGTTGCCCCACTGCATGAGAGCAGCATCAACATTGGTCTGAGTGGCTTGATCTGCCGCTCTGACAGTGCACTGAGGTGTTTGTAGTTTCTCCAACCCAGCTGTGCAATACAGCCGGGTTGGAGAAACCTAAATGCGCATGCCGGTTTGGCCAGCCTAAGACGGCCGGCCAAACTGACATGCACACTTAGTGGACTGACTACACTTCCCCTCCACCCTCCTCCCATGGATCAGCCCCATCTCTCCCTGCTGGGTGAGCCAGTAGCGGAAAAATAAAACAATATTGTTTTATTTTTTAGCTTCTTGCCCAGTAAGTGGGGTGACGCTCCTTCGCCATTTCGAGGAAGACACTCCTGCTTGCACATAGATGCCATATCAATGGGCGTGGTAATCTTTCTCCACATTACCTACAAGTTCCATCCCCTCTCCCCTCCTCACATGCCCTTTGTGTGCCAGCCCCTCTCCACCCATGGCACGCTGCTCCCACCAGTGTCACTGCTTGCACACTGTGGACGTGTGCTTACGAGATAAGTATATTTTACCCTCCTCTGTTGGACACAGTGCCTCTGCTCCCAAAGACTTATTTTGTGAAATCGTTCTGAAAACATAGGAAGCCACCAGCCTTAATAAGTCAAACAGTTGCTTTCATATTAATAGAAAGTTAGAAAAAGGTTACTTCAGTCATGCCATGTATTTAGTAAGTAAAGGAACCCAGGTAGAAGACAGGATAAAGCAATCAAGCATGAGGCATTCAGGAAGAGTTATGCATGCTATTTTTTGGCCATCAAATAATTACATTTGACGCACAAGTTTAATAGCTGCATACATTCAAAAAGAAGATTGCAAAGAAGCACTTTAACTTGAGAGAGCAAATGCATGATGCTCAAGGCCATTGAACCATCAACAAAATTGTGCTGGCCCATTGTGATGTTACCTGTAATTCCAGGGAAGGGACAATGAGCCCAGTGGAGAGTAGAATACACAAGAAAAGTATTTATATTTCAGTGGTGGTTATATCATATTTCTTAGTCATTCAACTGTTTTTTTTCCTCTTCAGTAGCTCGATGGCTACAACCCTGAATGTCAGTGACTCTGACAATAAGCATTGGCAACGCTCATCGGTCTGGCTTATGAAAATACACTTTGTATCATTGATGCGTTTAGGCACTCAGTAAGTCATCTACATATTTTGCCACTCATCTTTGGACTCACAGATCGTCAACCATCCACTGGCACCTTTTTGCAGTTAACCTCTAGCACAACCACAATGAAAAATGCACACAAGACAAATTAAAAGAATATAAGTAGAAACAAATATGCTGCAGTCAAAAATAGACAGGCATATGCCTGCAATAACTAAACATAGCATTGTGTGGCTGTGTGATGCTTGTGCAGCTCTTCTTATGAAGTAATCACACTCTAATTAGGGATTGCACTTTTCATATTTATTCTTCTCAAGATATTTCAAAATAAACAGATGAAGTTTAAGGCTTGTTCTTTTTCATCTCTCTTCTATGTTCCAAGGAAGAGGTCCGTCTGCAAATCCCTCGAGAAGCGCACAGTAAGTAATAGTAAGTATTGATTCTCCTTCTTAGTTTGATACCATCACCGTAAACACCACGAATGTGCACTGAAACTCAAAGGGGTGGAATGGGGGAAAAGAAAGGTTTCTTTCCCTTTTAGATTTGGGAAGAAAAAAAGAATATAAAGAAACATATATGTTGTCCCAATAGGGTAGTAAGGCTTATACTCAGCCTCTTCCCCGACATGCAAGACCGAGCCCCCCTCCTCCACCTCATGATTTCTCTTTGTTAGAACTACTGGGGCGGTCAGATAGCCGCAAGCGTCTTTCCCAGTCCCCGCACATGGCCACATACCTGACGGAGGCATGCTCATCCTGAAGTGTGGTGGGAAGATGCAGCTCCACGGCAGACAGCCTCCTGAGTCGTCTCCTGGTCTGCTTCATGTTGCTTGATTTTCCTCGCCTCCTGCCCCAGGTCACAGTAAAGGGGGAGGTTCCCACTGTCTTCTTCAACTCCAGGCGATGCATGAAGATGTCCAAGCGTCTGTTCTTCTTCCGGTCGCTCGGCACTGTTCTCTCCTGGCTCTACCTCCGGTTGCCACTGCAAAGACGCCATCTCCAAGTCTGGCCCCTCTTTTCTTTGTGACCCTAGGGTCAGTACCCAGAAGTTATCTTCTAGCTGCTCCTCCTCTCCAGAAAGTACACTTCCCTTAAAGGGATGGTATTTGACCTGCAGGGCAGAAGAGGGATGTATTGAGATGTTCTCCCGGGGATTGGGCAGTTGCTAGCAACCTGTCTTGCAGTGGTTTTGTACATAGTCTATCTATGTTTTAAAGTTTCAGCATGGCCCCCATGTTTAGAAATAACATTTTAGCTATTTTGGAAATGTAAAATAATATATACTATGGGCAACAGTATTTCATAGTGATCTCCTGCTTTAGACAAAGTGGTTACATGGGATGGAGTGCACTGCAGATGAAATAAGTGGCAAGCAACACACCCCTTAGTATTGCCTGTGGAGGTGCAGTATCCTATATTCCTCTCAGGAAAAGAAAAACAAAAAAGAGAAACAAAGAAATTATAGGGGAACTATCAAAGGAGGAAATTGAAAATTAAAGGACTAGCCAATCATCATCATTAAAACCATTGCCTACCACAGGGTTCTGAAAAGTCGGTCCTGGAGAGCTGGGTCCGTGACAGATTTTTAGCTTATCCACATTTAGAAAAAAGATGTTTCCAAAATCTACAGTTTTCTAAATGTGGATATGCTAAAAATCGACAAGAATCTGTGAAATTCCATGTAAAAAAATACCTATCTGTAGGCTTTAATACAGAGCAATAATAATCCACCCTTAAATGCCTATTCACCTTAACATATACTCACAATAAGTGTGCCAGCCCTACTGCCTTTATTATAGATTTTCATGGCTTGTCACCATAACCAACTCAAACCTACTTTGTTGGGTATAAGCTTTCTCATAAGGCCATCATCAGGTATACCATGATAAACATAAGAATATGTACAAAATTACAGTTGTCCAAAACAATATAAAATCTCTGCTAGGGTTAGTTACCAACACCAAAATTCTTGTTGACTACTGTAACCTGGGAGATGTCATTGACAAAGTACATGTACAGGCTTTGGCACAGTTTAACAACAACCCAACCTTAAAAGCATGTTGTGTTTAACATATGCTTTTTACAGTAAGTAAGTTAGGCCAAGTGGCTCTGTCATACAATTTCCTAATAACCAGTGTTAGAAATGGGGTCTTTGGTTGACAGTGAGGTGACCCCCTGTCCGAGCATGGACCCTCACTCTAGTCAGGGTAAAGGATAATCACCCTCAGCTAACCCCCGCTCACTCCTTTGGTAGCTTGGCATGAGCAGGCAGGCTTAACTTCAGAGTCTAGATGTAAAGTATTTGTACTAACACAAACAGTAACTCAGGGAAAATACTACAAAATGACACAACACAGGTTTAGAATAATAGAAAATATTTATCTAAACAAAACAAGACCAAAACGACAAACATCCAACTTACAAAAGTCAAGTTATTAATTTTAAAAGCAAAAGAGTCTTGAATCGTTGAAAAAACAGTAAAAACACTGTTAGCATTGAAAAGTACCTGGGTAGCGTCAAAATAACATGCACATGGGCGAGTGTGCATCGGAAAAGGTTAGCGATATGTCGATTCCTCACCTGCAAGCGCAACTGTGCGTCATTTCTCCTACACCAGTCAGGCAGGTGTGCGTTGTTTTCCCTCTCCGCAGGAGAGCGATGCATCGATCTGGACAAGCACTCGGGTCTGGGCAGGCTTTGCGATTTCTTTCCGCACCCTGTGAGGTTTGTGTCAAAAATCCTGCCGTACAGTATCAGAAAACACATGCTATGTGGGTTGTGACGTTATCAGCCTCCATCAGTGGGTGTTGCACGTCGTTTCTCCAGCCACATGCATTGATCTTCCAGCCACTATGCAGGTGGAGGGTAGATTTCAGCCGCAAAGCCAGTGTAGCATCGTTTCTCAGCCGTGTCTCGGAAGGTGCAGCAAAATTTTCCCCTCAAGGCGGTCCGTGCGTGGATTTGCAGTCTTGGTCTGCCAGATTCACCTTCCAAGGCCCCGGGAACTGGATAGGGCACCACTTAGCAGGGCAGGAGTCTCAGCAGAAAGTACAGGTGCTGGCAGGAGTCTTTGATGTCTCTGAGACTTCAACAACAGAAGGCAAGCTCAGGACAAACCCTTGGAGATTTCTTCACAAGCAGGAATGCACAACAAAGTCCAGTCTTTGTCCCCTTGCTCAAGCAGAAGCAGCAACTGCAGGATGGCTCCACAAAAGCTCAGTCACAGGCAGGCAGCACTTCTCCTCAGCTCTTCAGCTCTTCTCCAGGCAGATATTCCTCTGGATGTCCAAAAGTGATCTAAAGTCTGTGGTTTTGGGTGCTCTTCTTACACCTGTTTTGGCCTTTGAAGTAGGATTACTTCAAAGGAAAGTCTCTCTAGTTTGTGAAATCCTGCCTTGCCCAGGCCAGGCCCCAGACATGCATCAGGGGGGTGGATACTGCATTGTGTGAGGACAGGCACAGCCCTTTCAGGTGTAAGTGACCACTCCTCCCCTCCTTCCTAGCACAGATCGTTCATCAGGATATGCAGGCTACACCCCAGCTCCCTTTGTGTTACTGTCTAAAGAGAGGTGCAACCAGCCCAACTGTCAAACTGACACAGACAGGAATAACACAAACAGGGAGAGTCACAGAATGGTTTAAGCAAGAAAATGCCCACTTTCTAAAAATGGCATTTTCAAACACACAAACTCAAAACCACCTTTACTAAAAGATGTATTTTTAAATTGTGAGCTCAGAGACCGCAAACTCCACGTCTATCTGCTCCCAAAGGGAATCTATGCTTTAATCATATTTAAAGGCAGCCCCCATGTTAACCTATTAGAGAGATAGGCCTTGCAACAGTGAAAACCGAATTTGGCAGTATTTCACTGTCAGGACATATAAAACACATTACTACATGTCCTACCTTAACCATACACTGCACCCTGCCCTTGGGGCTACCTAGGGCCTACCTTAGGGGTGTCTGACATATAAGAAAAGGGAAGGTTTAGGCCTGACAAGTGGGTACACTTGCCAAGTCGAATTTACAGTTAAAACTGCACACACAGACACTGCAGTGGCAGGTCTGAGACATGTTTACAGGGCTACTAATGTGGGTGGCACAACCAGTGCTGCAGGCCCACTAGTAGTATTTGATTTATAGGCCCTGGGCACCTCTAGTGCATTGTACTAGGGAATTACCAGTTAATCAGATATGCCAATCATGGAAATCCAATCAACAATACAATTTACACAGAGAGCATGTGCACTTTAGCACTGGTTAGCAGTGGTGAAGTGCTCAGATTTCTAAAGCCAACAAAAACAGGTCAGAAAAAATAGGAGGCTGGAGGCAAAAAGATTGGGGATGACCTTGCATAAGGAAAAAAGTCCCAAACTCAGTGAATCTATAAGGCCTATAGCCTTTACCACTGGCTTGACACAATGGACAACACAGGCCAAGTCAACTGCACATAGACTGGCAACCATCATGTGCATAGTTATAAAATTACAACTATGTAGACAAATTACAGTTGGCAAAACAATATACAACCCCACTTAATAGTACCTAACAAGAATCATCACAGTGATTACCCTCAGGGTTTGCCAGAGTGGATGGCCAACACCAAAATCCTTGCCTACTGTGGTAATTTGTCCCCACATGTGCTCTTCCCTAATCACTGCTCCAGACACAAGGGTTGCTGCTTTCACAGGGGCATACTTTGCTGATCGCTCTCATGAGGGACTACCAGGCCAGACTGCCCAGCAACAGGAGAGGGGCGGATGAAGTTGCCCGCATTTACAGCAAGAGCTTTAATGCATGGGCATTTCTTCTGCTGCACAGGCCTCACCTAGGCTAAAGGCAGGCCCATCTTTGCCTGTCAGTGACTGGATGAGTCTGGACCAGGTCCAATCCCCTCAAGGTTTCTTGCCCCACTTTTACCTATGGTATTATTTTTAACAGGTAAGGTAGTCCTGGACTCCACAGATGTGATTATATTGTAAGTGCCTATCCAGGCTATGAACGCCCTACAGCTTGATCTGTTTGATACGGATGTAGGATCATTGACTTGAGGATAACTATTTTACTATTCTTTCAGCTTATACCCTTCATGTACCAGGTAAATCTAAATAAAATGCAAACATACAAATTATGGGCAAGTGCAAATTGGGTTTATCTAAACCAAATAAAACAAAGAACTCCACTCTATTTGGCCTCATTGAGTGAACTGTGGCAGTTATTGGCAGAGAATGAGTTAGCTGAAAGACGCCTTTCTGTCACAGTTGAAAGTATCAAACAACATTTAACCTCTAGCCCACGTGACTCACATATTCCATTAAGAGGGACTCAAAGTTGTTGCTGTGAGCCAGCCCTTGTTGGAAATTGGGTTACTGTTTGAGGAGGGTGAACCCTTACTCAAGCAGCAAGCACAATTCCTGTCATGGTGAAACACAAGCAATTAACCTGTGCCTAACCCTCTGGTAGCTTGGCACAAAAGCAGTGAAAATTAACTTAGTGGCAATGTGTTAGGTATTTATGCAGGATTTCAAACAGTGATAAAGTAAAAACACAACAGCAGAAAAATCTCACATCAATTTAGATAAAAAGGAGTACACTTTTTTAACTTAACTTACATTGCACCACTCAGGGATAGCTGGTGGTGTGAGACCAGGTCAAAGTTATGTTAT
Source organism: Pleurodeles waltl (assembly GCF_031143425.1). Classification (NCBI taxonomy): domain Eukaryota; kingdom Metazoa; phylum Chordata; class Amphibia; order Caudata; family Salamandridae; genus Pleurodeles; species Pleurodeles waltl. The sequence goes on along the minus strand of NC_090449.1, from coordinate 115,870,240 downwards.
GTTGATCTGTATAGCACACTAATCACCCACGAGGGTATTCAGGCCCGTGGGCAAGGTGTGTAGGTGTGTGGTCCCAAGGTGCTTATAAGAAGAGCTAGGTCTTCAGCTTCTTGAAGAACATAAAGAAGTAAGAAGGAGGTTCTGATGTGTGGAGGGAGGTTGTTCCATGTCTTTGGTGTGATGTAGGAGAGTGAGCGACCTCCAGTTTTGCATTGGCGGATGCAGGGTGTGTGTGACAGTGAGGCAGCGCATAGGAATCTGATGGGTTGGTGAAAGTGTATGCAGCTTTTCAAGTATTCTGGGCCTATGTTGTGTAGAGCTTTGTATGTGTGCATGAGGAGTTTGCGCTTTTGACTGGGGAGCCAGTAAAGCTTCCTGAGGTGTGGTGTGATGTAGGTGCGGTGTGGGAGGTTGAGTATGAGTCTTATGGCTTCATTCTGGAGGGCCTGGAGTCTATGAAGGAGTTGTTTGGAGATTCTGCCGTAGAGAGTGTTGTTGTAGTCCAGCTTGCTGGTGATGAGTGCTTTTGTGCCGGTCCATCTGGTGTTCAGAGGCAACCATTTGAAGGTGCTGTTCCTAGCCCTGACAGCCACCAGGTGCAATCCCATGCTGAGGTCTTGTTGCCGAAGACCAGTAATTCCATCTTGTCAAAGTTGAGCTTCAGGTAGTTGGTTTGCATCCAATCTGCTACCCTGCTCACGTGGTTGGTGAAGTTGCTTCTGGTGGTGTTTGTCTTGTCTTTCAGGGAGAGAATGAGTTGGATGCCATCAGCTTACGAGATGACTGTGATGTCATTACATTGGGTGATGTTGGTAAGCGGTGTCATGTATGCGTTTTAAAGAGTGGGGCTGAGGGATGATCCGTCTAAGTCTCTGATGTAAAGGGTGGCAGCCTGACCCGTTGGGTTCTTCCATGAGGAAGTAACAGATCCATTTGAGAATGGATCCTTGTATGCCAGTCTTGTGAAGTCTTTTGATGAGGGTGTTGTGGTTGATAGTGTCAAAGACCGCAGAGAGGTTGAACAGGAAGAGGGCAACTGTTTCTCCTTGGTTCAGGATGTTTCAATTGTCATCAGTGGCCTCGATGTGTGCTGTCAAAAGTTCAGGTTGACCACAATGGTGCACAAGCTGGATACAATAACCTGGTAAGCACTGCTGAAAGAGTTACTTTTCAAAGTCTAGTACAAAGTGCCCAGTTTGTGGTGGAGGGGCAAGGTGAGTGTCACAGAAGGTCGTCGCTGTGGTGCGAAGCGCAGACCGGATGTCGCAGACAGTTGCTTACTATACCATTAAAAAGGGTTTTGAAGTACAAGTAATTTGAGTGTAAACATTATATTTCTACCTGTTCCCAAACAAATGAAATCATTTAATACATGTAATAAGACAACCCAATGTTATCCTATGGTAGAGGTAAGCCGTGCAGTGGTGAAAAATAAATGTAACAGAGTTAAAAGTACATGTCCAACTTTTCAAATAATGTGTACCCTGGCTTCTGGGCTGTATAGAGTCTACCCTAGAGTCCACCTATATGTATTAAAAAGGAAGGTTTAGACCTGGAAAAAGGTTTATTTCACCAGGTTGGAATGGCAGTTTAAAACTGTACACAGGCTGCAATGGCAGGCCTGACGTTTTAAATGTCTTCTCAAGTGGGTGGCACAATAAGGGCTACAGGCCCGCTAGAAGCATTTAATTTATAGGACCTGGGTGCATGTAGTTTCACTTTACTAGGGACTTACAAGTGAACTAAATATGCCAATTAGTTGTAAGCCAATTGTACCACGTTTAAGGGAGAGAGCACAATCACTTTAGCACTGGCTAGCAGTGGTAAAGTGTGCAGAGTCCTAAAACCAGCACAATAAAAGTCAGCAAAAAGACATTAAAGGCAAAAAGTTGAGGGAAAACCATTCCAAGAATGTTGTGTCCAACAGCTCCCATTAAGATTTCAAACACCTTTAATAGCCTTTTTCCTCCTGAGACTACTTTGCAACCTGCTGTTAGTTCACTGCCTGCAAAAAATAAAAAAAATGAGGGAAGCAGATGAGGTCATTTGAGGTTCTGAATCAACTTGCAACAGAACCTTCTCTTATTTCCCCATTGGTCAATAATGGAAACAGACTTTTCTCCTGAGTTTGTGATAAACTCAAATGTACATTGTTTGACTGTTTCTGCCCTTCATTTTTTTAATTATTATTATTTGTTTTTAAATACATCATTTTATTTGTTTTTTAAGACTTGCATAGCATGCCAAAATAAGCTTTAGATATTGGTAAATCATCATAACACCAAAACTAGAGAGAAATAAGCAACATTCCCCCCTGCCCCCAACAGCCCACAGACACATGAGCATATAGTTGGTCATGATAGCAATTGGTCTCTCTCCCCATCTGTAAACATCACAATCCAGTTGCCTCTAAGTATTAATCAGTATATATTCTGCAGCATGGCCTGGTCGATCAAGGTTCAGTAAGTATCTATGCACTCAAGCAGTAATATGCCATCCAGGTCCCCCACACCCTCCCAAACGTCCGAGGACAGCCTCTGTTGATGTATGTCACCTTCTCTGCCATCATAAATCCATCCATCCTTCTTCTCCACGTATCCACAGTGGGACATACCTCAGAGCCTCAAAGATGGCCAATATCTCTCTTGGCCACCACCAGTCCCAGGCTGCAAAAAAGAAGCTTAGCACGAGACAAGTCAACGTTATTAGGGATTCCCATAAGAATGAATTTGGGATCAAGAGGGATCTGCTCTGAAACTATCCCCCTTAATTCCCCCACAATCCTTGTCCAATACTCCTGAAGCACAGGGCATCTCCAGAATGTATGTAGGAAGGTGCTAATGTTCTCACGACTTCTAAGACAGTGTCTGAGAAGTGTGTTGGGCATGTTATTGTTAATAGTCCTATATGTCATTTACATCGCTTTTGTGTCTAGGCTCTCCATCAATAACCTACCTTCCAGCGGGGTGTATTCAGGTAGCCCCTCCCTAGGGAGGCTCTCCGCTTTCCATGCTTGCCGCAAACATGCATAGTGGAGGGAATGTGTCTTGCTAAGCGCATACTCAGTTTGAAAGGACGCAAAAGGCTTGATATCCCCCCTTTCCATCACATCTCCCACCTTGGAAATACCGATGTGGTCCCAGGCCTCAAACTTACTAATTCCCGGCAACCAACATCCCTCCCAAAGGGGGGTTCTTTCTTGTGGGTTGGTGATGCCTTCCCAGTACAGTGGTAGCCCTAGACCATGCCCTGAAGGACACCTGAGTAGCTGGTAAAAGGTGTTGCCACCCTATCCTCCGTATTGATAGCAAAGATAGGATTGAATTCCCTATTGCAGTTTCTACAGTCGAAAAGTAGGGTGAGCCCCGGGGGCAAACATCCAGTCATGAATGTTAATCAGGTGTGCTGCCCAGTATTACGCATCCAGGTCTGGGAGAAATAAGCCCCCATTAAGCTGATTGTGCTGTAGCGTTTTGAGCACAATTCTAGTATGTTTCCCCTCCCACAGAAAGAGCTGCATGTCTTGTGCGAAGGTTGTGAAAAATCCCAAGGGAATCTGGTAATATGTATTTTTCAAAACATATATCAACTTGGGAGAGGGCTCATCTTAAACATGGGTACACCCCCCAGCAATGTGAGATGGAAACCTTTCCAGCATTCCAAGCCCCAGATTCATACTTTTTTTGCGATGCATTTGCGCAATGTTTTGATGCACAAGCCACACAAACGTACAAAATACTAAAAATGGCGCAAATGCAGTGCAAAAACAGTATAAATATGGGCCCAAGTCAGTTCGCCAGGCTCTCAGCACCCCCCCCCAAATTATTAGTATGACAGAGGTCTGCCCTATGTGTCATATACCTACTGAGGTATTTGAATCCCTCATGCAAACATTACAGGTGTCTTGGGAGGGAGTGGATAGCTGTGTCTTTCTGCAGGGCATACAAAATAGATTTGTTCCAAGTCACGTCATACAAGAGTAGGTTATCAGCATATAATGAAAAGCGTTTTTCTTCAGTCTCCTCTTCTCTCAGCCTGAAGTGATGCAGCCCGGATTGGGCATGGATCATGCTCGCCAGGGATTCTGTAGTGAGAGCAAACAACAAGGGGGGAAGGGAACATCCCCACCTAGTGCCCAGTGGAATGTGGTACTCAGATGAAAGGGTCCTATTTACTCTTACAGCCGCCACTGGATTACAGTAGAGCAGTCTCACCCATTCTCGGTACCGAGGGCCAAATCCAAATCTCGCCAATGTACCTTCCAAGAAGGGTCAGTACACCGCATCAAATGCTTTCCTAGCATCAAGGGCCAAAATTCAGTGAGGATCTGGGCGTTCCAATATGGCATTCAGCCTGTTGTGCGTGTGCCTCAGATTGTATCTTGTGGAGCATCCCGGCATAAAGCCGGATTGGTCTGTGTGGACTAGGGGAAAGATAACGCCTTGGAAGCGCATTGCTAATACTGTCGCCAGAAACTTCACCTCTACATTAAGGAGAGAAATTGGTCTATGGAATGCGCAGGACATTTTAGTCCTGCCTTCTTATAACGACTATCTCGGCCATTCTCAAATCAGGAGGGAGAGCTCCTTGTCGTCTTCCCTCCAGGAACACATTTAGGAGATGGGGCGAAGATATAGTCAAGCTTCTTAAATAGTTCCGCCGGGAATCCGTTGGGGCCAGGGACTTTGCCCGAGTGTAGCCGAGTCATGGCGGCATTAACCTCTTCCAAGGTGGTGTCATCTTCTAACTCCACCCGAGCCTCTGCATCCAGTACTGGGACAGCTATGCCCTGCAGGTATCCCATAATCAGATGGACGTTTTTTAATTGTCGTGCCTTGTCTAAATCACTATAATAGCAGGCATAGGCCTCTGTAATTTCTTCATTTAAAGGCACTCTAGCTCCCCCCACTGGAGTCCTTATCTCCTGTATCCACCTCACTACCATCTCCCTCCTTCCTAGCCAACCTAGGAGTTTCCCTGCTTTATCTTCCATTTCATAGAGCCTGTGCTGGGTAGTACACAGTTGACTTTTTACCTCCCTCTCTGCTGTTTCCCTTTACTCAGCCAACACTAATTCCAGTTGTTGGAGTGCGGGGAGGGCCAACTCCTGTCCCAGAGCCCCTTCCACTGCCAGCAGCTGGTGTTCAAACTTTCTCACGGTTTCCTTCTCTTCTGGGCCACTAAGTTCTGGGTTCCAATCCAGAAGCACTGTCTTATATGCTTTCCCTGAGAGTTGGGGGCACTCCTCTAACCATGCCCAGGCATCCTCCTGGGTCTGGAAGAAGAATGCTTTCCCTTGGAACAGGACCTTCAGTTTAAATGGGAATAGGAGCACATACTGTAGCTGAAGACTTAGGAGTTTGGCCAAAGGTGCAGCGCTGCCTCTGAACCACTCTGGTATAGTCTGGGAAAATAAGGATCTTGGAGTTTTCATGTCTGACTTCCCCCATTTTGCGAGCCTCTGTCAGGATCATATCCCGTTCCTGGAAGTTTAGGAAGCAGGCAACCACCGGTCTAGGAGGCCCCTAGAGGGGGCCTACCCCTTAACGCCCGATGGGCATGTTCAATCACGAAACAGGCAGACAGCTTCTCAGGCAGAAAAACTCACCAGGCCTGCATCTAGGAACCGGTTCATGTTTGTCCCTTCAACTTTTTCCGCCACATTCTAGAGGTCTTGACGCAGGAGGGAGACCTCCGATTGCACCTCTCCCATGCACCCCTTCAGGGCTTCTCTAGAGGACTGCATCGCTGAGAGGAGGGTAGCATTGTCTGACACTGCCGGGGGGGGGGTTAGGGGGAGGGTCTGGCTCCAGTTGTGGAGGGGTCACAACTTTCGTGTAGCAGTCCATTTTTGCTTGCTGGGGCAGCTTGCATTCCTTATTGCTTGCCATCTGGTAAGGGTACCACGCTCAAGCATTCCAAGGACACTTGTCCCTGTAGCGAATCCTTCCTAAACAGTAAGTTCTAGTCTCTGTAGAGGTGGGGAGGGAGGCCAACAAAAAGACTATCTGTAGCCAAGCTGGGTACCTTGTCAATGGCAACCCTGTTGCTCGCGGCTGCCAATGCCTCAAGACTCCGGGACACACCGAAGACCGAGGACCGTGTGTGCAGTCTTATATGCCCAGCCAGCGGAGGCCAGTAAAGTAAAAGGAGAGAGAGAGACGCATCTGTCTAGGCGCTTCTTTGCCCGGGTCTACCAGACGCTCCCTGGAGGGGATCTCATAGATGAACAAGGGGGCCCCCTACTATTTCTCCCCATGGAAATGACTACCAGTGTTCTATGCAGCCAGGCTCTGTAGGGAGCCACCACCTCTCTCGCAGTCTTTGGCCCCCAAGGGGGAGACTCATATCATCTTTAGCATATTTATAGTTCCCCCCTGGCGTGCCCGCTCCTGCGAACCCACGACCCCACCAACCATGCTCGCAGCATGCCTCGTCTCTCACCAGGTGCTCAGCTCTCACAGGGCAGGATCCCCCTTGAGCTCTTGCAGGCCTTCGGCCTGCCAGCCAGCCTCAGAGTATCAGGGATGGGGGCTGTGCAGTCACTTGGGACACAGGATACCCCTTGTCCGTCTCCTGGCCCTCCTCCCCGCCTCCTCAACCAGGGCCGGCGCTGGCATCAGAGGAGTCCCAAGTCTAGAAGCCACGCAGGCCTCCTGGCAACCCAGCAGCAAACCTGACCCAACCCAGCCCAACAGCAGCTCTCCACCCCCGCCCGCTCCCTGTTGCTCCCAGTGGCTATGCTGGAGGACGGAACGGAGCTCGTTCATGAGCGTCCGTCTCCGGCGCCATCTTGGCTCCGCCCCCGACTCTGCCTATTATTATTTGAGCATTTAGAGCTACAGAAGTAAGCTGACAGAGGCACTGGGGCATATAGTGGCTGTATGTCATAAGGATCCTGTGACGAGTCCCACTACTGCCGCCGCAACAGACATCACCTTCAGGGCCTCATTTAGATATTGGCGAACAAGTTATTCCATCACAACAGTGACGGATAACCTCTCTGCCAAAATCTAAATCCCATCAGATATAATAGGAATTAAATTTCGGCGGAGGGGATATCCGTCACCAGTGTGACAGAGTAACTCATCCGGCAATATCTAAATGAGGCCCTTGGACTTATGCTTGATAAGTCATCCACCTATGGCTACCCACAAATGAAGAAACTCCATGTGCCATCTACCAACTGCTGCCTGCCCCTAAATTGTTATTTGGCCAATGTTCCTAGACTTTCTCCTCAGGTGGTTAAAAGCTGAAAACAGTTACTAAATAAGGGCACTCACTGGTTACATTCCAATACTCAGCATAATGCACAATTGTTCCAAAACATCTTGTTCATCCATAGAGTAGGTTGGGTTGGGCCAACAAAAAAAAGGAATTTGAGGGTGACTGTATCATTAACTCGTTTGTTGCAATAGAATTGATTCAATCATCCAATTTGGGCCTTGCACGACATTGTGTTACCCAGGTCTGACCTTTATGCTATTTCTGTGGGGATTTAATTTCAAAGCCTGTGGCTTCACCCGGGCCCTCTAAGATTGTGTCCCTGTCTGTGCCCACTGTCAATCCTTTTTCTGATTTATCCGATGAGTGCCGCAGGGATTAATGGGTGGGGTTTATTACTTCCACTGTTGTCATTTCAACCTCTTCCGCTCTTACAAAGCTTGTTTATAGGCCATTTGATAAAGTTATGTCAGTGCAAGATCTATGTTCCACACTCAAGCCCCCCTTACATCACTCCCTACTGGTAAATTGGTTAAAGGGCTAAACTATAGTATTCCAGGGGCCGGGAGCTAAATTACCCCAGAAGAACTTGATTGAGGTTATCAGCTCCCATGACATTGCTTTTTTGCAAGAGACGTAGGCTACGAGTGAGTTATTTTATGATGTTTTAATTTGCTTTTCTGCCCGCCTCTCTTTCTGTGGTTAGGCGTGCCCCTTGTAGGTTTATCAGTTTGGTTTAAAACAACTTTTGAATCTGCAATGTCAGGTATTCCAACAAGCAATGGATTAATCCAAGCATTTCATATGCCTTAGCCTAAAACATTTAGTAGATAAATATCAATTTTCACACTGACAATTTTTACGCTATGGACAACCTCAACTTTGGGTTTCTTTTTTATTTCATTGGTGAACTGGATTATTAGTTTGCTAACAAAGGCATGGATTAGAACACGTAATGAAATGTATGAACCTCTTTTGTCAAAAGTCCTGTAAATGAGTGTGATTTCTCCATGTTGTTAGGATTCAATTCCCCCACCTTTTCTGAAGGCAAATCTATGCCAGTTTGCTGGAGCCATTGAGGTAGCTGATTGCTTATTATTGATGCTATTGGTAGCAAATCCAGGGCCGGCTTTAGCACTGGTGGCGCCCTGTGCGACAATCTTTTTTTTATGGCAGCCCCTTCTCCATAACTACCTCCTCGGATTCCCGCACTACCACTTGGCAAATGTGCCCCTCATCCCTCTATAGCACCTCTCCCACATAAAATTTGTTTGTTTTAAAGCGCTGGTAAAGACTGGCTTTACTAATTCACTCAGTTATTCACATAAAATACAGATCTGTCCTTTTCAGCAGACATATTAACCATCTGTGCTACTTTATGGTGAGTCAGAATTGCCACTAGACAAAACTTTGATTTCTATGACTCGCAGCAACATTAATCACAAGAGTTATCCTGACAATTTTATTGTTGCCTGACAGCTGGATGCACACGGAGCTCTGCTTCAGGTGTTTTTAAATTGTTTGTTATTGCTAAACACAGCACCCCTCCCATGAGGTCAGCGCCCCCTTCGAGGTCAGCAGCCGCACTGGTCTCACTGCCTAAAGCAGGCACTAGGCCCATCATATGCATTTTTACAACTGACTTACTCAAATGAATCTTCAAACTCCAGACCTTGTCAGTCATTCTTTATTCAAGAATGCTTTCTGCTGTATGACATAGCATTTAAGAAATTATTTGCAAGAGAGACAGGTCCATTGGGGAGCCCCCAAAGTCAGACAGTGACTACACAGCTTCTGGTCTAGGTGTTGGTGTGCATTGGAGTGTAAATCTGATACAGGGTCATAGTGCAGACATATCTAATAACAGAGCTGATGGTTTTGGCTGGATCCATTTGGCATGGATGGGACCAACAAGTGAGGGTAATGGGCTATAGAACAGAGAACTGGACCTTCATGGTTCAGGCGGTTTTGCTCCAAGATTCAAAATTGACCCAGCTACAGCCTCCATCCTGACTTCCGAAGGCCGTGAGTAGACAAGGAGGCAGATCTGGCAACCCCCAAAGATAATGACATGAGTATCAAAATGAACTATCATGTGAAGATCAATTTGGGTGAAGCAGAGTTGTGCATATTGGGACTTGCTGTTAAAATGGTATAGGAAAATATTATGGACGGACTTTGGGTTCAATTACTATGTGGCATTGATTCCTGGACTTGTAGGGAAGGTGACTATTGTGTTCTTGAAGAGGGTTTTAGATTTTTGAGGATAGTACATTGCGAGTTGGTTAAAGTTATTATCTGAATAAAGCTTGTGATTAATAAATTGCTGATTGTCTTCTACGGTGAGGTGAACTGTGAGATGCCGTCAGTTACACTAGGATAGGGACTACCATTGCTATTGTGTGGTTGTACTGACCAAGCTTGGTAGACATTTCATTCCTTAGCGCACAGGATACAATGCACCAGGCGCAGTAGCCCCACAGGTCAAGTGTCTGCTGCTATGAGAAAGTAGATCATATTTTCTGTATTGTAGAAATTTTCTGGTTAGAAGAATCAAAGTTAACAGTGAAGGTTGTAAGGAGAGTTCAGTTAAGACTAACCATACGCAGGCTGCTAATGTCATTGGCATGGATTGGCTAGTGAAAGCCAGGAGCTGTGCTGCGATTCATTGCCTTTTGACTGGAACACGCTGGTACTGGTGGATGAACGATTGTTGACAGTTTTCAAAAAAATCTTCAAAATCAGGAAACGATATTCCCACCCGAAGGCACAACAACTAGAGAAACGGCAGCGAAGAAAGGGTTAAACACATGTATGTGGCTCAAGCAATTGCATTACAACACTGCAAACGGTGGGGAGTTACATTTACCATTATGTGGCATGTTCTACGTACCTTCACTAGAAAACCTGGGGAGGAGATTGCTCGACTTTAAACCCCAGTCTAGACTTACTCAATTTGAGGCCCTAAATATTTTGAAACAGTGTGCGAATAAACACAGGGCTTTGAAAGACAGGGGAGATGGCGAGAGGGTGGGATTGAGTCAGTGGGACCTTACCCGTCAATAGAGACCTAGACATTAGAGTGTTTTAATTTAATCCAAGCAAAATTCAGATATAGGCCCAAATACCTAACCCGATGGTACAGGAGGTAATCCCGTTGATCCTAGCACAATATGGAGAGGAGGAATTGTTTTACAAAAGCAAAGAGGCTGTGAGAGTGGTGTGAAAGGCCTATGTGAAACTAGAAAAACTAGCCTACGAGTGTGAGTTTGATTAGACGCAAAGGAAGAGGTTGCAGTAGAATGTCTGGATGCTGATGAGTGACAAGGATTTGGGACTGCTAAAACTGAAAGGGTTGAAAACGCATATGGGGAGCTGCTCCTGAGTATTTGGGAATTTAGGGAACTGGAGAAATTCAGGGAATGTTGGTCGAAGAAGGAGAGGTAGAAAGTAAGATGGAAATGGGAACCTTTATGACAGGAGAAGCGTGAGGCTGCAGAGATAGTTTGCAAAGGATTATACTTTGAGGGAAGTCCAGGTTGGAGCCAATGTGCATGTTCCATGGTTACGAGCTGACCTGTTTCACTCCACAAATTCTCTCCCAATGCTGAGGGAAAATTCTGTCAAATGGTACACACTGTAGATAGACAGAATTGTTATCCTCTCTAAGGTATTATGGGAGGATTTGGACATGTTGTTCGAAGTAGCATCACAAAAAGATTTGTGGTCAGAATGCAAAAGGGCTGTAGATTGGCCGACCCAGGAACACCTAAAGATAGAGAATACAAATGCCCTTTCACTGCTAAAAAAGACCAAAAACAATGCAATTATTGTCCCCTAAAAACAAATGTCCCCCAGAAGGAGATAGATTGGCTCAATATATTCAATACATGGCAGGAACCCAAAGAATCAGTTCATGTCTATTTTGAGCGATTGATGAAGGTGTACAGGGAATACAGTGGTATGAATGATCCCCTTTAGAAAAAATATGGGATGGCTCATAGCATCTTTTGTATTTGGGCTATGACCCAAGATTAGTTTGCTGATCTTACAATGCTTACTCTTCTGGTAGTCAAAGCCCTTGGATGATATCTTGCACTGTGACAAACATTGGAGTGTCACCTTAGAAGCTAAGCATAACGGGCTCAAGGAAAGGTTCATGATTGCCCAGAGCAAGCTGACTCAAACTCGAGGAATGGGAGGTGTAAATGCAATTGTTGCAGGATTTGACTTTGACATGAGCTATAGGGCAAGTATGCAAGCGGTGCCATGCCCTATGGAAGGAGCAAGTCAGGGCATGGAAGAGGGTGAGGAAATGTGAATAGGACAAACATCAATGCCTTGAATAAAGTAACCCACATATGTTACAAAGTCGGCCACTGGACGAGGGAGTGTCGATTCATTCCAGTCAAAGTCCGGATCTAGTCCCAAACACATACCAAATGGTACAGGAGGGGATCCCTCCAATACCAAGGGTCCAACGATGAACCCAAAGGCCCAGAAGCCAGAGTGACACAAAACCCCTTAGTTCCCATACAACTTCAGGGAGGAAATCCTAATTTTCAGCTTTGTGTTCTATCTCTGTAGAACCGGTATCTAAATCACTTTACCCTGGTTCCTATCATATTTAAAAGCCCAGTGGGAAATGGTCAAGACCAATGATCGTGTTTGACGGGGATGAGGAGGGATGCATGCTCAGCACAGTCCTGCAAGTGAGTCAGAGTGGCCCTTATGTTGAGAGAGGGGTTAATGGATAATCTAGTATCCTTTCTTATGGACACCGCATCCATCAGTTCAACCATTAAGATGGTTGGGGTTCAGAACCTGTCCGTCTCGGGAAAACAGATCCAAGTTGAGGGTATCACAAACCAGCAGCACACAAATAAGGTTTCCACTCCAGTCCCCATAAAGATAGGGACCATTAGAGATTGTCACAACTTTACATTTGCAATTCCAGCCCTGCGATCTTGTTGGGGGGAATCTAATCTGCAAGTAAAATTGTGTGTTTGGGGAGGCGTGGCTTCGGGCGTCAAGATGGCGGTCACACTCTGATAGTGCTCTGGACTCCTCCGTCATCTGCCTGAAGAAATCACTGTCCATCATCCTGGTGGTGCGGCACCAGTTGTCCCCGCGGACTCCCTGCCCCCAGCGAACACTGCCGAGGGGTTTGGCGGCAAGAGGTGTGCGCGACTGGCCCGGGAGCCAACATGGCGGTCGCGGCCGGATCGGCCCACCGGGGCTGAGGCGATGCCCCCGGCCCTCTGAGGCGGCCACCTGAGATCCGAGGCGCCGGCGCAGAGGGAGCTGACATCACGCGTTGAGGCGCGGGCCCCCGCGGTCTGGGAGGGCGGCGGCCTTGACCCGTGAGGCAGGACCTCCGGCGGCCGGGCCGTCTCCGCCCTTCCACCCCGGGGCGCCGGATGTGGGGGCTCCGCTGGCCGAGGGAGAGGAGCGGTCCATGGGCCGCCGAAGAAAGAAGACTCCCCGGCTTCGACCGGGTGGCGAGGCGGCCGCGAGGGGAGAGCGCGCGCCTACGCCGCTGGCCCCGTGTTCGGGCGGGCGCAGACAACACATTGGGGGTGCTCCCGGCGCAGGGAGTGAACTGGTTCCTCGAACCACACCGCGTCGAGCGGAGCAGGGAAGCTCCCCGGGCCGGCGCAGGGATTCCCCCCCCTTGAGTGACAAGGAAGGTGAAGAGGAAGAGAGAAGCAAACGGAGGCAATCTGGTACCCCCGGACATCAGAAGAAGGAGGGGGTAAGTGGGTCTTGTGGCCCTGATTCCCCTACCGACAAGAATCCTTGCTCCTAAATATTGCCGCGACTGGGCTCTGGACACGGTGCCACCCTTGACCCGGCCCATTAGAAAGAGGGTTGACCAAGCACCAACTGTGATCCGTGCACTGATGGAGATGGATGTGGGCCTAGGAGAGGCTCGCTTGATCCCAAAGAGGTAGAGAACTGAATTCCTCCACGCCGGACCAGGCCGGTGGTGTGCTGGCGAGAGGGGTGCCCTGTCCCCCATCCTTTCCCCCCTGACATCCGGGGACCCCTGGTGAGCCTGGACGAGTGGCTCCGGACGAGGTCCTGCATGGGCCTGGGTGACCCCTCGGGGCCTCCCCTCCACACGTAACGAACGGGGGACTTGGGACCTTTGACCAGACCATATTCTTTCACCTTGGTTCGCAGTTGAACGTGCCCACAGGGCCCTTGCGCCGCGCCCCCCACCGGGTGGTCCAAATCGCCCAATGATTGCACGCTTCTTCAACTTCAAAGACCGTGACAACATCCTTAAGGAAGCCAGGCGCTCTGAAGGCCTTCAATGGGAGAATCATAAGATCCTAATATTCCCGGACTACACCCGCGAAGTCCAAATCCGGAGCCGGTCATATGAACATGTTAAACAAAAGCTTAGAGCAATGCAACTCTCATATATGCTCCTCTTTCCCGCACGGCTCAAAGTCCTTATGGCCGGAAAGGCGTTTTTCTTTGATTCCCCGGAGGAAGCGTGGGACTGGGTGATTGAGGAGGGCGTTGGAGCGCGGAGGGGCCCCCACAGGCCCACAGGTGAGGCCCCCCATGACAGTCCCCCCCCCCTTGAGTCAATCCCCGGTGCTCGGCTGAGATAAGACACATGGCCCCCGTTCGGGGGGTGCTTTGGAGGCGTCTGCGACCGCCTGACCCGCACCTGCGGTTCCTTGTGGGTGCCCCACTGGTGTCTCAGCGCCTCCTTATCGCTTGCCAATTATGGCTTGACTTTTGACCGTTGATTGCAGACGATCCGACTCAAAGGAGGGGTCCACCACTCCACTCCAATGACAGTCCTTCTGGCTGTCTTGTTCTGGTTGGGTATTTTGGCGACAGATGCTTCCTGGATGGGAGTATGGGGAGGGGGGTGGTTGGGGGGAAAGAGGTTTGATACCGAGTTAGATGGTAATGTGTTGACAATTGTTTCGTGTTATTTTTACACTACACGGTTATGTTCGAAACGGTCGTCCCTATGTCCACTGGCAAACACTTGGCAATCTGTAACACTCACACTACCCACGCCAAGCCCCCATTGACACAGATCATCTCATGGAATGTAAATGGCCTGTTGGATAAGATTAAATGATCCGCAGTATTCAGTACTCTCCGTAGATACTCCCCGTCAGTGGTCCTGCTTTAAGAAACCCACCTCCTTGGGTCTAGATGCCCCATGCTCGCGCGAGGGGGATACGACAGGGTTTACCACGCGGGCTTCTCCAGAAGCTCCAGGGGGGTGGCCATTCTACTTCACCGCTCCCTACCCATGGTGATCACAGCCACACAGTCAGACGCACAGGACAGATTTGTGGTGGTCACAGGGCTACTCCATGGATCACTCCTAAATCTTATATGTGCTTACGCCCCTCCTGCGGGGCTTGATATCTTTTTACACTTGCTCCGTCAGGTAGTTGCGGGACTCCCCCAGGGAACCACCCTGTTTGGAGGGGACTTCAATGCCGTTCTTGACCCCAGACTGGATGTATCTGGCGATGTTACTACGGGTAGATCCAGCCGGGCCTCGAGTCTTAGTAATTGGGCCGAGGGTCTTGGTCTATGCGAGGTGTGGAGGGCCTGGCATCCGGGGAAACGCCAGTACACACACACATCCGCCGCCCACCTGTCACACTCCAGAATTGACCTCGTCTTTATGCCCGCCCTAGATATCATCAATGTCACCGGGGCGGAGATACTACCCCGGGGGTCTCAGACCACGCACCGTTGCGAGTCCGGCTGGGCGGGGCGGATCCCACCAGGCGCCCATTGTGGCGCCTGAACGCATGGTACCTGCAGGACGACGAATACAATCACGAGGTTAGGGACCACCTTACTCAGTATTTTGAATTAAATCTGGGATCGGTTCACTCTCCAGGTACAATATGGGCCGCCTGCAAGGCCACTCTCAGGGGACACGCTAAATATCTCCTCCGCTCTCGTGAACGTGCACGAAATTCACGGGTATCTGACTTGGAGGCTAAGGCGCTTAACCTGGTGTGCCAGCAGTCGACCTCATCGTCGGCCTCTAGCTTGAGAAAACTTGCCATTGTTAGAGAAGAGATCAAGCAACTAGTGATGGAATCTGCGAAGCATATGTGGAGGGCCTCAGCTGCCCGAATATATGGATGGGGGGATAAAAATGGGAAGCTTTTGCATTGGCTGGCTACCCATCCTCTGGCTAATAGAATTATACCTGAAATCATGGAAGACTCAGGTTCCCTGTCCAAAACTCCCATCGAAATCGCACAAAGCTTTGCTTCCTACTACGCACGCTTATATGCGGAGCACCCCGACCCACCATTGAAAGGGAATCCCCCCTTCTAAATGAAATAACCCTTCCCAGAGTATCCCAAGCGGCTAGAAACAGGCTGGACGAACCTATCAGCCTTGCCAAAATCGCCAGCGCGATCACCAGCCTGGCCTCGGGCAAGACTCCAGGGCCTGACGGATTCCCAGCAGAATTATACAATAAATGCGGTGATATTCTGGGTCCCCACCTGCTCACTATGTACGAGGAAGCTGAGTGACAAGGCCGCTTTCCCTCTGGGATTGACCAGGCTACAATTGTAGTAATCCCCAAGACACAACCCTCTTCGTGACACTGCTCGGCATATCGACCCATTTCACTTCTAAACACCGAGATCAAAATCCTATCCTCAATCCTTGCCTCCCGACTGAGAGAAGTAATGCCCACACTGGTACACCCTGACCAATGTGGCTTCATGCCCACCCGCAGCACCAGACACTGCATCAGGCAACTACATTTGGCTTTGGCACACCACAAGACCCTGTCCCGTACCCCCCGGCTCTGCTCCTTCTTGATTTTGAAAAAGCTTTTGACACGGTAGATTGGACCTACCTCGAACTCGTGCTACAAAACAACGGGCTCGGACCTAAATTCCGAGGTCTGGTAAGGCTGCTCTACTCTGATCCGACGGCTCGGGTTCAAGTGAATGGGGTGGTATCTGACCCCTTCCCCATTGGCCGTGGCACTCGGCAGGGATGCCCGCTATCCCCGCTGCTCTTCGCACTCATAATAGAACCCCTGGCGGTACTTCTGCGGGGAGACCCCCTGATTGAGGGTTGGCCCTGGCCTGCTTGCCCAGAGGATCGCGTGGCATTATACGCTGACGACGTCCTCCTGTACATCTCCAACCCAGCCAAGAGTGGCCCCCGCACTCTACAGATCCTGAGCCTCTTCGCGGAGGCCCCGGGCCTGGTCCTGAACCCCAGCAAGTCCTTATTGGTCCCCCTCCACCACTCCAGAGACTGTGTAGACTGGCAACAAAACATTCCGGTGCGGAGGAATAGTTTCAAATACTTGGGTATACACGTCTCACTACTCCCAGATTTAGCATGGGAACTCAACATCACGCCACTAACTAGGAAAATCAAGAACGACCTCCAGAGGTGGAGGACCCTCCCCCTCAACTTACTTGGAAGGATAGCACTCTACAAGATGATGATCCTTCCCAGACTCCTTTATCTACTACAGAACTTCCCACACCCTATCCCCATGAGGTGGTTCAGAGAGGTAGATTCGTCAGCGCGCCAATTCATATGGAACGGCACCCACCCCCGGCTGGCAATTAAAACCTGCCAGAGAGATGTCTACGACGGGGGGTTGGGCTTGTCCAACATCCATTATTATTACCTTGCCATGCACCTGCTCGTGATTAATGACTGGATGGGGGGTGGATGGTCGGACCCGGCGTTTCGACTAGAGCTCCAGGTGCTGAGCTATCCTCGGATCTTTGATACCCTGTACGGAGGCCTGATTTCTCGAGAGGTCCCAGACGTGACCAGGGTGATATTCCTAGGATGGCGAGCAGCGCAGAGAGTGTCGGGGTGGTGGGGACGCCTCACCTGGCAGACCCCGCTTTGGCACGGGAGACACTTGGCGGAGGTGGCGAAGCTTGAGGGATTCCAGAAATGGGACAACATAGGTATTTCCACACTGGGCGACGTTTGGGACGGGTCACATCTTTGATCCTTTGAGGACCTCCAGAAACTCTTCTCGCTAAACAAAACACAATTTCACAGATATCTCCAACTTCGCCACGCCTTACTAGTACATATCCAGACAGGGGACAATATACCTGAGTACAGCCCTATGGAGGCTAAGGCACTGATGGGGAACTTGGGCAAAGGGGGAGTCTCTCAGATATACCGCACCTTCGTGGCCAACACTGCTTGTTCCCTGGAGGGGCTTCGCAGGAAATGGGAGGGATGGATGGGCTCTATGGGAGACGAGGACTGGGGGGAGGCTCTAATGGCCCCACGAACCTTAACAATGGCTTCCCGCTTCCGCTTGATACAAACCTATTACCTCCATACAGCCTACCTCACACCTACCACACTGCACAGAGCGGGTCTTCGGCCCACAGCCAATTGTCCCTGATGCACGATTTCAGAAGCCGATTTTTTTCACATGGTCTGGGCATGCTGGAGGGCGGTCATGCGGGAAATCTCCGGGGTCCTGCAGAAAACCATAGAGATTGCGCCTGGGACTTCCTTATTGGGGGTCATGGGAGATACGGAGTTGACGAGGCCAGATCGAATTTTCCTTGGGGTGGCTTGCCTAGTGGCCAAAAGAGACATAGCAGCTGACTGGAAAGCAAGAGGCGCACCAGCTTTGACTAAATGGCGACGAGGGGGTGGACTGGTGGGCACAGCGCGAAAAACTGGTGTATGAAGCCAGAGGCTGTCCGAATAAATACACTAGGGTTTGGGGGAAATGGGAGACCGCAGTATGATTCCTTCCCATATCCCCAAATACATTACCGGGGAGGGCTGGTGTTGGCCTTGCCCTTCCTCCCCTCATAGCCGGTGAGGGTCACTTCTCGGACCACAGCAACAAAATAATGCAAATTCCTGTTCTACTGTGTAAGCCGAGACATTGGGATTGACAACCCGTTAAGTGCCCGTCGGCACCCAGTTGCTTGTATGTAAATTTCAATGTTTTAATTTTATGCAAATAACTAAAAATTTCTTTATCCCAAAAATTGTGTGTTATGCTGCACACTAAGATAGAATTGGACACTCAAACAGTGAATGCCGAGTTCAAATTAAAGTCATCATATTCTGTAGTCAGACTGTATCCAGTCATTACAAAAGACAAAGTACCCCTAGATTTAAAGATTCAGTCACGCAGGAAGTATGGTATGTCACATGAAAAGAGATCGACTTAACTAAAGAAGCTGAGCCCTTAAAGATTACCCTCAGGTCTGATGCAGCCTTTCCTTAGATGCATCCATACAAGCTTATCCGACACGCCATTGAAGAATTAACTCCTCTCATTAAGCACGTTAGAACAGGGTATTCTAAAGGAAGTTATTCAGAGTCCCTGCAACTCTACGATAATGGCTTTGCAAAAGGTGAATAAAAAGTGGAGGATTGTGCTGGATCTTCCAAAAGCTCACCCAAATTATCATTCTGTGCTATCCTGTGGTGCCGAATCCTGCTGTGATCTTGTTCTAAGTTACCCCAGAAGCAGAGTGGTTCATGGTCAATGACTTATGTCAGGCATTCTTTTCCAACTCCCTTCCTGAAGAGTCAATATATTTTCCCATTTAGGTTCCAAGAGAAAACTCTTGTGTGGTGTTGCACTTCTCAGGGGTATACAGAGAGCCCATCACACTTTAATCAGATATTAAAAAACACAATTTAGAGACTGTACAGTTGCCAAGTAGTTTCACCTTGGTGGAGAATATTGGTGACTTATTCATGGCGTTGATGACAAAGGAAGCGCATAAGCAAGACGCCATTGCCTTGCTCAACCACCTTTCAGAGAATGGGCACAAGGTTTCCCCTGAGAAATTGCAGTGCTGTCAGAGAGAGATCAAGTACTTGGGACATCAGACTGAGAAGGGAGCCTGGAGAGTGTCTCAAGAGCGCATTGAAACTCTTCTCAAAATGACATTTCCAGCAAGACAAAGGGAAGTACAAATGTTTTAAGTGTTGTTTGCTATTGCAAGCAATGGATCACACATATTTTCCTTGTGGCAAAGCCCTTGCAGAGGTTGACACACACAGATGTCAGTGATCCAGTACCACAAGATAAGGACAGCATGAAGGCCTTCCAAAAGGTCAAAAATGTACTCTCAGTGCACCTCCTTTTGAAATGCCAGATTACACTAATGAGTTAATTTTCTTTTGTCACAAGTGTGGAAGGTATGCCCTGTCTGTGTTCACACAGATACAGAGTGAATCGAAATGTCCTATCGCCTGTCTATTGGCTCCTCATTCAACAGAACACAGCATTTGACAAATAACCACCTAACCCACAAGGAGAGAAATGTTTTGGCCGCAGAAAATGTGTCCTAGAGATGGTGCCAGTTTCTGAACCCTGGAACCTTATTGCCCACTCCAGATGAAGATAATGAGTATGACTTTGATCACTGTTGCATTGATGTCACAGAAGCAGGGTCCCAAGAGCAACTTATGCCATCTGTACCCCGAACTGAGTTTTAGAGGGATCCTACCTGTGCCATATAACTTCAGCACAATAGCTGAACTGATTGCCTCTACACAAGCTTGTTGAACATCTGAAAGCCCCAGAATCACTATATATACTGACAGCCAATATGGGTTCAGAGTTGATCGTGGTTTTGGCCAGCTCTGGTCACAAAGAGGGTTCTTGACCTCAGCTGGTTCCACGATCGCGAACAGGGTGTGCATTCCAAATCTGTTAGACACACTCCAATTGCCAAGAGCAATAGCAGTAGTGAAGTGCTTTGTCCATAGGAATGGTAAGGATTTTGTTACAAGAGGGAATCAGTATGTGGATGAAATCACCCGCTACTGTGCTTTTGAGTACAGCACCTTTCACTTGAATGACCATGCAATGCAGAGACAGTTTTGAATATGCTCTTAAACACCGTACAGACCTTTAATGAATTAAGGGAATAGCAACATGAAGCCTCTGAGGTTGAGAAGCCCAAATTGGGAAAAGCAGGATGTGTAAAAGATGCAAGTGGCATCTTGGTGTCTAGTGATGGACAACCAGTGTTACAGACTGCATGTCACCTGCAATGGTAAGGCACATGCTTGGTCCTACTCAGGTTAGTCCGGATGGGATGATGATGACTTTCTGGTGATACTGCCACAACTCTCATTTCCAAATTCTAACTGACAACTTGTGTCAGCATTATGTCATCTGTCAGAAACATAATGTGGGGAAGAAGGTTGTTGGGGGAGATCAGAAAGGCCCTTTAACCATCTCCAAATAGATTTTGTGGAGATGTGGATGTAACCAGATAAGGTACATTTTGGCCACTGTGTATTTATTCTCCCATTCGGTTGAGGCATACTCCACCAGAAAGTGTGACAGTTGCCAAACTGCTCCTGCGTGAGTTGATCCAGTGTTTCTGCATGCCAGTCCCCTTGAATCATATCAAGGAAGCCACTTCAAAAGCGGGATGATGCAGTTGTTATGTACTGCTTTGTGGATTGACAAAAGATTTCACTCTAGCTACAGACAAGAAGCTTCATGTCTAGTAGAAAGGGTGAACAGGATCAAAGAAAAGTTGGCCAAAGCCTGTGCTTCTACTTCCCTCAAATGGCCTCATGTACTGTCCTTGGCACTTGAGATCATTCCAAGCACTCCATGCATGAGAACAGGTCTATTCTCACACAAGGTTCTGATAGGAAGAGTCATGAAATTCCCTTCTGATAATAGTTGCTGCTGTTGTAATTGTTACAGATGACCTGGTTCTTGAGTAGTGCAAAAGACTTGCTGATGTGGCGCGTTCTGTCTCCCATCGGATTTATTTCTTAACACCACCTCTATAAGATGCCCCTTGCCATTAATTGTACCTGAGGATTGTGTTCATGTGAATACACCGGTCTGCAAGTAGTGCATGGAAAAGCACTGGCGAGGTCCGTTTCAGGTCATACTGATCACCAACATCACTGTGAAGCATGCTGGATTGTTGAGCTGGATACAGGCATCACATACTAAAGGGATGAGACAAGCAGATGAAGAAGGCAAGTCACCCTCAATGTGCAGGCTTCAGATTTCAAAGCCAACCGATGGGAATAGGAGGGTGAGTCAGGAAGTTCCACGCCTTCGACAGAAGAACCTCAACAATCGCAAGAGCAAAAAGCAGTGCAGCTTCGTCAGTTTCATAAGCTTTGACTCTGACACCAGGCGCCTGACTGAGGCTGTGCCTCCACAGAGAGAGATAGAATTCCTCAAAATCAGAGACTGACCAGCCCAGAACAAGCACGTTGTGCCTTGGGAGTGCGGTAGATGGAAACTATTCTGCTTCCAACAGTGAAACAACCAGCCATCGACAAGAGATCTCCAGTACTTCAAAGGAACATGTGCAACAGACCGAAAATTGGCCATGGACTAGAAACAGCCTCAAGAGACTTTTAACTAAAACAAAGAAACCAGAGCAAATTAGGGAAGAAACTGAGACTGAGGAGCCGGACCAGCAGGAACAAGCAGAACTCAGTCATGATGACTCAGCCCCACCCACTGTTAGGATACCTAAAAGAGAACAGAAAGTAAATCGAAGATATACAGGCCTGATTGAACATACCTTACAAAAGTTGTCTTTGGGCCAGATGAGTGTCTGATGGAAATTGATGAACCTTCATGAGCTGAAGCAAACTAAAGGTTCAGTATTTACTGACACTATTAAAAAAAGCTGAAAGGACAGAGAGGAAGTTAGGGCTATGGTCAGTGGCCCATATAGTCTGTAGGCATCCAGTGGAAGTAGAAAAAAAAATCCTGGTAGATTCCAAGATAGGATAGAAACTGTAGGGTAGATCCAAAGAGTACAAGTGCACTAACCAAGGTATAATCTCTTCACTTTATCTGATGCAAGTTAACATAGTTCAGTGAAGGTTCAAATTCATCTTAGTATTAGTGGTAGTTGCCATAGCTGTGTTAGTAGTTGATGGAAGTTAGATGTCTTCCTTCTGGAGGAGGATGCACCACCTAAGAGACTTAACCAAACTATTAAACCTGTGATTAGCAAGAAATTATCTATACGTAGACCTACAGATGCCTTTATTCTCATCGTTTCTACAATTACAATGACTATTTCCAGATGCTTACTGAATATGTGAAAATTCTCTGCTTCTCCTGCAACACAGGACCACCAGCCCTCACAGGATCCCGTGCCGTACCCCCTTGGAAAACCACAAAGAACCCAGAGCTGCTCCAGTGCATCCTGCTCAATGCCCGATCTTTCTGCTAACACGCAACGGAAATCTGGGACACCATCACCCTTCTCACCCCAGACATAGCCTTCATCAATAAAACATGGCTCAACCCCTCCTCCAACCCCAAGATGATACACCAAGACTGCACCAACAAGCACGGCAGAGGCTTCGCTTTCACCTTCAAGGACACCATCTGATGCATCACCACCGACGACAACCTCACACCGCTCATGGAACAACTCAACTTCCAGTTACAAATCAGCGCCAAGCCAACGGTATGAGGCATCCTTGTAAATAGACCCCCAAGACCTTGGTGGGCCTCCTGCAACACCATCCCCAACAACGCCAACTCCATCACTCTCCTAAAGAACACGAGCAACATCGGCCTCGCCCAACTGGTCACCGGCCACATACAAAGCAACAGAGTCAAATTCACTCATGTCACAGAACTCACGTGTTCCCACCACACCACTGTCCACTTCACCATCTCGGCACACAGCATGCTATCCCAAGCACCACAGCTCCAACCTCTGCAGCTTGGGCAAGGGAACAGAGATACAGTGGACTCAGGCCCTCGACACCTCCCAACCCAAGGCCCCATCAGACCTCGAACAGGCCGTCCACAACTTCTCCACCTGGGTCACCGAATGCGCAGACAGAATCACCCCACTGAGGCCAGACAGAACCAACAAAACCTCAGGACAAGCCAGCTGGTACACTCAAGAGCTCAGAACCTCCAAGCGCAGCTGCTATCGATTTGAGAAACAATGGGAATCCACCAAGAACCCTGCTGGCAGAGCTGCCTACAAAGCAGCCCTCAGCGATTACCACTGGGATCAAAGAAGCCAAGAGAGCAGCCATCACAGCCCTCATTGACACAGCAGCCAAACGCATGAAAGAACTAAAAAATCCAACAACCCGGCAGCCACAGAGAACACAATCCACCCCTAACCAAGAACTGTGTGACACCCTCTCGGAATACTTTCACAGCAAGATCGCCACCATCTACAACAACTTTGACCCCCAACCCACAGTCCTCCACTCCAGCAACCTCGACCAACCAGCACACACCAGCTGGGTGATCGTCACATGGGCCTTGCTCATCACACAATCCACCTTGCCATCATGTTATCCATCCATTCCGCAGCAACAACCGACCGTGCCCCCACCACCTGCTCAACCTCGGAACCGATGAGATCAGCCCGGAACTCATCAGCATCATCAACACCTCCATTACCACTGCTGTCTTCCCGGACAAATGTAAACACGCAGGAATTAGACCCCTCTAAAGAAACCATCTGCCGACCCAGCGACTTCAGAAGTTATTGACCTATCTCTCTGATCAACTACCCCGCCAAAGTACTTGAGAAGGCCTTCAATCAACAGCTCACTGAATACCTTGAACAGAACAACCTGCTTGACATATTCCAATCAGTATTTTTGCCAACCACAGCACAGAGACCACTTTCATCACAAGCACAGATGACATCAGAACACTCCTCGACCACAGGGAGACAGCTGCCCCGATCCTCCTCGACCTCTTAGCTGAATTCAACACCATTGCCCACTACAGCCTCATCAACAGACTCCACAAAATCGGAATACAAGAGATCTCCCTCAAATGGATCACCTCCTTCCTGACAGGACATACTCAGAGCATCAGGCTACCTCCCTTCACCTCCGAACCGAAGAACATCATATGCGGCGTACCCCAAGGATTATCCCTCAATCCCACGCTGTTCAATACCTACATGGCCCCACTCACTGACATCAACAGAGCCCATAGTCTCAACATCATAAACTACACAGATGATGTACAGCTCATCCTCTTGCTCACCAAAGACCCTTCCACCACAGAACAAACGTCTGCAGCGTCATGACCAACATAGCCAACTGGATGAGAGCAAACTGCCTCAAACTCAACTCCGACAAAATAGAAATACTGATCTTTGGGAGAAACACATCCATATGGGATCACAGTTGGTGGCCAACAGAACTGTGACCCACTCCCATGCTAATAGCCCCCGCAACCTCTGCATCATTCTCTACAGTGAACTGACCATAAAGCGACAAATCAACGTAGTTGCTGCCTCCTGCTTCCACACCCTCTGTGTGGTCCGCAGAATCTTCAGATGGATTCCAGTCAACACCAGGAAATATGTTACCCAGGCCCTCGTCACCTGCCGCCTAGACTATGGCAATGCACTCTATGCCGGCATCTCCACCCAACACCTCGAAAGGCTCCAGATCATACAAAACATTGCTGATAGGCTGGTCCTAGACCTCCCCAAACAGGCCCACATCATCCCCCACCTCAGAGACTTCCACTGGCTCGCCATCCAGAAGAGATGTCAGTTTAAGATCCTCACACACTCCTACAAAGCCTCACATGATCAAGGACCGGCCTACATCAACCACTGACTGAACTTCCACCAACCCGCCAGACACCTATGCTCCTCCACGCTAGTCCCAACACACACCCCAAATCCATTGCAGCAGTGGCTGTTCCTTCTCCTATATCACTTCTAAGACCTGGAACGACCTGCCCCTACACGTCTGAACAGCACCCTCCCTTGCAGACTCCAGAAAGAAACTTAGGACCTAGCTTTTCAAAGGAGACCTCGGACCCAATGCCCAGATTCTCCAGGGGTGATAGTGCTGCGCTGTACAAATACTGATTGATTGACTGAAAATCATGCAAGCGGAAAATTGTTTTGTCGGTTCCTATCCTCCAGCCTCTGCTCCAGAAGGTTCTGCCTACTATTGTTATATGTCATATCCCATCTCATGTAGTGTTTATCTTACTTTATTTTATTATCAGCACTCCTTAAAACTGTTTTACACTGTTTACGAATTTCTCTATGTGCCTATAACTAGTCAATCTGATCTTTTCTCTGGAGAAATAACAATGCTTAGTGTTCCTTGAAGCCTTTTAGATAGGAAAACCAACATGAGTATATGATGTAATTCTTTACCCCTCTAACAAATGCCGACCATATGAACTCTACTAAATCTGATGAGCATGAACTAACTTGCAAGATACATGTGGATGAAACGACCTTCGTAGATGAATTGGATAATAGAATAAGGCAAAATAAAGGTAAGGGAAGGAAAGAGCCAGAGGGGAAAGGGAAAAAGGAGAACCTACCTCCAAGGTGGAGCATTGATTATTCAAAGAAAGGGATCTTATGTATAATACAGAAACAAGAAAGAAATGAAAGAAACAAATGAAGCCATACAAAGTGTAGGATGGAGCAAATATCAGCACAGTTATCGAGCTAGAAATAGAACTTTGGCGACTTTAAAGTAAGTATTAAGGGTATATTCTATGTGTGTGGTAAGTCAGCTTACATACAGCTGCCGCAAAAATGGGTAGGGATTTGTTATGCAGCTTTACTTTGTTTGAAGGTCTATCACCCAGACGACATAAACCACAGACTGGATACACACCTCAGGAGGAGCAAATATAACTTTAAGCAGAAAAAACATTATGGCCCATATTTATACTTTTTTAGCGCCACATTTGCGCCGCTTTTTGCAATTGTAATTTGTAAGTTTGCGCCGCTTTTGCGTCAAAAAACTGCGCAAATGCGGCGCTGAAAAATGTATAAATATGGACCTATATTTTTAAAGCACTTATTCCTTCAACCGGAGTGGCGATCAATGAAGTGAAAATTAGAAAACTGACGCCCGTAGTAGATAGACTGGCCACAAATATAGCAGGAGCATTATCGTCATTAACAACGAGCTGCTCGTAATGAGGGCTATGATTATTCAGAACTGCCTTGCGTTAGACATGCTGCTTGGAAAAGATGGCGAAGTTTGGAAGGTGATTCATATGAGAGAATACTGCGCTTATACCCCAAAAATAGATGACCAGCTTAGCAACTATATTGTCAACATTGCTAACATTACACATGAGATAACAGGTCTAGAGGAATCTAGAGGAATCTGGAGCCTGGGAAGCATTACGTTCAATATTTGGGTCGATTGGACAGGGATTTGCTAAGATTGGTCAGTGGTTGGGGACCATAGGTGGAGGTCTATTACAACTGCTTCTAGCTCCTCTGTTGGTCATACTAATTTGTGCTGCATGTGTCCTTTTCTTTGAATAACTCTGAGAACAAATTCCATCAAGCTGTGGGCTAGCATGTGCGAAACAGAAGTTCTCCTGAATGAGCGGAAGAAAAATTAAAACAGTGAACTAGATACAAAACGAACTTTGTGATGAAATGAGGGAGTTGGAACCATCTAGGGAGAAGAATCCCAGCTTGATGACAAATGTGTTGTAGTAAAATTATATAATGAATGTGATGATTTAAAAATCAGAGGGGGTGTTGTAAACTTTGTTTTTCAAAATGTATTAAAAATATAGCGAGAACACTGCACTTGGCCTAACTTAGGAAACTTTGCTCCTGTCATCCATCTTGGATGAGATACAACGGTACTCCATATTACCATTTCTACTGTTTATTTAATGTACATTGGAGTCTCTGTCAGCCTTGCGGTAAAGGACTGTGACTTTCCCAGCCACACAAAGTGAGAATGTACTTTTCGAAGGACAAACCAGCGGTCCCAGACTGGACAGCATACAATGTAACAAAATCATGCTTCATATGAACAACTGAACTCAATGCTGTAGAATGCTGAGTTAATCACCAAATATATTCTGTAGTGAATGTTTCTTTCTCCTCACCTCTCATTGGTCAAAAGCCTGTGAACCATGCACCCATGTAGTGAATGTATGAAACTTTGTCTAAAGACCTATAAAAGAGCCGGATTTATCTGTGTTGTTAGGATTGCCCTTTTCCACCCTTCTGAAGAAAATCTATGCCAGTTTGCTGGAGCCCTTGATCCCACTAATTGCTAATTATTGATCTATTATTGATGCTATTGACTGTTGGCCCGGATTAAGCATTTTTGTAACTGACTGAATTAAAGTAAATCTTCAGACTTCAGCCCTAGTCTGTCATTCTTTATTTAGAAATGCTTTCAGCTCTGTGATCTAACATTTGAAAAATTATCTATGAGAGAGATGGGTGCAGTGGGGCGGCCCAAAGTCCAAGAGGGAATACACTGCTCCCGGTCTGGATGTAGGTGTTTATTGGAGATTAAATGTGGAACAGAATTAGCGTGCTAACATGCTAGGGATCGTAGGGGAGCTCTGCTATATTCCTATTTACTTAATTTCAGTCTCTGCAATGCTTTTGAGCAGGTTGCTCACATCTGCCTTTGGATGACTACTTATACTCTGGAGGACATACATCAATAATTGATTTTATATTTGCCTCTAGGAATCTCTTGAACAGAATTCTGGAGGGGGATGTTTGCCTGAGTATTTTCAGTGACCATAATCAATTTATCATCACCCTCGAGTGCCCTGAAGCTAAATCTCGGGAATTGCAGTAAAGGGATTAACACTAGAAAGGGCACAATGGTCGTGAACTAGTATGAGGGACCACTCATTTGAGTGAAATCCAATGCAATCTTTGTATTTATCATCTCTGGATCTGGTGACTAATGCCTCCCACTGGTGCCTGGCACAGCTAGTGGGGTTGAGACTTTTGTTGAGTTGGGGTGCACCATTACAGCTATTTTACTGAAGCCTCAGAAGCATACTAACGTGAACCACCGACCCAGGTTTGACAAGGCATGTATGAAAGCCAATAAACTGCTTGGTGAGCCTAGGGATAAGGAGACAGTTGCCATATGTAGAAGGGGTTATAAATGGGAATATAAATTGGCTATATATAAAAGGTAAATGTGATTTTGGGATGACGTTTGGAACAAATTGGTTCTTCTTGTAGGACAATATATAGTAGCCTGTTTTGGCACACTACTAACCATAGTAAGTTATTTAATATTGATAAGCCCTGCCCAGATGATGGGTTGGCCCATTTTACCATAATGTATTGCCTGCCTGCTTCAGATACTGTCATAGAGTTGCCGGTGCCCATATTTTCCATTTTAATCAAATTCCCTCTAGAGGAGGAGATTGAGGCTATTTGCGCTAGTCCTTTGAATAAAGCTCCTGGTCCGGATGGGGTGCCCATGGACCTCTATAACCTTGATGCGGATCTGTGGCCACTTCTAATTACCAACTATGCTAATCTAGCTTGAAAAACAGGCTTTCCAGTGTCAGGCATTCAGCCATTATAGTTCCTGGTTTTGATAAAGGGGTTCCCAGTTGCTACAGGCCGATTTCCCTGCTGGATTGCAAAGTGAAAGTAATAGGTAGGGTTATTCTGAACCAATCAACACCTGGGGTGACCAATAATCATATAATCTCCCGGGCACGGTGTATACTTAGGTCAGGTTTGGGTACACTGGAGCAGTGCCCTAACCTGCACCTCCTGCTAAATAAGTACACAATCACCAAATGCAGGCCCATTTACCTAGCTTTTAAGGATCTCCCCTGCGCGTTTGACACTGTAGTCAGACCTACATTGTGGGCCATATTAGAGTCTATGTGGTTGTTTCTTTTTCTACTAGCCCTTCACCTTGATCTTAAAGCCTCTGTAAGATACGGGGCAAACAGCAATTACTATGAGTCCTTTCATCTGGGATAGGGAGTGTGGCAAGTATGCATCCTAACGCCCGCCTTAGTTTTATTATACATCCGCTAGCAAGGGCATGGACAAGCCAACTGTGAGGATAGTGCCGTCCCTATTTTGTTTTATGCAGACAATGCTGTGTTACTATATTGAAAATTCAAAGATCCCCGATTACTTTTAGACAACTTTTTTTGCTTTATGTACAATCTGGGCCTGGCCACCAACCTAACCAAAACCTTCATAATGACCTGGCTCCTAAGAACCTTAGATCACAATGTATTGCGGTACATGGTACCCCAGCTGCGAAAACACACAAATATCCTGTTTTGAGGATTACTTTTGATTCTTAGTGGTCATGGGTGCGTTTTTTTGGCTCAGAGAAGGTTGAAGTTTTGAAACTCGGTTGTTCGTTTTTTACTTAACCTGGTGTCCAAAATAGGTAAAAAGCTCATAGCGCCAAGTATTTAAACTTATAAAAGAAAATACTTAGCACCTCTAATTTATGGTTCTGGTGTGTGGTTGTATAAAGCTATGAAATATCTGCAGGGTGAGGAAAACAGAGCATGCAGGTGCATCCTGGGTTTGCAGTCGAGGTCACCAACCTGCTGCCAATGAGGAGCTGTGTTATCTTATGTTGAGGATTGAATTAACTTGGCCACCTTAATGCTGTGGAGTTCCATTTGATGCAATCCCGAATCTATCTTCAACAAGCAGATTATAATGGATTGCTTATCCTGTGATATGGGCCTGTGGATTCCTTGATTAAGCTACATCAAGGTTGTCTGCACTGTGTTAGGTAGGCCCTCTTTCTTCTTGTACCCGGAGAAATTACATGCAATAGACAAATACTGGCTTAAAATACATTTCCGGAAGTCAGCTAAGGGGAAAGAGAGATCGTTCAACCTCAGAAAAACACAAATAAAGGTTATATATAGTTCAACCAGGGCTGGAGCCGTACCCCGACATGGTGACCGACACACGGAACACGTTGTTCTTGACTAGATTTTGGTTCGGAATCATTAGATGACAGCTTTGCTTTCCCCCGAGGCGGTTTGACTCATCTGCTGTCCATACCTGGTCCTGTGATGAGTACTCTCTCTGCAAACCCTGGCACATTTCGTATTATTTTGTAAATTTTATGACATTTATTCCAAAAAATTGTTAATCCCGCTAGTATGGAGTGAGGCGTTGACCAGTTTTATTCCTGCGAAATTATGTTTACAGATTTTTGTTCCCTCAAAGTTTGTGCTTGCGTTTCAACATTTATTAAATGTTCCTGGTATGGGGGAAGTCTGTAATGTTTTAAACTGTCAGATATACATTTTTGACTATTTCTCATGTTTATTATTTTAATTTGGGTCTGTATATCTATGAATTGCATATATTGTTGAAGTACTTTCATGATAATTTTTAATGATCAAATAAAGTTAATTGATATTGATTGGTAATTCGTTAGATTACATTTAACAAAATACCCGTCTGTAGCCTGTAAGAGAATGTGATAATAAACTGTTAAACAGCTACTTTAAAAATGCTTATCCAAAATATAAGCTAGATCTACTGTCTTTGTCAGACTTCATAATATGCAGCTCAGACCTATGGAATCGGACATAAAGCGAGCAAATACATAACTTCAACCCACACACCCTGCGAACTCTGATGTGGTAGTAAAAAGTCAAAGCTCCTTAAGTCCCTGTGGAACATATTTTGTAATATCAAAGAACATGTTCAGCAATTTCAAACTCTGTGCCAACAGTTACGTTTTCTGTGCTCATATAAACAAGTTCACTGCTCTAAGCTGCAGCTCAACAAAGGCATTTACAATCTGCAGCTCGCATGTACAGCAATGCTGTGCACACTTATATTTCTGCTGCACCTATTTACAAAGCTGACTTATATTTGTTGCACGCTGAAACTGAGTTGTGGTGCTGTAGTTCGAGAATGCTTAGTTTCAGCCTCTAACCCGAGCAATACGTGCTGGAACAGTTAAAATCTACAAGAGCCCTGTCCGTAACGCACCGACTCGTTTGACAATGAAAGAAAGAAGAATCTCTGTGCGCTGCTTGAATAAAAAGATTTTCATGAAAAATGTACCATTTTTGGGGGCATTAAGGCTTTGGAAATCAGGTGTAGAGTCGTGCCTGGTCCCAGTGCAATGTTATCCACCAGCATCTCTCAAATTACTGAGGGACAAAATATCGAAAGGTAAGTGCATCTAAAGGAAGCATAGATTTACTATTCCAAATTGCCACCTATGCACCTTGTAGGTATATATATTGTCAAGGTGCATGTATGTGGAGTTAGTAATGAAAATCTCTACTTACTTGCAGTGTTTCAGCATCGATATCCTGGTCACGATATTTCGTACCATTGAGATTTCAATCTTGATGTTCTGGAGGCACACCTGAACTCTCCAGGCCATAGAAGATCTTGTGTACATGGCACATGGCTGCAAATTGAGCTCTCCTCTCAACAGGGAGTAATTGAAGGGCTCCTCTGGGACAGATATATATGCTGGTATTTGTTCACCTCACAGATCATGCTGACTGCTAAATTCTCTATATGCCAAATTGTTGAAGCAGATGTTACAGTAATGCCGCTGGTATAGTATCAAGGCATACCCTAGAACAGACATTGGTCCCATGAAAAAAAGTGAGGATCTTCCTGTGGGTATGCAACTAAGAAAACACAAGGAATTAACGTTGTTTATATGACCCACCAAGGAGGACTCCTAATTGCAGAGCAATCCTAAGACCTTGGCTTCAGTGGTGAGTGAGGGCCTCAGATCTCAAGGCCATATGCCTGTACTCCACCGTGCACGACTGTGCCCATTAGCAAAAGCCTGTCTTGTCTGCCCTGATTTTAACAAAGTTTTAGTTCCCTGATAGTTGGATGTTCACCAGACAGTCCTTCAACTGAAGTGCAGATTTTGGAGTTTGGTGATGTAGTCAAATACTGATCTCAGCAACATCTGCATGTTTTAACACCAAAGGATTGGATAACTCAGGAAGAGGAGTGACAGCGATATTGAAATGTATCAGAGACAGAAATGAGCCCTGTGGGATCTCACACAAATAGCAGCCTTTTCCAATGTGGACAGTGGTAGGGATAGTGTGTCCGCTGGGATAGAAACGATGCAAACCAGTCAATAACTGTACCTTGAGCACCAATCTCAGCCAAACAACTGATCAGAGTAATTTGATCAACTGTACCAATTACAACTGAAAGGTTAAGTAGGATCAAGGCTGCAGTATCAACTTTGTCCCGAATCACCCTGATTTCTTCCATTACCCGAAGGAGTGTACATTCCGTTTGTTGTCTCAGTCTAAACCCCAACTGCCACTGATCTAAGATGCTAACTCTTCCAAGTTCTTCAAGAGTTGAGCTGCCACTGCGTTTTCCAAGATTTTGGGCAAGCTGGCAGATGTGCAATCGGATGA
Organism: Pleurodeles waltl; assembly: GCF_031143425.1. Lineage (NCBI taxonomy): Eukaryota > Metazoa > Chordata > Amphibia > Caudata > Salamandridae > Pleurodeles > Pleurodeles waltl. The sequence goes on along the minus strand of NC_090449.1, from coordinate 115,837,827 downwards.
TAACTGGCCAGGCCGTCAAGTTTACGATTTGTTTTTACTAGAAGAGAGGACAATGCCCTTGTTTTCCACTGATCTGGAAGAATCTCAATAGTTAGGCTGGTATTAAAAAAGTTAGTGACCAGGCTGCATAAATACGGAACCAGCTTGCAAAGAGTACCCCTCCCCCAAGGGAAAGTGTCCAAATGTAAACCAAATTCAGCAATGGATATGCTCACCAATATGTGAGAAGCCTGTAATGTAGTGGTGGGCGCCATGGTCAAGTGTTGATTTCTGGAATGTTAGGAAGTTGATGTGACTTAATGCTGTCAAAGAAGGAGTCAACTTTTGGAATAAAGTAGGAAGCTAAGGAATTGCAGAATTCTTGCGATTGTAGCTTACCACTTTATAGATGGATTGATTTAATAAACAAAGACATGACACAAAGAATTTGGAACATTGAGTTTGGCGCATTGGAGATTTGTTTCCTAAGAAGTCTGCTTTACTTTGTCTAATGGAAGCTCTATATTACATAGATTGACTAGTGTAAGCTGGTCTGTTAGCGCAGAAGTATATCCTTCTCGATTGCTACACTGTTTGTTTGAGCTTTGATTGTTCCATGTGATTACAAGAACTAAGGGCCATATTTATACTTTTTGACCACAACTGCGCCAAATTTTTACCGCCGGCTAACGTCATTCCAACGCACCATGCGGGCGTCTTATTTATGGAATGACGTTAGCCGGCGATGCGGACTGGTGTGCGTAAAAAAAAATTACTCACACCAGGCAGCGCCGGCGTATGGGAAAATGGGGGTTGTGTGTCAAAAAATGGTGCAAGTCAGGTCTGAGGCAAAATTCAGGCCTCAAACCGGATTTGCGCCATTTTTCTTGACGCCCAACCTCCATTGACATGACTCCTGTCTTAGCAAAGACAGGAGTCATGCCCCCTTGCCCAATGGCCATGCCCAGGGGACTTATGTCCCCTGGGCATGGTCATTGGGCATAGTGGCATGTAGGGGGGCCAAAATCAGGCCCCCCTATGCCACAAAAAATAAACAGAAAAAAATACTTACCCGAACTTACCTTTACTTCCCTGGGATGGGTCCCTCCATCCTTGGGTGTCCTCCTGGGGTGGGCAAGGGTGGCAGGGGGTGTCCCTGGGGGCAGGGGAGGGCACCTCTGGGCTCCTTCCGAGCCCACAGGTCCCTTAACGCCTGCCCTGACCAGGCGTTAAAAAACGGCGCACATCAGGCTGTGCGCCGTTTTTTAAGGCCCACCCCCTCCTGTGCGTCAAAATTACGCCAGAGTATAAATAAGGGGCACAGGCCTTAAAGTCATTTTTTGGAAGGGAACGCCTACCTTGCATATAATTAACGCAAGGCAGTTTCCCCCTTCCATAAAATGACGCACATGGTGTAATTTTGACGCCCGTGGGGTCGGGCGTCAAAGTATAAATATGGGGCAGGGTTTGCGCCGATTGTGCGTCAAAATTTTTGACGCACATTCAGCGCAAACAGAGTATAAATATGCCCCTAAAGGTTTTGTGATTATGAGACTAAGTTTGAACATTTTATAAATGGGAGAGGGTCCTCAAAAACACTGCTCTGACAGTAGATAATGACTCCAAGATGCCATTAAGCTCTTCACTACTACTCGGCATTCCCTCCTGTTGGCTTAGGGTTTCAAAGCTCACATCTTGTTTTGAAGTTGCACAGTGGCAAATTTGAGGAACAGCTATTTTGTGTGGCTGCTGCAAGGCTTTAGTAGTTGGCAGGACAAATTTCATCAGAAGATGGCCTCTCTAATCTGTTGGGGTGATATTGGTGATTATTGGGCCTGACTAGGCCATCATAGTTTGAGTGGATGGGTCCCAGTGTAAGTTGCCTGTGGAACAAATTGGGACAGACCAAAGGATTTCACTGGTTTCTTCAAATCACTTTCAGAATAATTCTAGGGATCATCAACATGAAACATTTTAGTCCTTAGCCACAATAATGTTCCTAAAATCACACATTTTTCACTGTGCGATATGGGAATTGCTGTAGAACTGTCTGTGTCTGCGTTATATAAAAAGGAATGACCTGGCTTAAGCTAGTAATGTTTGAATGATGCATAGGAAACATTCTTAGTGCTTTTCGGGCTCAACCTGAATAGATCAGTGGGTTAGATTGACCTTAAAAATGACAGCTACCCCCTCCCAAACCTTGTTTACCTGATCTACTGGCATGCAGGATGCTATAACCTCATGGGAAGGCATTAGTGGTAGCTGGTTAACACTTGTCTTGTAGCCTAGTTTCAGCGAGAAGCAGCTTGTCCAGGTTGTAGGAAGTCACCAAATCAAGTGCCTGCCATCATTCTCTAGGTACGGAGCAACAGGTAAGGAGGGCACAGGAGATTTTACTTGCATTTCTCTCGGAGGCGCTGGTCGCATGTTAGAGCTCTTGTAGATTTATGAAGGTTTGGCCAAAGGATACGTACTGCGCGGATATAACTTGTTCAGTGTTTCTTAGAACCCTCAGTAGTTCTACTAAAGTGGTGACTCATGTCAAGCTTATTTATGCCCCTTAAAAGTGTGTTTTTCTGGAGACAGTGGGAATTGAGATACAGTATTACTAGGTCTGATAAATGCCTTGAATTATGCAAAATTTTAAAATGTGATTTTCTAAAGAGATGGCAATCTAGAAAGAGCACTCTTAAATGTTTAAAAGCTGCACTCCCATGTGAACAGCGGGCTAGCTACTCTGAATTCAACAGGCACAGATGGGCTTGCCTGTCGGATTTAGTGAACACATTGATTTAATGGCTGATGGAATGCTAAAAACCTTTGTGAAATGTATTCTTACCTTTAGATGTTGGGTATGGTAGTTCTGGATGATGAATGTGCACAGTTCATTTAACTGTATCTACAATGTATTTTTTGTTACAAAACATGACATCCTACAGCCTTTCTTTTCGCACTCTTTGTACCCCAGCAAGATTGTCACATAATTCACTTTACGTTTTTCTGGACTGCAAAATGAGAGCAGTTTGTAAACACTAATCCCCATGTAGAAACCATAAGTAGCAATTTGTCAGCAGACATAGACTGACATTTGACCTCCGTCTTTCAAGTGCCTCAAATGTGACAACATAAATACAGAATATAAAGGCAACTTTATTTATTGCTTAGACTTTTGCGACCCACCAAAAAGTGGCTCGCAGCCAACCAGTGAGTCGCAACCCACACTTTGGAAAACACTATACTTCAGGATTCGAAGTTCCTGCAGACTGTAAACGGCACAATAAGGACACTACCAGATGCATGGCTTTCCTGCCTGTTGATGAGAGGAAACCTCTGCTTGGGCTCTTCACATGTGTTCCTCTGAATGGGTTCTGTCCTTCACCTGTGTTCCTGGCTTCTCAGCTTAGACAGTCTTCAAGTTGGATCTGACTACATCTTCACAGAAGCTTTTTGCTGGAACATCTTGGAACTTCTTCTGCAACGTCAATCAAAAAATGTCCTTGCATCTTAGCACCTCACAGACCGCTTCCTGTGCTGTCTTCAGAGGCTCAGGTTAGTGATTAGCTAGGAAGAGTTAGATTTATTTGTTTGGATTTGTGAAACTACTGTTGACAGCTTGAACCGCTCCTTGCACTTACTTACTGGAACTCTGTCTGGCCTTCTAATTTGTGCTGTAATAATAGTCTCTACGCCTTTCACAGTGTTATTTAGAAATCCTAAGTGTACCTTTGTTTCTATTTGGTGCCTTAAGTGACGCCCACACATCTCTCTGTAGGACTATAATGGTACCGTCTCACTACTTTGAGATTTTACTGCAAATGCACCTGTTCCTATAACGATTGTTAAATATTTTTTCATTTTCTGTAAAATGTTACCATTCATGCAAAATCCATTAGGAAGAAAAAATGCATGTGATTGAAATTGATGTTAAAGCATAGAGTGACTGCAGTCTAGTGTTCTGTTTAGTATAAATGAGACATTACTCGTAAAAAGCTGTGGAACACTCAAGACAACTTCCATTTGCTAAGAAGAGCTGTGAGACTACATCCTGATGACGTCTCTGGTGTGCCGTCTGTTATATCCTATCCTCCTCTTCATCTTCAGTATCAATCACAGTCTTGAATGTGTTCTATCCCTGGGGAAGAAAACTAGTGGGTTTCACGTCGTTCCTAAAGGAACATTTGAATATACAGGTTAGTGCCAACTTTAGTCTGAGAGAATGGATTATGTTACATCTATCACGATGGTGCTTAGACTTCTATATTCAAGAATCAGTTTTAAGATTTCATAATCAAATTGTGGCTCTGATCTTACCAATTCATATATTTCCCCTTTGCAATTCTTGATTAGAATCACATTGCCTCCTAAAAGTATATTAATCACCGAATCTACATTGGAACTATTCTTTTGGCATTGATGAATTCAGAAACATTTCTTTTGAGCATACACTTTGTATTTAAATAGTTAAGTCTCTTAGTGCAGCATATACTAAATGTTCCAGATTAAACTGAAGCAATGATTATAGGAATATGTGCATTTCCTCTTGCACAACCACAGAGCCAAAGTTTCGAAACCAAAAACATAATCTTTCACATAAATTGTGTTCACTAGTTCAACCCCTCCTCTTATTACTAATAATGTTCTTACAAATGGCTACGAATTTTGTCATGTCTGTTTTCATTCTGAAACCTGATTCATAGATATGTATAGACATTATGGTGGTCATTATGAACATGGCGGGAAAGACCGCTGACCGCTGTGTCGGCGGTGAACATAATCCCGCTGGTGGCGGCGAATGGAAACCCGCCATATAATGATTGAAAAACCCAACCCCGCCAAAAAATCCCAGACCACCACTCCCCGCCCGGACCCTGTCGGCGGGAATCCCGCGGCACCCCCTCCCACCACCACCAAGCACACCCACATCCGCCCTCCAAATAATGATGCACAAATCACCTCGATGGACAGGGGAGGTCGGACGACCAATGGCAGCTGCGACCGCCACAGGCGGCAAGTGGGCTCAACAGCAACAAGGGCACACATTGGATAGGCCTATCATCCACACACCTGACACACATCCAGAACACCATAAAACACCCCCAGGCACACCCCACAATCCCTTGCAACGAAAGAAGGACCAGATGACGGAGAGCACCAGAGCCAGACAGAGAACGCCAGCATACAGGACACGCATATCGACCCACTCAGGAGCACCCATTCCCAGCGCCATCCACCACCCTCACTATGTCCCCCCCTCAAAAGAAAATCCACGCTTCATCAAAAGGGAGCTAAGGACCATGGTGGACGAGATCCTGAAGGTGGAGCCACAAATATTCGGGACCGAGGTGCAGCACACACCCAACGCGCGGAAATTGGAGCTGTGGCAGACCATTGTCAACAAGGTGAATGCAGTGGGACACCATCCACGCACCAGGGACGACATCCCCAAGAGATGGAACGACCTACGGGGGAAGGTCCGTGGCACGGCATCCACGCACCACATCGCAGTGCAGAAGACTGGGGGAGGACCGCAACCAACACCACCCGACTACACTGACTGGGAGGAGAAGGTACTCGCCATCCTGCACCCAGAGAGACTCGTTGGAGGAATGGACTAGGGTAAGTCATCTACAATTACCCCATATACAACACATCTGCAATGCATGCACCACCCCACCCCACCCACATCCACCTCGACCCACACCCCACCCAGCCATTACCCACCACATCCATCACCCTGCATTACCCACAACTCACTACCTGTCCCACATCACTCCCGCTGTGCACAGCCACCCACCCCTGCACGTACGCACAATGGAGTAATACCCCCCACCACAATGTAACCCCACCATTGCCACTAAATGCAATGTCAACCTCACAAAGGCACCCTGGAAGGCCACTGAAAGTCACAGCAGCACAAAATTTCACAGTTCTGTACACCTCAAACCCTCAGGCATATGTAACAGACATGTCTATGTTCCCCATAAGGCACCACCACCCATGCAACCCTAATGGGGACAAGGAGGGCCACAGCACTCCAGGGAGACCGAGGCACATCACAAGACCTTGGCGAAGGACCCCTGGACACTGATGAGCAGGCAGGCCCCTCACACAGCCCAGGATGCTCACCATGCAGCAGCCCCACCCAGGAAACCACTGTCACCCCTAACACCCACGCAAGACCAGCAGGCCAGGGGAGGCGTATCCACATCAGTGGACCCAGAGCACAGACAGGTGGAACACAGCTACAGAGGCCACAGTCTCCCACTCCCAACATGCAGGAAGGCGAGGGCCCCAGTACAAGTGGCATGTCAAGACCTGCGCAGGGGACACAGGCACAGAGGGCTAGGGCAAGTTCAAGTGCCCCAGTGGGTCAGGGGGTAGGGCACCGGATGGATGCAGCAGCCCAGGACGTCATTGCAAAGGTATTGGGGGCCTACCAACATACCCAAGACAGGTTGGCACAGATTGTGTCCACCCTGGAGCAAAGTCAGAGGATGCAACAGCAACAACACTAACAGGCCATGGAGCAGTGGAAAGAACACAATGCCACAATGGCCACCATTGCTGGAGCACTGCTGCAGTTGGTCAACAAACAGTCAGACACCCACACTGGACAAGAGGCCCCCACAACAGCCCTGGACAACCAGAAACAGATGACCCAAGCAGCAGAAATAGCACAGGAAATACCCTCCCAGGAATCACAAGGGCCAACCATGCCGCCCCAAGAAGCTCCACAGCAGGTGCCCAAATGTAGTCTCAGGCCAAGATATGGCACTGGAAACCCAGCTAAGAACAAGCCCCACTCCAACAATTGACACTGCTACTACTGCAAAGCAACCATCCCACCCCTTCACTAACAACACCACCAACAACACTTAGCTGAGGGCAAATGTAAGTACTATACTACAAATAGAACCCACCTATGACATCCAACAGGGCTGCCCCCAAGTCGGTTTTGAGGACACCCAACCCTTACGACTTCCATCACTGTATAAAGCACAATTCACTGTATTCGACCAATAAAACACATTTCTCACCTGTAACACTGTCCCCTGTCTTCAATGTTGAACAAAGTGGTGTATGGATGCAACTGGCAGAGAACATCGTTATTGTCAATTTGTGCTTGGTGGTGGTAATGTGTGTTTCAAATTAGGCAAGGAGGGAATGCATATATTGTCTGTCAGTACCATGCAGAAGAGGTCCATGTATTGCCTATCATGACCAATCCCCCCTATATGACATGGCACACTGAGAGTATCAGTCACTAACCACAATTACAGGCTTAAGTCCCAGACAGTTATTGGAAGTAGAGTTGTATCAGTTGCTTCCTGGAATTGACATCTTCCTCATCCTCATCCTCACCATCACTCTCCTCACCTCTCTGAGGTAACTGATCAGGACCTATAGCACCCTCCACCTCCAAAAAGAGGGATAGAATGCCTCACTGCCACATTGTGCAGCATGCAGCAGGCCACCACTATTCTACACAGCTTATCGGGCCCATAGGCCAGGGAACCCCCAGAGATATGTAGACACCGGAATCTAGCCTTCAGGAGACCTATAGTACGCTGTATCACCCTCCTAGTACGTCCATGGGCCTCATTGTATATCCTCTCTGCAACCGTCCTGGGATTCCTCACTGGTGTCGGGAGCCAACGCAAGTTTGGAGAGCCAGAATCACCTAGAAAAAGGGTCAATACAGAGTCGTCATTGTAATGTCCCTTAGTCAGACAGGCAGGTTTTCTGCAATGTGTCAGTTAGTGACAGGCAAACTTACCTATGATCCACCCTCTGTCCTCTTGTAGTTGTTCCATCTTCAGTGGCACACTACTGTTCCTCAAAACAAATGAATCATGGACTGAACCCGGAAACATGGCATTCACATGGGAAATGTACTGGTCTGCAGTACATACTAATTGGATGTTCATGGAGTGAAAGTTCTTCCTGTTTCTGTACACCTGTTCACTCACTTTTGGGGGGATGATAGCTATGTGGGTGCCATCGATGGCACCTATGACATGGGGAATGTTTGCAAAGGCATAGAAGTTAGACTTGATGACATAGGATTGCAGATGTTGTACAAATGCATTCAGAAATTTTGTCAGTACCTGGCTAAACTTTGGCTGTGAGAAACCAGCACTCATGCCCACTGTCACTTGAAATGAGCCTGTGGCCAGGAAATGGAGTGCGGAGAGCACCTGCACCTCAGTTGGAATGGCATGCTGATTACGATTTCCGGGAGTCAGTGCAGGATCCAGTAATGCACATAGGTCCTGAATAGTTGCACGTGTGAGTCTGTAAGTGATAATGATCTGACGCTCCACCATGGTCCCCATATCCACAAGTGGTCTGTACACCGATGGTACCCTTCCTCGCCCCAAGGGTCGGTACCTATGAGGGGTTAAAAAAAGGAGTGATGTGCACGCATACATTGGCATATTTGCTAAATACATGAAGTGCATTGTTCATAGTAGTGTCTGTAAAATAACTGCAACCTGGCAGAAGTACATGTACATCACTAGGAGGGAACAGAGTAAATTATGTGTGCTAATATACACAATGGATAGAGGCCAGTTGCTTCATGTGGCTAGTAGGCCCTGCATTGTGAGTAGTATGAATTTGAAGATGCGTAGGTGATGGCAAAATGTCTGCCCACTGTAGTTCTGCCCCTTCATTGTGGAAGTGACCAAATACCGCTAGCGGTTGACGTCACAGCGTACGGCGGTGTTGACCGCTGTTCGCACCCTCATTGGCTAACATAGATGCCAATGGGGAATCCTGGCGTATCATGATCGCCGCCAGCGGTGACGGTGCATACCGCCGTGGAACGTACATGCGTCCGTAATCGCTTGATCACTTGACTCCCTGATCTCATGCGGACAGGTACTCCACTCTGTGTACTGCTGTCACCTGCCTCTGGCTATGGATGTTCCACGTGGTGCAGGGAAAGGGTCCCAGCCTTCACCCAGGAAGAACTGGAGAAGCTTGTGGAAGGGGTCCTGCCCCTGTACGACAGACTCTACGGCCATCCAGAGGTACAGGTGAGTCCGGGTTTGGGGGGCACTGTGTGAGTAATGGATGGAGTGGATTGCACATATGTGTGCTCCTGTGAGCCAGGATGGGCCTTGGTGCATGGAATGCTGCGTGCCACTGTCCTGCATGCCTGAGAGTACTGTCAGTCCTATGTTTGACAATCTGCCAGCTGTTCCCATCGTGCAAGTCCCTGACCTCTGTGTTCCATTTCTGTGTCACCCTACTAGGTCAGCGCCCACCAGAAGAGGGTACATTGACATGCCATCGCCAAGGAGGTACAGACCCTGGGGGTCTACAACCGGCGGAGCGGTGGGAGGTCCTGCGGCGCTGGGCGCGAAAGATCACTGAGGCCCAGCTGGGGAAGTCCTTCCAACGTGGAAGGGGTGCCCGTCGGGCACTGACCCCCCTCATGCGTCGGATCCTGGCGGTGGCGTTCCCAGATCTGGATGGGTGCTTGAAGGCTGCACAGCAGTCACAAGGGGGTGAGTACTCCCAGACCATACTTCAGTCTGGAAGGATAAGTGTGTGTGCGATAGGGCTCATGCTGCTTAGAGCAGGGAATTTGACTGGTGTCCGTCTACTGTATGTTCCCCAAAGGGTGTAGGGGTGTCCCTGTCAGGTTTCACCTACCTCAGCTCCAATAGTATTTTAGGGGATGGGTGTAGGTCAGTATTCTGCTCATTCGTCGGGGGCATGGCCATGGGTATAGTGCACGGTGCTGCCTGTTGGGTGTGTCTGCTGGGTGGGTGTATGTCTGGCCATTGTGTATCAGCATTCAGCTATTTACAAGTGTCTCTCCTGTTTTGTCTCCCCATCCCTGTTCTCTTGTGATGGTTTGGTACAGCATCAACATCAGGCGAGGGAGCTGAGGCACTGGCAAGTGGGGAGGCAGTGGCCCACAGATCCTCCGAGGCAGAGACAACAGACACCCAGGGGACCAGTGGGTGGGAGGGTGAGGGGACTTCCATGGGGGAGGCTACTACCACAGGAGGTAGTGACTCTGAGACCTCCTCCGATGGGGGTCCTCCGGCGGTGGTGGACCCTCGTGGACACACCACTACCGTGAGATCTTCCGCCACCACCAAATACCATCACCGCCCTCCCTTTTGCTCCCCACCGAGGTGCCCATACCTGCCCACCCAGAAAGGTGGGCGTCTCCTTCGCCCCAGGCACCTCCCCCCCTGCCCCAGTCAGCCCTGTTGCCCTCACAGAGGAGGCTATTGACCTCCTGAGAATCATCTCTGTAGGGCAGACAACCATCGTCAATGCCATCCAGGGTCTGGCATCAGAGGTGCAGCAGACCAATGCCTATCTGGATGGCATTCACTGTGCCCTGTCTGCCCTACAGAGATCTTTTCAGGCTCTGGCCTCCTCTTGGATGGCAGCCAGTTTCCCTGGCCATTCTGTCCCCCCTCCAACCTCCTCTACCCCTTCCAGCACCCCACTCCCTTCACCCGTCCAAAGCACACAATCAGACCCGCTTACAGGCACATCAACACACAAGAAGCACACTTCAAAACACAAGCACCACACCTCCCACCACAAGCATTCACACAGCCACCAGACACATGCACACGCAACAACGTCCTCTTCCCCCAGTGTGCCCACCTCTTCCGCCTCCCTGTCTGTCCCCTCAACATCCACACCCTCATGCACTGCACCTTCACTCACTGTCACTGCTCCAATTCCTGCACTCACCACGATAGCAGACAGCCATACATGCACCCCATACACCACACCTGCACTCACCACCTCTACTATAGTTGACACATGCAGCACACTCACCAGACTTGTAGACACCCACCCAACATACATCCACACTAGCTGTCTGTCTTCCCCCACTGTGTCCACCCCCACCTCCCAAAACACACAAACGCACCAAGACACCCACCCATCAGACATCCACCACACCACAGCATATTGAGCAGTCACCTGCACCCACTACACGCACACCTACACCCCATACATCAACTCCCTCTGCCTCCACTCCCACGCCCTCATCCACGCCCATCCCAATTGCTCCCAAGAAACTTTTCCTCTTCCGTGCAGACCTGTTCCAAGCCACTGGCCCACCCCGTCTTGTTCCCAAACATGCCCACCTCCTTGCCCTTTCTGCTAATTCCACATCACAGCCCACCCCAGTCCAGCCTTCCCATTCCCGTGCCCCTTCCCCGGTGAAGAAGAAGGCCCGCTCAGAGCCTAGGCCATCCAGCTCCACCCGAGCCAAACAGCCCCCACCCCCTTCAAAGGAGAAGCCGACTCCCCCTCCAACCTCCTCACGCAAGTCAAAGTCCCACCCCCGTTGAAAATCCCCACCCCTCCTGCCCCCCTTCCATGAGGTGCCTGGATCCCCATATGGTGCCCCGTTCAGTGGAACACTTGTGGGAGTCAGGTGTGGCCTGTTGTGGCCAAGGACAATGTGCATTTAATGGACTGGCCATTGGCCCTGTTGGCACTGCTTAGCTCGTGAGCTACTAATTAAAGTTTCTGTGTGGCCTGTGTTTGGGCTGCACGCAGTTCCACCGTGGTGTTTGTTTTAATTTTTTATGGGTGTGGAGGTATTGTATGTACTATGGTCAAGTTGCAGTGGCCTTCGGTCGGGTACGTACCTCTTGGTGTGGGGTGTATGACTTGTGCTGCTAGGAAGGGTTGGGGGGGCTGCAGAGTGGGTGGAGTCGGTGGGTATGCAACTGTGCCGTTTACTCCCTTGTGTCGTAGGTTGCTGTACTTACCATTGTCGTCTTCGTCGCGGTCTCGGTCGTGTCGGTATATGGCAAGGAGCAAGGCTGGCATGATCAGCAGCTCTCTGTCCATGGCTGCCGCTGCACGTTTTGTGGAACTCCGGTGAGTCTTTCCTTTTATTTGTTTCATTTCCATCTGGATTTGTGTGGTGGTGGTTCCCGCCCCGGAACTGACGGCAGAATGGTGGTTCATAATTTGGTGGGCGGGTTGGGCCTTTCCGACGGCCTGTGGGCGGACTCTGCCATCGTCAGCGGGACTCCTTTCCTGGTGGTAGGTGGTGCGCGGGATGCGTGTGTTTTGTTTGGTTCATTATTTGGCAGTCCGGCCCACTTCTCTGTTGGCAGTTTCAACCGCCGGCGGAGCGGAACGGACCGCCATGTTCATAATGAGGGCCTATGTATCTTGATTCCACATTTCTATGAGCCAGAGGTGTTCTCTACAGTGTTCCATCATGGTTAAATAGTGGACCCCACATCAATGATGGAGCAAGGACGAGTGATTACATACACAGAATATGACTTATTGAAATTAAACAATTTACCAATAATGTGTTTTTTCATGTTTATTATCCCAAAATGATTTTACTTATTGTTGATACAGGTGAAGCAAAGACGGGTGTTAAATTAACGGAAATATGTGTTCAATATCTTTATCACATTCACAGTTTTCAAATATTTTATAGTGTCACTAGAGGATAGTCTATATTTTAATGTAGTACCCTGTATAAATGCAGTCATAAAGATCATAGTGTTGTGTTGAGCAATATAATTGTTCACTAAGAGTAACTTAGAGGCATGTTCAGTTCTTTTGTAAATCTGTGTGGTCTCATTCTTGTATTGTATAATGAATCCTATTCTATTATTGAGCAGGGGGCATTGATGTCAAGATGATCTCCATAATGAAAACTGTCCATCTTAGGTATGTTGAGGAATAAATGAATCTGTTGAATGCAGTCTTAATTATGATCTATTTTGTGGACTTTGACAAAAGCCTCAGCAAGTTGTAATTTTTGAAAATGATCAAATATGTAGCGTGACTATACTCCAATATTTCTTTTTCTGTTTTCACATTTCTTTCTTTATTCCTCAATGTCTTTTCCATTTTATTATTATTGTGTTATTGTGTTTTTGTTATTAACAAAGATTTTGAGTTGCAGATTCAAGTGTAATATTTGAGGAGCAACATGTTCAAATTGTGTTTTGCTCTGAAGAAGCGACCAGTAAGTTTTGTTGTAGAACACTTGTTGGCTGGCAAATTGGGAAACAAAGGTGTCAAGCCGGTTAGCCAAATGACAAGAAGTGTTTTCCTGTGTTAAACCCAATTATGTACCTATATAACAATGTAAACTTGCATAATTGATTACTTTTTGGGGCTTTTTTAATTACATATATATGCCTTGTGAAGGCTGTTCTTGCTGGTCAATTTCTGAGGTCCCCTATTCTATATTGATTCTTGATATTCACACTACAATCAAAATTTGTCTCAGTGACTACTATAATTACAATGTTGAATTTTTTTTTACATATAAATGTATACCGCCGGCTAGCACCATTCCTGGACGCCAGCCGGGCGACACATTTTTGTTCATGTACAAAACACAGATAATATCAGTTATTTTATGCCTGGTTAGCATCATTGTAAATGACGCTAACCGGGTCGGGGAGGCGTAGGGCGAACTGAAGGTTGAGCACCGAATTATGGCGCTACACTGTTTAGAGGCTAAAAAATGCCTCTAAGCAGTGTAACGCCATTTTCTGGTGCACAACCCCCATGGACATGGCTCCTGTCTTAGTAAAGAGACAGGAGTTATGCCCACCATGCCGCCAAATGTCCCCTGGGCATGGCAATTGGGGCAAGTGCCATGCAGGGGGCCCCAAGGTAGGGCCCCCCAGAGGGAAAAAATAATAATAAAATACTTACAGATACTTACCTGGGATGGGTCCCCCATCCTGTTGTGTCCCTCTGGTGTGGGTGGGGTGTCCCTGGGGCCAGAGAAGGGCACCTGTGGGCTCTTTCCATGGTCTCTGACGATGGAAACATGCCCACAGGTCCCCTAACGCCTTTCCATACCCAGCAAGCTTAGTGCCATTTATTTAAGGCCCCCATCCTCCGTGCTTGATTTTAGCACGGGGAGAAATATGGCGTTAAGGCCATATCATCATTTTCTGCTTGGGATCGCCTACCTTGCATCTCATTGATGCAAGGTAGGTTTCCACGTCCAAAAGAATACGTTATCTCCATAACTTTGGCGCTAGACAGGTCTAGCGCCAAAGTATAAATATGGAGTTAAGTTTGCACTGAATTAGCTTCATTTATTTTGATACTGTTAACGCGTCCCTTTATGATATTTTATTATACATCAGGACTCGTTTTAGGCCAATGAATCTTTTGACCCAGTTGAGAGACACCTTAGGACGAGATAGCTAATCAATATATCAATCAATACATCAATAATATCATCAATATTTATCACGACAATGCATTTCACTTTAGTCAAAGTCATTATTCAATTCAAGGACGCTACTATGACCTTTCAGCCATGAATAACCACACCTTGTTTAGTAGAATTTTATGAGTTTTATTCCCTATTAATTACAATCTAATAGCAAATGCGTTAATCTCAACACCAAGAAACATAATAGCATAGTCACGATATGGCAACTTTGGTAAGCTTTCATTAAAGCAAGAATTACAAACATCAGAACATAACGCGGAGTGAACATAGATCAATTTAGCAGAGTATCAATAATGCGTCAGTTCAACAAAGCATAATCTCAGTCGTTTGTATATTTGCGTCAGTTTGGTGAACACCTGTCCTAACCAGTGATTAGCATTCGCATGTTTGGCTTCATGCAAAACAATTTAGAACACCAATTTGGAAAACATCTAGCTAAGGTCTCTGTCAAAAGCAAGCAGTTGGTACCTAGAAAGGAAAAGCAAACAGACAAATTACAATTGCATTGTCATAATTACCCTCCAAAGTTTAGGTCAGCGCACAGGTTCAGTCTTCGTCCTCAGGACTTCAGTCAAATCGCCATCAGTCAGAACTCAGCTCCGGGGCAAAAGGGCACTTTCCTCATAAGGAGGTAAAGTGTAAAATGAACAATCTAAGGGCGAGGATGGTTTTAAGTAACCCACCAAGTCACCAAACTGAGTGACAGTTTCTGGATAAAATCAATAGCATTCCCTAACCCACCTAAATGACTCCTCGTGACATGGGTTTTGATCCCTTTTCCATTGTACATTCCCCCAAAATGTTATTGGTCATCTGTTATACCCCACTATCTTTAGCCTATCAGAAAATACATTAGGTAATCTAACTCTTCACCCCATATTATTTTACAAGTCTTTGATTGGTCTTCATAATTGACGTTTTCAGAGGTGGCACGTCCGGTGTGATTTCATCCTTCTGTAATTCTTTGCACATCTTTTAGTCAGCAGTTCCATTGTCTTCACCGGTTTGAATGACCTTGTACATTACATTAATCTACATTGTTTCAATTCACTTTTAACATTTATTTTGCAAACGAGAAGAAGCGGTGAGAAACGGATCTAACATGGTTACATTCATCTTCCAAGTCGAAGAAAAAGAATAAACAGGGTCATGGCCCCTTGTGAGTCAGCACACTGGAAAATAGAAAAATGCATTTAATATGAGAGCCAGGCAGCTGAGCTCAGGCTCATGCTAATTTAAGGCCTATGAGGTTTTCAGTACAGATTTAATAACGCAAATGTTAGTGTAAACTTAGTTAAACATAATATAATCACTTTTGGTCATTATTATTAGTCTATGTATACATTGGTGGCCACTCATCGTGGTCACAATTCAAGCGCACGTCTAAGCATAATTACTATTATTATAGTTTCTATGTGACAGCATCACACCTTAATTCATAAACATTTCATGTTACTATAGATTATATAAGCTACGCTCTCTCAGTCCCTCCTCTGATGACGTTCGTCATCACAAACCTTTCCTTTAACCTTTCACTTTAATTTTTCACTTTATGCATAATGCGCATTTCAATATCTTGTCCCTTGTGTGAACTCTCCCAAATTTCATTAAACATTTTCTCCCTTTCACTTTCCTCATTCCTTTTGCTTCTCTTTGTCCAATTTCTTTTGATTTTATCATTCATTTTGCATGCTCCCCATAATCCTAATAGACAGGCCAGAACGATTAATAGACCCCCTAATATTTTTGCAAGTACCCCATTCCAAATATTGCTAAACCAGCTCCCTACTCTGGTAATTCCTTTTCCCAATTCCTCCCACACTCCGGGTTCCTTCAAATCCTTCAGATCTGCACTATCTTTAGTAAGGTTAGTAAGCATACCTCTAATCTTTTTACTATTATCCGGTATAAATGAGCAGCAATGACGCTCGTTGAGCATCTTGCAGACTCCGCCACTCTTTGCTAAAAGAATGTCTAAAGAAAGCCGATTTTGAAGAGTCATAGCTCTTTCCGCAGCAAGTTCAGTATCCATCAGGAGTATAGCCCCTGTAAAATTTGTCAGCATGTTATCCACGATAGTAGACAACTTTTGAATCTTTATGGAGTTTAAAATAACCCCTACTGAAGGAATTATGGCTCCAAATATGTCTCCAACGACAGCAGCCGCTGTCTCTCGTTTTTGTCTAGCATGTTGTAATTCAGTCGTTTTAGGTATTTGCTTTAAGTCATCAATCTGATAAATCTTTGGGAAAACTATTCCCAAATAACATGTCCCATACCATCCCTTAGGGAGACGGTAATAAGCATTAAGTCCACAGATATAATAAATCCCAGGGATCGCTGGATCCTGTCCATTTAACATGAAAGTCCATTTACTCTGAAACAAAAACACATGTCTGCATTCACTCATTTCCACAAATAAAGTGTTGTGCTCAGATTTTGGCCCATATTATACTAAGCCTTCCTACATGTAATGCATCTATAGCTAGTTTGCCTTGCGTCTTTATTGCAGTGTAAGCATAATCATTTGCATATGTGCGTTTTTCTAACCCTTTCTCTAATCTTTCTTTCAATGCTTTGCGTTTATCATCGGTGTGATCTAAGAAACTTTTCTCTACAGGTGTCAATAAACAGGTCAGATTGTTGCGGTGTGCATAAGCTGTTCAAAGAAACCTCTCACTAATTTTATTCATTGCTCTTTAGCTAGCTTGTTCAGAAACTCAATCACAGACACAAAGGAAAACACCACATCTAAATTCGAATAAAAATATTGCACATGCTCTTGATTATAGAATCTTGTTAATAGCAAGCTACAACGTATCCCGTATGTTAGTGGAAGGCTATGGTAGGTGACCCCTTCTTGCACTGATGAAGGAATCTTTGTGCACATATAACAGTTTTTCGCATCCATGGTCTCAACGAACTCATTCATCAGGCGATAGAAGACATTAGTGGAAAGTTCCCCCTTTGAGTTAGTTCCCTCATGCAAGTGTTTTGCATCCTCCTCAAACTTTTCCCACGGTGTTAGTGTTGTAGTCTCAGGTTTTGAAGCATTGTTAGTTGTTTTCTTATCCAACCACTGCATTCCCACAATCACACCTACAATTATTATTGCACACACAATACCTAATAGAAGACTCAACCAACCACACACCTTACCCTTCTTGTTACTACCTCTATTATAAGCCAAGTCTGTAAAGAATCAGATAGCAGAACAATAATCAACTTGAGGTTGATATAAACTCTTTTCTTTCTTTTTTCTCTTTTTTTTTTTCTTAATGCAAAAGTCTCTTTCTCTCTTCTGCATGTATTTACAGCATTTCACTCACTCCAGGACCCCTTTGTCAAATCAGGTTAGCAGCTTATTATAATCAAGTTCTCAAAGTCAAATCAGGTTATCATTGTCGCATCCGGTAATTTATAAGTTTCTTTCTCAGCTTCTCAGTTTTCAATTTCAAATTTTTCGTTTTAACAAAGTCTGTTTCTTTGATTGATTTTCAGGTACCGTAATATTGGCCTGGTACTTCTAGATCAAAACAGAACGCAAAAAATTCTTGTTGCCATTCAGATGTTGTTGCATGTGCCCACTCAGGACCTGCGTATCTTCTATTTGCGATTCTTTTTCTTTTCAGTCTGCGTTCACCTTGCAATTCTCCTTCACTCAGGTCCTCTATTCGGGATGTATCCGTTTCTTATGTTATTGTTTCACCTGGTAGGCTTCTTGCTTTTTCAGCTTGTTTCTCTGGTCAGTTATCTCCTTTATGCGTCATCTTCCTGCTTGTCCTTTCAGGACGCTGAACAGCACCCTCCTCTTATAATATGGTATTTTCTCTTGATGGACCTGCAACTGGCTCAGGGGATGCCGGTGTACTTTGATCTCTCTACTATTTCGCCTTCTTCTTCTGGATCTGTAACGGGTTCAAGTTCTAACCCGTATCCGTCTGCTTCTGGGAGAACCTCTCCTTGATTTGGTTCTCCTGCTGCCTCTACTGAGATAGGCACACTGTCACCTCTCTCAAACTCGATTACTGTTTGAGGGACCAGGCTGTTCTCAGTGGGCTCACCTGCAGTCTCAGTTCTCTCTTGGCTATTTTCAGGCCCTGAGACTTCCCCCTCTGGAACTGTTGAGTCGGAAACTTCAAGTTCCTCGTCAGTTGGACACGTTACCTTCTTTGTGTGACTGGCATGTATCCAGTTTGGAACGCCTGCACATTTCACAGCAGTGGTTGTTGTCAAGATTACTTGATATGGCCCCTTCCAAAGCGACTCCAAACACGACTTTCTCACATGCTTCTTGACAACCACCCAGTCACCGGCTTGCAAGGTGTGACCTGGATCACTGATGGGTGGCAATGTGTTAGCTTCCACCTGGTGAGAAAAAGAGCGAATCACATCAGCCAAACCTTTGCAGCAGTCCAACACCATATCATCTGTGATATTCACAAGAGCATTTGCAGGTACTGCGGGCAGCCTCATGGCTCTACCCATAAGGATCTCGTGTGGTGTTCCTCATTGACATCAGCACTAAGGGTAATGCATCTGGCCATTTCATATTGGTAGCTGCACACATCTTCGCCATTCTCGATTTTAAAGTACCATTCATTTGCTCTACTAATCCTGATGCTTCAGGACGGTAGCTACAATGCAGCTTCTGTTCGATGTCTAATGCAGCACACAAGAGCTTAATCACCTCATTGTCGAAGTGTCTGCCCCTATCTGATCCTATAGAGACCGGAAACCCGAACCTAGGTATTAGTTCCCTAAGCAGCAGCTTTGCAACTGTGAGACTGTCATTTCTACGTGTGGGGTAAGCTTCAATCCAGTGGCTGAAAACACACACAATCACCAACACGTACTTCAATCCTCCGCAAACAGGCATTTCAATGAAATCCATTTGCATCTTGCTAAATGGACCACCAGCTCTCCCTATGTGGCTCAAAGTTACCACAGTCCCTTTTCCGGCATTCATCTGTTGTCAGATGATGCACCTGTGACAGATAACCTCTGCGGCATGTCTGAACTTTGGGTTAAACCAATCGATTTTAAATGACCTGATCATTGCATCTCTTCCAAGATGAGCCTGTCATGATAGAGCCTCGCAAATTGTGACAGAAGACTGTTTGGTAAAACTAACTTCCCCTCTTCTGAGACCCACAAGTCATCAGCCCTTTGTACACATTGCATTCTCTGCCAGGAGCGTTTTTCCTCTTTGCTAGCATGACCCTGTAGTGTCTTTAGCTCATCTAGTGTATCGGCCACCCTTAATGGAAGGTTCAGGCATGTGTCATTTTCAGTTTGCGGTAATAATTCCCACTGATTCTTGAACAATATACAGTTCAATGCGCAAAACCTTGCGACTTGATCTGCATAACCGTTTCCCATGGACACAAAGTCTTGTGACTTAACGTGAGCATTGCATTTCACCCCGGCAATTTCAAGAGGTAACTGAATTGCATGTAACAAATCCTTAATTTGTTCACCATTTTTCACAGGGGAACCAGAGTAGGTCATGAAACCTCTCTGCGAGCACAATTGGCCAAAATCATGTACAATTCCAAATCCGTATCTGCTGTCAGTATAGATAGTGACCCTCAGATTTTCAGCTGCGTGGCATGCCTTAGTAAGGGCAATTAGCTCTGCCACTTGTGCGGAATACACTCTCTCAAGCCAGGAAGGTTTGATGATACCAGCTATGGTACATACCGCGTAACCGCTCTCAGCATTCCGACTGAGTCTCTCAAACAGGATCCATCAACAAACATAATGCAGTCATTTTCTTTTAACTGCGTATCTTGAATATCAGGTCGGGGCTTGGTACATAGTTCTGTTACCTCAAGACAATCATGCACCACTTCCTCTTCATTATTAATCTCGGTATTCTCAACAGGAAGCAGAGTTGCCGGGTTTAATACAGTACATCGCTTCAGTGAAACATTAGGTGACCCCAATATAATTGTTTCATATCTGGTAAGTCAGGCATTTGTCATGTGCTGAGTTTTGGTTCGAGTCAACAAAATTTCAACTGAATGGGGAACCATTACTGTCAAGGGATGTCCCATCACTATGCCTTCACACTGCGTGAGGCTTTGACCAACTGCTGAAACTGCCCGCAAACAACCCGGTAAGGCTGCTGCGACGGGGTCCAAGGTAGTTGAAAAATATGCTACAGGGCGGTTTGCACCTCCATGGACCTGTGTTAAGACAGACAAAGAACAAGCATCACGTTCATGACAAAACAGTAGAAACGGCTTCGTATAATCAGGCATACCCAAAGCTGGTGCTCTGCACATGCACTCTCTCAATTCCATGAATGACTCAAGCTCTTCCTTGGATAAAGCTATAGTATATGGCTCATCCTTAATCTCTTTGCCTGTCAGCTTTATCAATGGTTTTGAGATAATCGAGAAGTTGGGTATCCACTGGCGACAGTAGCCCACCTTTCTCAAAAACATCCTGACATCTCTCTTGGTTGTTGGAGGGTTCATTTGCAAAATAGCAGTCACCCTTTCCTTCGATATTCTCCTGGACCCTTTCTCAATCAAGTGTCCTAAGTATTTTACCTCTTTCTGACAGTACTGCAGCTTCTTTGGCGACACTTTATGTCTGTTCTTTCCCAAATGATTCAGTAAGGCGATTGTATCATATTTACAATCATCTTTTGTCCTGGACGCAATCAGCAAATCGTCAATGTACTGTACTAGAGTTGAATTGAAAGGTAGTACTAGGGACTCTAAGTCCTTTTTCAATACCTGATTGAAGATGGACGGTGATTCAGAAAACCCTTGAGGAATTCTGCACCAACTGTACACTTTGTCTAGGAATTTGAAACTGAATAAAAACTGTCTGTCTTCATGAAGAGGTATCGAAAAGAAAGCTTGTGACAGGTCTACAACGGTGAACCATTCAGCATCACAAGGGACCTGAAACATAATCACTGCTGGATTGGGCACTATGGGGCAACACTTTACCACAATTTCGTTTATTTTTCTTAAGTCCTTCACAATTCGAACCTTCCCACAAGGCTTTTTCAGACCCATTATCGGTGAATTACAAGGGCTGCTCGATACTTCCTTCAGGACTCCTTGCTTTACAAAGTCCACAATTATTAATGCCACTTGGATAAGAACATCTTGTGCCATGTCATATTGTGGCACCTGGGGAAACACTGCATTTGGCTTCACTTGTACTTTAACTGGTTCTACTCCTTTTATCAGTCCCACTTCTTTTCCTGTCAAATGCCACCTTTTCTCTGTTACCGTTCCCTGTAACTCGGCAGGTAGGTCAATCACTGTAAGCATCGGGAACAATGTAATCAAAGGGTAATCTTCATTTGTAGTTCTTGTCTCTAACTCTGCGAACTGACCATCATCCCCTTCGTCATCACTGTTTGTCTGCACCTCAATTCCATCATTGGAACATGTAATCGAACATTTTGTCTTGCACAGTAAGTCCCTTCCCAGTAGGGATACCGGACTTGAGTCGCAGACTACAAACTTATGCAGTTCCTGGAAGTTGCCTATCTCAACTTGTACTGGATCTGTAATTGGATTTGTCAGGTACTGGTTTGCTACTCCGACCACCCTTATGGTACACCCTGAAAGTGGTAATTTCGGAACCTCTGCACTTCTGACTGTAGAGCGTGTAGCTCCGATATCAACCAAAAATTAAACCTTGTGACCCATTACTTTTCCTTCTACATAGGGTCCCCTCTGATCTACTTCTAAGGACGCTGCAAGCCTGCACTCTTCGCTGTCTGAGCTGTCATCTGACCATTCCTCATTCATTCCATCTTCACCTCGTAATGGGAACTGTTGTACTGTATTATTTTGACTCATCACTTGACCTGTGACCTGCTGAGGAAGCATCACCTGTTGCTGTCCCATCGGAGCCATTGGTAATTGCATTTGCTGTCCAGGTACCATGGGAACCTGCTGTAACACGCGGCATTTGTATTTGCTGCATGGGCTGTAACCCTTGCATCTGAACCATGTTATTTTGAAAGCTCGGGTTTTGATTTCTCAACTTTGGACCTCTCATATTTTGCAATGTACCGACATTGGTGCTTTGTTGAACGACACCATCCTGCACCACATTCGGGCATTCCCGCTTCCAATGCCCCACGCCCCCGCACGCGTGACATGGTGACATCCTTTTCATCCCTTGCACGTCATTTTGAACCACAACAGTATTCAAGTCTGGACCGCGATTCACAAAACCTCGACCTCGACCTCTTGGTTGTGCCTGAAACACGCCATTCCCTTGCGGTTGCTGCTGTATCATTTGTTGAATTCCATTTCCCTGCATTCCTACCTGCGCTGCCCTTATCTGCATCACCATCACTTTCTCCTTTAACTTTTTCTGCTTCAGCTCAATTTCATCACTACAGTATTTTGCATACTGCAACACCTCATCAATCGGCTTCGCTTGCCAACAAATCAAATGATTCTTAATCATCTGGCTAACTTCTGGTCTCAACCCTTCAACAAATCTGAACACGAGATGGTTCATGTCTTTCAGCTCAATGGTATCAGTACCACTGTAATGTTTGAATGCCTTTAACAATCTCTCATAGTAAGCATGTATTGATTCCTTAACCTCCTGTGAAGTCCGGTCGATTTTCTGCCAATCAGTCACTTTCGGGCGACACTTTCTGCTTCAAAAATTCAATCACTTTATGATAATACTTCATCACCTCCTCAGAGGGTGCTCCGGTCACTTTGTCCCTTGCCGGCTCCTTCGTCGGCCAGTCTACACCTCTCTTGCACTCAAGCCATAAGTCGGGCGGAACAATAATCTCAAACAGGGTATTCAAGTCTTCCCAGAGACACTTTGCAAGTTTCACGAACCTATCTGTTTGTTGGTACCACTCAATCGGTTTCTCCCTCAACCTGGGATAATCATTAGTAAAAGATAGGATGTCTCCTCGGGACCACGGTACATGAATTAAAACCCCACCAGCTGTTTCTCTCATTGGTAGTATCTTTACTGATTCCGTGTCTGGTGTAGTTTTGGCTTTACTAGCTCCTGGGCTGTCATCTTTCTCCTTGTCTCTTTTCTTAGCCCATCTGCCTTCCCACTTTTCTAACGCTCCCCAGATTTGCGCACTTTGCAGTATTTCCTTTAAATGCGCTTTCATTCCGGCAGATCTCATATGCTCGAAGTCTTTTGAATCAAAATCTAACCTGTAACTTCTTTTCAAATGTTTAGTGTTCTTAATGTCGATATCATATTTGTCTGCCAGGTTCGCTAATTTCTGATGTACTTTGCCTACCTCTTTAGTAATCTTAGGGCACAGGTATCTCAACTCTGCTTCTGTGTATGACTCTAATCTGCTTACCCCCATTGTTCCATCCACTAGTTCAGCAGCTTCCACTCCCAGTCTCACAAAGTTCAGGTACTCATCTTTCCCCAACCTTTCCGGTTCCACTGCAGTTACTGTAGTCTTTTGCGTAGTATAGGTCTTTTCTAACCACTCATTCAACTGATGTACCGTAAAACCTTGCAGTGAAATGTTCCCCGCATGCATCATCGGCGACTGTGAAGCGTTCGTACTTATTGTCTTTGGGGTTAACACCCTTAGCCCTGCCTGTCTTATTGCTTCCAATGGTGCTTCAACTGGGCTAAGGTCTATCAAGGACCTTGGTTTTTCAAACGCTTGTTCTCCTGGGACCAATAACTGAGGGGTTCCTATGGACCCTCCTCTGAGCACATCTTGGGCCATTAATCCCTGATCACATACACCAGGCTTACCTTGTGCATACAATGGCACCAGTGGGCCAACAGTAATTGGCAATGATATTGCAGCTGGTGTCTGACCTGGTCCCAAACCTCGTGGAGCAGTGACTCCAAAGGTTTGATCTAGTGAAGCCGGGGCAGGTATTAATGGAGGTCCAGCTGCTGGGTTATATCCCTGTATCAGTTGTGGCTGCGTCTGGGGCAGCAATTGCGGAGTCGACTCAATCTGCACTAACCTCGATTTTGTATATATTGGGTCTGGCGGCACTATCAGATTTGTAGTAGTCTCTAGTACTGGGACGTCTGGATAGATTCTCTGTATCTGCAGTGGAGGTTGCAACTGTATCTGCATGTCTGGCACAGTGGGTACACTGAAACCATTCTGTATCAAAGCCGTATCACTAGTCTGTGCTGTATCAGTAACTCCCTTCTCCTGCGTCTGGTTCCCAGGACCCGTTCTAGTGCTCGGGACATTATCGCTTACCGCATAAGGTGGCGGGCGATCATGTAATATCCGATCCATAAATCCTTCATCAACTGAATCATCTTCTTCTTCCCAAGATCTCTTAGTTTCTTTAAGCTTACTAGAGTCTTTGTCTGTTTTACAGGTGGCTTTCTTTCCTTGTGTCTCATCTCCCTGTGTAATAGCTGGGAATAATTTTAACCCATCAACTATTCCCCGTCTCCACATTTTGCTTTCATTATCCCATTTAGCTTCCGCATACGTCTTTTCTGCCCTTTTTATTCTTCTTTGGAATTTCTCTTGTCTTTGTTTAAGGGCCATTAAATCCCAAATCGCTAAAGCCTCATACTGAGCTGGCCTCGGAGGTGGTTTCTGTACACTTAACATCCACCTCAGATTTTCTAGCACTCTCCTATTGAACGTCCCATGTTCTGGGAACGCCAAACATCCCTCTTTTTCTGTCAATTTACGCCACTGTTTCATCCATAAACAAGGCGCAACACCTTTTTCCTCCATAACTATGTAAGCTGGAGTTCCCTCAGGCGGTGTAGGCTCCCCTTCACTCGCCATAATGTATGCATCTCCTTTCAGAGCACTCTTAAAAGCCTTGACAAAATTCATTTTTGCGTTTTCTCTTATTTGTATTTAAACAGAAAGTGACTTTTGTTCCCAGGACACTCTTCACCCACCTTCCTCAACCTATTGCCTCTCACGGACGGCAGCCAATCCGTGCGCGACCCCTCTCGACAACTGACCTATCTCAGCGCGGCACCACTGACGTCACACTCACACACTGCAGCTGACAAAGTCTTGCGGCTCGTCCGCCCCTCACTAGATTCACACCAAACTAATGCAAAATTACTGTGAGCACCTTTAACAACAGCACTAATTTGCCGGTTTACTACAGGAAGGGTAACACATTCGCTTCAGAACTTTACAGAGATTTCACTTGAAGCCTCGGCCGCTACTCTCTCCTTCTCAATTCCCACATACGCAAGCAGAATGCGACCCGCAAATCCTACTCTCGACTTGTCAATGGTTCGTTCTAGTGCACTTTAGAACTTGCCAAATCTCCATCGAAGGTTTCACACATACAATTTGACTCAAACTCGACTTGTCAATCACGCCCGATTGACCTATTAAACCGTACAAATTACAACATAAACCCAAGTGTCTCCCACACTTGTCAATATACTCTGGAGTCTTGGACCACGACGGGTCCGTACATGAACAACCAACCACGTCGATCATTTTGAGCACAAACCGCCACACTCATATGAAGTACGCCGACTTCCCTACTCTCATACTGCGGAGTACGCCCACTCCTACTAAAACAACATTACCTGGCCTAAATACGCACAAACTTCACAATTCATCTGCAAAATGCATAAGCTGAGCAAGCGCAAATCCTACACCACACATGCTATGACACCGAGAACATCCCCAACTCACTTAGGCAGGCTCCGAGATCCCGGGAAAGTCATGGTGAATTTAGAAACACATCATACCTCCAATTTGCTTTATCTCAGAAAAACAATTTAAGCAATGATTCTCCGTCCTAGGGCCCCAAAGGGCCAAACCGTCGCTCTGCTACCAGAAACTGTTAACGCGTCCCTTTATGATATTTTATTATACATCAGGACTCGTTTTAGGCCAATGAATCTTTTGACCCAGTTGAGAGACACCTTAGGACGAGATAGCTAATCAATATATCAATCAATACATCAATAATATCATCAATATTTATCACGACAATGCATTTCACTTTAGTCAAAGTCATTAATCAATTCAAGGACTCTACTATGACCTTTCAGCCATGAATAACCACACCTTGTTTAGTAGAATTTTATGAGTTTTATTCCTATTAATTACAATCTAATAGCAAATGCGTTAATCTCAACACCAAGAAACATAATAGCATAGTCACGATATGGCCACTTTGGTAAGCTTTCATTAAAGCGAGAATTACAAACATCAGAACATAACACGGAGTGAACATAGATCAATTTAGCAGAGTATCAATAACGGGTCAGTTAAAAAAAGCATAATCTTGGTCGTTTGTCTATTTGTGTCAGTTTGGTAAACACCTGTCCTAACCACTGATTAGCATTCGCATGTTGGGCTTCATGCAAAACAATTTAGAACACCAATTTGGAAAACATCTAGCTAAGGTCTCTGTCAAAAGCAAGCAGTTGGTACCTAGAAAGGAAAAGCAAACAAACAAATTACAATTGCATTGTCATAATTACCCTCCAAAGTTTAGGTCAGCGCACAGGTTCAGTCTTTGCCTCAGGACTTCAGTCAAATCGCCATCAGTCAGAACTCAGCTCCGGGGCAAAAGGGCACGTTCCTCATAAGGAGGTAAAGTGTAAAATGAACAATCTAAGGGCAAGGATGGTTTTAAGTAACCCACCAAGTCACCAAACTGAGTGACAGAGTTTCTGGATAAAATCAATAGCATTCCCTAACCCACCTAAATGACTCCCCATTACATGGGTTTTTATCCCTTTTCCATTGTACATTCCCCCAAAATGATGGTCATCTGTTATACCCCACTATCTTTAGCCTATCAGAAAATACATTAGGTAACCTAACTCTTCACCCCATATTATTTTACAAGTCTTTGATTGGTCTTCATAATTGACGTCTTCAGAGGTGGCACGTCCGGTGTGATTTCATCCTTCTGTAATTCTTTGCACATCTTTTAGTCAGCAGTTCCATTGTCTTCACTGGTTTGAATGACCTTGTACATTACATTAATCTACATTGTTTCAATTCACTTTTAATGTTTATTTTGCAAACGAGAAGAAGCGGTGAGAAACGGATCTAACATGGTTACATTCATCTTCCAAGTCGAAGAAAAAGAATAAACAGGGTCATGGCCCCTTGTGAGTCAGCACACTGGAAAATAGAAAAATGCATTTAATATGAGAGCCAGGCAGCTGAGCTCCGGCTCATGCTAACTTAAGGCCTATGAGGTTTTCAGTACAGATTTAATAACCCAAATGTTAGTGTAAACTTAGTTAAACATAATATAATCACTTTTTGTCATTATTATTAGTCTATGTATACATTGATGGCCACTCATCGTGGTCACAATTCAAGCGCACGTCTAAGCATAATTACTTTTATTATAGTTTCTATGTGACAGCATCACACCTTAATTCATAAAGAGTTCATGTTAATATAGATTATATAAGCTACGCTCTCTCAATACTAATTCAGCTCAAACCGATTATAAATATGCCCTAATAGTCCTAGGAATGTACAACAACAATTTTCGAAATTAGAAATCCTAAGTGAAAGAGACATGTCCAAATGGTGAGTTAAGCTAAAATCTCAAACTGTATGCAGAAAAGAGAATGGTCCCACAAGGTTGAAAATCAACATATTTTCATCTGCAGAGGAGATCAAAGAAGAAATGGGAGATAAATCCAGGATTAGAATAGAAGATCTTTTTTTTGATTTCAGGAATATGGTTATCGATCATGCAGAAGAAATTATTACAGAAATTAAGACTTAGATTGAGATGGTCAAGAGGAAAATAGTGGTTTCAGGACTAACTGACATCACAACAGTATTGCATTATCGGAGCTACTATCTTAGAGAAATATAATAAAATGTACAGCACAAAGAGCATTATGGTAGAAAATGATGAAAGATCACAGAACTGGGCGGATTTACTCATATGCCACGTAATAAGTCGAGAGTGAAAATAAAACAGGAAAAGAAACTCCTCCTTTTGATACACAAGTCATCATCCAACCAGCATGCGGACAACTTGTACTCTGAAGTCAGACCACTTTGAAAAGCCCGACCTCCTGATAGAGAGATTATGTGATAGGCAGTAGCCTAAGCGGATACTACAGCAATCAAGCACACTTGCTTGGTTTTGTCTCTGAGAAGAAACCCCAGCACCTTGTTATTGTGATGACACCAGAGATAGGTTTATTTTTGTCTCTATCTACAATAGGACCTGCAGATAAATCAAATAGATTATAAAGTAAGACAGGAAGTAATGTGTTACCCTATCAGTATTTATTTTTAAAGTGGAAAAATTCAGAAAATTGGGCCTCTTTTAACTGACTCTTCATGCTGTTGTTCATGAATTCCGAGATGACAGCTCAGCAAACTGACACTAAGAGGAATTACAAAATGGATGAACATACAATTGTGGTATATTGCTAATAATTTCATGTGAGTCTATTGATTTGTTTTCTTTGACTGTTTAATGTGCTAAAACCTGATAAGCAACATTATTAGTACACATTTATCAGTTTAATAAATGGTAAAAGTATGAGCCACAATTTCATTTATTTACAAAACACTAAATAAATACGGATAAATACCGATAAGTAGGGCAAATATAAATATCGATATATACAGATGGATATGTTCAAAGCACAAATAGTATAAAACTGGAAGGGAAGCCTTAATTATAAGTAACAACTGGCATTCGCTGAGGATCTCCGGTCCATGCTTGTCCCTGTTTTTATTTAAAAGTGGAATGAACATCAAGGACCAAATTGTCAAACCATACACTAATTAAAAGACCAAGATGACATCTCTTCCTGCTGGAATCTACCACGGCTTGTAGAACATTAATTGTGGCAACTATGCTGCTCCTCCATTTGCTGAGTACAGTAAATAATTTGCTCACAATAAAACTCAGTTTCCATTGAACAACATGCCACCTGTAACTCGAAAACAATAATTATGCAATTTGGTGTATTTGTAACAAGGTCTACATTGTAGACCCAAAGTGAAATCCCGCGCCATGAAACACGAAAACTGGATCAGATGCAACATTCCCAATGCACAATTAAGAGAACATTTTTCAAGCATGACACACTGTGCAGATGACATCTGCTAACGAGCTGTTCCTCTGAGGAGGGACGTTCACACATTCCTTTTTTATTCTCCTTCAGTAATTGTCACGTCAACATTTATGCTTTTTCTATTGTAAGTCAATTCAAATTATGATACAAATTAAGAAATAGGTAACCAAACTTTCATATCACATGAAGACAATGAACAAACCAATTAATCTTTGATAAATAGCATCTAAATTATACATCGACTTTTCCCACACAGTGGATAGTAGTATGAAATTAAAATTATAACTGTTAAGTTTTGAAACAACTGAATGGGAATGATTTTATTTGAGAGTATTAAAAAATAAATTGAAAAAAATCAAAGTCCAATTTTCCAACATTATTTACAAAACAGAGAATCTCGGAATTTTGGGAGAAGAAGTTTGCTATTGAACAATAAATCCCTGCATTTGCTTTTAGCCAACAGTTCATAGAGAAACTAGAAACCCATCTGGAAGTCCACAATTCCCCAGTATTAACTCCGTTATAGAAAGAATCACAGAATGTATAGAATTTTATGACCCCATCGGTCAAAACGTTACCTTCAAATATAAAAAAATGCATAGTACAGTCCATAATGTACCTGAGGAAGAGGAGATGTTTTAGGAAAGGTGAATGTTACATCCCAATAGATGCGAACAAACCATCAAGATGGTCTCTCTCCAATGACACAATATCTTGTACATGTCCAGCCACCCTCCGGTTGCACACCAACATGCTCAAGGAACTAGTTGAATTGGTTTCTTTAATAACTATTTGGAATTGAAGATCAGTTATTAGAAAAATTACGGGACCAGTAATGGGATCATAATTCACTCCCTCTTTGCCTCCCTGTTTATGGGCTGTGCTGAAAGGAAACAAACAACAAGAATGAATCTTTAGTATTTTGAAAACAGTTTTCTACTGTGGTCATGGTTCAAAGATGATATATTCATTATTTGGACTGTGACAGACAAAGGGCTTGTACCGTTTCACAAATTACTGAATATTAACAATATAAATGTAGAATTTTCTTTGAATTATAATACATCAAAGATTTGTTTCTTAGATTGTGAATTATTTATGAAAAAGGTGCAAAACAGATTGTACAGAAAGATCATAGCAGTCAATATTGTACTTCATGCCACATCTGCACGCCCCAGTTCAATAGTATTGTCAACACCATGGCAGCGCGCGTGCTCTAGGGCCCACCTGATGCCAGAAACCGTGCATTACTGTTTCCACCACAAAGTCTTAGTCCAGAAACTGCCATTTGCAGAATCTAGTATTTCATGGCATTGGTCCCAAGTATCTTTATAACAGCCATCTTGGGCGGGCCACTCATTCAACTGATGTACCGTAAAACCTTGCAGTGAAATGTTCCCCGCATGCATCATCGGCGACTGTGAAGCGTTCGTACTTATTGTCTTTGGGGTTAACACCCTTAGCCCTGCCTGTCTTATTGCTTCCAATGGTGCTTCAACTGGGCTAAGGTCTATCAAGGACCTTGGTTTTTCAAACGCTTGTTCTCCTGGGACCAATAACTGAGGGGTTCCTATGGACCCTCCTCTGAGCACATCTTGGGCCATTAATCCCTGATCACATACACCAGGCTTACCTTGTGCATACAATGGCACCAGTGGGCCAACAGTAATTGGCAATGATATTGCAGCTGGTGTCTGACCTGGTCCCAAACCTCGTGGAGCAGTGACTCCAAAGGTTTGATCTAGTGAAGCCGGGGCAGGTATTAATGGAGGTCCAGCTGCTGGGTTATATCCCTGTATCAGTTGTGGCTGCGTCTGGGGCAGCAATTGCGGAGTCGACTCAATCTGCACTAACCTCGATTTTGTATATATTGGGTCTGGCGGCACTATCAGATTTGTAGTAGTCTCTAGTACTGGGACGTCTGGATAGATTCTCTGTATCTGCAGTGGAGGTTGCAACTGTATCTGCATGTCTGGCACAGTGGGTACACTGAAACCATTCTGTATCAAAGCCGTATCACTAGTCTGTGCTGTATCAGTAACTCCCTTCTCCTGCGTCTGGTTCCCAGGACCCGTTCTAGTGCTCGGGACATTATCGCTTACCGCATAAGGTGGCGGGCGATCATGTAATATCCGATCCATAAATCCTTCATCAACTGAATCATCTTCTTCTTCCCAAGATCTCTTAGTTTCTTTAAGCTTACTAGAGTCTTTGTCTGTTTTACAGGTGGCTTTCTTTCCTTGTGTCTCATCTCCCTGTGTAATAGCTGGGAATAATTTTAACCCATCAACTATTCCCCGTCTCCACATTTTGCTTTCATTATCCCATCTAGCTTCCGCATACGTCTTTTCTGCCCTTTTTATTCTTCTTTGGAATTTCTCTTGTCTTTGTTTAAGGGCCATTAAATCCCAAATCGCTAAAGCCTCATACTGAGCTGGCCTCGGAGGTGGTTTCTGTACACTTAACATCCACCTCAGATTTTCTAGCACTCTCCTATTGAACGTCCCATGTTCTGGGAACGCCAAACATCCCTCTTTTTCTGTCAATTTACGCCACTGTTTCATCCATAAACAAGGCGCAACACCTTTTTCCTCCATAACTATGTAAGCTGGAGTTCCCTCAGGCGGTGTAGGCTCCCCTTCACTCGCCATAATGTATGCATCTCCTTTCAGAGCACTCTTAAAAGCCTTGACAAAATTCATTTTTGCGTTTTCTCTTATTTGTATTTAAACAGAAAGTGACTTTTGTTCCCAGGACACTCTTCACCCACCTTCCTCAACCTATTGCCTCTCACGGACGGCAGCCAATCCGTGCGCGACCCCTCTCGACAACTGACCTATCTCAGCGCGGCACCACTGACGTCACACTCACACACTGCAGCTGACAAAGTCTTGCGGCTCGTCCGCCCCTCACTAGATTCACACCAAACTAATGCAAAATTACTGTGAGCACCTTTAACAACAGCACTAATTTTCCGGTTTACTACAGGAAGGGTAACACATTCGCTTCAGAACTTTACAGAGATTTCACTTGAAGCCTCGGCCGCTACTCTCTCCTTCTCAATTCCCACATACGCAAGCAGAATGCGACCCGCAAATCCTACTCTCGACTTGTCAATGGTTCGTTCTAGTGCACTTTAGAACTTGCCAAATCTCCATCGAAGGTTTCACACATACAATTTGACTCAAACTCGACTTGTCAATCACGCCCGATTGACCTATTAAACCGTACAAATTACAACATAAACCCAAGTGTCTCCCACACTTGTCAATATACTCTGGAGTCTTGGACCACGACGGGTCCGTACATGAACAACCAACCACGTCGATCATTTTGAGCACAAACCGCCACACTCATATGAAGTACGCCGACTTCCCTACTCTCATACTGCGGAGTACGCCCACTCCTACTAAAACAACATTACCTGGCCTAAATACGCACAAACTTCACAATTCACCTGCAAAATGCATAAGCTGAGCAAGCGCAAATCCTACACCACACATGCTATGACACCGAGAACATCCCCAACTCACTTAGGCAGGCTCCGAGATCCCGGGAAAGTCATGGTGAATTTAGAAACACATCATACCTCCAATTTGCTTTATCTCAGAAAAACAATTTAAGCAATGATTCTCCGTCCTAGGGCCCCAAAGGGCCAAACCGTCGCTCTGCTACCAGAAACTGTTAACGCGTCCCTTTATGATATTTTATTATACATCAGGACTCGTTTTAGGCCAATGAATCTTTTGACCCAGTTGAGAGACACCTTAGGACGAGATAGCTAATCAATATATCAATCAATACATCAATAATATCATCAATATTTATCACGACAATGCATTTCACTTTAGTCAAAGTCATTAATCAATTCAAGGACTCTACTATGACCTTTCAGCCATGAATAACCACACCTTGTTTAGTAGAATTTTATGAGTTTTATTCCTATTAATTACAATCTAATAGCAAATGCGTTAATCTCAACACCAAGAAACATAATAGCATAGTCACAATATGGCCACTTTGGTAAGCTTTCATTAAAGCGAGAATTACAAACATCAGAACATAACACGGAGTGAACATAGATCAATTTAGCAGAGTATCAATAACGGGTCAGTTAAAAAAAGCATAATCTCGGTCGTTTGTCTATTTGTGTCAGTTTGGTAAACACCTGTCCTAACCACTGATTAGCATTCGCATGTTGGGCTTCATGCAAAACAATTTAGAACACCAATTTGGAAAACATCTAGCTAAGGTCTCTGTCAAAAGCAAGCAGTTGGTACCTAGAAAGGAAAAGCAAACAAACAAATTACAATTGCATTGTCATAATTACCCTCCAAAGTTTAGGTCAGCGCACAGGTTCAGTCTTTGCCTCAGGACTTCAGTCAAATCGCCATCAGTCAGAACTCAGCTCCGGGGCAAAAGGGCACGTTCCTCATAAGGAGGTAAAGTGTAAAATGAACAATCTAAGGGCAAGGATGGTTTTAAGTAACCCACCAAGTCACCAAACTGAGTGACAGAGTTTCTGGATAAAATCAATAGCATTCCCTAACCCACCTAAATGACTCCCCATTACATGGGTTTTTATCCCTTTTCCATTGTACATTCCCCCAAAATGATGGTCATCTGTTATAACCACTATCTTTAGCCTATCAGAAAATACATTAGGTAACCTAACTCTTCACCCCATATTATTTTACAAGTCTTTGATTGGTCTTCATAATTGACGTCTTCAGAGGTGGCACGTCCGGTGTGATTTCATCCTTCTGTAATTCTTTGCACATCTTTTAGTCAGCAGTTCCATTGTCTTCACTGGTTTGAATGACCTTGTACATTACATTAATCTACATTGTTTCAATTCACTTTTAATGTTTATTTTGCAAACGAGAAGAAGCGGTGAGAAACGGATCTAACATGGTTACATTCATCTTCCAAGTCGAAGAAAAAGAATAAACAGGGTCATGGCCCCTTGTGAGTCAGCACACTGGAAAATAGAAAAATGCATTTAATATGAGAGCCAGGCAGCTGAGCTCCGGCTCATGCTAACTTAAGGCCTATGAGGTTTTCAGTACAGATTTAATAACCCAAATGTTAGTGTAAACTTAGTTAAACATAATATAATCACTTTTTGTCATTATTATTAGTCTATGTATACATTGATGGCCACTCATCGTGGTCACAATTCAAGCGCACGTCTAAGCATAATTACTTTTATTATAGTTTCTATGTGACAGCATCACACCTTAATTCATAAA
Organism: Pleurodeles waltl; assembly: GCF_031143425.1. Taxonomy (NCBI): domain Eukaryota; kingdom Metazoa; phylum Chordata; class Amphibia; order Caudata; family Salamandridae; genus Pleurodeles; species Pleurodeles waltl. Next base: position 115,803,327 of record NC_090449.1, on the reverse strand, counting down.
GAGTTCATGTTAATATAGATTATATAAGCTACGCTCTCTCAATACTAATTCAGCTCAAACCGATTATAAATATGCCCTAATAGTCCTAGGAATGTACAACAACAATTTTCGAAATTAGAAATCCTAAGTGAAAGAGACATGTCCAAATGGTGAGTTAAGCTAAAATCTCAAACTGTATGCAGAAAAGAGAATGGTCCCACAAGGTTGAAAATCAACATATTTTCATCTGCAGAGGAGATCAAAGAAGAAATGGGAGATAAATCCAGGATTAGAATAGAAGATCTTTTTTTTGATTTCAGGAATATGGTTATCGATCATGCAGAAGAAATTATTACAGAAATTAAGACTTAGATTGAGATGGTCAAGAGGAAAATAGTGGTTTCAGGACTAACTGACATCACAACAGTATTGCATTATCGGAGCTACTATCTTAGAGAAATATAATAAAATGTACAGCACAAAGAGCATTATGGTAGAAAATGATGAAAGATCACAGAACTGGGCGGATTTACTCATATGCCACGTAATAAGTCGAGAGTGAAAATAAAACAGGAAAAGAAACTCCTCCTTTTGATACACAAGTCATCATCAAACCAGCATGCGGACAACTTGTACTCTGAAGTCAGACCACTTTGAAAAGCCCGACCTCCTGATAGAGAGATTATGTGATAGGCAGTAGCCTAAGCGGATACTACAGCAATCAAGCACACTTGCTTGGTTTTGTCTCTGAGAAGAAACCTTGTTATTGTGATGACACCAGAGATAGGTTTATTTTTGTCTCTATCTACAATAGGACCTGCAGATAAATCAAATAGATTATAAAGTAAGACAGGAAGTAATGTGTTACCCTATCAGTATTTATTTTTAAAGTGGAAAAATTCAGAAAATTGGGCCTCTTTTAACTGACTCTTCATGCTGTTGTTCATGAATTCCGAGATGACAGCTCAGCAAACTGACACTAAGAGGAATTACAAAATGGATGAACATACAATTGTGGTATATTGCTAATAATTTCATGTGAGTGTATTGATTTGTTTTCTTTGACTGTTTAATGTGCTAAAACCTGATAAGCAACATTATTAGTACACATTTATCAGTTTAATAAATGGTAAAAGTATGAGCCACAATTTCATTTATTTACAAAACACTAAATAAATACGGATAAATACCGATAAGTAGGGCAAATATAAATATCGATATATACAGATGGATATGTTCAAAGCACAAATAGTATAAAACTGGAAGGGAAGCCTTAATTATAAGTAACAACTGGCATTCGCTGAGGATCTCCGGTCCATGCTTGTCCCTGTTTTTATTTAAAAGTGGAATGAACATCAAGGACCAAATTGTCAAACCATACACTAATTAAAAGACCAAGATGACATCTCTTCCTGCTGGAATCTACCACGGCTTGTAGAACATTAATTGTGGCAACTATGCTGCTCCTCCATTTGCTGAGTACAGTAAATAATTTGCTCACAATAAAACTCAGTTTCCATTGAACAACATGCCACCTGTAACTCGAAAACAATAATTATGCAATTTGGTGTATTTGTAACAAGGTCTACATTGTAGACCCAAAGTGAAATCCCGCGCCATGAAACACGAAAACTGGATCAGATGCAACATTCCCAATGCACAATTAAGAGAACATTTTTCAAGCATGACACACTGTGCAGATGACATCTGCTAACGAGCTGTTCCTCTGAGGAGGGACGTTCACACATTCCTTTTTTATTCTCCTTCAGTAATTGTCACGTCAACATTTATGCTTTTTCTATTGTAAGTCAATTCAAATTATGATACAAATTAAGAAATAGGTAACCAAACTTTCATATCACATGAAGACAATGAACAAACCAATTAATCTTTGATAAATAGCATCTAAATTATACATCGACTTTTCCCACACAGTGGATAGTAGTATGAAATTAAAATTATAACTGTTAAGTTTTGAAACAACTGAATGGGAATGATTTTATTTGAGAGTATTAAAAAATAAATTGAAAAAAATCAAAGTCCAATTTTCCAACATTATTTACAAAACAGAGAATCTCGGAATTTTGGGAGAAGAAGTTTGCTATTGAACAATAAATCCCTGCATTTGCTTTTAGCCAACAGTTCATAGAGAAACTAGAAACCCATCTGGAAGTCCACAATTCCCCAGTATTAACTCCGTTATAGAAAGAATCACAGAATGTATAGAATTTTATGACCCCATCGGTCAAAACGTTACCTTCAAATATAAAAAAATGCATAGTACAGTCCATAATGTACCTGAGGATGAGGAGATGTTTTAGGAAAGGTGAATGTTACATCCCAATAGATGCGAACAAACCATCAAGATGGTCTCTCTCCAATGACACAATATCTTGTACATGTCCAGCCACCCTCCGGTTGCACACCAACATGCTCAAGGAACTAGTTGAATTGGTTTCTTTAATAACTATTTGGAATTGAAGATCAGTTATTAGAAAAATTACGGGACCAGTAATGGGATCATAATTCACTCCCTCTTTGCCTCCCTGTTTATGGGCTGTGCTGAAAGGAAACAAACAACAAGAATGAATCTTTAGTATTTTGAAAACAGTTTTCTACTGTGGTCATGGTTCAAAGATGATATATTAATTATTTGGACTGTGACAGACAAAGGGCTTGTACCGTTTCACAAATTACTGAATATTAACAATATAAATGTAGAATTTTCTTTGAATTATAATACATCAAAGATTTGTTTCTTAGATTGTGAATTATTTATGAAAAAGGTGCAAAACAGATTGTACAGAAAGATCATAGCAGTCAATATTGTACTTCATGCCACATCTGCACGCCCCAGTTCAATAGTATTGTCAACACCATGGCAGCGCGCGTGCTCTAGGGCCCACCTGATGCCAGAAACCGTGCATTACTGTTTCCACCACAAAGTCTTAGTCCAGAAACTGCCATTTGCAGAATCTAGTATTTCATGGCATTGGTCCCAAGTATCTTTATAACAGCCATCTTGGGCGGGGCACTTTGGGCGGGGCACTTTGGGTGTGGCACATGGGGCGGGGCACAAGTCTATTTAAGTGACCCCGCCCAGTTCTCACTGCTCACTATTCTGAGGATCTCGTGAGGACCGGAGCTTTTCTGTTTGAAGTTGGGTGTTTCCATGTTCCTGCTTGTTCACCTGGGATTTTCCATTTGAAGCAGCGAGTTGTAGACACTCAGGGCGGTAAGACGGATGGTGGTTTCTAGCTACCATCATCTGTTTTCCTATTTGATAAAGCTGTTTAAAGGTTGATATTCTTTTTTCTGGAGATAGTAACCTTTGGCAATCAGCTGTAAATACTTAAATTAATAACAAACTAAGCGAATGTTTTGCTTTCTCGCGGTCACTTTTCAACTTCGGCTGCTTACTTGTGGAGTCGCTCTGTAGCGACAGAGATACATTATATAAGCGCGGTTATTCAGAAGAGGTTGAAATGGTTATGAATAAATGCTAAGGCAATAATTTGAACTCAAGGGAATATTTGATTATGGGTAATGTAAAATACGGACACAAACTGAAATCATGTATCTTGGAAAGTTTTTGAAATGTGAAGTAACATTTCTTTGAGTGAATACTGTGTTAACCTTTCATTTCTTGAAACTTATGAAAGGCGCTATGATTTACTATTGTTTCAAGCGACTGCTGGATTTACAGTTGACAGATTCTGAAGAGTTCTGTGATTGATATTTCTTTGTAGTATCTGTGAATCTTGTTTCCGCGGGTCTCTTTCCCCGATGTACCCTTCCTTAACACCCTACCCCCCACTTGGCCACTCTAAGACTCTGCACTATTAAGGCTTGTAGAGTTGGAGCTGCCAGGACGTGGGCCTATTGACAACAGTGTGTGTACCTTGAGGATTTGCTCTCGCTGACGAGTATTTCTTATGGGGAATTCATGGGAGATAGAAGCTTGTGTGTTCTTCACTCAGATTATGACACTGAAGCCATTAAAATTTACCAAAGATTTATACAGAGAAGTAAGCCTAAACAAGCAATTGAGAAAGCTGACAATAAAGTAAAAATCGTGCACAAACAATAATTGCTACACAAGACACTTAGAACTAAAATGAAAGTAGGCACTGAGAGTAATACAATAAGTTTCATTACGCAATGCAATAGTGAGATCAGAGTTACAAAATAGTTATGCATCACAAGATTTACTCTTATTGAGCAAAGGCACTGCTCAATACCTGACCATTGCATCCTTGACTACCTTAAATTAAAGTCATAGATGTATTCATAGGCTATGTTCTAGTGATGGTATGAAATATTCCAAAACAGCTAAGAGTGGGTAAGTGCTACCAAACATAACTGGGTTTCGTAAACATATCTACTGCACGCTACTTGTTACTTACTACGCCCCCATTAAATTAAAAAAGCAGAATTTTGATTTGCTGAACACGGAAAAGGGACACTACTGATGACTTCAGAAAATGCAACAGCTCATATTGTCTGCCAGTTATTGTGCCTGTTTCAAAATAAATGTGGGTTGCATTATTGGATCTGTAAAAAAAAAAAAAAAAAAAAAACACACACTGGAAAGAACACGCCAGGGCTTTTAAAAATGTGGCCCCAAGATACCCAATGTCTATATACACACCTGAAATGCTAACATTTATATCCATTTGCAAGATAGGTATTAACTGGATGTGTGGAAATAGAGAGCACCATTTTCACGAGAGAGAAGTTTTTGAATTTGTAAATTCAGCTCTGAAAGTGATACCTTTAATAAAGATGAGGAAAGGCATGCATTTCTAAGATCATAGCCTAAATTTAGTCTTGAACTTTTTGTAAATGCTGCACTAACTGGCCGCTTTCTTTTTAAATATGACATTTATACACAAAAGGAAGGCTCCTAAATTTAGCAATACCAAAACAATAGTTCCAATGGCTAATGAATGCACATTTAAGAGATGAACAAGAAGAGAATGGGAAAATATTTGAATTGGTAAGATCACATTCCAAATTAGGTCATCAATTCTCGATATAGTTACAGTTCAATGTTGAATTTAGAAGACTCTGTACAAAACATAATCCACATCTGTAATGGTTGTGGGTTTGGTGGTATAGCCATAAATCCTTACCTCTAGCAATGCTTTAACTGTGTTATTTAAGTTATTGACATCAGAAACATGAGTTATTTAAGTTATTGACATCAGAAACATGAGGTGGTACATAAGTTAAAGGTACAGACTGATGATCATGAGGCCACAAGTTCAGCTCTCGGCTGCACCACCAATATTAATATAGCTTAAAAAACTTTTAGTACCTTTGTTTTCCACCTCCATTCAAGTACATGTGCTTGAAATAAGAATGAGACCCCTTCAAATTGGTAATAAAGGACATTTCCTTTGTAAAGCAGTTACCCAAACCTTTAAATTTTAATAAGGTTTAAACTACCAAATGTGAAATGAAATAGAATATATGACTAGTACCATGTAGTGTTAACCTTACTAATCAGTGTTTAAATACCAGAGTTTTTTTCATTATTGGGTGGTGATAACGATTTTTGACATTCTTGTTGTGGATTAATGATTTTTGTGAAACATGTCTTCTGTAGTCAATCTAGTTATTATCATTAATATTACGGTTTTATCGCTTCATTATATTTATAAGACTTTACCATAAATACCATAATAAGGAGAGCAAATGATATTGGCTTTAAACTGGCTGCCTTTGTGAAAAAAAATCTTAGGGATGCAGGATTGTCTAAACACACAGCATCCAGGGCTGCTACACCCAACATTTAAAGGTAACAATGGCTTTAACAAAAGGTTTACTCTATGTAGTGTATAATAAGCCAATAAAACTATTCCTTCACTAATAGTAAGCTTACCATGCCCTGCCCTTTAATGGTAGCCGGGGTGCAGTGAATAAGACTTGCACTGAGGAACTCCTTAGGCTCAGGCTATACATAAGATAAGAACCATTAGTAATAATAGGAACACTCTTCCAATCACTGTTTCATCTACTTCTTCCTCCTGTGTGGCACCCTAATGTTTACATGAACATTTTTTATGATTGAGGATGCAAATGAGTTATGAGATGTGCAACTAGCCAATTAAACCAGCTACTAAAGTTAGTTTTCATTTTGTAAATGAGCCGAATTGTAGACGCAAAGCACATTTTCCAGGTACAATGCCTTAAACGTTAGGTGGATGGATGCATGGGTGGATTGATGACCATATGGATAGATATGGATAGATACAGATGTATGGGCATATACAGCTACATGGATAAATATACAGAAGAGGGATGGTCAGAGGGAGGCCAAGTAAGTCACAGTTAGATAAATCGATGGAGACTGACATAGATAAGAAAGACTGACAGATATACAGAGGCAAAGCAGGAGAGCCAGAGAAAGTAATTATAGGATAGATAGATAGATAGATAGATAGATAGATAGATAGATAGATAGATAGATAGATAGATAGATAGATAGATAGTTCAGGGTGTCCATGTCTCTCTTTCTTTCTTTCTCTCTTTCCCTGTCTTCTTCTTGTGTTTCTACTCCCTGTTTCCCAATTCAACCATAATAATAATATTAGGTTGTTACACTCCTATCTTTAAATAACTATAATTTTGAGAGCATAGTGGGAGTACCCTCCACCAGATCCATTGGGACAACCTAACCCCCTATATCTGGTATAATATGTCAGGAAGCTGGTCTGATGTAGCATGGGCTATTATCCTCTGCAGGATGGAGGTCAGAGTCAGCAAGGCTGCATCGCAGTCACAGTGCACTACATTCCAGGATAACCCAGCAAAAGTGCTTCTCTGCCAAATTTAACACAGAGGCAGTTTATATATTAAAAATCACTGTTCATGTCACACTGTGTCAAAGGTGCAGAGTTGATGTGATGTGTCTGGAGGTTCAAAGAGGTCTCCAACAGACCGGGCAACAGACAGGGCATTATGTTCTATGTACCTAGCCTTGGACATCATGTATAGATTGCATGGCAGCCACACTCACCAGGAATAAGCTGTATGCACAGTGTCTTCTCAGTACATTACCGTGTAAATATAAAAACATGTACAAAGTCACCATTAGAAAAAGATGTCAAGCTAAGAAGTGCAATCTAAAATGGAAACTCAGTGGGGGCCCTAACGTGCTTCACTGCACTTGTCCTTCTCTTTTTCTCTACCTTACTCAGCCTCTCTCTCTCTCTCTCTTTTTATCTATCCTTGTTCTTATCCCTCTGTCTCACACTGCCTGCTTCTATCCATTTTTCTTTCTCTCTTTCCCACTCTTGCTCATCTCTATAGATCTTTCTCTGTCTCTCCAGGTCATTCCCTGTCTCTCTTTGCCTCTCTATCACTACTACAGTTTTTCTCTATTTTCCCTGTTTGTCACCATCTCTCGCTCTGTCTTTATGTATCCCTCTCTATCTTTGACTTCTTTATTTCTTATGTCCCTTTCTCTTCGCTGCCTATTTCTGTCTTTTCTAACCTGTCCATCTCTGTTTAGCCATCTGCTTATGTTTCTAACTCCCTGTCTTTGACTACTCTGTCTTTCTCTCACTCTCTTTTTTTCTCCTTAGCTTGTTCTGTCTATTTCTATGTTTGCCTATGTCTTTTTCTCTCTTTGCACTTTTCTCTTGAAACCTATCCCTCTCTGTTTTTCCCTCATCACTCTTCCTACTTCTCCCAGTGTCACTCCTTCTCTCCTTGCCTTTATTTCATTTTGTCTGTCTCTCTCCCTGTCTTTGTCTTTCTTTCACTTGTGGTTTCTCTCTCTGTTTCTTTTTCTCTCCTTGTCCAATGCCCCATCTTTCTGGTTTCCTTACCAGGACTATTCCTAATCTCTTGGATCGACTGTAAAAGTTCCATTTGAACTGAAAAAGATTCCGAACTTAAATGCTACAAATGACCAGGGCTATAGAATTTGCAAAGTACATTGAAAATCTTGGTTGTGAATTGCTGTGAATGGCCCGCCTCTTCATAATGAAGCCTGCTGTGGGTTCGACTAGATTTGCACAGGCAGGAGTATTTTTCTCTGCCTTCTTTCCCAGCATGTGAGAAAATTTAGACACTTATTCCCTCTAATCTCTATACTGGCCACGTGTCGCCTTTGTGCACTCTGAGGCAATGGCGGCTGTTGACATTTGAAAGTGGTGGAGCGTAAAAGTTGGGTATGACATATAGTGAGTGAAGCGAGCAAGCTTAATGGACAAGTATGGGGTCCAAGGTGACTCCTCCTCCCAACAAAAAATTGAAAAAAGATTGACAATTGGGTCATTTGACCACACATTAATTTAGAGAGAAAGCAAGGTTTATAAAACTGTGGGAATGTATAGTCTTAAAATACTAAACACATTAAGAACTGCCCCATGTCTTACTGCATTAATACTTTCCACAGTTACTTTAAAGCACAAATTGTACAGCTTTACAACTTCAAGCCCTTTAAACTGTGTTCTTGCCCAGTGCCTTGCACTGCATGCAGCATCAACTTTGGAAGAAAATGCTCTAACCAGGGATAAGGAAGCACCCACAGCTGCTGGCTGCAACCAATCACTCAGCAATATGAGCAGACACACCTTTAAGTGGGATGAAAAAAAGTGGGCGCTCTCTAAAAGGGAACATGTCAAATACATTTCCACGATTCCCATAGTGTGCCACTAGATCTGCATTTTGGTTTCCCTCTGAGATGTTATTTCATCCAGAAACATAACACAACAACTGACATACACATATAGGGGGTCATTCTGACCCCCGCTGGCGGCGGAAGCCGGCAGCCTGGCGGGAACCGCCAGAAGACCGTACCCCCAGAAATAGGGGGGCGGGAAGGGGGTCGGAATCCCCATGGCGGCGCTGCTTGCAGCGCCGCCGTGGAGGATTCCCTGGGGCAGCGGGAAACCGCCGGTTTCCCTTTTCTGACCGCGGCTTTACCGCCGCGGTCAGAATTGCCCCAGAAGCACCGCCAGCCTGTTGGCGGTGCTTCCTCCGTCCCCTGCACTGGCGGTCATGGACCGCCAGGGTGGGAATCACCCCCATAATCTGCCAAAACTATTGTTTTATTGTCAGTGGTTGTTAGCTGTTTAAGACAAAAGAATAATAACAGTGATTAGTTACAAATAATTAACATTGGAAATGATTCAATTCTAAAATTGTGAGACTGTGAATTAAACATTATTGAGGCCTATGGAAGAAGTATGGCATTCAGTTATGTGTGCTTTGTGTTAGATATGTATGCCCTTTCTCTCTTCACATCTCATCCATCTGCACATTTTCAACCTCCTCTCTTTCCTCTTCAGCACCCTCTTTTCCCATCCCCCCTGAATGCACTTTCTCGCATCCCCCTCATTTTACCACCCCAAACATACACTGCACTCATTCACATGTAAGCACTTTATTTCATTTTGCTTTTGCCTTCTAAATACTTTGACCTCTGGGCATCTCTTCACATACATTTACACTGAATTTATTTTGCAACTGGAAATCAAGACCATTGTTCTGCGTGCTTTGCAGAGAGACTGACCCACTGTCAGGCACTTTGCTTTGCCTTCTGCCTAAGCACCAGCACTCTCAATCCATGGCCCTCATAAACACCTGGCACGTGTCAAAGTATGCACTATGCAAGAGAAATACAATACACAAAAACACAGCCTGATGAAACAGCTAACTCTCTTGGGGAATACAAAATTAAGTTTAACATGCGAAATAAGATGAATTAAATGGCTGACACATTACACACATTTTAACATTCACTGTTCACATATACATGTTTGTAGCATTCATTTTAAGGGCATGAAGCTAGGGTCAGTTTTAAAGCCATACAGTAAATAACTGCCTTTACTGTATGCACGTATTTCTCCCCTTGCGCTTGACTCAGATATTTGAATACATTTTGCAGGAGAACAAGAACCCTGTTCATCTTTTGGAACAGTTTCACAAGGAACAAATACAGCAGCTCCACTTCTAAAGGAGACAGTGATCTGCAGCCAGGGCCTGGGGTGTCACATGGGGGTCAGTTAGTGTGGCAAAGGGTCTTAGTACAATAAAAATAACACAAAATTAGCATTATAACACTTACAGCTACCGAAGACAAGGCACTAAATCACACATGCTTGCATCCACTCCTACTGCATGATGTTTGGGAAAAGGATGGGATTTATGCCTCCTAATGGCTGTCCTTACGCAGGGATAAAGACTGACGCCCAAAATCATGACGCTGAATGCGTCGCTGGCCTATAGTGGACACAGCCTAGACCACAATGGGAATGAAGGGCTTTAAAGCAGTCAGCCCTGAGTTGTGCGTCACACTGTACAAAGTTGATTTACTGCCTGGCTTCCATCTCGTGCTTCAAAGCAAGGACAGGGCAGGCAGCCTGGGACAGACAGCCCAGACTTAAATGCATCGATTTTTTTAGAGATACAATCGTATGTCTAAACAAATCAATCTATTTAATATTTGTTTATATGAATGTGTAGGAATTTCAGAAACTGCCCCTGCTTACCAGCATCTCTCAAGACAAAATAATAACGCCCGTATTTATACTTTTTTTGCGCCGCATTTGCGTCGTTTTTTGACGCAAAAACGGCACAAACTTGCAAAATACCATTGTATTTTGTAGGTTTGCGCCGTTTTGCGCCAAAAAGCGGCGCAAATGCGGCGCTAAAAAAAGTATAAATACGGGCCCAAGTCTATACAAGTCTCTAAAAATCCATTTAGCAGCTCAGATTCATCCACATTTGCTATACTTTGAAGGCTGAAATTAAGCATTTTAAGGATGCCACAGAATCATATGTGCATTGGCCGTAGCTCAAAAAGGATGGAAACCTAAGTGTGCGTGCCTGGCCAGAACTATGCTGACGGCCCACAGATGGACATTACATTGCTTAAGTCATAAAATGTATCTTTCTAGATAAAGCATCTATGCTGGAAGAAGATTAATTATCTAGACATTAAGGCCCATATTTATACTTTTTTAGCGCCGCATTTGCGCCATTTTTTGCGCCATTTTTTTATGCAAAAGTGGCGAAAACTTACAAAATACATTTGCGTCAAAAAGCAGCGCAAAAAGTTTTCTGCAGGCAAACTGTACAAGTAATACATAATATTTTGAGTAATGCTAAAATGTCGGATGATAATACAATACGAATGCAAAGTTGACCTAGTTTTTGATAAAATAAATTTTCTGCTGTCCCCTCTGGCAAATAGACATCTAGGGCCAGATGTATGAAAGTTCGCAATTGCGAATCCCAAATAGCGATTTTTACCGAAACGCTATTTGGGATTCGCAAAATGCGATGGACAAGGCAATTGCAGATTTCTTTGCGATTTCCTAAACGTCACAATAACAAATAGCAAGTACCAAATAGTGATTCGGTAAAATAGCACAATGGTATTTGGAAATCGCAAATTGCGAATTCAGTATTCTGGAGCAACCTGATGACATCACAATCAGGAAGTGAGTCACAGCATGCTGTTACCAGAAGCCATAGTAACAGGAGCAGGTACAGAGAGCCAGCAGAGCACCAGGGAGGTACTCAGGAGAGACATCCAGGACCAGGAGAACACAATGGCCACTGATGGAAATGGCAAGGACACAGGAGGGAGGAAAAGAAAACTGAAATTCAGTGACCAGGAATTGGACGTGCTCACTGAAGCGGTGGTCAGGAACCATGCCTATTTATTTGGGAAGAACTCACTACATGTCCCAGAAAGTGAGAAAAGGAAACTGTGGACTGACATCCAGACAAAAATCAGCACAGTGGGTGTTGCACAGCGTACAATTGAGAAAATACGCAAGCGTTGGTATGACTTATGATCACATGCCAAGGAGAGGGTAGCAAGCAGGCTGAAGGAAGCAAGGAGCACTGGTGGTGGTCCATCCACCCAGACACCATCCACCCCCTTGGAAGACATGGTGGAGTCAACACTGCTGCGTGAAGCAGTAGGTGGTGTCACTGACAGACACCTCAGGCACACCACGCACACCAGGCACCAGCAAAGGTAAGGGCAGTAATGATTTTAATCACCATATGTGCATGTACAAATGTGCCTTAGAAAATTGCAATGACACCATGCACTGTAAGAAACAGTCCATGCCACATTTTCCATTCAAAACAACCATGCCTTGTGGGAGTGGAAGTCCATACCCCAAAAGTGTATTGTGTAAAACCAAACAGAGAGACAACACAACAGACATTTAGAAACACTATGCCAGGGAGAATGTTTAAAACAAAAGTAACTGTGAAATGACATATGCAAAAGGAACATCATGAATGACATGCTGCGCATTGTTGTTGTAGGTGTTCCTGCACCTGACGCAACAGAAACTGAAACAGGGGGGAATGATGAAAGTCAGCCATAGTCCGATACCAACATCATTGAGTCCATCATACCAGCACCAAGCAGACGCAGGGCAAGAGTGGAACCCCTCCCAGAGTTTACTCAGGACTTCGATGAATTACAAGAAGGTGTACACACACCACCTTCAGATGGTAGTTTCAACCACAGGCAGCAGTCTCTGTGCTGTCGCCAGTATACTCCCCTCAGGAGGCGTTGTGAAGAAGGCAGACATAGCACAGAGGAAGGTGAGGGCCCATCTCTGTTTGGTACTCTTGAGACATCCATATTGAAGGTGCAGCGCCTACAATGTAAACACATGAGATCAATGCACAGGCAATTGGTGTCTCTCAATCACAACATGTGCAAACTGCATGAAGGACAGCAAGCTACAGCAGAACACCTAAGGGAGATGACAAATGCCATTATGAAACTTGACACTTTAATGCAGCAGGAGCATGTCAACCACCGTAGGCGCCATCACCAATTGATGGGTAGGTTGGATGGGTTCAGCAGATCTGTTAATCGGCTCATTAATACAACTGCTTTACTATCATGACATGCTGTGGGCATGCAAGTGGAAATGGCACATTGCAGTTGGGACATTGCACAAGGATTGGTGCAAGTCACCAATGCATTGGAGACAATGCAGACAGCCCGGAGTACTGCAAACATCGATCTGGGTGGTGGAGATAGTGAGGAGCTCTCTAGCCTCAGCAGTGTCACAGCCCCTGTAATGGATCCTAGGCATCGCAGTTCCAGACAAAGTACTGTCTCAGAAACTTCAACCAGATGTGCAGTTGAGCACACTGAGCGTTCTAGCGGATTGCGTGGACGTAAAAAGTAATGTGGAGGAGTTCAGGGCCTTGCATATTTTGTCGCAATGTATTGATACTATGATGTTAATAGTATGACACTGTAATTGTAATTTAGTCTGGATAACATTCAATTGAGGAATGCATTAAAGAAGCGTGAGAGCGCACTTTGAGACACACCTCCAGCTGCTCCTATATCCCCCTGATAGCTTCCTGAAGCTAAGAGGTGCAGGGAGCATAATACCTACACATGAGTGAGTATGGAATTGGTTCTCTGTGTATGTCACTGCAGTTGAGGATGTAAATCTGCTATTAAGTCCAGTATCATGGCAGAGTTCAACCTGTACTTGTCAAATACTTCCTCCTCTGTCTGTTCAAAATGAGTAATGCGCACTCTAAAAATGGGCTCCTGTCTCCTCCTCCCTCTCCTCAAACCTGCCAGGATCCTCATCCTCCTCACCATGAGGTACAGTGCAGCCATTGTTGAAAAGGGCAGATGCATTCTGGGGCTCTTTATATAGGTTGCACCTGTTTACCGAGGAAGTGATTAATAATTCTCCTTGGTTATGGCTAGCGCGTTCCTAGGAAGCTCACTCTCGATTATGGGATGGGCGACTGTGTGACCAACTGACATTGACAACCTGTCTTCATTCCGTAAGTGACATCTCAGCACTTTTTTGTAAATTTTTGGATAGGAGAAATAGTATTCTGGGTCCTGACGAAGCGTCGTGGGATCACTCGTTTACCATTAAGATGCGAAACATGTAGACCATTTTTGACAGGATTAGGTACACTACCTTTTTCCCTCCTTAGAGTGTAGTGGAACATCATTCCCGTAGACACTCTGTTTTGTTTTTAACCTTAGCCTGCACCTTTCCTCTGACTCATTAAAGTGATGTTTAAGGTTCAGAGCTAATTTTACCTTTCTCATTCTCTCCTACACTCATTCACAATAATAATTTTTCTTTTCTTAGTCAGTATTTTTTTCAGACCCTAACCTGGCAAATTGCCTTCGGTTTAGCACCATCCCGGTTCTCGGGATGGTCTGCCAGACATTGCAGCGCCGGTCTGACGAGGAGACAGCCTGGTCACCCTTATGGGTGCTTGAGGGCTCTCCTGATACTATGGGTGTCCCTAGCTGATCTTGTCCATGCATCTTTTTCACTTTTTCATTAATTTTGGAACAGTGTACTTATTTAGTTTATAGTGCACCTGTTTGCCACCTGATTTCATTTTGTGGTAAACTGCACATGCAAAAGCCCCATTTTGCGACTACTCGCAATTTGCGACTGCTTTCATACATTGAATCAGCAATTCCTTATTTGAGAATCGCAATTTGCGATTCACAAAACTTAGTCGCATTTTTGTGGAATCGCCATTTTTGCGATTCCTTAAAAATGCACTTTGAATGCCTTTCATACTTCGTAGAAAGCTATTTTGCATTTGAAAATGGTGGAATTTTACGACTCAGACCGTTTGTAAATGCAAAATACTTTGATACATCTGACCCTTAGAGACGATTGTCTACCTGAATGTGAAGCCAGAATAAAGATTTAAAATGTTAGCCTTTGGCTCTTATAACAGATGAATAGATGTTTTTTCATGGACTCAACTGTTTGCCTCAAGCTTTTATGAAACTATGTGGCAATTATCTCCCTGAATATACAGGTATTAGAAAGTGTTCCATTTCAATGAAAGATCAAATACTATATAAAAAAAGTAGCTTTTGAAAAAGCAATAGATGACATATGTCTTACAAACTCTTGTACCAGGTTATGGCCCTATTTAGAGTTTGGAGTACCTTGGCTGCCAAATCCTTGGTCTGCTAACCCTATTTAAAGAAGGGCAGACTCTAAGTTTTCCGTCAACAGAGTCCTAGTGAGGTCGATGAAACGATTACACCCGTCAGTCTCTGCAAGGGAAACCCAGACATGGTGCCAGAAAATAACAATGACACCAACACCATGGGCAAGGGCTCCTAGGGTGTGGGGATCATTATAATTATTTTTCTGAAACAAACTCCCAAATTGGGACAAAAAAACTTCTGACAAGTTTGGTGAAAGGCCACAAAAAAACCAAAAGCAGCTTTCCAGCAAACGTTTTGTACACTGAAGGGAAAACCCATGATGGTGGTTCCTTCCAATATTCAGAGATGACCACTGAGCTGGCGGTCATCTCTAAATTTGACGGTGGAGTACAGTCTGCCAAATCTTAAATCAGGCCCGTTGTTATTTTGACATCAAATACGACAAATCTACTACTATTCCTTTTTGTGCCTTCCACTTCTTTATTTATCAATTACTTTGTCTTATTATTCATTTCATTTTGACATTAATAAAGTTTAAAGTTGCTAATTCTATGGTGGTGTTTAAGGAATACTTTTTTCAAATTGTGATTAGCCCTGACGAAGTGATAGATTAATATTGCTGTACAACACACGTTTTGGCAGGCAAAGTAGGGAAAAAAAGACTGTCAACTTTACTAACCAAATTTCAAGAAACGTTCTTCTTTGTTAAATATCAGGAAGAACTTACTTAATTCAAAAGGAAAACAAACCTGATTACACTTTGGAATCTCTCTTTATCTAATTTCTAAATATACATAGGTGCAGGGCAGCAAATGGAGGCTGCAGTTTGTAGCCCGATCTTGTGGGTCAATATGTGAGGTCCCCTAACAAATGTTGATGTTTCAGCACTATGTGAATCCTCTAGATGTCAAGGCCATTACTGCTTGTAGGTCTTGCTGACCTTTATGGTGTGCTGGTTGCAACAATCCTATAAGGAAAGACTTTTGGTTAATGAAAATAAGAGTGCAGAAGGTCACTCCTCCACTGAGGTCAGGGTGTTAATTGAGTGGCAGGAGCCAGACAACTGCATACATTAACGAAAGACACTTCTATATGCACTGTTCATGCAGATGGACAACACATTACAGCTATAATGCCTGCAGGAAAGTTTATTATGACAGTCACCTTTGCAAGAAAAAGGTAAAATAAAATGGTATGCCTATACTACAAGAAAAGTCTCCCATGATAAAGAAGAAATCCTGGAGACATCTGTGTTTTCAGGCTTAAGGGCAAATCAAAAAATTGCATCAGGTTTTTGATTTTGGATTTAAAGGGGAGCAGGATCATCTCAGAACTAGAAACGGGCAATAGTAGTTGTTATTGAAAACGAAAGCAAGTGTGGGTACTACTGTATACTGAGAGTGCTGCTTCGCAGTGTAGGGCACAGGTAAGGCAGGGGGCACAGGTAAGGCAGGAGATGTCTTATTGGGAGCTACGATATGAGCCAATCACGCTGCTGCAGAGAAGTGCTGCTTCCCTGTAATGTGGCAGACCTGGATGTAAACTTGAATACAAGAATTTCCTAACAGTCACCCATGTAAGAGTGGTTGCCTGGTGCGGTGCAGGGCTGGTAAAACAAACTTTTGCACGGCTATTTGTAGTTCTCTGGCAAGCAATGGAGCCTCCTCATTTTCCTCAAGTGTCTGGATAACCAATCACATTACATGCATTGTCCACCCCATGGAATGAAGGCTGACACGCATGTGTGAATTAGCTCACACATTGTGAGGTAGTAGCCTTCTTGCGTCCGATTTCTTTCAGAGAAATTATTCACCACTTAGGGGTGGGCTAAAAGGCCAGGTAGCCCACTCATCAGCCATGTAGACGATTGAGTGCATTTTGGACACATGATAAATGAAACTAAGCTTGACTCTGTGTATCTTAATATAGCACTTATAGATATCTTGTCCTTTGGTGTCCCTTGTACTTCTGTTGCTACCCCTGGTCTCAGGGGTCATGAAGGCAGCAACAGGACCACAAAGTAAACAAAGCTTAAAGACTCAATAGTTCCCACTCCTCGCCCTTTCCTAGCACCAGAGTATTAAACTGAAGACTGTGGAGAAACTAGGGGTGTGATAAGGGGCCACCCTTGTTATCTGATCACGGAGCACAATGTGTGTGATGTTACTTCCACTCACCCTAACCTTTTGGTAAGTTGACTTCCATGACACCAACACTTTTGGCAGCTTGGAGTTCCAAAATGTGAGTTGATGGTTTGGTTGCTGAATGTGCAGTTTTTCTCCAGAGTCCGTCAATCTCCGCAATAACTGAATCTCACTAGTGCTTATAGGGTTTGCTCATTAGGTCTCTGTGTAAGTACTGAGTGTGGCAACAATCTCATTTTGACACATATATAAAGAGCAATGTGCCACTTAGCATTGGTTATCTGTAATTTCCACAATTCGTTTCCAATGTCACTTATCCACAGTGTTTGTTTAATTTCAGGCTTCCAGTCATTTACTAAAGGGTCTATATCTTATTATTGTATGTGCCACTTTTCAGTCTAAGTTTCCTTCAGACTGAACTTTTCCATACATTTCAATCTTGGTTTTTCAAAATATATGATAACCAGGCACATAAGATCCGCTTACCGAAATCTGCTACCATTCTGCAAAACAGGGTACAATGGTGTACGGGCAGTATCTGTGGGGACCTTTTCATCACCAAGATTCTGTTCTCTTGCACTGTTCCCCACCTCGCCTCTAAATGGACCTGGACTATGCGCACTTCAGAAGAGCTATGAATACTCACCTCTTCTGATCTGTATATGGACCACACTAATTTTCAATAGCTCAACTATCTTCCTTTCCCGCTTGGCAGTGGCAAAATGCCTCTACCGATTTGCCATAAGTTTTTGACCACAGGATGTTCTGCTTCACACTTTTGTGTGACTTAAAACATTTTTCTGCTGGCAAAAAACCCAATGCCCAGCACCACGAGTGGGAGTCTTAGGAAAACTCTGCTAAACTTCGACCATAGAGAAACAGAATATACAGGTTTGTAGGACAACAGTTCCACTAATAACTATGAAGCTATGACACAAAGCAATGAAATAGTGCTTCACCCTTCCCATGTGAGGATGATCGTGAAAGTGAAGAATTAGTGCATGTATCCAACCTCTTCAGGACCTCATAGAAACAATTGCCTTTTATACCCTAAACCGTGGCCAGATGTTGCATGTCTAGCCATGAACAGTCTGCATAAGTCATCACTGACACCTGTTTATCTGTGAATGTAATGACCTGGGCTGAATGTCAAGAAATGCAAACTTGGAGCATGCAAAGGCATATACAGCATGGAGCACCTCACTTTGAAAGTGGTCTACCATGTCCAAGACTGTCAGTGGCAGCAGACAATCATCATGGAATTACACGTCTCAACAGATGGGAAAGAGAGGATGCTGTTCTTTGCCTCAGGTAGTGCTTTGTAGGGGAAATTTAGTATGTATCCGGATCAACGTGGTGTGTTTACTAGAAATCGATGACCTACATGACACGCCATTCTCCAACCTCTCCTCTGGCCCTGGATGTTTCTAAGACATACAAGCCCACCTACACAATACACTACAATATGTGGTGCTGTCCGATTGTTGGAACTCAATCCATGTTGAAAAGTCGGGTTCCACAAAAACTGAAGAATCTAGATTTCATTGACCAGATATAATAAGGGCAGAGGATTTCCAACCTTGTTCCACCTTCTTTGTGGTGGAGAAGAGTATTAAGATACAGACGGAAACAGGCACGGGTGTGGACATGCCTCGTTTTACTGGCGAGGAGCGGTGGCATCCGGGGCTGCACACAAGATATTCAAATCCACAGCGTGGCAGATATGCCCAATTTGCTATGGGTTTTATTGCATGTACCTATGCTTGTTATTTTATTTACATACCATTAGCTGGCTGGGGCACTAGAGGATTCTGTACTTATCAATAAGGGGGCACTGGAATTATATTAGGAGTGGGATCATGTACGGAAGAGTGATGGTAGTAAGGGAGAAGGGCTGCAGAAATATGCTCTGTACTTCCTATAGGTCCCATACAGCGGTTACCTCTGAGATGCCCTTGATCAACCTCTGTTCCAATGGCACGAATACTGAAGACAGCAACCTTTGATTGGCATGCTTTGAAGTGACACAATCCCCAGCTCTCCTTATCACAAGGCTTTCCCCACGTCCTCCCTTTCTTGAAGAATAAAAAAAAAATATGACAGGACTGTTAAAGCTAGAAAGGCTGATAAAATTTCCCCAGATAACATCTCTCTTCTGAGTTGATTTAATAAACCTGCAGACTAGTTTGTCAAAGCCTCTTCATTCTGACTGCCAGATGCAAAAGAAATACCATAATTTTATGTAGTAGAGCCTACAGAAGGGCTAAAAACGGTGGTGGTGCGGGGGTGGAGCACCTAGGGTTGTCAATTGGGTAGCAAAAGCGTGATTTAAATGTCAGAGGCAACATGGGCATACATGTCAACTCTCCAGATTCAGGCCGGAGATTACCCATGTCAATGCTAGTCTCCAACCTCCCGATTCCTGCATGCAGAAATCCGATTTGGAGTTTTGTAAAACTGCCAAAAATTAAGGCCCATATTCATACTTTTTTTGCGCTGCATTTGTGCCATTTTTTGACCCAAAAGCGGCCCAAACTTACAACATATAATTGTATTTTGTAAGTTAATGCTGCTTTTTAGCCAAAAAATTACGCAAATGAGGCGCAAAACAAGTATAAATATGGGCCAAAGTGTTGATGCCTGTCACTCATGCTGCAATCACCCCCTCCAAGAATTACCTCCGATATCAAAGGTTAACACTTCATCCTTAATTCTTGGAGGAGGAAATTAGAGGTTGTGACATTCTGGCCCATATTTATACTTTTTGACGCTAAACTGCGCTAACGCAGTTTAGCGTCAAAAAGTTTTGCGCCGGCTAACGCCATTCTGAAGCGCCATGCGGGCGCCGTATTTATTGAATGGCGTTAGCCGGCGCAAGCAGACCGGCGCTGCCTGGTGTGCGCGAGAAAAACCACGTACACCAGGCAGCGCCGGCGTAGGGGGAAAATGGCGCATGGGCGTCTTAAAATGGGGCAAGTCAGGTTACGTCGAAAAAATCGTCGTAACCCGACTTGCGCCATTTATTTTCGACGCCCATCCCCCATCAACATGACTCCTATCATTGTAAAGATAGGAGTCATGCCCCCTTGCCCAATGGCCATGCCCAGGGGACTTCTGTCCCCTGGGCATGGTCATTGGGCATAGTGGCATGTAGGGGGGCACAAATCAGGCCCCCCTATGCCAAAAAAAATTATAAAAAAAAAAGTAAAAAAATACTTACCTGAATGTCCCTGGGGTGGGTCCCTCCAGCCTTGGGTGTCCTCCTGGGGTGGGCAAGGGTGGCAGGGGGGGTCCCTGGGGGCAGGGGAGGGCACTCTGGGCTCATTTTGAGCCCACTTGTCCCTTAACGCCATGCCTGACCCAGGCGTTAAAAAGCGGCGCAAATGCGCCGTTTTTAGCCACGCCCACTCCCGGGCGTCTCTTTTGCCCGGGAGTATAAATACCACGTAAAGGCCTGGGAGTCATTTTTTAGACGGGAACGCCTCCCTTGCATATCATTAACGCAAGGAAGGGGTTCACGCTAAAAAATGACGCACATTCCGGGAACTTTGGCGCTATTCGCCTCTAACGCCATAGTATAAATATGGCGTTAGTTGGCGTTAGTTTAGCGTCGAATTTGCGTCGAAAAAAACGACGCAAATTCGGCGCAACCAGAGTATAAATACGGCCCTCTGTTTTTGGCAGTTTTACATGGTACAAGGAAAAACAGAGTTTAGAACTCTGTATTTGTTTGCACTGTGTTATTAAACTTCCAAAAATGAAATGCAGAGTGTCTGTAACCTAACATACTAATTGACCAGTGTTAGGGTTGACAGCCTTAGAGCGAACCCCCCCCAACTTTTTGCCTACCTCCTCCACTTTTATTACCTCATTTTTAATGGCTTTTGGACTCAATGCACTTTACCATTGCTAACTGGTGCTAAAGAGCTTGTGTGCTCTCCCTTAAACATGGTAATATTGGCCTGACCCTATGCGGCATATTTGATTCACTAGTAAGTCCCTAGTACAATGCACTACATGTGCCCAGTGGCTGTAAATTAAGGGCCATATTTATATTTTTTGACGCACAACTGCGCCAACGCAGTTGTGCGTCAAAATTTTTACCACCGGCTAACGCCATTCCAACGCGCCATGCGGGCGCCTTATTTATGGAATTACGTTAGCCGGCGCTGCGGACTGGTACCCGTAAAAAAAAATGACTCACACCAGGCATAACCGGCGTATGGGAAAATGGGGGTTGTGCATCAAAAAATGGTGCAAGTCAGGTCTGAGGCAAAAATCAGGCCTCACACCGGACTTGCGCCATTGTTTTTGACACCCAACCTCCATTGACATGACTCCTGTCATAGCAAAGGCAGGAGTCATGCCCCCTTGTCATTGGGCATAGTGGCATGTAGGGGGCCCAAATCAGCCCCCCCTATGCCACTTAACTTTTTTTTTAAATATACTTACCAGAACTTACCTTTCCTTCCCTGGGATGGGTCCCTCCATCCTTGGGTGTCCTCCTGGGGTGGCCAAGGGTGGCAGGGGTTGTCCCTGGGGGCAGGGGAGGGCTTCTCTGGGCTCCTTCCGAGCCCACAGGACCCTTAACGCCTGCCCTGACCCAGGTGTTAAAAAACGTCGCCCATCAGGCTGGGTGCCGTTTTTAAGGCCCACCCCCTCCTGTGCGTCAAAATGACGCCAGAGTATAAATAAGGCGCAGAAGCCTTAAAGTCATTTTTTGAAGGGAACGCCTACCTTGCATATAATTAACGCAAGGCAGGTTCACCCTTCCAAAAAATGACGCACACAGTGGGTGTTTGACGGGCGTTAAAGTATAAATACGGGGCAGGGTTTGCGCCGAATGTGGGTCAATATTTTTGATGCACATTCGGCGCAAGCAGAGTATAAATATGCCCCTAAATGTATTTCTGGTCATGCAGCACTGATTGTGCCACCCACTTAAGTAGCCCCTAACAATCACTTGGGCCTGCCATTGCAGTGCCTGTATGTGCGGTTTACACTGCCATCTCAGCTTGGCAAATTCACCCTGTTGCCAGGCCCAAACCTTGCCTTTTCATACATATAAGTCACTCTTAAGGTAGGCTCTGGACACCCCAGAGGGCAAGCTGCAATGTATTTAAAAGGTAGAACAGATACTTTTGAGTTTTACATGTCTTGTTAGTGAAAAACTCCCAAAGGCGTTTTTCACTACAGCCCGGCCTATCTCTCCTATTGGATAACTTTGGGATTACCTTATTACATTTTATAAGTGCAATTCACAATCTGGAAGAGATACATTTTTCGAGTTTGGTGTCTCTGGAATCACAATTTAAAATCACAACTTATGGTGAAGTCAGATTTTGAATTGTAATTCTGAAAATGCCAGTTTTAGAAAGTTGGCATTTTCTTACTTTAGCTATTTGGTGCCTGTCTCTGATTCCTTGTCTGGGGGGGTTGACAGCTGGACATTTTGTATTCCCCCTAGACAGTGTGAGAGTGTAGATTTTAGTGATAAATATCTGGAATTATTATGTAATCATTTTGACAGACTAATGTGTGGTTTACCTTTCATTAGTAATCGTATTAACAAAACTGGTGACTTTTTGTAATGGCCACCATTATTTTTATTGGCTTATGCTAACATAAACGTAATAGATTTATTTATTACAAAAGAACAGTGTGCATTTTAACTAGAAGAGTGTGTTAATAGCAACCTCATGCAGCTTTGAATAAACGTCTGGTACAAGGTCATTGTGTAATGCCATTAATAGAAAAGTTTCAACTGTGTTTTCTAGATTGACTGTCTCATTGTTAGGAAATGTTACTAATGTTTGTATTTCCCTCGAGGGTAGAAGTAGAGGCTACAATGTTAATCGTTCCTCCTGCGTGTTCGTATTCTTGATGGAGAAAACAAAAGATCCCCGGATGAGACGGAGGAGAAGGAAGTCAAGAATATAAAATGTATTAGTTTAGGTTTTGTCAATGGAGCAACAATGAATAGAAAACTTGGTGTACTACAAATGTATAATTTCTAGATATCTGTTAATATTCCGATTGGTCATAATTTTCTCACCTTATGTCTCATCCAATCATTTTCACTAACAAGTTTAATTTAATGTTCAGTCACCAATGCTTTGGGGTCATTCATTGTCATTCTTGGTGCAGTTCTTCGTGGGTCTGTCACTCTGTCAGATCCTTTGGGAGTTAATGTGTTCCTGCTAAATTATTGTTCTTAATGCTTTAATGGCTTGGTATATCTTATAGTCCAAATTCTAAACCGTTATCCCTATCCTGTATCCTGATGCTGATTGCTGATAGTGTCGCCCTGATGAAGTAGTCGGTGTTTGCTGTTAACCATAGTGCATTGGTAGTGTATGATTTGTGTTCTGTTATGTGTTTTTTTTGTTTTTCATGTACCAGCTGCAACCCACCAATTTACTGCTGCATATAGTTTTTGATATATCCGAGTTAGATGTTTTCTAAATTTGTGTTACTAAAACTTTTACATGAAGCCCAACGTGTTAATGCTAATTAGTGAGGGAAGTGTTTTCTCACATGCTCATGATATGTTTCTGATGCTTTACGTTTATCATTATACTGATGTATTCAATCTCTCTTGCTCAGATTCTGGTGCTATGGTTTTGTGTTAAAACCCTTGAGTTGATTTGTCTATTTGCATTGATTAAACTCAGATATAAAAGCATTCGAATCAGCCTTTGTTGTCTCTCTATATTTACCATTTGTGTTTGAGAATTATTGTTGTGACTCTAGCGTTGTTAATATAGGGAAATAAAATTGTTAACCCTCTTGATAAACTGGTGTGGTTATTGAAGTGTTAGTGAGAAAGTATTGATTCTCATATGCTGTTGTGATGTTTATGATGTATTACAATTGACATCCCCTCACAACTATGTTGGTTCGGTTCATTGGCCTGATGCGTGAAATCCATTATTCAGACTAAAATTATAGCTAGGGTTTTCTCCGCGCTGCAGTAGTTTTTGGTAGCACAGTTACAGTTACGTCATTTTTTGATGATGTCATTGTTTGCGGCATAATTTGTGAAATGTTTTTATTGTTTTTGATTATAAATTTTTCAAATGTTTTACGGATTTGATAAAATGGGTTGCTAGATGCTTTAAGTGACTTTCCCCAGTCCTCGGAGATGCTCTAGGTTGAAAGGGAGTGTTCTTAGCGGTTTTTTGGTTGTTAAGTTGAGAGTGAGTATAAATTGCGCTTGGACAGCTTAAGTTAATTTGTAGATGATTGAATTGTTTGTGAGTTTATAGGGAGTTGGCGTACTCCAAAAGAAGAAGTAGTGTTAAAAGAAAGTTGGCGTACTCTAAGTTATGTGAGTAGCGAAGTCAGCGAACTTCACATGTGTGTGGTGCTTAGTGATCTGAAAAATTGTCCACGTGGTTGTTGATAAGACGGACCTAATGAGAGAGGTCTAAGACTCTGGAGTATATTGACAACTGTACAGAGACACTTGGTATATGTTGTAATTTGTCTATTTAGTAGATCAACCCGGCGTGGTTGGTAAGTCAAGTTTGTGAAAATTTGGGTGTTTGAAATTTGCGACTGAGATTTGACAGGATGTATGTGCGCCAGGACTGCCTCCATTGATCAGTTGAAGGTAAGATCACAAAGAAAGAAGGTTGTCTAGCTTTTCCAGAAAATTGTACTTTTAATTTGACGATTTAGGAGAATTTGAGGCAGAAAATGTATAGTTTGAGACCTCATCCGAGACCAGCTCAATTCGAAGCCTTAGCAATTGGGAACTAGTAGCTAGAGAGCAACAGTCTTTGAAATTTGAGAGGAGAATGAGAAGAGTAGAAAAGACACTTGCGGAGGCTAAGTAGGACAGTGAGGAGAGAGAGTGGAGATTAGCTACTCTACAAGGAGTTTGGTTGTTTCCAGCTTTGACAAGAGATGATAAAAATGAGTCAAACAAGGTGACAAAGAAGAACAGAAAGTTCCTCAGTAGACAAGGAACAGAAATCAAAAGAGCTTAAAAGAGTTATGTTCGATGATGATGAATCAGACCATGATGAGTTTATATCTGAGATTTTGAGAAATCGTCTACCGCCGTATGTGACACAAGAGGTTTTTGGAGTTAGTGGGACTCACACTGCTTGTTCTATTGCACCATTACCAGCTTTTGTTGCACAGAGCTCAGCTCAGGGTGATCGTATCACCACAAATAGTCCATTACAGGTCAACGCTAACATCAATCAGAATTCTTCAGGACAAGATTCACAGAGTTCAGGTCGAATTAGTTCTGGTTCAAAAGAACAAGTACAGATGCAGAGTAGTTTTAATGATTCATTAAACAATGACAGCGACCAGAGATAAATATTCCTGAGATTTATCCAGAGGTTCTAATTGTAAGGACAACTACTAATTTAGTGTTGTCTTCAGGTCAAAATGCACCAGAGATTAGATTAATTCAGAAGGAACATATTCCAATACTAATACCACAAATACAGAGTAAGGGGATGATACAGACAGAGAATGCTGAAACAAGAGGTCCAGATGTGATTACAGTACCCATTACAATGGGTCCACCTATGCCATGACATGTTCAGAGCAACAATGGTGTGGTGAATTCTTTGGTTCAGAGTCAGAAAACGGTTGTAACTCCCTTAAGGCAAGAACAAATCCTGAATGAGTCAAGGTCTTTAATAGCTCTGTCTCCTATTAGGAATTTGGGAATTGGATCATGGAGTAATCAAGAAAGGAGATTATTAACTCCACGATGTGTGAGTGCAATACAGCAGCAATCATTGAGTGCTCAGCCTGACAAGATTTCCTTAAAAGGCCTGTCTAGACAGGAAATAACAAAATGGTTAGAAGCTTTGAGTGTTTCAAGAAATCAAGAGAATGAGAATAGGGAAGAGGAAATAATAAACAGAGCGAGATTATCAATGGGTGTAAACAGACTTGAGTCATATACTGAAGCTCAATTGAGATACCTGTGTAAGATTATTACAGAAGGAGCAGGGGAAGTATACCAGCAATTACAAGAAGTAGCAGATCAATATGGAATAGATCTCACAAAAACGGAAAACCTGAAGAGAAGGTATAGGTAAAATTTGGAGAAAGAAGATTTTGCACACATGACATCTGCAGGGATGAAAACACATCTTAAGGAGCTACTTGAGAGAGTACAAGTTTGGAGAGTTTTTGATAAAGGGGAAGGCAGATGGGTCAAGAAAAGAGAAAGACCAAAGAAAGATTCAGATACTCCTCTTGTAGACATGACCCAGACAAGAGAATCGGTGAAGATGTTGCCGATGAGAGAAACTCCAGGAAGGAATTTTGTACATGTACCTTGGAGTAGGAGTGATATTTTAAGCTTTACAAGTGATTATCCAAGGTTGAGAGAGTAGCCAGTGGAATGGTTTTAGCAGACAGATAGGTTTGTGAAGCTTGTGAAATGCCTGAGGGAGGACTAAAATGCTCTCTTTGATATTGCTGTTCCGGCAGATTTGTGGACTGAGTGTAAGAGAAGTGTAGATTGGCCTACAAGTGACCCACAAATAGATTTTAAAACAGGTGCACCATCTACAGAAGTAATGAAATATTACTATAAAGTCATTGAGTTCCTGAAAATGAGGATTTCGCCAAAAACTATTGATTGGCAATGCACAGACAGCACAGGAAGGGAAAGAGTCAATTCATGCATACTATGAAAGGTTGCTGAAAGCCTTTAAACATTACAGTTGTACAGAAACAATTGAGCCGAAAGACATGTTTCATTTTGTGTTTAGGTTTGTTGAAGGATTGAACCCAGAAATTAGCCAGATGATTAAGAGTAATTTGATTTGCTGGCAAGCTAGACCGATTGATGAGGTGTTGCAGTATGTGAAATACTGTAGTGATGAGGTTGAAATGAAGCAGAGAAAGTTGAAAGAGAAGGCAATGGTGATGCAGACAGGGATGCAAGGGAGTTTTCAGCAGCAGCCACAAGGGAATGGTATGTTTCAAAATCAAGGCAGAGGTAGAAGCCGAAGTGGAATGATGCTTCCGGTTGTTAATCGGAATGTAGATTGGAATTCTGTGATGACTCAAGAAGAACAGCAAGGAAAAATGATGTTACCGTGTCATGTTTGAAACGGCAGTGTCCGATGTTGAATCAAGGGGGTGTTGTTCAACAGACAAATGATATCAATACCTATCAGAGCATGAGAGGACCTAGAATAAGGGGTTAAAATCTGAATTTTCAGAATGGTGTGATTAATATGCAGGGTTTTCAGCCTTTGTAACCGATGCAGCAGATGCAAAATGGACAACCGCAGGTACAACAAGTAAAAATGCCCCAAGTACAACAATTGCAGCAACAGATGCAGATGGGGCCTGCACAACAAATTCACATACCGAGACAAAGTCAAATACCACGGAGTCCTATGGATCAGCAACAGGTGATGCTTTCTCAGGTGGTCACGAATCAGGAAAGAGACAAAGGTGTAAATACAGTCAATCAATTTTCTTTACATAATGAGAATGAAATAAACGATGTATGGCTGATGGACAGTTCAGATGAGGAGGAGTGCATGATGGCAACATCATTGGAAGTGGATCAGAGAGGTCCTTATGTAGAAGGAAAAGCACATGGTCATGAAGTTTCTTTCCTGTTTGATACTGGAGCTTCAAGCTCAACGGTGAGATCAGTAGAGGTTCCAGATTTACCTTTGTCAGGGAGGACAGTTAAGATTGTGGGGTTTGCGAACCAACATTTGACAAATCCTCTTACAGAACCAGTCATTGTTAAAATTGGTAATTGTAAGGGTTTGCATGCATTTGTGGTTTGTGATTCCAGTCATGTGTCACTCCTGGGAAGAGATCTGTTGTGCAAAACAAAGTGTTCAATTACTTGTTCAGATGAAGGAATTGAGATTCAAACAAACTGTGGTGATGATGACTAGACACTTACTGTTAACGATGAGCCAGTGTCTGAGGAGTTTCCTTTGATTAGTTCCAATGAGTCAGAGGTTGAAGAAAGCACTTTGACTGGTTTGATTAGTTTCTTCACAGTTTTTGAGATAAAGGATCTCCTAGTTGATTTATAGAAGACTGTTAAGTCTAAAGTTTGGGATCTTTCAAGAAAGAAAATTGGGTTGAGTAAAGGAGTAGAACCAGTCAGAATTGCAGTAAAGCCGAATGCGGTGTTTCCTCAAACTCCACAATACCCAATGACAAATGAGGCGATTGAAGGTATAAGACCTTTGATAGAAGAGTTTCTGGAGCAAGGAGTTCTGAAAGAGGTATTGAGTAGTCCATGCAACTCACCAATAATGAGCTTGAGAAAACCATGACAGAAAATTCGTCTTGTGCAGGATTTGAGGAAAATCAATGATATTGTGATCAAATGTTGTCCTGTTGTGGCAAATCTAGCTGTGATCATGTTTCAGATTCCGTGTGATGCTGGGTTGTTTACTGTGTTAGACTTGTGTCAAGCATTTTTCTCTGTGCCTCTTCATGAGGATAGCAGATATCTCTTTTGTTTTAAATTCTTGAGCAGAGTTTATTGTTGGTGTAGAATTCCACAAGGATTCTCTGAGTCACCATCAATTTTCAATCAATTTTTGGAAAATAACCTGGAGTCATTGGTGATGCCTTCCCAATCAACATTAGCGCTATACATAGGTGATTTATTGATTGCATCAAAGACAAAAGAAGAATGTAAAAAGGATACAATTGCATTGTTGACTTTTCTGGGAGACAGTGGTCATAAAGTATCCCCTACCAAGTTGCAGTATTGTCAGAAAGAGGTGAAATACTTGGGTCATCTGATTGAGAAAGGAACTAGAAGAATCTCGAGGGAGAGAGTTGCGACAATTCTACAGGTGAAAGTACCAGGTACACAAAAACATGTAAGGATGTTTCTGGGAATGGTTGGATATTGTCGTCCGTGGATTCCAAAATTCTCACCAGTCTCAAGACCCCTACAGAGATTGACACATAAGGATGTTTCTGATCCTATAATGATGGATGCAGAGCGTATGAAAGCATTTACTGAATTGATAGAGGTTTTGTGTCAAGCACCAGCTTTAAGTATGCCTGATTACACAAAGAGTTCCATGTTGTTTTGCCATGAACATGATGGATGTTCTTTGTCTGTTTTGATGCAAACTCATGGTGGTGTCAATTGTCCAGTAGCATATTTTTCAGCTACTTTGGATCCAGTCGAAGCAGCCTTACCAGGATGTTTGCGATCTGTTGCAGCAGTAAAACAGAGCATTGCTCAAAGTGAGGCTATTGTAATGGGATACCCTCTTACTCTGATGGTGCATCATTCAATAGAAATTCTGTTGACACTGTCAAAGACACAGTACCTGGCCAATACAAGATTGTCACATTATGAAACAGTGATTTTAGGAGCTCTGAATGTAACAATTAAAAGATGTACAGTGCTTGACCCAGCAACTTTACTTCCAGTTGAAAGAAACGGTTCAGATAAATTGGATGATACTGAACATGATTGGAAATTACAGAGCAATGCACAAAACCAAGGGCAGATATTAGAGACACCTGCCTAGAAGACAATGATCAAATTATCTTTGTTGATGGTTCCTGCTTAAGAGTTAATGTGGGTACAATGAGAGCAGGATATGCAGTATGTACCATTACGGGCATACTGGAAGCTTCATGGCTTCGAGGAGTGTTTTCTGCAGAATTGTTGGCACTTGCTAGAGCATGCCAAATTTCAGATCAGATGAAAGTAACAATCTATACAGATAGTCAATATGGATTCGGCATTGTCCATGATTTTGGCCAGATACGGTCACAGAGAGGTTTCCTAACTTCTTCTGGTTCACCTTTAAGGAATGGTGAAATAATTAATGAATTGTTACTAGCTGTTCAGAAACTTGAGAAAATTGCTGTGGTGAAATGCAGTGCACACCAAAAACGACAGGATTATGTGACTTTGGGAAATGCCTACGCAGATCAGGTTGCAAAATTCTGTGCCTTAAATGGGATTTCCTTCAAGGGGAATTGGGAATTGATGCCTGAAAATGATGAGGTGTACACAATTTTCACTATGCAAATTGTTGATACCTTGAAGGAGCTCAAGGCTCTGCAAGACAATGTTTCAAAAGAAGAGCACAAAGATTGTGTGAAACTTAGATGCATCCAGAGGGAGGATGATAGTTGGACGACGGCAGAAGGGAAGGTGGTTCTGCCAAACTGTTTGCTGACTCAAATGGCTCAATCCTACCATGGTCAAGCACACATAGGCAGAGATGCAATGATTCAGAGTTGTAAGCAACATTGGTTTAACCCGAAATTTAGACAAGTTGCTGAAGTAGTTTGCCATAGGTGTATTGTCTGCCAGCAGATGAATGTTGGTAAAGGGACGGTGGTCAACATGGGACACATTGGCATGGCAGGAGGTCCAGTCAGCAGAATGCAAATGAATTTTATTGAGATGCCTGCATGTGCTGGTTTGAAGTATGTGTTGGTGATTGTGTGCATTTTCAGACACTGGATGGAGGCTTAACCTACGAGGAGAAATTATAGTCTCACAGTAGCTAAGTTACTACTTAGAGAGCTGATTCCACGTTTTGGTTTCCCGGTCTCTTTAGAATCAGATAGAGGGAGCCACTTCAACAATGAAGTGATAAAGTTACTATGTTCAGCTTTAAACATTCAGCAGAATCTCCATTTAGTTACCGCCCAGAAGCGTCAGGACTTGTAGAGCAGATGAATGGAACTCTAAAGTCCAGACTTGCAAAGATGTGTGCATCAACGAATTTGAAATGGCCAGATGCTTTACCATTGGTTCTAATGTCAATGAGAGGTACCCCTGACAAGAAGACAGGCTTGTCAGCCCATGAGATTTTAATGGGAAGAGCCATGAGACTAGCTGCAATTCCTGCAAATGCTCTTGTAAACATTACAGATGACATGGTGTTAGACTACTGAAAGGCTTGGCTGATGTGGCTCGATCTTTCTCTTCAGGTGGAACCAACAACAAGTCAACAGTCTCAAGGTCAAGGTCACAACTTGAGAGCTGGTGATTGGGTCGTCATTCGCAAGCACGTAAGGAAGTCATGCTTGGAGCCAAGGTGGAGGGGCCCTTATCAGATGATAGTGATAACGACGATGGCTATGAAGTGTGCAGGTTTATCAAACTGGGTGCATGCAAGTATACTCGGAAAATGAACAATCCAGCAGAGCAAAAAGAAGAGCTGTTGAGAATGCCTGAAGCTAAGCGTGTTCCAGAGCAAGAACAAGGAAGAGAAGAACTAGAGATAATACCTGGAAACGTTAAAACTGATTTACCTATTCCTCTAACAGATGAAAGAAAGAAAATGCTGGAGGAAGGTGAATCATCCACAAATGAGTGCAACTAGTGCAAAGGAGAACAAAAGAACATACCGGTTGAAAGAAGTTATGATCAGAGGAGGGTGTTCTCAGAAACAGATGGTCTGACACACCTGACAGAGAGAAGTTCTGCTCAGAGGAGGGTATCCTCAGAAGAAGGTAGTCTGACACACCAGACTGAACAAGTGATTGACCCCAATGGAGAGGGAGTTGAGACAGATCCTGACCAAGTGGGTTTGACTCCTCCTGAGCCAATTGCGGGAACGTCAGGAGAGAAGAATTCGAGTTCGATTTTGAAAAGAGTGTTGACGAGAAAACCTTTGAAAGGTGACAATTGGCCAGAGAAATGCTCAAAAGGGGAGAAGATAAATGTGGTTCCATCAATTCAGGAGGAAAGAGAGCTAAATGAAGAAGAAAACATCAGTGAAGAAGAAGCTGACAATAGTCAAAGACCAAAGAGAAAGAGAGTTGCAAACAGGCGATATTCTGGTCTGGAATGTGCATATGTAACTACGAGTGAATGACAAGAAGAGTTCTTAAATTTTTGTTTTGATAGAGACATTCCAAATTCATAATTTGGCACTTGAAGAGGCAAAGGAAAGGACTGATGATGAATTAAATTTTGAAATAGAAAAAATATTGATAAAGTCGTGCTTAAACAGACTTTGATAACCTGACTTGACAAGCTGCTAAACTGGTTTTGACAGATTTTTACCGAATTATGACAAGGAGGATCTTGTTCATGTGAATGAACTTTTGAAAGAAAAAAAAAATAGGAGGGATTGATGCTGAAAATTTGAAATTTGTGGAAACTTTTTGTTTTTGTTTTTTATTTTTGCTGCATAGTCACATTTTGCTTGCTCTTACATTTTTTGGTTCCTTATAGATCATGGGAAACTTTAGAAATCAACACACTTAAAATGGCCATTGTAGATGTGTAGATATTGGTTTGCCGGTTGTATGTGTGATAATGTGTTTATTATTATTTGTAGGTTTGTTTGTTTATGGGATGAATGGAGCCAACCATGTTACAGAGATACTCACTACTGATAGTTCCTTAGGAACTACTAATACTACTTCTTCAGCGATAGATAGGTTTAAGATAGATATGAAATACTTACACAAAGAAAAAATTGCTTATCATAGTCTGCCATTAACATATGCTATAAGTTGCAGTCTTTTACTAACATGTTTCTAGAACCAAGAATATATACATTATTTTTATTCTAACCATGACGTTGTGTTTTCTTTTGTGCCTGTCATTGGTTATTTGAAAAAAATAGCCAAGGATAGTAACATAATGCTTGCAAGGGGTTTCTTTGAGCCCACACTAACTTTTGGGACTGCTTTTGTGCATAGAAATAACTTGACCTGTTTACAAACACCTTTAGAAAATAAGGTGGTCATTCCGACCGTGGTCGTCGGCGGTGAAGCGGCGGTAAGACCGCCAACAGGCAGGCGGTCTTTTTTCATGTATTCTGACCATGGCGCCGCTTCACCGTTCCGACCGCCACGGCGGTAACGACCGCCGTGCTGGAGACCTGGTATTCCAACCCGCCTGACCCCGGCTTACCGCCATGGATTTCATGCGGTTTGGGACCGGTAAGCACTATCAGTGCCAGGGAATCCTTCCCTGGCACTGATAGGGGCCTCCCCCAACCCAACCCCCACCCGACTCCCTCCCCTACCCCCCACACCACCCCTGCCACCCCCAAAAGGTTGCAGGACCCCCGTCCCCCACCCCGATCCCCAACATATACACACACATACACGCACGCATTCATGCACATACACACACCCCCCCGCATTCATGCACATACACACACCCCCCCGCATTCATGCACGCATTCATGCACATACACACACACCCCCCGCATTCATGCACGCATTCACACGCCCCCTCAACATACACACACGCACAACCCCATGCACGCACACAACTCACAACACCCCCCACCCCCCTTCCCTAGCGGACGATCACCTTACCTGTTCCTGGTGATCCTCCGGAAGGGAACGGGACCCATGGGGGCAGCTCCGCCGACACCGCCACGCCAACAGAACACCGCCACAGCGAATCACAGGTTGTGATTCGCTGGGCGGTGTTCTGTTGGCGTGGCGGTGGAGGTGGATCTACCTCCACTTCCCCGCCTACCGCCAGTATGGCTGTTGGCGGCTCTTCGTCCGGAAACGGACGTAGCGCTGCCAACAGTCAGAATGGCCCGTGCGGAAGGCCGCCAGCACTGGCGGTCTTCCGTACGGCGGTCCCTCAGCGGTCTATTGAAAAGACCGCCGAGGTCGGAATGACCCCCTAAGTTTTTAGATAACACAGAAGATAGGAGAAGGGAAATAAAAGTTAAGATAGATAAGGGAATATTTAATCATAGACCTGGAATTGATTATGTTTACACTGATATTACTAAACAAGGGAAATTAACATTGGATGCAGAACATGTGGGAAAGCTGCAAAATCACTTTGATAGCGTATATGTGGGTACGAGTGAATGTTGACATGTGTTTTTGTTTCAGGGTAAATGGTGTTTTATGTTGAATGGACAAAGCCCTCCAGTGCCTGATGTTTACTATATTTCTGGAAAAACTGCTTATTATTGTCTTCTTAGAGGATGGTATGTCACATGTTATTTAGGAGTAGTCTTTCCAAAAATGTATTAGTTGGAAGGCTTGAGTAAGTTTCCTAAATTTACTAGAATTCAAACGAGACACAAGCGAGAATCAGTTTCTGGCATTGGGGGAGACATATTTGGAGCAATAATTCCTTCAATGGGAGTTGTTCTGAATTCAATAAAAATACAGAAGTTGTCTGCAGTTGTGGTTAGCATGTTGACGAGTTACTCTGGAGCTATTATTCTCCTAGATACTGAATCAGCTGCTACAAGAGCTATGGCTCTTCAGAACAGCCCTGCATTAGACATTCTATTAGCAGAGGAGGGTGGCATTTGCAAATTACTTGGTCCGAATCACTGTTGTTCTTTCATACTGGACAATTCTGAGCTAGTTAAAGGTTTGATTAATAGTTTAACAGGTGATAAAACTGAACTAAAGGAACTAACAAACTACTATTTGGGAAAAGGCTGGCAATGGAATTGCATCAGTGGGAAATTGGTTTGGCAACTTGGGACAAGGGATTATATTTAAATTGGTCAAATGGTTTTAAATTATTGTGTTTTGCCTAATTGGAATTTGGGGAATATATAAATTGAGCAAAATAATTAAAAGGAAAAGGTTTGAAAAGAATCAGAGGAGATTGGATGTTCAAATGGATAGATTTTATGGGAAAAATATAAGGAGAAAGAAAATTTATGAAAAGACGAACGAAACAAGGTTCTAAATTTTGAGATGAAATAAATAAATTTATTTGAGAGTTTGTGTGATGACATATATAGTCATCAGAGGACGGATTGTGAGAGTGTAGATTTTAGTGATAAAAATCTAGAATTATTATGTAATCATTTTGACAGACTAATGTGTGGTTTAACTTTGATTAATAATCGTATTAACAAAACGGGTGACGTTTTGTAATGGTCACTATTTTTATATTGACTTATGCTAACATCAGCTAAATGGAGTTGTTTTTCATTATGAAAATAGAGTGTGCATTTTAACTAGAAAGGTGTGTTAATAGGGACCTCATGAGGCTTTGAATAAACATCAGGTACAAGGTCATTGTGTAATGCCACTAATGGAAAAGTTTCAACTGTGTTCTCTAGATTGACTGTCTCATTGGTAGGAAATGTTACTGATGTGTGTGCTTCACACAAGGGTGGAAGGAGAGGCTACAATGTTAATTGCTCTTCCTGTGTGTTCGTATTCTTGGTGGAGAAAACAAAGGATCCACACATGAGACGGAAGAGAAGGAAATCAAGAATATTAAATGTATTTGTTTAGGTTTCATCAGTGGAGCAATAGCGAATAGAAAACTTGGTGTATTATGAAAGTATAATTTCTAGATATCTGTTAATAGTCTGATGGGTCATAATTTTCTTACCTTATGTCTCATCCAATCATTTTCACTGACAAGTTTAATTTAATGTTCTGTCACCAATGCTATGGGGTCATTCATTGTCATTCTTGGTGCAGTTCTTCGTGGGTCTGTCACTCTGCCAGATTCTTTGGGAGATAATGTGTTCCTGCCATATTATTGTTCTTAATGCTTTAATGGTTTAGTATATCTTATAGTCCAAATTCTAAACCACTATCCCTATCCTGTATCCTGATGCTGATGGTGTCCCCCTGATGAAGTAGTTAGTGTTTGCTGTTAACCATAGTGCATTGGTAGTGTATGATCCGTGTTCTGTTACGTGTTTTTTTGTTTCTCAGGTACCAGCTGCAACCCATCAATTATCTGTTGCATTTAGTTTTTGAAATATCCACATTAGATGTTTTCTAAATTAGTGTTACTAAAACTTTTACATGAAGCCCAACATGTTAATGCTAATTAGTGATAGTGAGGGAAGTATTTTCTCACATGCTCATGATATGTTTCTGATGCTTTACGTTTATCATTATATTGATGTATTCAATCTTTCTTGCTCAGATTCTGGTGCCATGGTTTTCGGCTATAACCCTTGAGTTGATTTGCATTGATTAAACTCAGATATGTACGCGGAACCTCCTCTAGCGAGTCTGCAGCCAGGGCAGGAAGGACAGGACCTCTGTGCACTTCAAAGGTCTGTCTTTGAAGTTTCTCCCACTTCAGAGGCCAAACTGGGTATAAATACTTGACCTCCGACGCCGCCAAGACAGTACACTTCTGGATTTGTGGATACCCTGCCAGGAAGAAGGGCTGCTGTGCTGCTACAAGGACTGCCACTCTGCTGGACTGCTGAGCCTCTGGATTCCTTCTTTGCTGTGCTGACCTGCTGCCCTGTTGCCTGGGAGTGAGAAGGACTGGACCTGAATTTCTCCAACCCAGAAACCAGAGTGTCTCCAAGGGCTAGCCGACTAGTCTCCTGTTTTCTGAAGTCTCAGGGACAGCAAAGACTTCCAACCCACCTACATCTGGACTCTGCCATATGTGAGTCTGTTCTGCCAAGTGGTACCAGCCCAGTCCTGGACCCTTGAAAGTGGGCCTAAGGTGTTTGCTGTAGCTGAAACTATGCATTTCTGCCTCTGCATGGATTGGAACTGGCATCACAACCGGTGAATCAACCCCCTTGCTCCGATTCAGCAAGTCGCCTCTCCGGCGCCGATCGACTTCAGCGTAGCGCATTCAGAACCGCTGTTCTTGGACCCGATGCACCACTGCTAGTGCGCGGAGATAATCTATGCATCTTTGCTATTGCGGGGGAAGAATGTATGCATCGCCGCCAATGCGGGGTTCGACACCGACGCATCAGTTCAGCCTGCTCCCTGCATCTTTGACATAGATGCAACCAGAATTTAGGTACCTTTTTTGAGCGGGCATCACTGGGTCCCTGTTGCTGGATCGCGCTTAATCATGATCGACCTGAACTTTTGATTTTGCCTTGATCTAGCACGACCAGATAGCCCCAGTTGGCGCTTTTTGCTTCTAATCGCTTTTCTACAGTTTGTACTTTAAAACTCCATAGCCTAAGATCTACTTATTGGCTTTTTGTCGTTTTGGTCTTGTTTAATTTATTAAATTATGTTATGTTTTTCTAACCAGGTGTGGTATTTTTTTAATGGTATTTTCACAGTTTTAG
This sequence comes from Pleurodeles waltl, assembly GCF_031143425.1. Taxonomy (NCBI): domain Eukaryota; kingdom Metazoa; phylum Chordata; class Amphibia; order Caudata; family Salamandridae; genus Pleurodeles; species Pleurodeles waltl. Next base: position 115,766,248 of record NC_090449.1, on the reverse strand, counting down.
TGATTCAATTGTTCCACAAATACTTCACCCACTGCCTGCCTGCTCTGTGCCAAGCAACCAGAGGGTGAGCACAAGTTAATTTAGGGTGTTATTGTCACTTACCCGGACTATGTTTGTGATTCCTGCTTGCTTTGTGTGCATACCTAGGGTCACCAGAAAACCCAATTTCCCAGAACCCATTCAGGAAGATTCCCTCTGCTTCAATAAAAGTCAGTTTGAAAATACATTCAGTACATTCTCCCGACCTTTTTTTTTCAACTCTTCCACTTGCCTTCTCTGGAATGTTGGCATGTATGTATGGACTTTTACACGACCGCCCTAGCTGGTATGGTGTTTTTTTTTTTTTTTTTACTTCCGGTGTGCTGCTGCGTTACCTATTGTACAGTGCGTTGCAATTCTTTGGCGGTAAACACTCCGCGATTATGGCTGGATAATGACTTGTGCCGCCGGCTAGCTGGCGGTCCTGAGGTGAAGTCGAAAGGATTACAGCTTCTTACAAAACAGTCGTTGAAGGCACAAACTCATTACAAAATTCCCCGTTCCAAATAGTTCTTAAGGACGCTAATGACTGATTTTAAAGGATTACGGCGGCTGTAAACCATAATTAACAGTGTATAACAGCAGTTCTCGTTTTAATTACGCTTTAGCGAAGCTGCAAACCTACATGGGAATTCAGAGCGCCGTGGCATCTACACGCCAGTGCACTAATGCCGCCCTCTGAGGACAGCGAGCGTCATATGGCACGCTATTTGTGCCAGGATTCGGGCTCCACGTTTGACAGGAGTAATACGTGCGCTGTTATAACGTGTAACATAGATTTGTTCCACTGCTCAGAAAGCCGTGATTACACATTTGTGTGCATGCAAGTGACTTCTGCAGGCTCATAAGTTTGTAAGGAATCTAACGGAATGTGACGTTACACCGCCTACTGATGCACATCTGAGGGCTTAACCCACCGGGGGCTCTGCCTTTTGTGGCTCCCGCCCCTCCCTCATTAATCAAGCATGATATTAAATTAGTCTTCAGGCAACAGTGCATTTAGATAACCACAGCTTCAAACTGCATTGCAGGCATTCATCACTGCCCATTGTTTAATTAGACTTCTCTTTGAGAAAGCCCTGCAGAACCTGAACCTTCTAATTGCAATAGGAGCCCTTTGTTGGTTTAGCTAAACACTGAACCAGAAGCTTCAAAACATTCTGAGCTTAAACCTTATCGATTTAATCAGCAGCATATTCATGAGAGCTAAGCATTCTAATTACCTCAGGGTTTTATATGTAACCTATCTGACTTGTGGACAGGACGTGCTATTCAACAAGGCAAGGCCAGTGTTTTTTCCACCAAAACCCTAAGGGCCATATTTATACTCTGGTTGCGCCGAATTTGCGTCGTTTTTTTCGACGCAAATTCGACGCAAAACTAACGCCAACTAACGCCATATTTATACTATGGCGCTAGACGCGTCTAGCGCCAAAGTTCCCGGAATGTGCGTCATTTTTTAGCGTGAGCCCCTTCCTTGCGTTAATGATATGCAAGGGAGGCGTTCCCGTCTTAAAAAATGACTCCCAGGCCTTTACGTGGTATTTATACTCCCGGGCAAAAATGACGCCCGGGAGTGGGCGTGGCCAAAAACGGCGCATTTGCGCCGCTTTTTAACGCCTGGGTCAGGGATGGCGTTAAGGGACAAGTGGGCTCAAAATGAGCCCAGAGTGCCCTCCCCTGCCCCCAGGGACCCCCCCTGCCACCCTTGGCCACCCCAGGAGGACACCCAAGGACGGAGGGACCCATCCCATGGACATTAAGGTAAGTTCAGGTAAGTATTTTTTTATTTATTTTTTGTGGCATAGGGGGGCCTGATTTGTGCCCCCCTACATGCCACTATGCCCAATGACCATGCCCAGGGGACATAAGTCCCCTGGGCATGGCCATTGGGCAAGGGGGCATGACTCCTATCTTTACAATGATAGGAGTCATGTTGATGGGGGAGGGGCGTCGAAAAAAAATGGCGCAAGTCGGGTTACGACGATTTTTTAGCGTCAACCTGACTTGCGCCATTTTAAGACGCCCTAACGTCATTTTTTCCCAACGCCGGAGCTGCCTGGTCTACGTGGTTTTTTTCCACGCACACCAGGCAGCGCCGGTCTGATTGCGCCGTCTAACGCCACTCCATAAATACGGCACCCGCATGGCGCTTCAGAATGGCGTTAGACGGCGCAAAATTTTTTGACGCTAAACTGCGTTAGCGCAGTTTAGCGTCAAAAAGTTTAAATATGGGCCTAAGACCCATATTTATACTTTTTAAGCGCCGCATTTGCGTCATTTTTTGACGCAAAATCGACACAAACTTACAAAATACAATTGCATTTTGTAAGTTTGCGCCACTTTTGCGTCAAAAAACGACGCAAATGCGGCGCTCATAAAGTTAACTGTACCATTTTTATCAACATACTTAGTGAGGTTTTACATAGCTTTTAGACCTAAAAATCAGTCCCATCACAAACAATGCTCGCCATTACTTGCCATAGTCTGTGCTGGGTCCATTTGTTTCTGTGTGTGGGACTCTCCATTGCTGCACGTGTTTGCAGGATCTGACCGGTTTGGGTCACCAGCCCCCTTTATGTCATTCCCTCGTTTGATCCTTCTCCTGTTTCCAACTGTTTCCAGCCTGTCTGTGCGCCCTGGCACCCCGGTGCGCTGTCGGAATTAGCCAGGTGCAACGTGAACAGATGGACACCAAGCAGGCACCCTCGGAACAACTGTTGGGTAAAAAAAAAATATAGTGCTATCAACAGGCTAAAATGCATACAAAAGAGTTATGAATGAATGATAAAATTAATTAAGCGCAACGATTACCTGGAGGCTTCTTGGCGCTAAAATGACAAGATCAGAAGGCACTGAACTTCTATTGATGAAAAAGCCAGGTTTTTAATAGCTTATTAAATGAAGATAGAGAAGTAGCAGATTTAAAGTTCAAGGGGAGTTTCTTCCAATTCAAGGCCATGCTGGTAGCAAAGCTCCTGCCTCCCCAAGAGGAGCGTTTGAAGGAAGGCACCACTAAATTCTTGGCAGAACTAGCAGTCGTGGCTCGTGCGACACTGAAGGGGCAGACCGGCGCAGCACGAGAGGGGGGCGGAGGGGATGATTAACGGGGGAAATGAAGGGTGGATTAAATAAGAAAATAAAAAAAAAAACACTTAGCTGTGCCGCCTCCTTCATGACCGGGCTGCTCCTCTCCTCTTCTCTGCCTGCAGGCTCCCAGCCTGCCCTGCGCCAATCCTGACACTGCTCAGAGCAGCGTCAGGATTGTAGGGTGCTCCCTGGCAGACTAGGAGCCTGCGGAGGCTCTCTCCAGCCCAGCAACTGTGTTGCTGGAGAGAGCCCTGTGCGCATGTGTGTTTGGTAGGCCCGAGACGGCCGACCAAACATATATGCACTCTGAGGGGGAGTGCTGATCACTCCCCCTCTTTGCTCGTCACCCCCTTGGCCCGCTCCTTTTTCCCAAAAACGATAATAAACAAAGTTTATTATCGTTTTTGTGGAAAAGATTTGCAGCTGCCGCTGCTGGCGGGGGGGCAACGCTCCTATGCCCTTATGGAGAAGCAGACCCTGAGAACTAGAGCAAACAATTTCTGCTCAGTGAGTACCAGATCAAATTTACCTGCCCCGAGACTCCGCCATCTTCCAGCACTCAGATCGGTGGCGGGCATGATTCTGTGGTGTTAGTTACTTAGCAACTATTGAAAGAACATCACAAGATTTAGGGAAAAAGTGAATGGTGAGAAGAGCACAAGGGTTTTCTTCAAGTGGTCTGTTGAAGGTCCGGCACTTTAACTCAGTTTTATAGCAAGCGCTTTGTTGCTTTTCGCAACAGTAGTGGTTTGCTGAAACATATGCTTGGAGAAGCAAGCACACAGTGTCAAGCTGCACCCATTGGCTATGTATATGCTGTTATTGCCAGGCTTCCCATATCTTCTCTGATTTTTTAGCCCCACCACCTAACTACATAATGAAATACTTTCCTCTCTGTATTTGCTACACGCTGTCCAGCGGTGCGGAACAATATTTCATTGTTTTAAATAAACATTTCCTTATTTGTGAAAAGCACAGTTTCATACTATCAGTACCAAAATAAACATGTAATATAAGAAATGCATAACAGGTAACAATGATGTGTTCGAATGTTACCCTCTTGGGATTCTAGTTCCATTAACAAACCATTTGACTGTCATCTTCAAGGTTCATGATGTCACTGAGTATGTGTGTATACATATACATATATATGTATATTTGATATTACCGAGTGCCGGTTACCACTAGGTAGTTATAGTTAGGACCTAGTTTCTATATAAAAAGCTATTTTTTTACTTGCCTACATCTTTGGGCCGCATGACGAATCTTCACAAAACTCTCCAGCCTTAAGGCTTCCTCCGCAGTGCCAAGTAGCTTGTAAGGACTTTTCATTAAAAATAAAATTGTTAAAAGAAAACCATAACTAAATAAATATATGGGGACTGCAGGGAGCCCTTGAGTTTCCTCGCAGTCCCAGATAGCCCATAAAGGGCTAACAAATAAAAAAAATAAAAAAACATAGCTCACTGAGCTTTGGGGTTTGAGTCCAACTCAACCAATTTCCCTCTTTTTTTAAAAATATTTTTTTTTAATTAAAGTTTAAAAAAAAAACCAAATACATCTATTTAAAATCAAACCCAAATTTCTCATTCTAAGTACTTGAGATATTAAAGCCTAAAAACTCTGTCTCTTTCCCTCTCACGTTCTTACTCTCTTTCTCTCTTTAAATCAATTTCTCCCACTCACACACCCACTCACTTACGCACCCAATCACAGACCCACTCACACTACACACACCCTCAGAGACCCACTGTCACCCTCATGCACCGACTCACAGACCTGCGCACACACTGACACACCCACTAAAACACCGATGTACACGCTCACACCAAGACAGACAATCTGACAGCCACTGTCACCTCCAGATACACCCTCTCACACCTATTCTCACTCCCATAGAAGCTGCGGCCATCTCCTGCCACGCACAGCAAAAGGACTGTGCACAGCATGGGTTTGGGTGTTTACGGGGTGTTGGCCGCAGGGTCTGGCTGGGGTGGACACTCCTCCTGGTGTTAACTCATTTTCCCACCAGACCTGCTGCCAAATGTGGGACCTGGTCTGGTGGGGGAGGGCGCGGAGGCTGGCATCTCCACTACCTGGAGTGCACTGGGCAGTGCAACAAAAGGCAGGAGCCTTTGAGGCTCACCGCCAAGTGTTGCAGTTCCTGCAGGACGGAGGTGTGAAGCACCTCCACCAGAGCAGGCTTTGTCCCTGACCCCTGTCTTTTTGTTGTTTTGGTCTTGTTTAATTTATTAAATTATGTTCTATTTTTCTAACCAGGTGTGGTATCTTTATTGTGGTGTTTTGACTGTTTTACTGTTTGAAGTGCTGCACATGTGTTTGGTGAGGGGTCCCCTAAGGTGGCATAAATCATGCTGCAGCCCATAGGGACGCATCCTGGCCACAGGGCCCTTGGTAACAATGGTACCTCTTACAAGGGACTTAGCTGTGTGCTGGGGTGTACCAACTGTGGAAGCAATGATACAGTTTAGGGAAAGAACACCGGTGCTAAGCCTGGTTAGCAGGATCCCAGCAGACACTCAGACAAGTTAGCATCAGATATCAGGCAAAAGTGGGGGGTGGGTAACCATGCCAGAAGGGGCACCCTCCTACATATAAATTTTAGAATACATGGGATTTTCTTAAAAAAAAAATTTTCACGCCTTTATTCGGCTAAAAGCCATAAAAGGAAAATACAATCAAGCAATACAAAGACACATTATTCCAGCAACAATTATTATTCACTTAAATACTAAAATCAAATTATCTAAGTAATGGCCAATGGTAGTCCTAAGAGTAATAAATAACAATCAATTACATTATAATTTTTTTTAAATAAAACCCTAAAATTTGCCTCCCGTACCAACAAGAACTTGTTTACTTAACTATGGGAGGACTGTTTAACCAATTAAGTGAACAATAAATAAATAAATCTAAAAGAAGATATAAATTATTTTTCCTAAAAACTAGTTCCATGAGTGTTAAATGGCAATTCTAAAAATCTTAAAATCCTTCCGATAACTACAGTCCTTGTACTAAGAAGCAAAATGATTCTATAGTTCATGTTCTGCCCAAGCATTATCAATATCCCCTGGGCTAGATATATCCTTGGCAAAATGTATATCCAGAGTCCATTGAGTTACAGGAGAAGGCTCCCATTTGTCATCTTGGGCACCATAAATTAACTGTGGGGGTTTTATCTGAGTTAAAACACCTAAAGCCTCAGGCCCGCCTTGTCTCTGATGAATGAAATTGCTAATAAAAACCGGCTTAAACCAAAGACAACAAATGGAATAGTACTAGATCTCAAGAATCTAGCTGCTTCATTATAGTTCCTAATTCCTACGTTCCTGCAAATAGGTCGAATCCATTTCCTCCTTGGTTTATCATAAGCTTTGCAGGTTAAAAGAACATGATCCGTTGTTTCAGAGGTTTCCATATTACACAGCTCACATGTCGCCTCGTGTCTTCTCCCACTCAGGGGGCACCATTTAGAAGTGAAAGCCCTAACCTGGAGTGTCCCATATCGAAACTTCATAAATAAAACCTTTGCTCGCCTGGGTTGGATAGTATCTATCCATTCCTCAGCTCTCGGTAATGGTTTGATATCCAGGAAACTTGAGGTCAGTCTACCTAGGTCCTTGCTGTGGAAATGGCTGTTTAGAGTGAAGTCCCAATATACTTGTTTTAATCAAATCTTAGATTGTGTTGTAAGTGTATGCGGTTCTTCCCAATAAGATTTCAGCCCTAGATTGTAAAAACAATGCCTTATATAGTGGAGCCACGGAAGGGAGGTGGTCTTGTCCAAGTCCATGATCTCGATTAGTGCTTGCCTATATTGGATCAATACAGGAGTTGTCCAAAGTCTACACCAGTAAAGCAAAGGCCTCAGGGCTGCCAGTTTACCTATTTTTTTCATATTAATATCATAGGTTAAAGGAATCAGTGGAGTAGATGGAGGGAGTCCCAATACCCCCCTCATGAAATTATTTTCTTGGGTTACCAGTGGGGTTAGATTTGTAAATCCCCAAAGTTCGGCACCATATAAGGCAGCAGCCTGTGCTTTGTACCTATATATCTCAAATACTGGTGAAACAATCCTAGATCTTGAACATTTGTAATTTTTGCTAATCGCCATGGAACTGTGGACTAAGGAGGTAGCAGCTTTATTGACGTGCGGTGCCCATGAAACTTGGCGTCAAGCAATATCCCTAGATAATTAACGTTTTTTTACTCGTTCCAATTCCTGCCCTCTAATCCGAATGTTTCTCTTGAGACCTTTATGGGGGTTAACAGTCAGATATTTGGTCTTGGTTGTGTTTATTTCTAGTCCCTTCAAACTGCAGTACTCACTAAATTTACCTAATAGGGTTTGCAAGCCCATGGGAGTTTGGGATAATAAGATGGTATCATCTGCAAAAAGGAGGGCAGGAACTGGGTCACCATTCAATCTTGGCGAGTCATGATTACTTTGTTTTAGGTGTTTGACCAAATCATTAATATATAATGAAAAGAGAGTTGGGGCAAGCACACAACCCTGTCTCACCCCCCTCTTGATGGGTATTGGGTCTGTCAACTCTCCCTTTGGACCCCACCGAACCTTTGCAAATGTATTTTCGTGTAACCTCTCTAGCTGGCACAGGAGGTTCCCCGGCATGCCCTGTTTCCCTAGTGCTGCCCATAAGGAGTCTCTTGGCACCAAATCAAAGGCCGCACGCAAATCCACAAAAGCGATATAGAGGTGACCCTTCATTAGTTTAGTGTATTTCCACATTATTGCCAGTAGCCTAAAGGCCTGATCGATTGTACTCGTCTGCTGTCTAAAGCCTGCTTGATATATAGTCAATATGCTGTTTTCTTCTATCCAGCTACTAATTCTATTCAGCAACTGTCTAGCGTAGATTTTTTGCATAACATCTATGAGGCTGATTGGTCTGTAATTCCCAGGATCTTCCCTAGATCCTTTTTTGTAGACTGGGATTATTTCTGCCCCTTTCCATGTCTCAGGCACTGGACCTCCCCTTGCTATAGCGTTACTTAAAAGATTTATATAGGGTGCCCAAATTTCTATACTATGTTTAAACAAATCCCCCGGAATCTTATCCCAACCGGGGGCTTTTCCTGGCTAAATCACTTTAATGGCATTCACCGTCTCCTCCAGGCTAAATTGTATCTCGGGTAGAATGCCCCAGGTAGCTAGGATTTTATGCTTGGAGGGATAGAAGTCAAGGTTGGGGGGATCAGAGTAAAGGTATGTAAAATGGTTAACCCATGCTTTGGGGTCTATATGATGTTCTGTATTAAATATCCCCACTTTGCTGCCGTGAGTAACTATTTTCCAGAAGGTCATAGCGTCATTACTTTTGGCTGCTTCCAGCAGATCTTGCCATTTTTGATCCTCCCAATTACTTTGGGCTGTTGCCAGTATTTTTTTGTAGCTGGCCCTTGTCTGTTGTACAGCTAGTTGATTTTTTTGCTTTAAAGCCTCTATCAGTACTGTTTTCCCCTCCCTGCATTTGATGTTATACCATGGACTAATTGGAGTGGTTTGCACCTTCTCCTTTTTATACTTATGCTGTAGCTGTTTGGTCAGGAAGGGTCTTAGTGCTGTGCTCATTGACTGATGGATGGCCGTAATAGGGATATCAATGCATTTTTTTTTAGCATAAGGCTCCAAAAGATCAGAAAATGTATTGTAGATATTTTTCATAGTGTCCAAGTTGCCTAATATTGCTGGCCATTTTACAACCCTTCTATTATTGCTAAGGGTGGGTTGTAACTCCACCTTAGCATGTTCTATATGTTCCAGATCCAGGAGGAGGCCCCTGAGTTCAATTATTAACGGGAAGTGATCGCTTTCCCTTCTTTTGTCTATTTTAAAAGTCACTAATCTTCCCCATGTACTTATGCTATGCATAATGTAGTCTATTTTCGAGGTTGAGTTGCCTCTCTAGAAGGTATCCAAATTAGGGCCTCCTTCACCCACTCTGCCATTACACGCCCTCAGTCCGTGCTTTAAAGTGAGGCCCATGAGTTGTAGGGCGGCCACTGTACCAGGGACAGTTTTTTCTATAGTTAGATGAGGAATTGCTCTCATTCGATCTTCTTCTTCTGCTAGATGTTCTAATCCAATTATAGGTTCATAATTACAATTAAAGTCACCCCCCTATCATAATTGTCTCTCCTACTGGGATCTTTTTAAGCAAGTCATCTAATAAATTTATTTCAGGAGACTCCAAATTTGTCCTTCTAGGCCTTATATACACATTGAACAAGTGGGATGTCACCTTATTTTTTTTCCCCAATATCAACCACAAGATATCCTCTGACTCTGTGACTTGCATACGTATCTCGGCATTTAATGAAATTTTCACCCATGCAACCAACCCCCCGGACGGCCTCCCTCTGGTTGCTGAAGTTGCACTAATAAAAAAGGTTTTATATCCCAATTTATACGGTGGGTCCTTAAGCCAAGTCTCTTGGAAAAGACAAACATGATAATGATCAATATAGTCCTGCCATTCAGGATCTATAAGCTTGCTTTTTAAGCCGCTACGTTCCAGGAGATCATAGTGACTGTTCCCCTTCCATTTAAGGTCGTGACATTAGAAGTAGGACTCAAATATGCTGTCAATTCTTTCCTACAGGGCGAAGACTCCACTATACTCCCTACCCCTCTAGCATGAAGGTCATTCCCTTCATGGGGCTCAGCTGCTGTTGAGTCCCCATTTGGTCCCACTTGTGCCTGATCTAGCTGGATTAGTGAGTCTACTTTTTCAAGATTGGAATCTCCATTTCTCTTTTGCAATCCCCCATTATTATTATACTTAGCCCTCTGGACTAAAGGTTTGGTAATGAATGGGTCCGGGCTAAATCTCATGGCATTAATTTTGGGGGCAGTGGTTCTCTGTTCCATATCAATCAAGCCTTCGATTAATCTTTCATCCTTGAGTATCAATGCAATAACGTCCTGTTTCCCCGTCTCTCCTAGCATTCTTTCTACCCCCATAATATCTGAACGAATTATAGCTAGGCAGTGTCTTTTGGTCCTAATCCAGTGTATAAACTTATTCTTTAAGGAATCCTCGTCTTCTATGCTATTTTGGGACAGTTTCGGAGCATTTAACAGATAAACAACATTAGTCCTAGTAGGACACTTTTCCCCCTCGAAATGACGGCTCCATGTGGTGCGAAGGATACGATTATTGTGTGCTTGGGGATAGGGGTTCAGAGTAGGTTCCACATTTCCTTTTTGTAGCCCTGTTTCCAAGCAGGGTTCTCTTCGAAGGTTCCCTGTTTCTTGGCGTAGAACGCCAGCGTTACTTCTAGGATAGTTACGTAATCCGATATTTTCCTCATTTACCCCTCTCATACATCCCTGTGATTGGTTTAAAAATTTAGCTATAACTGGGCTAGGGTTGGAGTCGGTTTTCAAACTTTGAGGACGTGTAGGTCTATCTTGTGGATGAAATGGTGCAAGGGGGGTCTCCTTTTCGCTCTGAGCTCTGTGGATTGCCCTACCCCCCTCCTTTTCCACAATATCTGATAAGGTTCTTACTTCAAGTTTCAATTCCCTAACTTCCTGGATTAATCCAAAAAGTAGATCATAAAGATCTGCTAGAGTTCTTGTTTTATGTTTTAAATAATTCACTGGTTCTTGATTGGGTGGAGATGTCCTCTCTCTAGCTAACTGTACTATTGGGATGGTTGGGTATGGCTCGTCCACGGATTCCCCGAGTTCTGTCAAGACTGCGTATTTATTGGAGCACACAACTTCACTCTCCTGCGTATGGCCCTTCTTCCTAATACTATCTATGGTGCGTGGGTGTATGGTTCGAGTTGTAGCATCTTTAGGGCTACCTGTCCTAATATCGGGCAGTACCTCCCCCTCTTGGTGGCTGACACTCTCTATCAATTTGTCTTCCTCTAATTCGACTTTCTTTGTGTAATAAGAGGTAATCTTTTTATCAGGACCTTCCCGGGAGGTGGCCCTGTTACATAGTAGTGACTCTACCTCCTCAATAAGATCATCAATTTCAGCTATAGTACAGTTCTCGCCCGCGTTCCTAAGTTTTTTTGTAAATTTCTCCTTCCCCCTTGGGGGTTCTGATGCCTTACGTTTTCCCATATCTTGAGCCACCTATATAATGCTTCGGCTCTGATGGAACCAGTTTCACAATAAGTATTTGTAATAAAAGAGTTCGAAAGAAGGTCTAGTGGGGGTAAAACTAAATAATGAATATTAACTTCTCATATGACAAATGTTAAAATATAAATTTACTCTCATAAATACAAGCAGACCTCTTGCTGAAAATGAGGGGGCAGAGGCCCGGCCCAACCCTCTCCGGAATCTAGCAGATAATGTTGAGAACGCTACACCAATAGAAGGGGACTTCCGCCCTAGAACCCTCTATAAAAAAGACCTTTTTTAGGAGTAATCGCCGGCACAGTACCTTCAGGCAGCCATGTACATGTGAGCTGCCTAATCCAGACGTCTTTAAATGGATGTCAGGGGGGGTGGCCCTGCCTCTTCCTGGCAACGACAGCAAAGGATGGGCCCCCCCTTGGCCCGGGCTTCGCCCGGGCGGCGGGAGCGCTGTTCTAAATTTAAAGGGCTCCTGCCCTGGACACTCCTCCCGGCACTGACGCGCTTGCCGTGGCGGCGGGAGCGCTGTTCTAAATTTAAAGGGCTCCTGCCCTGGACACTCCTCCCGGCACTGACGCGCTTCCCGCGGCGGCGGGAGCGCTGTTCTAAATTTAAAGGGCTCCTGCCCCGGACACTCCTCCTGGCACTGACGCGCTTCCCGCGGCGGCGGGAGCGCTGTTCTAAATTTAAAGGGCTCCTGCCCCGGACACTCCTCCCGGCACTGACGCGCTTCCCGCGGCGGCGGGAGCGCTGTTCTAAATTTAAAGGCTCCTGCCCCGGACACTCCTCCCGGCACTGACGCGCTTCCCGCCACATGGGATTTTGGAATCCCTGTATTAAAACCCGTTTCTAATTTATTTGTAATAAGCGAATTGTAACACACCTAGCCGTCTGCTATAAAGAAATGATGACAGTACTCAACTGAATTAACTCATTACAGTTGAGTTCTGATGCCAGCAGTGGAGGGGAAAGGCACGTCAGGTCTTGGAGCATAATTGAGGCAGCTGTTTAATGAACAAAATTAAACACAACCTTTCTTTCTTCTGCTGATTTTTCTAGCGGTAATGTGACAAGCAGAAAAGAGATATTGTTAATTGCACTTCTTGTGTAGTTATAAAAATGTAGAACCATTATGCATGCTTCTACACATTTCGAGCTACTGCAACTTTTCTTTTTAAAACACTTACTTGTATTAAACATATTCTAATAGCTAATTGCAACAAATACAGTATATAGTATCTTTTTTATATTTTATTTTGCATTAGAGATTCTATTTCTCATTCTTCTTGTTTGCAAACATGCTTTCTCTTTCAAACGAAAGAGCAATGCATCTACGATTTAAGTGTTTTGTCGGAAAGGTGATGTTGTGATCATGTATTTTAGGGGATACATTTGCCCTTGCAGTACATGATAAGGATACTGCAAGTCACTTGGAGTTTCATAACCTTATAAAAGCAAACTGCTTATGGCGTCATGCCTCTAAATGGTCATGAAACTCCTGGTGTCTTGCAGTATTCTTATAATTTACCTTAGGGGATACTTCATCCCCTGTATATTACACATTGGCAATCGCCACCACTGGGTAGGTATAGTTAGTATCAAGTGTGTACAGGAAATAAATTCTTTGGTTTGTTAATAAGGTTGGCCCTGTTTGACAGTTCTTCACAAACCCTTCCAAAAACACAGTCTCATCCACCTCTGCTCCTTCCTGAAAAGTCAAGCGAGGGCTGTGAAAAATGCGTGTACCAAAAATGCATTTCGACTTGCAATTTTTAATAGGAAAATTAGACACAGCAAAAACAGCTGAAAGGAATTACAACAACTTTGGCAGAAACTAGATCATAATCCAGATCGTGTGTTTTTTGTGATTTGCTGTAAATCCTTATAGTAGTTTTTGAGAAATTAAGGCTCCACGTGTCTGAATATTTCATGCTGCAGAGGATCTGTGGAACTGACAGTTCAATTTATAAGATCTGATTGGCTGCCACAATATCAACAAAAGATGTTGCAGCATCCATTTTAGGACTCAGGGACTCAGCTACCGGTTCTGAAAAAAGATTTATAAAAACATACAGAGGGGTAAATTAGGCACCCCAGGGCTGGTGTGGGGGGTCTCAAAGTGACCCCCATAGCCGAAAACATGCTTTGTAACAGTACTGTGGCTCTGCAGAGGATGCAAGGTAAAATGAAGAAAAAAAAGTCAGGCTTGTGCCCTTTTGAACTGAAAGTCCCCCATGGTGGGCCGGGAGGGGACTTGCAGCCATTCCACATGGAGCCTAGAAGACCCCAGGGACCACATCCTTTGCAGCAATATCATTTTATGAGGAACGCCGAATGCCCCCTCCTTGAGCCATGTCATGGCCCCGTGACCCCATCCTCTGAGGCTTGCTGTATTTTGTGAAGGAGGAGTGGGGCGCTCATTCACAATTCATGATATGGCACCAGGACCCAATCACCCTGGGCCAGCTCACTGTTTGTGTCCTGGGGACCCTATCCCCTGGGACACTGTTCCATGCCTGTTACAGCACGGGCAGGAAAGTCATCAGAGCTCCCACCCAATGGGAGCAAAAAAAGCTCCAGCCAGTTGGGAGTTAAAATGTTTCTCCCAGCCATCGTTCTCAAGGACAGGGAACCTAGGATTGTTTCTGCCCAATGGGAGCTGATAGGAAAGCTGTTTCCAGATGGGTGGAATCAAAGCTGGCCCCCCCAACCCCCAAGATGGGTGCTGGCAGGGGAGTTGGTGGGGCCCATGGGCTTCCCCTGCAGGCTCCCACATTAAAGATGTTGTTTGATGCATTTTGTGGGACCAGGGTACCCAATTGTTTTAAAAGGCAAAAAAACAGGTGGCCAGCACCTGCACTGCGCCATGCAATGGGGCTGCTTGTAGAGAGCCTTTGGGGCAGCAGGGCTCAGGGTCTCCCCCCGAAGCCCCAGCGAAAAAGAAAGCTGTGGCTCGTGCATGGCCCACAACAAAAAAGAAAGTTGTGGTTGAAGATATAAGGTGGCGGGATAGAGGAGAACATGGACCCACAGGTCCATGTGGGGAATTTTTTGTTTAAAAAGTATATATTTTTGAGGATGTGTATAGATCCACGTATCCACCAGGAGCCCTATTGTGGCCCCCTGGAGATTCACAACAGATCCATGGAGCAACAAAGTTAAAAATAGGGTGTCTGGCCATCCATGGGAGCTAGATGCAGGGCTTGGCTGTAAGCTAGGCCCTGCACTGAACCATACGCAGCGCACACCAATGGACCTATCTCTGGACTGCTTGTACCCTTACATTTTATAGCACTCATGCCATACGGCATTGAGAACATCCCTAATGACAGCTGAAATGACAAACATTGATAACAACATCATGCATGACTAAAGTATGAGTTATAGTTACTTTAGGGCATAACATAGTTACTTGAGATAACTATAACTGGTGCATTTCAGAGGTTTGTTTTTTTAACATTTTCACCCAACTGTAAAATCCCCTAAACATTCGCTTTTTTCAGTGAAGTAATATATATATATAATATAAAAAACAGAAGCATAGTGTAATATTCTAATTATTACCATTGTTGAGGGTGGGAAGGGCCTCTCTTTAGTGTGGGGATAAGTCAGTGTGAGGATAACAAGAGTGTACTTTGAGCAAACTAAGGTGGCTGAAATGCTTGGTGCTGTTTGTTTGTCTGCTGGTAGGTATTAATAAATGCTGACACATCTTCACCTTTAGGAGTGAGGACTTGATTTAGAGTTTGGCAGAGAAGGTGCTCGTTTGCACCAGGACCAACTACACTCTCCAATAAACTGAGTTTCTCCTTGCCTAAATGAGAGTCAGATGAACTCCCACTTCTGCTAGCCAGGAATTAGCATTTGAAAAGCAATGAAAGCTGCTCCCAGAGCAGAGAATAATGACCTGTGTGTTGGGAGGTGTTGTTGTTCCTGTGACAGAATGACCAGTGGTGTTGGGTCCAGGGACTGGAATAACTTCCCAGTCACCGGCAACTATTAGCTGACTCTTAGGGAGGGCCCTGTGATTAATTTGTGACAGTGGTTGACTGCGGGCCCACTGCCTCTCGATTTTGGAGAACAACACCTATTTTTCCTCATCAGATATTGACCAAGTGCAAGAAATTGTAAAATACACAAACAGGAAAGATGGAGGAAGAGAAAGAAGAAAACACTGCCACAAAGAGAGAAAGTGGAGATTTGCAAGAGTGAGCTAAAGGGACAGGGGTGTCTGGTAGTGTGCATGGGGGCTAAACAAAAGTATGTAACTTTGGTATACTATACCTGGAGATTTAATTGCATTCGCTGTTAGCTTCTGAGTAGAGCTTTGGACACAAGCACTCATTCTTTTATAAAGGAACCACAGGAAGGGCCCTTCCTTTGTACCTCCAGCCAGACAGGCTCCAATCACAGTGCACCTCTTTTTGACATAACATTGTTGCATCCCGTTGGAATGTCAAATCTGACTTGAAAACTCTGCTGGCATGGGTACACTTCAAAAGAATTGAAACATGAAACTAAAACGATTCTTGTGTATCCACTATCTGGTTGCTGAAAACCCCTGCTTTGTCCTAAAAGACTTCTGTCTCTGGGTTTATTAGGGGTACAGTGACTTCCCCAAACTGCATTTTAGTGTTAGATGTGGTGGAACACAATTAGTGTGGCAGAACACAAGGATTACTGTAGTACACTTTACACCCAAGTTCAGTGTGGCGAACGACTTTCACCATCTTAAAAATGTCCTAAGTAGGTATGGTTGGCCCCACAATCTTTTACTCCATTGGTTTGGGTTTGCCGAGGAGTCATCCCCACCCACTAATTTGTTCCAAGAATAAATATGGCATCTCCAGGAACACACTTCACAACTCTTTTTAGACATGTGAAAGATCAGAAGAAGACTGCTGGACCTGTGGAAGATCAGAACATGACTGAACCTGATGACTGAAAAAAGCCCTAAGGGAGTGTCCTCCCTCTTGTACATAGGACAAGGACGTGGACTCCAAGGGTCTTAAGGATAACTTCCTGTTCATGCAGCAGTGATACAACTATCTACAACAGGCCTTTCCTGACAAGTTAACCAGTGATGCTAGACCTGGACACGCCGTCCTGTTTGATCTCTGCATGACACCCTGTGATTTTCTAAATGCCTCCCCTGAAGTGCTAAGAACTGTTTAAGTGTACTCCTGTGGTGCATTGGGACTCAAAAGACTGAAGTCAGAAAGTAAAATCTTTGACCCGACCTGCGCACCATCGTGGTCACTCTGAAATTGTGCTTAGGTTTTGGTCTAATGTGACAAGTGAGTATCATTGACACTTAGTAATTTGTGGCACTGTTCCTAATTAGAATGTAAACAAAATCATATCTCCAGTTCCCCCTATCAAATTTTACTCTATTTTTCTCATTTGGCTTGGGATTTTCATTGTTTTGCTTTTCAACTTTATTAGTGTTTTGGTACTGCAAAAATACTTTACACTTTGCCCCTAAGTTAGGCCTATCTGGTCTCTACCATAGCTACCCAGGGGTTGAGCTCTGATTAATTAGAGGCTTTAAGGATTTGTTGTGCCTTGAACGTGATAGTCAGTCACCCTAAATAATCATCCAATTTCTTACTGTAACAATTACCCAAGTTTAGAAATGGAATTGATAATGCATTTAGTTGATATTTAGTTTTTTTCTTCAGGGACATATCAAGCGTTCAATCTTTATAGAGATGATCGATCGCATGTGCATAATATTTATGAATCCTGTAATTTGTGCAAGAATTACGCTTATCACAGGTGGAAAAATTACAATTTCACCAAACCATCATGAGTTTGCATTGGTACCTGCCTCCAGTGACACCTTATTCACACACAACTCCTCGTATTTGATTTTCTGCATAGGTCATTTCCCAACATAGCCTTCCTTTAAGCAAAAACATAGGATTAGTTCTTTTTTAACAATATTGAAATATTGTTGTGCCCTCATGTTAAAACAAGCATTGACAAAGCCAAAACGTCTTGCCCATGAAACCTATTGGCTTTGCCAATGCTTTTTTTCATGTATGGCAGATACGTTGCATGCACATCCATGACAACCATTTTTAATGGATTTTCTTATATTTTAAGAAAACATCCACAGCTTAAACTGCCTGTAGGTGAGACCTAAACATGGATAGCTAATGTGCACCAACTTAATAAAATGATAAATGTATACTTAATTTTTAAATCTCAAAAGTCATGTAAGTACACACTGCTTGCAAACGCGAACACGTGGGTGTCAAGCAACATCACAAGAGCAAGTGCGTTTTATCTTAACAGAAACAGGTAAATGCTCCTGCTTCCTGGAGAAGAGAAATGCAATCAAAGAAAAGGGAGCTATTTGGAGCTGCAAATCGAGTGAGGAGTAACTACACTCCCTCTGTGTTTCCACACAGCTAAGAAAACAAAACTTTTGCTTTAATGAGCTACTGGCTGCTTCGATCGCTTTTCTCCAATTTTCTTTCTTTAACTCCAGAAGGGTTAGTGGAGCTCATGCCAGCTTTGTTATCTCTTTCTGAAGAACAGGCTTAATAATATTTCTGGCATGTACACAGAGGCTCTTGTACTTATAATTAGTCCAATTATCATACGTGGGTGACATCTGCCGGAAAGCTTTTGGCTCACAATGGCATGTTTAGTTGATTGTGGGCATATGTCACCCTTGATAGGACTGGGAATGTATGCGCCGAGCAGGCTGAATAATTTTTTTCTGGAATTACTTGACTGAGCTTGTTTTTTTGTTTGTTTTAATTCAACATTTTCATCCCATAAGTTTTTTTTGTAGGACAACATTTCTGAAGTGGGACAGAAAGCTTCTTCTGCTCTAATTGAAGCTGGTCAAGCAGTCTTGTTTCAAAGTGCCTTTTAGATGTTGTTTCCTGACAACATATTGTATTTTATTGCATTGCAAAGTTCATGTAGTGCTTAGTACGCCTATTTGGGGCCCTGAGCCTCTTGTCTACACGAGTAGCACATTACACAGTGTAGGGTGTTGGGGTTGGACCATTGTGCACAACAATGTGATGGATGAAGTGTGAAAGAGGCACATAGTTTATGACTTTCAGTAAGCTGGCAACTTTGAGCAGCTCTGCAGGTCCCTTTATGGTATTTTTTATGTTCATAGTCCACCTAGCTGGTTACTGCACTGGGTTGTCCATTCTGAGATATTTTATTTCAAGTTTATGGTCCTGACCAGACATAGGTTAAAGGAAGAAATGGAGGAGAGATCTGCTGTGGTAGGCTATAATATCATCCCATATCTGACTGTCATGGTGAGATGTCAAATGGCAGTCATAAAATGTATTTTATCTGACATGCAGTGGTGGACTAAATTAGCATCCTTTATTGGCCAGCAGCATGTGGCAGATCTCTTCAGTTATTCCATGCATGTTCAGTTGGTGATGAGTGTTTTATTTCGTATGAGGGTGCTGGCTCTTTAAGAAGGTGCCTTGCACACTTCTCCTTGAGAAGCAGCAAGGCTTCAGCCCCCCATATAGGGGTAGTACGCAATATAAATACACACACACACTGCAATTCAACTTCAATGCTAGGCATTGCATCATATGTAAGTAAAAGCGGTAATCTGGAGTTAATCACAGCAGCATGTGCATATTTCACAGCCTACAACAACCATTGTGGTATACAAACACTCCCACTCCACACAACTTGCTCCCTGGGGCGTTGCTCCACACTCAACCCCCAGCCATCAATGTGATGTCGCCAGAACCATGAATGGTACAGTACACCAACTACTTGGTGGTGAGGAAAGAGACCATTGCTGTCAAGAAACACTAATGTGGCATTTTGAAGGAGAGGAGGTTCATAGGGCCATATGTACAAACACATTTTCCCATAGACACAGAATGGGTAAAACCCTTTGCTACATCTGGCCCATAATCTTTTCAGTACACCTCCCTCAAACAACAGAGTTTTTGCGGATTTAGTGGCAGTAGCAGCAGCACCAATGAACAACCACATGGATCCACATGTGAAAGTTGACTAGGTGAGGTTTGAGCTGTGCAAAGCTATACATGATCCACAGTAGTCCAAGGACACATTCTTTGCATGCCCGAGGAAACAGGAGAGCACATGTTCCACAGCAAACCCTGAAGAGGAGCAAAAGAACATGAGCAAGCACCCACAAAAAATCTCTACTTGTGCCAGCTGTTGCTGCAACCCACCAGAAGAGTGGGGAAGTCAAAGAACAAAATAAAGTGTTTACATTAGTAAACATTAAACCACCACTCCAAGGTATTTTGCTCAGAAGGCTGAGCCAAACTTTAGGAAACCTCTTAATATGAAGGGGGGTGCTAGAACAATCGAAGGAGCACATCAAAGACCATCTCCTTGAAAAAAGAAGTTTCTGAGGAGGGAGGAGTGATCATAGTGGCACTGACCTAGAACTAAAATTAACTACAACTTAAGCCAATACTGGAATGCTGTTCCAAGAATAACCTCTCCTCTGTCTTCTGTATTGCAGTACTACCATCCATTCGTTTCAGCCGTCGGCACTCCATTTCTTTACACATACTCTGTGATTACTTCTCTAACTTTATACAATGCGTGAAATGCTATCTACTCCCCAGGTCTATCATTGCAACTGTCTGCTTCACATGCATTCACAGCTGTTCATAACACAGCCTCCATCCTACCATTCCACTCATTCCTTCTTGCTTTGCAGGCAGATCTACCAATCATCCTCGCCCCTCTACTCCTCAACTTATCTACCCTCCTTGACTAAATTGATCTCAGACACTCAAAAGTGTCATTCACCCATCTCCTGTACCTCACACGTCTTTGTTTTCCAGGGGATGTTTGTTTGATATGCAAGAAAATAACCTACATCAATAATCACATACCTCTTTTCCAGTGCACTATTAAAACCGAATGTGGATTGATGTTTGTTATAACTTGTTTTATTGTATAACACATCATACAAAACTACTGCTATTCCTAAGTACTGTAAATAACAGATGTTATGATTACTGAGTTTATGGTAATCAATTTACTGACCTTTTGAAGGATGGAACGCTGAATCGCACATGTTGGGATTTAAACGTTTGACCCTCCACCTAGCAACTACTACTCTGGCAGAAGGTTAGTCCCCCTCCTCAGCAAATTTGTCAAGTCTATTCCTACTACAATAGTTTACACTTTACCAACCGGTTAGAGACTGTATTTCATCACTGCCTCTATACCCCCCCTACTCACATTGTGACCATCTACCTGCCATCTGGGGTCATTCATGCTCCTTTGATGACTTTGACACCCTATCACCAAATACTCATTCTCTTCATTCTAGTTGATCTCAATGTTTGATCCCAACAATGTAACACACACAACGTTGCTTACTCAATTTATTTCTAATCACTCACTCCAGAACAAGCCTTACTCCCTATCCTTATGTATAGAATACACTTTCTTATCCTTATCCTCAACCTACCTCTCACACCTCACCAGGCATTTGGAGGTCAATCTCAGACAATACTACCCTACGTATAGCAATCTCCCCTGCTTCCTATCTCTTGCCCACCAAACACCCTATTCACAAAAGAAAATATCCTGCCAGAGTCACACCTTCATTTCCCGACCAATTTCACAATTACCTTGAGCTCCTGCATCACTCAGTTTCCCTTACACTCTGAGGACAGCCTTCAGCTCTCACTATCCTCTATGATGTTTGTCCCAACCACTACCTACATCCATCCTTGGATCTCTCCCTTCATTCATTACATGTAGGCTAAGATGGGGGGGGCTTATCTGCAAATGGTGAATGTCAAAAATCACAGAAGGCCAGATGATTACAAGTTGGCACTCACTAACTTAGCACTAGAATCAGTTCACTTCTGCAGTCTGAATTCCTCTATAGGTCCTCAGCCATGAAGACTTTCTTGTACTGTCAGCATGTTCTTCCACGTTCCAGCTTCTGTTAACGCGTTTTAATCATCCTTTACAGGAATCAGAAATGCTTCACCGAGGTCGATGGACCTTTGGACCTAGTGTGGAGTGTGAATAACCAATCACAATCATTTCAAACCCAACAACAAATTTCAACACAATGACCCATGTTGCCGCGGAAGAAAACTCCAATCAATAATGGCTTCAAAGCTTTATTTTATAACCACAAAGCCAAAGTCATGTAAATAGTATGCAAAATCAAATTGTAAGGATAAATGAAAACCATAGGTTGATCAAATCGAGGAAACACGTTTAATCTACCCAAAATCAACACCATTAAACATTCAAGAAGAAGGATACATATTAATAATGAAAACACTTGTGCAACAGAAACATACTTTAAATCAGACTGTAAAGACTTTAGTCAAATCAAATTACAAAGTTTTAGAAATCAGGATTTGAACACAGGTTGTCCCTACTTCTATCCAAGTTAAGACAAGCATGTGTGGGAACTGATTAACACGTGGGCAAAAATCAAAAAGAGAGACAAAAATAATTTGGAAAATTATCTATCTTGGGTTATATTAGACTATCTAAAAAAATAAAATAGACAGGTGTCAGCATGCTACCTTCTATTAAAGAAACGCTGGTCAGGGGAAAAAACAGTGCAATAGAATATACCTCTCTTAGGGTCAGCTTCATTGCTTAATTTGTGCTTGTTGTTTCCGGTGCAGAGCCCTGGCACTTATTTTTCTGCCTCAAGCGTTTGCTACGAGCAAAAGACACATATGGGAAAGACGGAGGAAGAGAAAACGAAAAGGCGTCACAATGGGAGAAAGCTGAAAGCTGCAGGAGTGAGCTGAAGGGGCAGGAAGTGGCTGTAAATGTATTGAAGAGGCCCGAGGTGGTTTCATGATTACGCTGCCTCAGTATTCCGTGTTCGCAAATTTAATTGCAGCAGCCCCATGCTTAAGAGGAGGGGTTTGGTCACCGACACGTTTTTATTTACAAATTAAGCACTGATCATCTTTCAATTCAGTTTTGTCAGCAAAGCATGTAGATCATCAGCAAAGTCCGTTAGAAGGACCATCAGGTAAACCGCAGATCATGGGATGCACAGGGAAACAATCTGACTGAAAACATACAAAGTCCTTCCCTATCAAACAATTCATGAATTCCTTTGATTCGACAGCTCAGTGGTTCCACATCATGCAAAAGGGGCAATATCTAATTATAATTTGAATTCCAAACAAACTTGCAACATGACAAAGAATTCTCAGGTTTGGTCTGGAGTCATATTTTTCTTCCATGTGAATCCAACAGCCAATAACACTTTTGTACATTACTTGATACAATGCAATTTCTTCTCAGGGTGCAAAACGATTTCAACAGTTGCCATGGGAATGTTCAGGTTAACAGTATAAACTGCTTTAGCGCTTAGTACATAGGCCTAAATGTCCCAGAATCAAGGGCATTGAGAAACAAATGTTGTACATTGAACAATGGGACCCTTTACTACTCACAAGAAGCAACCTGATGGAAACTTCCATGTTGGGAAAAGAAATGATTCATCACTTTTACATGACTGCAAATATGAAGTGTTCAGGCAGGGTTATGCTAACACAAGAAACAATGCATTAATACTGTTAATAATAGAACACACATAATATGCAAACTTATACATTCAGCATTGATAATATATCATTAGAGTATGCAAAAACATTTCACTACTAATTTCAAACTTTGTTAAAGCATCAAATTAGATATGACAGAAGTGCATTTATTTTTCTGCACATCTAACTTTACACTAATAAATTACATTAAACATTATAAATCAAAATTGTTTCACTACTAGTAGTTACTCTAATGTACAAAATATACTTCAATATTATTTTGATCTTGTAAGCACATTGTCAATTCTGGTAAGCACAATGGTGTCTGTCACAAATAAAACATGTGCACTTTTAAACCATGTGTCAGTGCAGCTTTTCTCTATGTTAAGCTTTTAAAACATGAATATAAATGTCACCTAATGCTGACATCTGGGTCACTATAAGCATTACTAACATTTTCGCTCCAATACTTCTACCCATGATGTCCAATCCACTGTCTTGGACTGACTCACAGTAAATAGCCACCGGCTAGCAATCCATTGCTTCAAGCTTAGGTCCTGTAAGATTGAAAGATTTAGGGCCAGATGTAGCAAACATTTTTGCGATTGCAAAAATGCTTTTTGGTATGTAACAAGTCCAATTTGCGATTCGGTAACGTGTTACCGAATAGCTAATTGGATTTGCGACTACAAATCGATTCGGTATTAGGAAGAGGCGTGTCAAGGGTGTCCCTTCCTAATACCGAATCGCAGAGGTATGTATGATTGTTTTGTGACCAGGAATGCGGTCGCAAAACAATCACAGTTACCACCTACTTCAAGTAGGTGGTAACCCATTTGCAAAGGGGAAGGAGTCCTCAAGGGACCCCTTCCCCTTTGTAAAAGCATGCAAAAAAATTTTTTAAGAGCAGGCAGTGGTCCCACGGACCACTGCCTACTCTTAAAAAATTGAAAGAAAACTTGTCATTTTTCATTTTTAAACACATCCCGTTTTCCTTTAAGGAAAACGGGCTGCATTTAAAACAAAAAACAAAAAAGATTGCTTTGTTGAAAAGAAATCAGACATGGTGGTCTGCTGAGCCCAGCAGGACACCAACCCTGTGATTGTAGCCATTCACAGTGGCTCGCAAATTGCGACCTACCTCATGAATATTGATGAGGTAGGTCATTTGCGAGCCCTTGCGAATCGCAGTATGAAACTCCTGGATTTCATACATTCCAATAGCGATTACTTAATTGCGATTCGCAAAAAAAACGCAACTAGGTCATCGCTATTGGATATAATGATACATCTGGCCCCTACTTTCCAGTCAAATCCAAACTTTCTTATCTTCAGAATCCTATACTGTTTCCCCAACTCTCATCCCTACACTTTCTCCGGAAACGGTGGTGTTTTTTTCCCCCAGGATGAGTCTGAAAACCTTCTGCAAAACCACAATGCAGGCCACCAAATATTTAGTACCCAATATTCACAAAATATGTGCCTACATCCCCACTGGCTTGGCTAATACCGTAATTTATTCACTTATCCTGAGCAAGTTACATAACTACAACAGTTGACAAATTAGCCTCATTCAACAATCCTTGCCACCACCGGACAAGTCTCCAAACCTTACCACAGAACCCATTGTCATTTTCTTATTGACACTCATCCATCCTATTAATTACTGCACCAAGACGACTGGCTTTTAGCAAACAACAGAGTGGTGTACAAACGAGACAATCTCATTTTAAGGGGAATAAGTGATCCCTGCCCTCAGCTCCTATTCTCAAACGTTAAACAGATTGTGCAAACATTGCTTGAATACTCAAAATCTTATTGTCACTCAAATCTTCCCTTGGTCTCTCGTGAATTACACCCCTGACAAGGAGTTGAGGCGATGTTATCCCCAAAGAACTGCAGTAATAACACATGTGATTGGTCTCTCCAGTGGGGGATAAATGTTGCCTCGCATATGTTAGCTGCAACAGCCACACACAATCATCTTTTTGTGTGAGTAAAACCCATACCGCAGAGGATGGCAATGGGGGTGGCTGAAATGTTGTGTTCTGCAAGGATCATATCGAGAAAACCCTAAATAGTGGTCAACTTGCAGGCTTTTGGAGTTTTCTGATTAACCTATCTCTGGGCACTAACGTAGATTTCCTTAGCAAATCAGCAATTGTTTCCTCGTAAGTCTTGTGACACTGAAAATGCACGTGCTGTTGTTTGTGAATTAACTTTAAAACTGTTTTCCTTTGTCAACAGATGGAAGTTCTTTCCTTGAAACACTTTAATCTGAAAATGCACCCCAGAAAACTTTGCGAGCTATCGTTATTATTTTGTCAAGCATTACGGAAGTTTGCAAGAGATAAACTTTACAATTTCAATGCCATTACCAGTCCTGTTTTGTACTCAGGGGCATGTTTATACTTTTTGATGCAAAACCGCACTAACACAGTTTTGCATAAAAAAATGCTGCACCAGCTTTCACCATTCCTGAGCGCCAGCCGGTTGCCATATTTATGGAATGGGGCAGGCCGGAGCAAAAGGTGGGCTAGTGTAAAAAAAAAAAATCAACTTAGCCAGGTGCGGGTCACAGTATGGGAGAAGGGGAGTTTGCACCAAAAAATTACGTTAGGCTGCTTAGAGGCAAAAAAAAATGCCTCTAACCAGCCTA
This sequence comes from Pleurodeles waltl, assembly GCF_031143425.1. NCBI lineage: Eukaryota > Metazoa > Chordata > Amphibia > Caudata > Salamandridae > Pleurodeles > Pleurodeles waltl. Next base: position 115,740,783 of record NC_090449.1, on the reverse strand, counting down.
GCGTCATTTTCTGATGCAAAACCATCCCTATGACATGACTCCTGTCCTAGAAAGGACAGATGTCACGACCACCACCCCAATGGTCAGCACAGGGGACCAGTGTCCCCTGGGCATGGCAATTGCACCCTGTGCCATGCAGGGTGCCCCAAGTTGTGCCCCCGATGGCACTTTAGTTAAAAAAAATACTTACCCATACTTACCCTACTTACATGGGATGGGGTCTCCCATCATCCAGTGTTGCTCCGGTGTGGGTGGCGGTGTTCTTGGGGCTTGAGGAGGGCACCTGTGGACCCATTCCATGGTGCTTAACCATGGAAATGGGTCCACAGGTCCCCTAACGCTTGGTCTGACACAGGCATTAAATAATACTCCCATCTGTGTGTCATTTTAGCACGAGGGGGATAATTATAGGGCTATGAGTTTAGCACAATTTTTTAGATGGGAACGCCTACCTTGCATCTCATTGACGCAATTTAGGTCCCCTCATCTAAAAAATGGTGCAAACTTCAATATTTTTACATTAGACGTAAAAAGAAATGACGCAAATTTGGCGCAAATGGAGTATAAATATGCCCCTCAGTATCAACATCACACTCACCAATAGAGGATATTTTGTCACTTGAAAAGTTTCTTCACATTGCTTCTCCTAGGGCCTCCAGGTGTGATGTTTCAGTTTTGTAGAAGCATAAGGAGTGTTTTGAGGATTCAGAAGAGCATCCCACATTACACCAGCATGCCCTGAAAGTTCCTCACTTCTGATGTTCTTACTGTTGCTGATTTGGAGCTGTGCACCATCTTTAGGTCTGCTGTCACTCCAGAAAATGAGAAGGTGTGCTCAAAGAACTCAAACTGGACTTCAAGAATTCACTTTTCTCTTAGTGTATGATGATTCAACTTTCATAACTTTATTATTGGGATTTGTCCATGTACAGTTGCAGGTGTTTTTTTTATACACAATTGTAAAAGCTACTGAAATTTGTCTAGAATGTTATCCCAACTGAAAATGATGACAGCACTTACTGAGTGCTAAGTTTTAGTTTTTCCACTGTGCTGCAATTTGACAAATGCCAACACACAATTCTGTCTTCAGTGCTTTGGCTTACACTTATGCACTATCATGTTAGATTGTGCACTCAAGTTAGCTATTTAGTCGAATAGGTGAGAGGCCAATGGGGGTGGGCCCAAGACCAAGGTTTTAGCTTAGCTGTACTCGATTTTATGTCAGGTTAGGGCACGTTAGAGGCCTTAGATGGAATTTACAGAAGCTCCAAGTGTCAGGAGATGTGGATGCTCCTGCCTCGCCCTCAGAGCAGGCTGCTTTTTCTTGGTGGGCTCTGTGCATGGCACTTGTGTCTAGTCGAGTCCATTAAGAGAGGTTACTGTCTTGCAGGTATTCCCTTCTGTGGTGGGCCAGGGGATATAGTGCCAGAATAGCACTGTCAGAAAAACAATTATTGTAAGTAATGTCCTTAATATTGTTTACAAAAATATTAACCCGTTTGAGTTAGTAACAGAAACTCTACATACAACAGGACCAGTGCTTAATTTGTAAATAAAAAGGTGCCGGTGCTCAAAGCCCTCCTCTTAAACACGCGGCTTCTGCAATTAAGTCTGCGGACACGGAATACTGAGACAGCGTAATCCCGATACCATCTCTGACCTCTTCAATTCATTTAAAGCCACTCCTTGACCCTTCAGATCACACCTGCAGTTTTCTGCTTTCCCTCATCGTGACGCTTTTTTGTTTTTTTCTTCCTACAAATACTTGAGGCAGAAGACTAAGCGCCGGCCCTCAAAAATAAGTGACGGTGCTCAGCACCGGAAACAACAAGCACAATTTAAGCACTGAACAGGACAATCCTTTGTAAATGATGTTTAGGACACAATATCCATGTCATTCAATGGCCCATATTTATAATTTTTTTGCGCTGCATTTGCGCCATTTTTTGACGCAAAAGCGGCACAAACATGCAAAATACAATTGTATTTTATAAGTTTGCGCCGTTTTTGCATCAAAAAAGCAGCGCAAATGTGGTGCTAAACAAGTGTAATTATGGGCCAATATTTCTGTAGGTGATATTCTGACATACAACTGCATAAAGGACATGGGGAAAGCCTGGGGCAGTACTTCTGGCTATTTCCTCTTTCAGGCAACTGTCCGATGTGTCAGCGGCTGACAATGTTGTGCTTGTCCAAGGAGCACACTGCTATGGGAGGGCTAATGGATGGCGAGGGCAGCTGCATGCTTATCTATTCCTTGTCAGTCCTGGTCTATGAAGTAGGGACTTGATATGTCATTTGTCAAGCTGCTGAAACAGGAGAATTACCTGCCTCACAGAGAAACAGTGCAGAAATGACTGGAAGAAAACACAAGTTTCTGTAGCACCCCGGATGATTTTCAATAGCTAGTCATAATAAACCTGTAGCCAAGGTACCTGCAAATTGAAAAACTTCAGCCATGTGAGTAAAATGTGTAATGCACAAGTTAGAAACAAATTCTAACAACCCTGAGAATTGACAAACGCCCCCTTTTCAAAAGGAAAGATTTCCGATCTTACCTCAAATCTCTCAACATTTAGAATTACTCAAACTTTCTGAGGCTACCCATGCAAATGGGGAAGCCAAGGACCTTATGAGGCCACTGAGTGGAAAGAAAAAGAGTAGGCGACGGACTTAGAATTGGCCAGTATCTTATTTCTATGGCAATACAGGTCTATCTCATACATATTGACAAATTGTTTTTCCATATTACGCCCTCACACACTGAGCAGTTTCTGGCACCATCCCAAGCCATCCATCTAGGACTGCAGCATCTCTACACTCAGGAGAAAATTGAAAGCAAATGCAAACACAAGAAGGACAAAGTTACTCATTGCGGAGGCACCCACTCCTCATACATCCACAAAAGCAATCTAATGCTGGGGAGGAACAAACATCAGGGAGGAAAGTGATGTTAAAAGCAGGACACCAGATTCATTAGAAAAGAAAATGCAAGATAGCTGACAACTGAAATTTAAGGTACCACATATAATACACTTAAAGCGTCAAAATTGAGAAATTTCATAGAAGATTTGCAACTGATCCTAAGCTTTCTGACACCCTTCAAAATCTGTACAGAGGAAGAGGTAGGAAAATGGGTGGAAACTATGCTGAGCAGAGGCCCATAACATTAACAATTCTTGTGCCTATGCATGTCTGGGAAGACTTCTTGAATCTATGAAAGAGATACTAAGGATTAGATGAGGCAATATTTCTGTTACTGGTTGGGTGAAAGTTGACAATTTAGCTGCTTCACTTCCGGTGTTTTCCGAGGTCTGAAAGTGATTTACTGACCCATTGCAGACCATATTTTGGTTGTATGTTGAAATATCATTGACATAAACATCGTGAACCAAAATATTGTGGCCCAAATATCGAGGGCCATAATATTGAGACTGTAATTGCATATTGGTATGTATAGATGTACAATTCTTACCTCTGGATACCGTAAAGGTATGTATGTTGTCAAGGTCTATGTGAGGTTCAGCAAAGTAAAAAAACACTTGTCTGGTAGCTCTATATTCTGGAATGGATATTAATATGAAATACCATTTTGAAAAAGAGTCTACTAAGCTTGAGACTGGAAATTATAGACACGGTAACAGCTCTGGGATGGAGGTCATTGGGCTATGGTAGAAATATTATGCAACAACCTAAATTGAGAGCACTGTATATTACATAATGGAACTGTTAATCGGTACACAAAGAGTTCACTGTAATACAATGATGCAATCTTAGCCGTGCTACCTGCATATATCACAATGTAGTAACAGCTACCCCAATCACTCACTGATGCTATCTTTGCCACTGGCCTTGTACTGCGCTCTTCTGCCTTTTGGATGGGTTCATACTACACAAATACCCTATACATACTTCCATCTTCTATTCCAGTCTCATCCCACTCTCCTTACATTTTTAATGATAAAGAAGCAGACATGGCAAACAAAGGAGCTATTTCTCAGTCTCTGTTGTTCATTAATTTACCAAAAGATAGAAAAGATTATATATCCATTGTCTAACCAACTAATAGGAATATTGTCTTTCCAGGCTTTTCTTTCCAGATTCTCCTGTTCACCCACTCACCCAGTATTCTTAGTTCGAGTTATTTTAGTGAGTCATCTAAGAGTTGAGCTGACAACTGTTTTCAGTCTACACAAAGGTAAGGAGTCATGTGCTCCACAGTCTAAGTACAAAACATTTGATCTTGTCCCAACAATTAGCGCAAACATAATAGGACCTACTTTTTCCACTATTCAGTGCTTGTTCTTTCAACATGCCCAGGCAAGCTTTGCAGTGCTACCAACTTCCAAAAGTATTTTTTAAGGCCTTCAACCCATACACTTACTATATCTGGGGTACCCAATTGTGGTTGTGCTTATCAAACACTTTTAAATAATGTTCCAGAACAGACTAGGGTGGTAGAACTCCAAACTTGTGCACATCCTACCACTCTTCAATAGCATGTGCAGCTCTGGTTCTGAAATATCTTCCCAGTCAATCTCTGGAGTTCCTGCAGGACCCTGTATCTCTGTCAGTACATGATTGCCTTGCACAGAAATTCAGCTTTTTCCGATGTAAGCTTTTTGAATAATACATGCATGCAAAGTCCTGGAGAGTGTTTTCAAGATAGTAGAACAATGCTACCAGCGCCATGCTTTGACAGTACGTAACTCTCACCAGCGCACTATAGGTTCACAATACCTCTCTCCTTAGCTATGGTACCCTGCAGCTTCTCCTTACCTCTATCCTCTACCCTTACACCGCTGAACTCATGCACTTCCAAATCCACACTGACCCAAACACCACCCTTCGAGGGACCCTCGTCTACAGGCCCCCCTCCCCCGGACAGCAGTTCAGCGACTCGATTACTGACAACATCAGCACGCATGCTCTCGCATCCGCTGACTACATACTCCTCGGAGACTTAACCTTCCACCTCGAGAACACCAACGACAACAACACCGCCACCCTGCTCAACAACCTCTACAACCTCGACCTCAAACAGCTCCTCATGACACCAACCCACTCCGCAGGACACACACTCGACCCTATTTTCTCCGCCAGAAATCACGTCTCTTTCAGCCACACCACTGAACTCCACTAGACAGACCACCGCTGCATCCACTTCTCCTTCAAGAAACCCACAACACGCCACCACCCACAACGGATCCCTCACCGCAGTTGGAACAAGGTCACCGAAGACCAACTTATCGCAACCCTCTCCCAGAACCCACCCATCGACACCACTGACACTGATGCAGCTGCCCGCAACTTCAGGAAATGGGTCAACACCTGTGCCAATACTCTCGCCCCAATCAAGAATTCCTCCAATAGAGGCACCGACAGAAAGGCCTTCTGGTTTATCACCCACCTCCACGAATCTATCAAAGCTGTCGAAGACGTGAAAGAAAGTGGCACCAAGATCAGACTCTGGACAACCACACAGCCTTCAAAAACGCCATCCGTAGACACCACCAACTCATCCGAGCCGCCAAAAGAACTGCCTTCAAAGACCGAATCCGGAACAACGCACACAACCACAAGGAGCTCCTCAGCGTCGTGAAGGAACTCTCCAACCCCGGCTCCAACGTCAATGACATCCCGCCATCCCAGGACCTCTGCAACTCCCTAGCCTCCTACTTCCACTGCAAAATTGCAGACATCTACAACAGCTTCAGCACCCAGACCCCCAGGCAACCACCAATACCACAGATTCACCTCCGACCAACCCTCTGCTCTCCTGGACCCCCGTCAAGGACAATGACACCATTGAAATCATGAACACCATCCACTCCAGCTCTCCATCTGACCCCTGCCCTCACCACATCCTTAACAAAGCAAGCTCTGTCATCGCACCCCAACTACGGAAGATCATCAACAGCTCCTTCAAGTCCGCCACCTTCCCGGAGAGCTGGAAACACGCTGAGATCCACGCCCTCCGCAAAAAACCCAAGGCAGACCCAAAGGACCTCAAGAATTTCCGGCCTATCTCCCTGCTCCCCTTCCCGGCAAACGTCATTGAGAAGGCTGTCAACAGACAACTAAGCCGCTTCCTAGAGGAGAACCGCACCCTGGACCTTTCCCAATCTGGATTTTGCAGCAACCACAGCACCGAAACCGCCCTCATCGCCGCCACCGATGACATCGGAACCATACTAGACAGCGGTGAAACCGTGGCCTCATCCTCCTTGACCTCTCGGCTGCATTCAACACCCCCACACCCTACGCTCATGCCTCAGCAGTGCTGGAATCCGCGACAGAGCCCTGGACTGGGTCACCTCCTTTCTCACTGGCAGAACCCAGAGAGTCCACCTCCCCCATTCCGCTCGGAGGCCACCAAAATCATCTGCGGCGTACCCCAGGGTTCTTCCCTCAGCCTGACCCTCTTCAACGTATACACGTCCCCGCTCGCTAACATCGCCCGATCCCACAACCTCAACATCATCTCATACGCCGACACTTAACTGATCCTCTCCCTCACCAAGAACTCCACCAAGACCTACCTTCAGGAAGGAATAAAGGCCATCGCCGAATGGATGAAGAGCAGCTGCCTCAAACTCAATTCGGACAAGACGGAAGTCCTTATCTTCGGCTCCACCCCCTCCACATGGGATGACTCCTGGTGACCTGCCACTCTCAGAAACTCTCCGACTCCCACTGAACACGCACACAACCTAGGATTCATCTTGGACCCCTCACTATCCATGACCCAGCAAGTCAACGCCATCTCCTCCTCCTGCTTCAACACCCTCTGCATGCTTCGAAAGGTTTACAAATGGTTCCCCACTGAAACCAGAAGAACAGTCACCCAAGCCCTTGTAAGCAGCAAACTGGACTACGGCAATGCCCTCTACGCAGGAACCACGGCCAAACTCCAGAAGAGGCTGTAACGCATCCAGAACGCCTCTGCACGCCTCATCCTGGACATCCCCCGCCATTGCCACATTACAGACCACCTGAAAAACCTGCACTGGCTCCCAGTCAACAAGAGAATCACCTTCAAACTCCTAACCCGCGCTCACAAAGCACTGCACAACACTGGACCACAATACCTCAACAAATGACTCTCCTTCTACACCCTGACCCGGCATCTCCGCTCCGCTGACCTCGCTGTCACAACTGTCCTGCGTATCCACAGAACTACAAATGGCGGTAGATCATTTTCACACCTCACCGCCGAAACGTGGAATACTCTTCCCACCCACCTTTGCAGACCAAAGACCTCCTTACCTTCAGGAAACTTCCCAAGACCGGGCTGTTTGAGCAGTAGCAGCACCTCCCCCCCCTTCTCCCCCTCTCCTCCTCAGCACCTTGAGACCTTCACAGGTGAGTAGTGTGCTTTACAAATCCCCTGATTATACCATGCTTGTGCAGTGTGATATGTGCCCTCTCACGTGTGTTCTATTTTTATTTAGATTTACTTGCCTGTACTTTTTCTGGAGTATCCTCTGCATTTCCAAAGAGTACTCAGTTCATTTATGGTATTTGCCTTTCATGTTTCCACAGATTCCTGCTTCTGACATGCATCCTTAGTTGTACACTGTACAGTGCCCCCCCTTCTGTTAGTATCTCATACTCAACCTGCAGTTCCAAAGTTAGGCAGCGTAAGTTTGGGAAGCATCAAGCCTGCCTTGTTTTTGTTCGTTTTATTAGGCTTATTAAGAATCTGAAAACGCTAGACCCATACCTATAGGACACAGGGAGCCTGTCAGGCTCTCACCTGTAAACGTTTTGCAGAAGTGAAATGAACACGATGAAAGTTCCCAACTTCCATGCAAGTCAAGCAGTCCCAACTACACTAAGGCCCAACATGGCCTGCCGTGAAGGAGGGACGGAAGAGAGTTGGTATAACCATCAGGTTGCCACCTCAGGGACTTCTGATTTTCCTTGTAACTCCTTTTGTTTCTGAAAAGAGACAACAATGTTTTGGAATTAAATGGTTACTAATGAGGGTGTACTCTTTAAGGTGTATACTGAGTTTTGGATTACCAAGTGTCCTTTCCTTCGTCTGCCAGGTCAAAAGTTAATTCCCGAACATACATTCACATCATCTACGAAATGTCAAAGATCCTTATAATTTAGTTACCCTAAATAACAATACATACATATGTTGTGCTGCCTCACTTTCACATACCTATTTTGACTTTCATGTGTGAAGTAAAAGCTGATTCCAGACACTTGCAGATTGTCAAAAGAAAAATAAAACTAAGATAACCTCAGACTTGAGTGTAGTTCAAAACACACACACACATATATACGCATATATATATAAATATAAATGTATATCATTTAAATAAATGTAAACTAAACAACATACATTTTTGTGTTTAGAAGCCTTAAACACTCAGGCTCCGTTGAACAATGTTTTTTCCAAATTATTTACAGTGAGCCAAGTCATCTTTTATCTTTTTAGAGTCTGCACTGTAAATGCGAGAGAAATATTCAAATATCTTTTGTTTTGCTAGGCATCCAGCACACGGAATACTTCCAAGAAATCAGGTCACAGGCATCCATCATGTGCATCTCAAGTAAATGTACATTTGTGCAACAAGCACGTGTAGGAAGGTAGCCTCTTTCTAGCCTTGTTACCCCCACTTTTGGCCTGTTTGTGGGTATATGTAAGGGTGTTTTCACTGTCTCACTGGGATCCTGCTAGCCAGGGCCCAGTGCTCATAGTGAAAACCCTATGTTGTCAGTGTGTTTGTTGTGTGTCACTGGGATCCTGCTAGCCAGGACCCCAGTACTCATAAGTTTGTGGCCTATATGTGTTCCCTGTGTGGTGCCTAACTGTATCACTGAGGCTCTGCTAACCAGAACCTCAGTGTTTATCCTCTCTCTGCTTTCTAAATTTGTCACTGCAGGCTAGTGACTAAATGTACCAATTCTCATTGGCACACTGGTACACCCATATAATTCCCTTGTATATGGTACTTAGGTACCCAGAGTATTGGGGTTCCAGGAGATCCCTATGGCCTGCAGCATTTATTTTGCCACCCATAGGGAGCTCAGACAAATCTTACACAGGCCTGCCACTGCAGCCTGCGTGAAATAACGTCCACGTTATTTCACAGCCACCTGACACTGCACATAAGTAAATTATAAGTCACCTATATGTCTAACCTTCACCTGGTGAAGGTTGGGTGCCAAGTTACTTAGTGTGTGGGCACCCTGGCACTAGCCAAGGTGCCCCCACATCATTCAGGGCAAATCCCCCGGACTTTGTGAGTGCGGGGACACCATTACACGGGTGCACTATACATAGGTCACTACCTATGTATAGCGTCACAATGGTAACTTCGAACATGGCCATGTAACATGTCTAAGATCATGGAATTGTCCCCCAATACCATCTTGGTATTGGGAGGACAATTCCATGTTCCCCCGGGTCTCTAGCACAGAACCCGGGTACTGCCAAACTGCCTTTCCGGGGTTTCCACTGCAGCTGCTGCCAACCCCTCAGACAGGATTCTGCCCTCCTGGGGTCCAGGCAGTCCTGGCCCAGGAAGGCAGAACAAAGGATTTCCTCTGAGAGAGGGTGTTACACCCTCTCCCTTTGGAAATAGATGTGAAGGGCTGGGGAAGAGTAGCCTCACCCAGCCTCTGGAAATGCTTTAATGGGCACAGATGGTGCCCATCTCTGCATAAGCCAGTCTACACTGGTTGCGCTCTGGCGCAAAACTGGACAAAGGAAAGGGGAGTGACCACTCCCCCGACCAGTACCTCCCAGGGGAGGTGCCCAGAGCCCCTCCAGTGTGTCCCAGACCTCTGCCATCTTGGAAACAGAGGTGTTGGGGGCACACTGGACTGCTCTGACTGGCCAGTGCCAGCAGGTGACGTCAGAGACCCCCTCTGATAGGCTCTTATCTTTCTTGGTAGCCAATCCTCTTTTCTTGGTAGCCTAACCTCCTTTTCTGGCTATTTAGGGTCTCTCCTCTGGGGAATTCTTCAGATAATGAATGCAAGAGCTCACCAGAGTTCCTCTGCATCTCCCTCTTTGACTTCTACCAAGGATCGACTGCTGACTGCTCCAGGACGCCTGCAAAACCGCAACAAAGTAGCAAGATGACTACCAGCAACATTGTAGCGCCTCATCCTGCCGGCTTTCTCGACTGTTTCCTGGTGGTGCATGCTCTGGGGGTCATCTGCCTTCACCCTGCACCAGAAGCCAAGAAGAAATCTCCCGTGGGTCGACGGAATCTTCCCCCTGCTAACGCAGACACCAAAAGACTGCATCACCGGTCCTCTGGGTCCCCTCTCATCCTGACGAGCGTGGTCCCTGGAACACAGGAACTCTATCCAAGTGACTCCCACAGTCCAGTGATCCTTCAGTCCAAGATGGTGGAGGTAATTCCTTGCCTCCCCATGCTAGACTGCAAACCTGTGTACTGCGTGATTTGCAGCAGTTCTGGCTTCTGTGCACTCTTCCAGGATTTCCTTCGTGCACAGCCTAGCCTGGGTCATCAGCAACCCTCCGAGTTGGCCTCTGATGTCGTGGGACCCTCCTTTGTAACTCTGCGTGGACTCCGGTTCACAAATCTTCCAAGTGCCTGTTCAGGTACTTCTGCGGATGCTGCCTGCTTCTGTGAGCGCTCTTAGAGTTGCTGAGTGGCCCCTCTGTCTCCTCCTTCAAGGGGCGACATCCTGCTCCTTCCTGGTCCTCAGCAGCACCCAAAAACCTCTACCGTGACCCTTGCAGCTAGCAAGGCTTGTTTTCGGTATTTCTGTGTGGGAATACTTCTGCAACCTTCATCGCGATGTGGGACATCTTCCATCCAAAGGAGAAGTTCCTAGTCCTCTTCGTTCTTGCAGAATTCCAAGCTTCTTCCATCCGGAGGCAGCTTCCTTGCACCTTCATCCGTGGTTTCCTTGGCTCCTGCCCCCCCTGGACACTGTCGCGACTATTGGACTTAGTCCCCTTGCTTTGCAGGTCCTCAGGTCCAGGAATCTGTTTTCAGTGCACTGCTGGTGTTTGTGGTTCTTGCAGAATGCCCCTATCACGGCTATTGTGCTCTTTTGGGGTATTAGGTGTACTTTACTCCTACTTTTCAGGGTCTTGGGGTGGGGTATCTTGGACACCCTGACCGTTTTCTTACAGTCCCAGCGACCCTCTACAAGCTCCCATAGGTCTGGGGTCCATTCGTGATTCACATTCCACTTTTGGAGTATATGGTTTGTGTTGCCCCTAGACCTATGCATGCCTATTGCAACCTATTGTAATTCTACACTGTTTACATTACTTTTCTGACACTTACTTACCTGTTTTGGGTTTGTGTACATATAACTTGTGTATATTACTTACCTTCTTCCTGAGGGTACTCACTGAGATATTTGTGGCATATTGTCATAAAAATAAAGTACCTTTATTTTTAGTAACTCTGTATTGTGTTTTCTTATGATATTGTGCATATGATATAAGTGTTATAGTAGGAGCTTTGCATGTCTCCTAGTTCAGCCTAAGTGGCTTTGCCATAGCTACCTTCTATCAGCCTAAGCTGCTAGAAACACCTCTATTCTACTAATAAGGGATAGCTGGACCTGGCACAGGGTGTAAGTACGACGGGGTACCCACTATAAGCCAGGCCAGCCTCCTACAGCACGTTACTCAAGTAGGAAAGTTTCAGGCTTTTTCAATTTTCGTTTCTTGCCTCTTTTTTCAGGGCGAGGTGGCTACCAAGCAGGCAGCAGCAGAAACGAAGCCCCGACCGGACCCAAAGCCGGCGCAGTGAGGACCGCGACAACAACGCCACCGACTCCAACGAAGAGCAGTGGACCCCGAAGATGCCGCGGGACACGAAAATCCAGGAATGCTTCAGGATGCTGGCAGGATTTCCAGGATGACGAGCGGAGTCGCCCGCTAAAGGCTATGCACTCCACCCATTAAAGGGACCTACTACCTATGAAACCTATTCCACTTTAGTCAAAAGATTTTGAAAACTCTCATGGAAAGTTAATTGTTTAGATTCCAGTTGTCAAAAACATTTCTTGGTCTTTGGGGAAACCACAAAACCACAAAATCTTACCACCTTCCTGGAAGACAACAACCTGCTCGACCCTTCACAAACCGGATTCCGAACCAACCACAGCACTGAAACCGCCCTCATCTCAGTCACAGACGACATCAGAACCCTGATGGACAACAGTGAAACAGTCGCCCTCATCCTCCTCGACCTCTCGGCTGCCTTCGACACCGTCTGTCACCGCACCCTAATAACCCGCCTCCGCTCCACCGGGATCCAAGGCCAGGCCCTGGACTGGATTGCCTCCTTCCTCTCAAACCGATCTCAAAGAGTTTACCTCCCACCGTTTCGCTCAGACCCCACCGAGATCATCTGAGGCGTACCTCGAGGCTCATCACTCAGCCCGACACTCTTCAATGTCTACATGAGCCCCCTCGCCAACATCGTACGCAAGCACGACATCATCATCACCTCCTACTCCGACAACACCCAACTTATACTCTCCCTCACCAAGGACCCCGCCAGCGCCAAGACCAACCTACAAGAGGGCATGAAGGACGTCGCAGATTGGATGAGGCTCAGCCGCCTAAAGCTGAACTCTGACAAAACGGAAGTCCTCATCCTCGGCAACACCCCGTCCGCTTGGGACGACTCCTGGTGGCCCACGGCCCTCGGCACCGCACCGACCCCCTCAGACCACGCCCCAACCTCGGCTTCATATTGGACCCTCTTTTCACCATGACCAAGCAAGTCAACGCCGTGTCCTCCGCCTGCTTCCTCACCCTCCGCATGCTCCGCAAGATCTTCCGCTGGATCCCCGCCGACACTAGAAAAACCGGGACCCACGCCCTCGTCACGAGCCCCCTGGACTACGGCAACACTCTCTATGCTGGGACCACCGCTAAACTCCAAAAACACCTGCAACGTATTCAAAACGCCTCGGCCCGCCTCATCCTCGACGTACCCCACAACAGCCACATCTCCGCACACCTGAGACACCTGCATTGGCTCCCAGTCAGCAAAAGGATCACCTTCCGACTTCTCACCCACGCACACAAAGCCCTCCACAACAAGGGACCGGAATACCTCAACCGTCGCCTCAGCTTCTACGCCCCCACCCGTCTCCTCCGTTCCTCTGGCCTCGCGCTCGCTGCCGTCCCTCGCATCCAACATTCCACGGCGGGTGGGAGGTCCTTCTCCTTCCTGGCAGCCAAGACCTGGAACACCCTCCCCACCAGCCTCAGGACCACCGAGGACCACTCCGCATTCCGGAGACTCCTCAAAACCTGGCTTTTCGAGCAGCAGTAACCCCCCCTTCCCCCTAGCGCCTTGAGACCCGCACGGGTGAGTAGCGCGCTTTATGAATGTTAATGATTTGATTTGATTTGATCGGAAAGAGCACCAATCAGCTGATATGTAGGCCCGGGGGAATTTTTCGTTATGCCAGCAAACGCAATTTCTGATATTTTGCATTACACTTGATACTAGACATCCCAAAAATTATGTCATTGGACCATGTTCCCTAGTTCCACTATTTTTTAGTGTGAAACTCATCCTTACGTTCCAAATAGAGTCAAGGACGTATTTCATGCTAAAATATAACCCTATATGCCAGATTTGCATTCCACATAATTTTGCTCCCTTTTATTCCGTGCAACATGGCTAGTGATAAAATATTTTGCAGTATTGCTATTTTCTAGTGTTGCTTTCAGCTGGTAGTTGAGGCCTCCATCGGCTTCCAGGGACTGTTTCGGCCAAGCGCAGGCAGGAGACTCCCTCGAGAGGAAACTGAATTAAAAACATCTGGGGCAGGTTGGGCAAGCAGAGGTGGACAAAGTAAACCCCAGCTAGGGTATGTTGACTACACTATAAATTGGTGAAATAAAAAAAAAAGCTGAACACTGCAACTCCAGTACACCTGCATGCTCATGTATGGCATATTTCATTAATTTTTCTGCCTCTAAGTTGTCTTTGAATGCATGTAGGAAAGTACCCTCTTTTTGGCATGTTACCCACAATTTTTGCCTGATGTCAGTGTGTTTGACTGTGTCACTTGGATCCTGCTAACCAGGACCCCAGTGCTTATGCTCTATTTCCACTGAATGTTGGCACTGCATACTGGAAACCCAGTATTTCATCCCATATTGGCATACTGGTCACCCCTCATAAGTCCCTAATATATGGTACGTAGGTACCCAGGGTATTGGGGTTCCAGGGGATCCTTATGGGTTGCAGCATTATTTTTGCTACCCATTGGGAGCCCATGCAAAAGCTTCTACAGGACTGCTATTGCAGCCTGTGTGAAATGATGCATACAACATTTCACAGCCATTTACACTCACCAGGTCACTTATAAGTCACCCATATACCAGGCCTTCCAACCCTGAAGGCTGAGTGCAGAGTACCCGTGTGTGAGGGCACCCCTGCACTAGCAGAGGTGCCCCCACATCGTCCAGGACCATTTTCCAAGACTTCGTGAGTGCGGGGATGCCATTTTATGCATGCACTGGACATAGGTCAATACCTATGTCCAGCTTCACAATGCTAACTCCGACTATGGCCATGTAAGGTGTTTAACATCTTGGAATTATACCCCAATGCTGATTCTAACATTGGTTGTATAATTCCATGCACTCTGGGGGCTCCACTGTGGACCCCCGATACTGCCATAACAGTCGAATTAGGGTTTCCAGGAACCCCAGCTGCTGCCACCTCACAGACAAGTTTCTGCCCTCCTGTTGCTCAAGCAGCTCCAACCCAGGGAGGCAGAACAAAGGATTTCCTTTGGGAGAGGGGTGTTACACCCTCTCCCTTTGGAAATAGGTGTTACAGGCATGGAAGAGGTAGTCTTCCAGAGCCTCTGGAAATGCTTTGAAGGGCATAGATGGTGCCCTCCTCGCATAATCCACCTACACCGGTTCAGGGAATCTCAATCTCTGCTCTGGCACGAAAATGGACAAAGGAAAGGGGAGTGACCACTCCCCTGTCCATCACCACCCCAGGGGTGGTGCTCAGAGCTTCTCCAGAGTGTCCCTGGGTTTTGCCATCTTGGATTCAAAGTTGGCAGGGCACTCTGGGAGCATCTGAGTGGCCAGTGCCAGCAGGGGACATCAGAGGCCTCCCCTGATAGACGTTTACCTGTGCAGCTGACCAAGCCCCCCTTTGAGGGCTATTTAGGGTCTCTCTCCTGGGTGTTTCCTCAGATTCAGATTGCAAGAGTCCAGCAGGAATCCTCTGCATCCTTTACTTCACCTTCTACCGACTAAACTACATCTGGACCCTCCAAGAACTCTACAAACTGCCACAAAGAAGCAAAAACTACTTCTGCAACATTGTATCTTCAGCTCCTGCCAACAACTGTAACTGTTTCCAGGTCGTGCATCCTCTGAGGACTGTCTGTCTTCCGTCTGCACCAGAAGAACGAAGGAATCTCCCTTGAAGGGAAGGAGTCACTTCCCTGCTTCATCAGGCACCCCTCTGCAGCGATGACTGTTGGCTTGTGTCCCCTCTCCTGAAGAAGTGGGTGGATCCATCAACACGGGTGGTGGACTGAACTGGTCCCAGCGGTCCTCAAGTCCAGCTGTCCAACTTTGGTGGAGGTAAGAGCTTGTTGGCATCCTTCCATGAAGTTCTTCATGCAACATGCAGCTGTGGCCCCCAGCACTCCTTCCAATGACGCAAAACCTCCTGCGTGGTTTTCCGGCGGCTTGGGATCCCTTTGTGTAGTGGTGCGTGGGCCTCCTTTTGCACCTTCTTTGTCCCCGTGCTGTGGGACTCCTGTGCACGCTACCTGGTCTTTTGAGGGCTCTCTGAGTTGCTGAGGGCCCGTTCTGTCTCCCCCTCTTGGGTAGAGGCCACCAGGTCCCTTCTGGTCCCAGGCAGCACCATTTTCCGCTAGCCGCGAGCTTTGCGTGTACCAAGGCTTGTTGCCAGAATATAGTGACGCAAACCAGACTGCAATCATCAATCTGGCGTGGGACATCATCTCCTCCAACCAGGAACCCGCATCCGTCTTCTTGGGTGCAGTACTGACTGTTCTTCTTTACCAGTGGTTCTTCTTTTGCACCTTCATCCAGGTCAGCAGGTGCTCCTGCTCTCCCTGGACTCCAGTACTTCTTGGACTTGGTCCCCTTCTTCCACAGGTCTTCAAGTCCAGGAATCCATTGTTGGTGTCTTGTAGTCTCTTCTGGTTCTTGCAAAATCTTCTATCAGGCGTTCTTGTTTATTCTAGGAAAGTTACTGTGATTTACTCCTGCTTTTCTGGGCTCTGGGATGGGTCCTATTAGTTACCTTTGGTGTTTTCTTACACTCCCAGCGCCCCTCTACACACTACACTTGCCTAGGTGGGAAACCGAATTTCGCATTCCACTATTTTAGTATATGGTTTGTGTTCCCCCAGGCCTATTTCTAACTATTGTGATTCTCACTATTTGCACTCTTTTCTAACTGATTTTACAGCTATTTCTGCATTCTAGTATATATACTGTGTATATTACTTACATCCTAAGGGAGTATGGTCTCTAAGGTATTTTTGCCATTTGTGTTACCAAAATAAAGTACCTTTATTTTTGTAACACTGAGTATTTTCTTTCATGTGAGTGAGTACTGTGTGACTACAGTGGTATTGCATGAGCTTTGCATGTCTCCTAGTTAGGCCTTGGCTGCTCATCGACACTACCCCTAGAGATCCTGGCTTCTAAACACTGACTACATTTCACTAATAAAGGGTAACTGGACCGGGTATAACTTGTAAGTACCTTAGGTACCCACTACAAACCAGCTCAGCCTCCTGCCGTGCAAAAAATAGTGTTCACCGAATACAGGCATATTGACAATGATTTTCAGGATCAAAGGGATACATGCAGACCTGCTGCAGATAACCTTCTAGTACAAACTATCTACAAACAAGAAGTTTAGGGGTAAGGAGGCATTCCAGAGGGTGGTCAGACAACATTCAGTCATCACCCACAAACCTGTAAGTTTATACAATTGTGTACATATTTGTAGAGTGCAAAGCTAGCTGGATAGCACCAAGGACAAGAATTCCTGGGTATTCACAAACATTTTGCAGGTGATCTGGAAACAAATGATAAACTACTACAAAAGACAGAAGTAAAAGTGTTTTGGGGTCGGAAAGGTAAGGAAACGTTCCATATTTCATGGGAGCATTGGGCGAATGACTTCTGTCAGAGGGGAAAAAGAAAGTGGAAATAATAGTAAAAATCAAATGCAGATGTGAATTGTTTCTGTTTTTTTTGTACTCAAATGTACTCCTGTGGATGTTCGCACCTTAGGGCCTGATAGGCAATTGTCCACCACTTTGCAGCTACCACTCTAGGGAATGATTAGCATAGAAGAGGACCTGGAGATAGCCATTAGCTGAGAGAATGTCTCATGCGCATTGCCAGTACATAGCAGACAGCTGAGACATTGCCTCCCGTCAGCAAGTGCAGTGGGCATTAAAACAAATCCGCACCTATGACTCAACAAGTGGTGGTGCAGGCACCAGGCTTTGCTTAGATAAAACCTTCCGTAATCCCTCCTTCCTTTGCTGACAAAGGAGGCACTGACAGGGGCGGGGAAAGCAGAAGCTGCCTATCATGATAGCTGCACCTGTTGTACTTCCAGGGCTTCAATGGTGGAGCTGGAGGACGAGTCCTAGTTCCACCAGGCCCAAAATGTTAAAGTTAGGAGGAAAGCGAAGGGCCTTTGTGTATGCAAGCAAGTGAGCATTTATATATGTGTGAGTGTATGCATGCATGCGCCAATGGATGTGACGTGTGTTTGTGGAACAGGGGTAATGAGGGACCTGGTGGAGTTGGCCTATGATCCGGGCAGTTGAGATTCTCCTTGGCCAAATGTTGGCTTTAGAAGCTGTGCTGTGCATATTATTAAACATATTGTAGTCCTGATTTATTCCTCCACATGCTCAAAGCCCTGATTGAGCAGGAGATGGAATTATATATTGAACAGACATGACCTCTTCTGGTAATATCTAGGTGTGATAAGACTGCATTCCCTACTACTTTCTGGCAGGCCAGAACTGCAAGAATGTAAAGGGGTGGTGGAAAGCCTTGTGATTACTGAGAAATAAGGATGTTGGTACATTACATATTAAAATTTGTATGTTATCCGAATTACTGGAAAGAAATTTGGAATATTTCCCATTTATCAGATACAGTAAATTCAGAACTCTGGAATGTCAGAGTTTATTAGGTGCAATAAATACTAAACAAACCCACTTTGCAGTCATAATCAAGCTGCCTCTCTATCTCTGATTCTTATCACATTTTGGGTATTCCTAGTTATGGCTATGTCTAACACAAAAATCGTCCAGCTTGGCCTTATGGAGGACATTGTTACTGACATTGCTGGTGCCCCTACTGTGAGAAATTGAGTTGTTGGTTGAGTGGGGTGTTAACCCTGCTCAACCAATAGCCACAGTACCTGTCTGGGTGAACCACAAAAGTCACTAAATTAACCTTTGCTTAATCTCTGCTAGCTTGGCACAAATGGAGTCAGGCTTAACTTAGAGGCAATGTGTAAAGTATTTACGCAGCACGCAAATGATAATAGAGTGAAAATACTACACAAAAAATTCTCACATCAATTTGAAATAATACAGTAAATATTAATACATTATTTGACATCAAAATGACAAAAATCGATAAGTAGAACCAGAGTTATGATTTTTTAAAATTTAAGGTTAAACTAGCACCTTTAAGATCAAAATGCCGACCGCAAACATCTAGTTGTGCGAGACGGGTCAAAGTCGAACAATATGGCTGGCCGCGATGGAGCATAGGTCAGACACGAGAAATGGACTGGGCCAAGTTGACGCTTACCTTCAGACTTTCTGAGATAAATGTTTTGCAAGGGTAAATTTACGCAAAGCAAGGCTCCAGGTAGTGTCTGAGGAGTAATCATCATCATTGGGGAGCTGCTGGATGAGGTCGCAGTGAAGATTTTGACGTTTGGACTTAGTCTCTTTTTTTAAAATTGCAAATCACCAGCGGGACAAAGCTGGGAGGTCTAGCATATGAGAGGTCCACTAGGATGGATGCTCATCTGGTGAAGGATGACTAAACAGAATTTGCTGCTGCAGAGAAGAATGTAGCGGGAGCTGCTGCGAACTCAGGATGACCCGTGATTCACTTAGGGAGGATAGACTAGCAAGTTGGTCCATGTCCCTTCTCGGTACTTAGAGCAGTTTTTAGGCAAAAAAATGTTGCCTCAAATTTGGGATTTTGGATAACTGGGCACCTTCAACACCACTTACCAAGGGATCAGGAGCGAAGGGCACCACTTGGGGGGTTGGAACTCATTTAGGGTGGGTCCAGGTGTTGGTTCAAGATGGTTGGATTCTTCTCTGTCCCTGAGGTTCTGATCAGGAAGCCAGCCAACAAGCCCTTTGACTCACTCTGGTAGTCCAGAGTTCAGCAGTAGAAAAGGGGTCAAACAGCAGGGCAGGCTCTTGAGTGTCCCAGGCAGACTCCAGTCAGCCAAGCAGTCCTTCCAGTTGCAGCAAGGCAGTTTACTGGAGTGCACAGCAGGCCACAGCAGCAACAGTTTCTCTCAGAGTCCTACCACAGGTCTAGGAAGTGAAATGAAGAGTGGATCTGAGGGTCCTATTTTTATACTAGGTGCCTTGAAGTAGGAGCAGTTGCTAGAGAATTCCTTTTGAAGTGCTTGATGTTTCCTGACTCCCCTGCCATGGCACCAAGTTGGCCAATGGAGGTATGACAGGTCCATTGTGTGAAGGAAGAGCCACAGCCCATTGAGTCCCAAGTGGGGCTGTTCCCAGTTCCCCCATCCCCATCCTGCTGGTTGATGGCACATCCAATCCATCTATTGTGTGGCTGTCTGGGAGGGCAAACTAACTGCCAACTACATCCAGTCATGTGACCCAGTAACAGGCACCAAATAGGGCAGGAAAATACCAAATTAATTTCTAAAATTGACATTTTCAAACTTTTTTAACTTAAATCTGGCTCTACCTCTAAGGAGGAGTTTTAATTCCAATTTCTGAGACACTAGGTGTGAAAAGTCTATCTGTTCCCGGTCAAAGATTAGCACTTTAAAGTAGATTTTAAATGACAGTTCATTTGAGTGTAAACATAATTTTCCTATCTGCTCCCAAACTTATGTTATCACTTATTAAAAGTAACAAGGAAGCCCAATATTTTCCGGTGGGAGAGGTAGGTCTCACAGTAGTAAAAAACAAAAAGTTATGAGTTTTTCACAATCAGGACATGTAAAACTTAAAAATACATGTCCAGCCTTTTATTTACAAATACCCCTGACCTATGGGCTGCCCAGGGCCTACCTTAGGGGAGCCTTATGCAATTAAAATGAAGTTTAATGCTTGGCTATGGGGTATTGATAGATCAAATTTGCAGTTCAAAATTGCATTCAGGTGGCAATGGAAGACCCGAAACATGTTTCAAGGGCTACTTAGGTAGGTGGGACAATGAGTGCTGCAGGCCCATCAGTAGCATTTCATTTAAAAGCCCTGGGTATTGCCTATACCACTTTACTACGGCTTTATAAGTAAATTAAATATGCAAATCAGGTGTAAGCCCATTTTGCCATGTTTTAGGGAGAGCGCACAAGCACTTTAACACTGGTTCGCAGTGGTAAGGTGCACAGAGACCTACAGTCAACAAAACCACATTCAGCAAGATAGGAGAAGTGAAGGCAAACATTTTGGGGAAGACCACTTAAGGCCGATACGTCTTACACATACCATAAGAGTGCCCAGCCTTGACAGGTTATGGGCTTTCTTAATGCCATTTTGATTATCCATGACATATCAATAGCCAGTTATGCACATATCAAGGCTATCTGTGGCACATTCAGTATATAAATCACATAATGGTGCCTATGCATAAAATTGTGGTTGTTCTTCACATAATTGAGGCTCTAATTTGTATAATGGTGGCTCTGCATTGTGAACAAAAACACTCCCTTCCTCTTTTCCTCATCTCCTACATGACTCCCTCTCTTTTTTTAATCGGACAAGCCACAAAAGTATTGGAATATTTCCAAAGGGATTGTATATCAGACTTTCCACTCCTCTCCCCCCATATCGTGTTTTCCTGATAATTTAACTAAGAGATCGGGAGTGGTGCTTTGTTACTCTTGAGTGGAGGCAAGTTAGTACTTCAGGGTGCCTCAGCAGTGCCATCAATGAGTTGCTCTTCTGTCTAACACCAATGTTCCTGGATGGGTTAACAGTCCAATCAGGGGTTTGCTCCTCTACTCCTCCTGGGTTGACTCCATATGGTATTACTGGATGACCTAAAACATATGCCTGTAGCTGCATTTATGATATGCCTGGCTCACTCTATGTACTATCGCACTGGTCCCACTTCTGATGGAAAGTCTGTATTGACTTACATGAACCCTGTGCAATGTTTTCATGGCCCCTTCATGACAACTTGCATGAGTACGTAACAACCACATGTGCAATCACCTTAATGACCCTTTATGACATATGTCATAAACAGTGAACAACATGTTGCATATTATTTTGCAGGGCAATTTGTGAGACCTGTATAACCTCTATTTAAAAGACTACATGACAAATTGCATGACAGCTACCCACTATCAGTGTAGAAACTTAGTAATAAGCATGATAAACTAACCAACATGCAAGATAAATGTCTCTGATCTTGTGTGTATCCATCAGAGTACTGTGCAAACTGTTCTTTGTACCCTTGGAGTTCCTCATAAAGCACTTCCATCCCGACTGTTCAAAGGACTTTTAGAACAATCATAACCGGGCAACCCACAATCTAAACCCATAGGAAATGCTTATAACTCCACCCAACCACCATTAAGCGACCCAAAGCGAGCCACTCAGTACTGAAGAGGACAGGCCTCATGCTCTAATCAATCTACCACATACGGTTGGCATCTTGGAGGACTATAATCCAGTTCATCCTGGAGGTCCCACTCTAGGTCCTCACTAGTTTTAAACTGGACACAGTATAAGTATTCAAAATCTTTTATAACAACATCTAATTTAAGGGCAGACTATACTTCATCCCATCCAGGTGCAATTCTGTCCCCTGCCTCCTCTCTATAGCAATAAGGAACAAAAAGGTGCGCAGTGTAAGGCCCTTCGCAAAGGCTGACTGGTCACCTTTTTGTTCATTGTTGTTATATTTGGATGTTAACTTGATACTTATGAGGTGCAACCTATGCCTAGAGAGTGTTAACAAGTGTATAAATGACAAACCAATTAAGTGATACTATCACAAAATGTGCTGCATTCCACCACATAATTTTCCACTACTTGCTGCATAATTTAGTCAACCTTTACCCATAATTTGGCCCTCTCTTGCCACATAATTCCAGTGGCCCCGCTTTTAGAAACAGGTTAACATAATCTGAGTGTACTCTATATCTCCCTAATCCTACTCATCACACTACTGTGAACTGCAAACCAAGAAATGATAAGAGCATGATTCTGGCCACTCTCAACAACAGAAAAAAGCTTCCTGCATAAACCCACAGCAACTACAGCCCCATTCCAATCAAGCACATTCCCTCAGCGTATTGTGCTACTCATCTGCAGTGTTTAGTATGAGCTGGTGGTTGCAGGTGGGGCCCACCAACACTCATTTGTGGGAAAAGGCACTTGTTTTTCCGCATCAGACTTTTGGCCTAGAATAAGAAAGGGAAACAAGCATTTACAATGCAATGGGTCACGCATTTGCTCGAGTTAGCGCTGTTACCATTGTAAATTATTAACTAGACTTGTCTTGCCACTTAAATTGAAAATGAAAAGTAAAACAGTTGACATAAGCAAGCTGATTCAAAGCACCACGGTTGCCATGAGAATGAGCGCAAAGGAGAGACACAAAAGGAAAAAGAGGTTTGCTCATGTTGAAACGTAGCTGCAAACGTGCAATTATCCATGTAACAGGGTTGATGTCTAAGGCGGTAACCAAACCGCCCCAAGGAGGGATAAACGTAAAGCATTTACCATTGATAACAAAGGATTTTTGAAAGGCAAGCCCATGGATCAGTGATAGTGATGGGCGTGCGGTGGGTGTGGTTAAAAGCCCACAGATAGATTACAACAGGTCAGAGCACTTGCGTGCTCGACCTACAAACCCAACTGTGGAAGAAGAAGGATGAGAAAGACGGAAAAAAACTGTGACAAAGGGAGAAAATCAGAACCTACAGGAGTGATATAAAGGGGATGAGAGTGTCTGGTGGTGGATTAAAGAGGTATGACGTGGTATGAAGACCAGGGTGTAGCTTGGTTGTTAATATGAGGGTGTGAGTTTCAGGTTTCCAACAATCATGCTGGCAAATCATGATAAAATACATTATAAGAGAAGCAGTACAGAAGCAGAGTTTAAGGGACGGTGGAAAGGTACTGGAGGGAAAATTTTAAGGGATACCTAAAACAGAATATTCTGTAAAATAATCAACATCTTTTGAGACCTTCATAACATAGATAACAGTGTGTGTGTGTGCCTGTGATGTGTTTTTGTCTGTGTGTATGTATAAATCCCATATTAAATCGGACAGAACTCCTCATTGTACCCAACTGAAAGCACATGTACCCTACTAATGACTGCTGAATAGATTTTTTTTGGGGGGGGGGGTAACACACCAAACATCCACCCCCCTGAGGCTATACCCCTGAATGAAGACTATGCAGTCACAGTATTCCACATGCTAAGATTCAATATTGCTGACAACGGGCTGTTGCGCAAACCTTTGGGCTCTGGCCCTTATTGTTTCATAAAGCAAGAGCTGCACATCAGCTGACACACTTCAGCAACACGTGGTGGGGTATGAAGCCCTACACAAATACAACTACAATACACTACAATAGTATGGGGAGCCCTCGTGACTTGATGAGGTTGGCTTAAACTCTTCTGATTCGGGGCCATTACAGCACAGTTGAAGATGTAAACGAACATTTATGCCATATTTACATCATTCTCCTCTCTGCAGTTTGCCTTTTCGGAGTGTATGCGTCAGCCATTTTTAAAGGGCTGAGACTCGTGGGTCTGACGTAGATCTCAGAATGCAGCTCACCTCCCTGAGCACTGAGTGAGCTTCACGGCTGATTCACAGGACCAGCTCAGGGGGCATGGAGACCCAAAGCCCCGTGCTAAATTTAGGAAATCACCATGCACTCTCAATTTGTCTCCTCGTTAGAGTAACGCTGTAATTAGCTTCATTACCGGCAGACTTGCATTTGTAACTGAAAATGGAAATTCAATTTTGCACCCGGTTTACAGCCTGTTAGCGCACGTTGAATAATCAAGCCTGACTCAAGACGCCTTGCAAATGAGAACAAAAAAGGTCTACATTTGCATATTCATA
This sequence comes from Pleurodeles waltl, assembly GCF_031143425.1. Classification (NCBI taxonomy): domain Eukaryota; kingdom Metazoa; phylum Chordata; class Amphibia; order Caudata; family Salamandridae; genus Pleurodeles; species Pleurodeles waltl. The sequence goes on along the minus strand of NC_090449.1, from coordinate 115,716,433 downwards.
TTTTTAATAGAGTTCAGAAGGTATTTTTTTTAAACTGATGAACAGGATTAATTAAACTCAATTTGCATATGATGGGGATTTTAACCCTTTGTGTTCCTATGATTCTGACACCGGGTTATATGAAGGGCTATGGATTTTCAGAAATGTAAATAAAGTTCTTGTCTTTTTCCTATGTAAGGTCCCTACTTTCCTGCAGTGCCCTCTGGACTGCAGTATTATATGGCATTTATGTTGCGCTTCAGTGCATGCAGTGGAAGGCAGAGGTCTGAGTCAGTGGCAAGGATGAAACTTGTTTTTCTTCCGGTGCTTCAGTTAAGCCTTTGTGGTATCTTTTGAGGCCAGAAAAAAGCCCCCCCCCCCCAATTCTCCAAAATACTAGCAAAGTCGTCAAAGGCTTGCTTTGCTTGCAGAGTGTTTAAAACAAAGCTTCCACTTGTGTAAAGCCTCAGAAATATTCTCAAATAGGCTGATTGAGTACTGTTGGAAAACAGCCCTCTTTGATGGGTCACCCCAAACTTTTTGCCTTCCTCCTCCTCATTTTATGACCTTGTTTTTGTTGGTGTTAAAATTTTGAGCACTTAACCACTGCTATCCAATGCTAAAGGGCCTGTACTCTCTCCTCTAAATATGGTAGCATTGGCTCAAACCCCAATTGGCATATTTAATTTACTCATAAGTCCCTTGTAAAGTCAATTATATGTGCCAAGGACATGTAAATCAAATGCTGCTTGTGGGCCTGCAGCACTGACTGTTCCATATTTAAGTAGCCCTTTAACCATGTCTCAGGACTGCCATTGCAGAGCCGCTGGGTGCAGTTTTAAAGTGCCATATCACTCTGGCAAGTTAAACCTCTTTCCAAGCCTAAGCCTTGCTTTTTAATACATAGTAGTCACCATGAAGGTAGGCAGCCCATGAGCAGGGTGCAGGCTATTTAAAAAGTAGGAGGGATACTTTTAAGTTTTACATGTCCTGGTAGTGAAAAAACTCCCAAATGTGTTTATCAGTTCCTCAAGGCCTATCTCTTTCCTAGGATAACATTGGGATTGCTTTATTATATTGTATGTGTAATTTCCAATTGGGAGGAGATGGGACACCCTCCCCCCCAAGTTTGGTGTCTCAGGAATCACAATTTAAAATCACAGCTTGTGGTAAAGTCAGATTCTAAGATGCAGTTCTGGAAATCCTATTTTTAGAAAGTTGGCATTTTCTTACTTTAGCCACTTGGTGCCTGCTGCCTGTCTCCAATACATGTCTGGGGTGGGTTGGCAGCTGAGATTGTGCATTCCATCTAGACAGCCACACACAAAGCGAGCTTAGGTGTGCTGATGGGCCATCCATAGCCTGACCTAGGAATGAATTCTGCCTGTTGCTTGCCATTAACCTTGTGGTTTGTAACTTACACTGTCTTGCTTTCTATTTGCTGGAGCTATTTGATTTAGGCAGTCCAACTTCGAGTGAGCACCTTCTCTTGCCCAAACCTTATCACAGTATCCTTCTGAATGCCCCCTCTCTACAAACAGGCCTGTAAATCGTGTTCTTATCTCATCACATTTTTGTGCTCCAAAGACTGAGGTCAAATGTCAGGCGCTGTCTTCCCGAGGGCGCTTGTTTACTTCTTTTTCTCTGACTTCAAAGTGAGATGATTCATGCAACAATCTTGCTGGATACTGGGGGTAGAAAATAGTTTTTTTCCCAGCACATGACAGAATTTAAATGAACTGTATAACTATTTCAAAATATATCAGAATCAGGAACACAAATGCAGCACATTTTTTGTTATTTCTAAATAATGTGTTGGACTTTTTTGCTTATGCAGGATCATCCCCAATGTTTTTGCCTCCTGCCTCCTATTTTTCTGTCCTGTTGCTGTTGGCTTTTGAACTCTGAGCACTTTACCATTGCTAACAAGTGCTAAAGTGCATATGCTCTCTGTGTAATTTGTATGTAATTGGTTTATCCATGATTGGCATATTTGATTTACTAGTAAGTCCCTAGTAAAGTGCACTAAAGGTGCCAGGGCCTGTAAATCAAATGCTACTAGTGGGCCTGCAGCATTGGTTGTGCCACCCACATAAGTAGCTCTGTAATCATGTCTCAGACCTGCCATTGCAGTGTCGGTGTGGGCAGTTTTAGCTGTAAATTCGACTTGGCAAGTGTACCTACTTGCCAGGCCTAAACCTTCCCTTTTCTTACATGTCAGACACCCCTAAGGTAGGCCCTAGGTAGCCCCAAGGGCAGGGTGCAGTGTATGGTTAAGGTAGGACATATAGTAATGTGTTTTATATGTGCTGACATTGAAATATTGCTAAATTCGTTTTTAACTGTTGCAAGGCCTGTCTCTCTCATAGGTTAACATGGGGCTACCTTTAAATCTGATTAAAGTGTAGATTCCCTTTGGGAGCGGATGGACATCTGGAGTTTGGGGTCTCTGAGCTCACAATTTAAAAAGACATCTTTTAGTAAAGTTGGTTTTAAGATTGTGTGTTTGAAAATGCCACTTTTAGAAAGTGAGCATTTTCTTGCTTATACCATTTCTGTGACTCTGCCTGTTTGTGGATTCCCTGCATGGGTCAGTTTGACAGTTGGGCTGGTTGCACCTCACACTAGACAGTGACACAAAGGGAGCTGGGGTGTAGTCTGCATTTCCTGATGAGCCATCTGTGCTAGGAGGGAGGGGAGGAGTGGTCACTTACACCTGAAAGGGCTGTGCATGTCCTCACACAATGCGGTCTCCCACCCCCTGGTGAGTATCTGGGGCCTGGCCTGGGCAAGGCAGGATTTCACATTCAAAAGAGACTTTACTTTGAAGTAGCCCTACTTCAAAGGAGAAATTGGGTATAAGAAGGGCACCCAAAACCACAAACCTCAGATCACTTCTGGACATCAAGAGGAACCTCTGCCTGGATTAGAGCTGAAGAGCTGAGAAGTGCTGCCCTGCCTGTGACTGTGCTTTGTGGAGCTATCCTGCAGTTGCTGCTTCTGCCAGAGTAAGAGAGCAAAGACTGGACTTTGTGTGCCTCCCATCTTGTGAAGAAATCTCCAAGGGCTTGATTTAGAGCTTGCCTCCTGTTGTTTGAAGTCTCAGGGACAGCAAAGACTTCTCTGCCAGCACCTGGGGTCTCTGGAGAGACTCCTGCTCTGACAAGTGGTGCCCTATCAAGTCCCTGGGCCCTTGAAAGGAAAACTGGTGGAAATCCAAGGGAATCGACTTCGGACCGATGCCGTTGCTGAATCTGGTGAGGCCGTCTGCACCCGACTCAATGATCTTTGCTGGAACGCAACGATCTGCGCAGGCCCGACGCCACTGCAGCGCTGCTGAAGTCTGCGACTCCGTGGAAGTCGCAGCACCACGTCGTGACCGACACCGCTCGAAGTGCGTGGATTATTCAAAGTTTCGCACAGACGCCGCGATCCCCGACTTCACGCATCGACTTGTTTTCACTCTTCACCAAAGGTACTGTACTTAGGGGTCTACGCGACTCCGTGTCCGGCGCCGCTGGTGTCGGCTTGTTGGGAACGACTCCGTCACGACGCCGTGTTAACACCTCATCGAAGCATTTTGTATTTCTAAGCACTATTTTTTTGTTTAATCTTTAAAAATTCATAACTTGACTTGTGTATGTCGTATTTTTGTCTTGTTTTGTTTAGATAAATATTTCGTATTTTTCTAAACTGGTGTTGTGTCATTTTGTAGTGTTTTCATTAAATTACTATGGGGGTCATTCCGACCCTGGCGGGCGGCGGGTGCCGCCCGCCGGAAACCGCCAAAAGACCGCACTGCGGTCAAATGACCGCGGCGGTCATTCTAACTTTCCCGCTGGGCCGGCGGGCGATCTCCAAAAGATCGCCCGCCGGCCCAGTGGGAAAGCCCCTGCAAAGAGGAAGCCGGCTCAGAATGGACCCGGCGGATTTGCAGGGGTGTGACAGGTGCAGTGGCACCGGTCGCGATTTTCAGTGTCTGCAAAGCACAAAGAAAATCTTTGTGGGGCCCTGTTAGGGCCAGTGGCATGGGCAGTGCAGAGGGCCCCCAGGGGCCCCACGACACCCGTTCCCGCCAGCCTGGTTCTGGCAGTGTAAACCGCCAGAAACAGGCTGGCGGGAAGGGGGTCAGAATCCCCATGCAGCGCCGCCATGGAGGATTCCCTGGGCCAGGGGTAAACCGGCGGGAAAACGCTGGTTCCCCTTTTCTAACCGCGGCTTTACCGCCGCGGTCAGAATGGCCCAGGAAGCACCGCCAGCCTGTTGGCAGTGCTTCCTGTGCCCTCCACCCTGGCGGTTTCAAACTGCCAGGGTCGGAATGAGGGCCTGTGTGTGTTGGTACACATACTTTACACCTAGCACTCTGAAGTTAAGCCTACTGCTCTGCCAAGCTACCAAGGGGGTAAGCAGGGGTTAGCTGAGGGTGATTCTATTTTACCCTGACTAGAGTGAGGGTCCTTGCTTGAACAGGGGGTAACCTGACTGTCAACCAAAGACCCCATTTCTAACATTGGTGATCAGCTGTTGGGATTTGGACTTGTATTTGTACTTGACATACAGTGATTAAGTGTAGACTACTGTTTTGATCTCAGACCACTACGTGACCACATACTACTTGTTTGGTGAGCTTTCATTTTTCTCTTAAGGACTCCTTTTTGTTCTACTTCCATGATTTTGCTGATCCCTTGACTGATTGTTTTTACTTCATTGGGAACTTGTTTTCTGCCGTTGGAACTTTGCACTTGTTGCCATCATGTCTCAATCTGGAGATGCAACAGCTGGAGCTGTGTTTGAATTAGGGAAACTGAAGAGGTACTCAGTTGCTCAATTAAAACAGTTCTGTGAAGATCTTGCCTGTCCCGTTAAGAGCTCCGCCAGGAAGTGGGAGCTGCAAGAGGCATTGAGGGCCTGGGTGACAGCCAAGAAAGCTGGGGGGCACACAGAAGATATGGATGGGAAAGTGCAGAGTCTTCACCGTGGTGTAGTAGAGGTACCTGTTACACCTGGGGGGAGGGTCTCCAGGAGTGGTAGCAGTAGATCATCTAAGGGTCTGACTCCTAAAGATATACAGGACAGACAGGCAGAAAGGGCTCGCCGGTTAGAGGCAGAAAAGATGAGGATGCAAGTGAGTTCGACGAGTGGAAAAGGGACTTAAAGATAGAAACTATGATTTGGGCTTATGAGCTAAAACTGAAAGAGCTGGCAGTCAGGAGGGCTGAGTCCAGCTGGAATGGTGGCAGCAACAATTTTATATCCAGTGATGCTGAAGAAGTGCACATGCCCAGAGATGTGGTGCCCTACTTGAAGGAGGGAGTTAACACACGCCAGGAGGTTCAGGGGTATGAGGTAGCTCCAGTGATGCACAGGGTCCCTGAGGTGGATTGGGGAACTGGCATGGGGAGTCACATTCCTACTGGTGGGAGGGACACTCTACTGACTCTAGGTGAGAGTGACAGGGAGAGGGTTCCCCCCAGGTAGAAGTCCTGGTTATGGAGTGTGAAGACATCCCAGAAGAGTGTGGGTTGAGTGTCAGGGACAGTCAGGTACTGTCTCACCAGTCTCAGCAAGGTGATGTGGGGTGCTTTTTCAAAGCAGAATCACTGGATGGTTGCGTGAAGGGTACTTTGGTCAATTCCAGGTGGAGTGTGAGTTTTCTGACTCCAGGGAGCTTACAATAGAGGCAGACTTCTGGGTGAGTACCAGAGAGTCTGAAGAGGCATATGGGGGTGCTCCTGAGAGGAGTGGTCTAGGTATTTCCCAACCAGGTGAGGTAGGGAAGGATTGTAGTGTCCCAGGTAGGTCCCAGTGTAGTGGGATGGATAAAGGACCCCACGTCCAGTCTCAGAGTAGAGGGAATGGGGATGGGCTGAGGCCCAAGGTGCCCAAGATCTGGTCCCAGGTCCTTGAGGGTTCCATGAGGGAACACCAGGAGGGGAGCCTAGCCTGTACCATAGGGCCATCTGTTGAGGGAGACCCCACAGTGTCAGGAGAACTTGGAGGGGCAGCTGTAGCCAGCGTCCCACCAGTTCTGGTGTCTGGCAGTACAACTCCTAGTGAGGGGGTGCAGAAGTCTAGACAGAGGGTTGAGAGGGGGTTGTGGACCCCAGTGGAGATCCTGGAGGGTCAGGGGTCAGCTCTGAGAGCAGAGCCCCCCAGGAATGACCTTGGTGAGACCATTTCTGGGTTGGGGGGAATCCAGACTCTGTCAGATGGGCAGAGGTCAGGAGACCTGCACCAGCCAGACTCCTGTGTGGCCCTCGGGGACGGTGGTCCCTTGAGGGGGGTAAGTGTGCCCCCCTGGAAGTCCTGGTGTGCAGGGCAATGGTTTAACCGCAGGGAGGTTACTCTGGGTTGAATGATCAGGTTCAGGGGGTAAACTCTGACCTGATGGGAGGTAAGTGTGCTCCCAAGAAAGTCCTGGTGCACCATGCAGTGGTTCAGCTGCAGGGTGGTGACTCTGGGTTGGATGACCAGGTTCAGAGGGTAAACTCTGACCTGGTGGGGGGTAGGTATACCCTCAGGAAGTCCTGGGTTGCCAGGCAGTGGTCCAGTCTGTGGGTACAGACCCTGGACAGGAGGATCAGGTGCAGGGGGTAAACCCTAACCTGAAAGGGGGGGCGATTTGCCCAATCACCCCCCCTGGTGTGATTTCAAGGGGTACTCTCCCTGAAGGGGGGGGAAGGGGTGCAGAACCCTAAGAGTAGGGGCAGGGGCGAGAGAGACTCACCCCTGATCCCAGTGCAATCTAAGGGTACAGACCCTGGATTGGATGGCCAGGTTCAGGGTGTCCCTCCTGACCTGGAGGAAGGGGCTTCTGCTAACAGTGCCCCTACCATGTTGTCTTCTGGTGGGGGCACTCCTTGTTGGGGGGTGCAGGACCCCAGAAGGGAGGGCAGAGGGAGGGAAGCCTCCCCCCTGGCCCTGGTCCTACCGGAAGGTACAGGCCCCAGGTTGGAGGACCAGTTGCAGGTTTACATCCCTGTACTGGTGGGAGAATTGTGCAGGACTGCTTCTACAAGCACCCTGACAATTTTGGACTCTGGGGGTACCGCTCCTGCAGGAAGGGTACAGAGCCCCAGAGGGGAGGACCAGGGTCAGGTTGTCATCCCTGACCTGGTGGAAGGGAGAGTAGTCAAAGGGTGTCAGGCACCTGGGGCTACCACCACCCATTCTCCACAGTCACAGTGGTTGGAGAGGCCTGAAGTCAGGCTCTCATCCCAGACAGTTGTCAGGGGTCACTGTGGCTTGCTGTCCTGGTGGACAGAGTGCCCCTGTGGGGGGGGGGGGGGAGAGTCACACCGCAGGGGTGGAGTGGGCAACACCACTGTGTTGGCCCTGGTGGTGCTATCTGCCCATTGGGATACATCTGTGAGCAAAGTAAAGTTAGGTGCTGCACAGATGGTATCTGCAAATGTGGAGAAGGGTTCCCCGTGGGTTAGCTTAGTGGACCCTGAGAGTATGGACAGAGGGATCCAACTGGAGTCAGGAAGGCATAGAACTGGAACATGCCCCTGCTGTTGTGGGCCCAGGTCCTTGTTCTATCGCCCCAGTCAGGGAAGTACATCAAGATATTGATTGTTCTCCCCTGGCTTTAGGCTGGTAGGGGGTTGTGTTGGCCTTTTTTGCTTATGCAGGGTCATCCCCAATCTTTTTGCCTCCTGCCTCCTATTTTTTCTGACCTGTTGCTGTTGGCTTTTGAACTCTGAGCACTTTACCACTGCTAACCAGTGCTAAAGTGCATATGCTCTCAGTGTAAATTGAATGTAATTGGTTTATCCATGACTGGCATATTTGATTTACTAGTAAGTCCCTAGTAAAGTGCACTAGAGGTGCCAGGGCCTGTAAATCAAATGCTACTAGTGGGCCTGCAGCACCGGTTGTGCCACCCACATAAGTAGCTCTGTAATCATGTCTCAGACCTGCCATTGCAGTGTCTGTGTGGGCAGTTTTAACATAAATTCAACTTGGCACGTGTACCCAATTGCCAGGCCTAAACCTTCCCTTTTCTTACATGTCAGACACCCATAAGGTAGGCCCTAGGTAGCCCCAAGGGCAGGGTGCAGTGTATGGTTAAGGTAGGACATATAGTAATGTGTTTTATATGTCCTGACAGTGAAATATTGCTACATTCATTGTTCACTGTTGCAAGGCCTGTCCCTCTCATGGGTTAACATGGGGGCTACCTTTAAATCTGATTAAAGTATAGATTCCCTTTGGGAGCGGATGGACATCTGGGCCCGTATTTATACTCCGTTTGCGCTGAATTTGCGTCGTTTTTTTCGACGCAAATTCGGCGCAAAACTAACGCCATATTTATACTTTGGCGTTAGACGCGTCTAGCGCCAAAGTATTGGCAAATAGCGTCATTTTTTGGCGTGAACGCCTTCCTTGCGTTAATGAGATGCAAGGAAGGCGTTCCCGTCTAAAAAAATGACGGCGACGCAAATGCGTCGTATTTATACTCCCGGGCAAAAATCACGCCCGGGAGTTGGCGGGTCAAAAAACCCCGCATTTGCGCCACTATTTAACGCCTGGGTCAGGGTAGGCGTTAAGGGGCCTGTGGGCTCAAAATGAGCCCACAGGTGCCCTCCCCTGCCCCCAGGGACCCCCCCTGCCACCCCTGCCCACCCCAGGAGGACACCCAAGGATGGAGGGACCCACCCCAGGGACATTCAGGTAAGTTCAGGTAAGTATTATTTTTTATATTTTTTTACTTTTTTTTGGGTGGCATAGGGGGGCCTTATTTGTGCCCCCCTACATGCCACTATGCCCAATGACCATGCCCAGGGGACACAAGTCCCCTAGGCATGGCCATTGGGCAAGGGGGCATGACTCCTGTCTTTACTAAGACAGGAGTCATGAAATGGCGTCTGGGCGTCGTAAAAAAATGGCGCAAATCGGGTTGAGGCGATTTTTTTGCCTCAACCTGACTTGCCCCATTTTAAGACGCCCTAACGTCATTTTTTCCCAACGCCGGCGCTGCCTGGTCTACGTGGTTTTTTTCCACGCAAACCAGGCAGCGCCGGTCTGCTTGCGCCGGCTAACGCCATTCCATAAATACGGCGCCCGCATGGCGCTTCAGAATGGCGTTAGACGGCGCTAAATTTTTTGACGCTAAACTGCGTTAGCGCAGTTTAGCGTCAAAAAGTATAAATATGGGCCCTGTAGTTTGGGGTCTCTGAGCTCACAATTTAAAAATACATATTTTAGTAAAGTTGGTTTTAAGATTGTGTGTTTGAAAATGCCAGTTTTAGAAAGTGAGCATTTTCTTGCTTATACCATTTCTGTGACTCTGCCTGTTTGTGGATTCCCTGTCTGGGTCAGTTTGACAGTTGGGCTGGTTGTACCTCACACTAGACAGTAACACAAAGGGAGCTGGGGTGTAGTCTGCATTTCCTGATGAGCCATCTGTGCTAGGAGGGAGGGGAGAAGTGGTCACTTACACCTGAAAGGGCTGTGCCTGTCCTCACACAATGCAGTCTCCGACCCCCTGGTGGGTGTCTGGGGCCTGCCCTGGGCAAAGCAGGATTTCACATTCAAACAAGACTTTACTTTAAAGTACTCCTACTTCAAAGGAGAAATTGGGTATAAGAAGGGCACCCAAAACCACAGACTTTAGATCACTTCTGGACATCAAAAGGAACCTCTGCCTGGAGAAGAGCTGAAGAGCTGAGGAGAAGTTCTGCCCTGCCTGTGACTGTGCTTTGTGGAGCTATCCTGCAGTTGCTGCTTCTGCCAGAGTAAGAGGGCAAAGACTGGACTTTGTGTGCCTTCCATCTTGTGAAGAAATCTCCAAGAGCTTGATTTAGAGCTTGCCTCCTGTTGTTTGAAGTCTCAGGGACAGCAAAGACTTCTCTCTGCCAGCACCTGGGGTCTCTGGAGAGACTCCTGCTCTGACAAGTGGTGCCCTATCTAGTCCCTGGGCCCTTGAAAGGAAAGCTGGTGGAAATCCAAGGAAATCGACTTCGGACCGACGCCGTTGCTGAATCCGGTGACGCCGCCTGCGCCCGACTCCATGATCTTTGCTGGAACGCGACGATCTTCGCAGGCCCGTCGCCCCAGCAGCGCCGCTGAATTCTGCGACTTCGTGGAAGTCGCCACACCACGTTGTGACCGATGCCGCTCAAAGTGCGTGGATTCAACGTTTCGCACAGACGCCGCGATCCCCGACTTCACGCATCGACTTGTTTTCACTCTTCACCAAAGGTACTGTACTTAGGGGTCTACGCGACTCCGTGTCCGGCGCCGCTGGTGTCGGCTTGTTGGGAACGACTCCGTCACGACGCCGTGTTAACACCTCATCGAAGCATTTTGTATTTCTAAGCACTATTTTTTTGTTTAATCTTTAAAAATTCATAACTTGACTTGTGTATGTCGTATTTTTGTCTTGTTTTGTTTAGATAAATATTTCATATTTTTCTAAACTGGTGTTGTGTCATTTTGTAGTGTTTTCATTAAATTACTTTGGGGGTCATTCCGACCCTGGCGGGCGGCGGGCAGCGCCCGCCGGAAACCGCCAAAAGACCGACCGCGGCGGTCATTCTAACTTTCCCGCTGGGCCGGCGGGCGATCTCCAAAAGATTGGCCGCCGGCCCAGCGGGAAAGCCCCTGCAAAGAGGAAGCCGGCTCCGAATGGACCCGGCGGATTTGCAGGGGTGCGACGGGTGCAGTGGCACCAGTCGCGATTTTCAGTGTCTGCAAAGCAGACACTGAAAATCTTTGTGGGGCCCTGTTAGGGGGCCCCTGCACTGCCCATGCCAGTGGCATGGGCAGTGCAGAGGGCCCCCAGGGGCCCCACGACACCCGTTCCCGCCAGCCTGGTTCTGGCGGTGTAAACCGCCAGAAACAGGCTAGCGGGAAGGGGGTCAGAATCCCCATGCAGCGCCGCCATGGAGGATTCCCTGGGCCAGGGGTAAACCGGCAGGAAAACGCCGGTTCCCCTTTTCTGACTGCGGCTTTACCGCTGCGGTCAGAATGGCCCAGGAAGCACCGCCAGCCTGTTGGCGGTGCTTCCTGTGCCCTCCACCCTGGCGGTTTCAAACCGCCAGGGTCGGAATGAGGGCCTGTGTGTGTTGGTACACATACTTTACACCTAGCACTCTGAAGTTAAGCCTACTGCTCTGCCAAGCTACCAAGGGGGTAAGCAGGGGTTAGCTGAGGGTGATTCTATTTTACCCTGACTCGAGTGAGGGTCCTTGCTTGAACAGGGGGTAACCTGACTGTCAACCAAAGACTCCATTTCTAACATTGGTGATCAGCTGTTGGGATATGGACTTGTATTTGTACTTGACATACAGTGATTAAGTGTAGACTACTGTTTTGATCTCAGACCACTACGTGACCACATACTACTTGTTTGGTGAGCTTTCATTTTTCTCTTAAGGACTCCTTTTTGTTCTACTTCCATGATTTTGCTGATCCCTTGACTGATTGTTTTTACTTCATTGGGAACTTGTTTTCTGCCGTTGGAACTTTGCACTTGTTGCCATCATGTCTCAATCTGGAGATGCAACAGCTGGAGCTGTGTTTGAATTAGGGAAACTGAAGAGGTACTCAGTTGCTCAATTGAAACAGTTCTGTGAAGATCTTGCCTGTCCCGTTAAGAGCTCCGCCAGGAAGTGGGAGCTGCAAGAGGCATTGAGGGCCTGGGTGACAGCCAAGAAAGCTGGGGGGCACACAGAAGATATGGATGGGAAAGTGCAGAGTCTTCACCGTGGTGTAGTAGAGGTACCTGTTACACCTGGGGGGAGGGTCTCCAGGAGTGGTAGCAGTAGATCATCTAAGGGTCTGACTCCTAAAGATATACAGGACAGACAGGCAGAAAGGGCTCGCCGGTTAGAGGCAGAAAAGATGAGGATGCAAGCGAGTTCGACGAGTGGAAAAGGGACTTAAAGATAGAAACTATGATTTGGGCTTATGAGCTAAAACTGAAAGAGCTGGCAGTCAGGAGGGCTGAGTCCAGCTGGAATGGTGGCAGCAACAATTTTATATCCAGTGATGCTGAAGAAGTGCACATGCCCAGAGATGTGGTGCCCTACTTGAAGGAGGGAGTTAACACACGCCAGGAGGTTCAGGGGTATGAGGTAGCTCCAGTGATGCACAGGGTCCCTGAGGTGGATTGGGGAACTGGCATGGGGAGTCACATTCCTACTGGTGGGAGGGACACTCTACTGACTCTAGGTGAGAGTGACAGGGAGAGGGTTCCCCCCAGGTAGAAGTCCTGGTTATGGAGTGTGAAGACATCCCAGAAGAGTGTGGGTTGAGTGTCAGGGACAGTCAGGTACTGTCTCACCAGTCTCAGCAAGGTGATGTGGGGTGCTTTTTCAAAGCAGAATCACTGGATGGTTGCGTGAAGGGTACTTTGGTCAATTCATGTGAGGGGCTGAGTGATGTAATTGCTAGAGAGCATATGTCTAGACCTTATTTTCCAGAGCTACGCCAACACCAGGTGGAGTGTGAGTTTTCTGACTCCAGGGAGCTTACAATAGAGGCAGACTTCTGGGTGAGTACCAGAGAGTCTGAAGAGGCATATGGGGGTGCTCCTGAGAGGAGTGGTCTAGGTATTTCCCAACCAGGTGAGGTAGGGAAGGATTGTAGTGTCCCAGGTAGGTCCCAGTGTAGTGGGATGGATGAGGGACCCCACGTCCAGTCTCAGAGTAGAGGGAATGGGGATGGGCTGAGGCCCAAGGTGCCCAAGATCTGGTCCCAGGTCCTTGAGGGTTCCATGAGGGAACACCAGGAGGGGAGCCTAGCCTGTACCATAGGGCCATCTGTTGAGGGAGACCCCACAGTGTCAGGAGAACTTGGAGGGGCAGCTGTAGCCAGCGTCCCACCAGTTCTGGTGTCTGGCAGTACAACTCCTAGTGAGGGGGTGCAGAAGTCTAGACAGAGGGTTGAGAGGGGGTTGTGGACCCCAGTGGAGACCCTGGAGGGTCAGGGGTCAGCTCTGAGAGCAGAGCCCCCCAGGAATGACCTTGGTGAGACCATTTCTGGGTTGGGGGGAATCCAGACTCTGTCAGATGGGCAGAGGTCAGGAGACCTGCACCAGCCAGACTCTTGTGTGGCCCTCGGGGACGGTGGTCCCTTGAGGGGGGTAAGTGTGCCCCCCTGGAAGTCCTGGTGTGCAGGGCAATGGTTTAACCGCAGGGAGGTTACTCTGGGTTGAATGATCAGGTTCAGGGGGTAAACTCTGACCTGATGGGAGGTAAGTGTGCTCCCAAGAAAGTCCTGGTGCACCATGCAGTGGTTCAGCTGCAGGGTGGTGACTCTGGGTTGGATGACCAGGTTCAGAGGGTAAACTATGACCTGGTGGGGGGTAGGTATACCCTCAGGAAGTCCTGGGTTGCCAGGCAGTGGTCCAGTCTGTGGGTACAGACCCTGGACAGGAGGATCAGGTGCAGGGGGTAAACCCTGACCTGAAAGGGGGGGCGATTTGCCCAATCACCCCCCCTGGTGTGATTTCAAGGGGTACTCTCCCTGAAGGGGGGGGAAGGGGTGCAGAACCCTAAGAGTAGGGGCAGGGGCGAGAGAGACTCACCCCTGATCCCAGTGCAATCTAAGGGTACAGACCCTGGATTGGATGGCCAGGTTCAGGGTGTCCCTCCTGACCTGGAGGAAGGGGCTTCTGCTAACAGTGCCCCTACCATGTTGTCTTCTGGTGGGGGCACTCCTTGTTGGGGGGTGCAGGACCCCAGAAGGGAGGGCAGAGGGAGGGAAGCCTCCCCCCTGGCCCTGGTCCTACCGGAAGGTACAGGCCCCAGGTTGGAGGACCAGTTGCAGGTTTACATCCCTGTACTGGTGGGAGAATTGTGCAGGACTGCTTCTACAAGCACCCTGACAATTTTGGACTCTGGGGGTACCGCTCCTGCAGGAAGGGTACAGAGCCCCAGAGGGGAGGACCAGGGTCAGGTTGTCATCCCTGACCTGGTGGAAGGGAGAGTAGTCAAAGGGTGTCAGGCACCTGGGGCTACCACCACCCATTCTCCACAGTCACAGTGGTTGGAGAGGCCTGAAGTCAGGCTCTCATCCCAGACAGTTGTCAGGGGTCACTGTGGCTTGCTGTCCTGGTGGACAGAGTGCCCCTGGGGGGGGGGGGGGGAGAGTCACACCGCAGGGGTGGAGTGGGCAACACCACTGTGTTGGCCCTGGTGGTGCTATCTGCCCATTGGGATACATCTGTGAGCAAAGTAAAGTTAGGTGCTGCACAGATGGTATCTGCAAATGTGGAGAAGGGTTCCCCGTGGGTTAGCTTAGTGGACCCTGAGAGTATGGACAGAGGGATCCAACTGGAGTCAGGAAGGCATAGAACTGGAACATGCCCCTGCTGTTGTGGGCCCAGGTCCTTGTTCTATCGCCCCAATCAGGGAAGTACATCAAGATATTGATTGTTCTCCCCTGGCTTTAGGCTGGTAGGGGGTTGTGTTGGCCTTTTTTGCTTATGCAGGGTCATCCCCAATCTTTTTGCCTCCTGCCTCCTATTTTTTCTGACCTGTTGCTGTTGGCTTTTGAACTCTGAGCACTTTACCACTGCTAACCAGTGCTAAAGTGCATATGCTCTCAGTGTAAATTGAATGTAATTGGTTTATCCATGACTGGCATATTTGATTTACTAGTAAGTCCCTAGTAAAGTGCACTAGAGGTGCCAGGGCCTGTAAATCAAATGCTACTAGTGGGCCTGCAGCACCGGTTGTGCCACCCACATAAGTAGCTCTGTAATCATATCTCAGACCTGCCATTGCAGTGACTGTGTGGGCAATTTTAACGTAAATTCAACTTGGCACGTGTACCCAATTGCCAGGCCTAAACCTTCCCTTTTCTTACATGTCAGACACCCATAAGGTAGGCCCTAGGTAGCCCCAAGGGCAGGGTGCAGTGTATGGTTAAGGTAGGACATATAGTAATGTGTTTTATATGTCCTGACAGTGAAATATTGCTACATTCATTGTTCACTGTTGCAAGGCCTGTCCCTCTCATGGGTTAACATGGGGGCTACCTTTAAATCTGATTAAAGTGTAGATTCCCTTTGGGAGCGGATGGACATCTGGAGTTTGGGGTCTCTGAGCTCACAATTTAAAAATACATATTTTAGTAAAGTTGGTTTTAAGATTGTGTGTTTGAAAATGCCAGTTTTAGAAAGTGAGCATTTTCTTGCTTATACCATTTCTGTGACTCTGCCTGTTTGTGGATTCCCTGTCTGGGTCAGTTTGACAGTTGGGCTGGTTGTACCTCACACTAGACAGTAACACAAAGGGAGCTGGGGTGTAGTCTGCATTTCCTGATGAGCCATCTGTGCTAGGAGGGAGGGGAGGAGTGGTCACTTACACCTGAAAGGGCTGTGCCTGTCCTCACACAATTCAGTCTCCAACCCCCTGGTGGGTGTCTGGGGCCTGCCCTGGGCAAAGCAGGATTTCACATTCAAACAAGACTTTACTTTAAAGTACTCCTACTTCAAAGGAGAAATTGGGTATAAGAAGGGCACCCAAAACCACAGACTTTAGATCACTTCTGGACATCAAAAGGAACCTCTGCCTGGAGAAGAGCTGAAGAGCTGAGGAGAAGTTCTGCCCTGCCTGTGACTGTGCTTTGTGGAGCTATCCTGCAGTTGCTGCTTCTGCCAGAGTAAGAGGGCAAAGACTGGACTTTGTGTGCCTTCCATCTTGTGAAGAAATCTCCAAGAGCTTGATTTAGAGCTTGCCTCCTGTTGTTTGAAGTCTCAGGGACAGCAAAGACTTCTCTCTGCCAGCACCTGGGGTCTCTGGAGAGACTCCTGCTCTGACAAGTGGTGCCCTATCTAGTCCCTGGGCCCTTGAAAGGAAAGCTGGTGGAAATCCAAGGAAATCGACTTCGGACCGACGCCGTTGCTGAATCCGGTGACGCCGCCTGCGCCCGACTCCATGATCTTTGCTGGAACGCGACGATCTTCGCAGGCCCGTCGCCCCAGCAGCGCCGCTGAATTCTGCGACTTCGTGGAAGTCGCCACACCACGTTGTGACCGATGCCGCTCAAAGTGCGTGGATTCAACGTTTCGCACAGACGCCGCGATCCCCGACTTCGCGCATCGACTTGTTTTCACTCTTCACCAAATGTACTGTACTTGGGGGTCTACGTGACTCTGTGTCCGGCGCCGCTGGTGTCGGCTTGTTGGGAACG
Organism: Pleurodeles waltl; assembly: GCF_031143425.1. Taxonomy (NCBI): domain Eukaryota; kingdom Metazoa; phylum Chordata; class Amphibia; order Caudata; family Salamandridae; genus Pleurodeles; species Pleurodeles waltl. The sequence goes on along the minus strand of NC_090449.1, from coordinate 115,700,305 downwards.
ACTCCGTCACGACGCCGTGTTAACACCTCATCGAAGCATTTTGTGTTTCTAAGCGCTATTTTTGAGTTTAATCTTTAAAAATTCATAACTTGACTTGTGTATGTCGGATTTTTGTCGTTTTGGTCTTGTTTTGTTTAAATACATATTTTGTATTTTTCTAAACTGGTGTTGTGTCATTTTGTAGAGTTTTCATTAAGTTACTGTGTGTGTTGGTACAAATACTTTACACCTATCACTCTGAAGTTAAGCCTACTGCTCTGCCAAGCTACTAAGGGGGTAAGCAGGGTTTAGCTGAGGGTGATTCTCTTTTACCCTGACTAGAGGGAGGGTCCTTGCTTGAACAGGGGGTAACCTGACTGTCAACCAAAGACCCCATTTCTAACAGAGTGTTGGAAACAAATGCTTTAAAATTATCAAAACAAATCTTTTCAACAGTAATGGGCATTTCAATTGAAAATGTACTGTCTGTAATAGTGGTGCTACCACACCACAAATACTCCACTATATGCCACTTCACTCTATTGTGCACCACTCCACACCATTGCACTCTATACTGCAACACTCCACTTGACACCACTCCACGCTATGCCTCTCTACTCTACCTCGTACCACTCTACTCTGTCAGTTCACTCATCAACACTGTACTCTACACCATTGCACTCTTTGCCACTACACACCACTCCGCTCTATGCCACTGTACTTGCACCACCTTCTTTCTATGCCAATACACTCTACACTAATGCATTTCACTCTGAATCTCAACTCCAATACAGTGTATGCCTCTCTAACCTACTCTGCACCACTGTACTCTACACCACTTTACTGTACACCACTAGCCTATGCCACTCTACGCAACTGCACTCTGCCCTGCACAACTCCATTCTTCGCCACTTCATTCTGCTCTGAAACAATCTAATCTATGCCACTGCACTCCACATCAATCTTCACTCTGCATCACTCCACTATTTGTGATTGCACTCTACGCCACTCTCTTAACCACTGCACTCTACACCAATGCACTCTACACAACTGCACTCTGTCCCTGCACTTTACTTCCCTGCACTCTAGGGTGCCTCACTGTACTCTACACCACTGCAGTTGGATGCTCTACACTGCATTACTGCCCTCTCTGACTCTAATCTGCAGTACTCCACTCTATGCTACTCCACTCTATGACACTGCACTCTGCCCCTGCACTATATGGCACTATACTCTATTGTACACCACTCTATGCTACTCTACTCAGTACCACTTGACGCCACTGCACTCCATGCCACTCGACTTTACGCCACTGCCCTCTGCATCACTCAATTCTATGCCACTGGCTACCCTTCCATTTTTTTCTCAGACCTGAAAACATGGAGCAAAGACAATATCCCCTGGCACCTCATATAACTCCCATGTTTTACCTTAAATGCATCTACTCTCAAAAAATATAAACATGAAAGTACTTAGACTTATAAAACAACTGATTAGCATCCAAACGTATGACCATGGATTGCCTGACTTCCTCTACTTGAACATTAAGAAAGGCTGTGATACCTACCTTCTATGAAAGAAATTAAAGCCTATCACTTTGGGTGGTTATTTGGATTGCAGTCTCCAAGACTGGTTGAATATTGTTCAGACGGTCAGTTTATACTGTTACAGAAAGTCCATGAGAAACTGCCAGATTTACCACCCAGGGTTCTGGGGACTTACTCTTACTCTTAATGTCAAGCCTGTAGTTGCTTGTGTGCTGCATGCGTTCTTGCTTGCAAAACATTATTGTTTGCAATAATAAAGGGCCTGCAACTTGCCCATTGTTTACCACTTGTCGGCTTCAGTGTCACTCTCTTTACTTCCTCCAAATTGGCCAGCTCAGGCCCACAGTCACTTCCATTCCTTTCTGTGTGTCATGGAGGATGCCCAGATTGATTTAACGTAATTAGTGCCCATCCTCTGCTTGCACTATGATTGAGGTACTATTTCTTCTTACCCTCCCACATACCCCATCTCTGTTGCTGTCCCTGTCTTCTGCTCCCTCTTTCCTCACACTTAGATCATGTTGCTTTTCCTCTCACCCATTGTTGCTGCTCCCACCATCCTCACTGCATCTCCTTCATGTTGCCCCCCGCTTTTTAATTATATTGCACAGCAGCACGCTCTGCTGTGCAACATGCCCTAAAAAAGCTCTACGATTCGTTCAATGCTGTCCACATGATAGCGTTTTTTTTCTTGAGTACAGACATTTTGCACAGCAGCGCGTTCTGCACTGCTGTGCAACAATTGACAAAGTCAAAAAATGTTGCATAGGCAAGTCCTATTGGATTGACAATGCTTATTACATTTATGCGGATAGTGGAGGTGGCATGCAGGACTAGAATGCGTCCCTGAGTACTTACCAGTGGGTGAGATTAATCCAAACATTCAATCCATCCCTTTTTTTGCATATTCATTTAAATCGTTGTAGATGGTATACGCAGTAATAACTCCCAAAGCCATCTTGCACCATGCATACATTGCAACTAATTTCTCTGCACTCGTCTTCTCACCTTAACGCAATACACAATCAGTATCATGGTGCTTGAAATGGCATTGAGGGGCAATTTCACCCACAGTCATACCAGTAAGGCTACCAGGCCTGTCCTTCATTGGGATAATTTTCCAATTCTGGGGATTTTCTTGTGGGTGCTGCCTCATTGTCGAGCCTAGCTTTATTTCCAGCTTTGGGCTATTAACAGTCCCTGCTGTTCATCAAGGAGTTAGAACCCTCCAGAAGCAAACCCTGGCTAGGTTTCCCTCTCCGTGGAAGAGCAAGAGAAGGGGACAGGGGCCGTGTTGTACATCTGCTACAGGGACATTTTTACAGCCTTCCATTTATCCAAGGTCTCATCTCGGCCTTCACTGTAATTCGCTGCACCCAGACATGATTGGATGACCCTCCTGAGAGCCCTGACCTTATGCCAAAAGGTCATTTGAAATGTAGGGACAATAAAATGTGCAATTGACTTTGTTTTTCAGTCGCTACTCCCCGGCCATGAAAAACGTCTCCTTCCCTGCATCATTTACTGGGCACGACGCAGGTGGGGATGACGTACGCGCGCTCTGCCCTGAGCCGCGCGACCGTCCCGCCATGGATCGGCATGGGGGAGAAGACCATCATTTCCTCGCAGCGTGTATCTGATGCAGTGCATTCATTTGCCGACTGCCGTCGTGTTGATGTCGCCGAACATGCACAGAACTCGGGCTATCAGTCCGCGCAGGTGGTCAGGATGCGAGACTTGTATCGGCGGAGATGTATGGCAGCTCTGTCACCGGGTTTGCACAGGGGGAGCTGGGCTATCATTTATTGCTGGCACGGTAATCGTGTAAAGTTTGTGTCTGCGGCGCTCCATCCTCCTGATGTGCTGTGCACAGGTGTTAAGGCTATCATTTCTGCCAGCATGGCGGTGGGATGTGGTCGAAAATCTGTGAAGCGGCGCTGTGATGGCGTCATTAGAGAGAGGCTGGCGGCCCATCTGGGAGGGGATGTGGCTCTCTCTTTTTGCTGAGTGCTGTAGTCTTTGGCTTGCATCTATGCTTCCTGACACATATACTGGCCACCCACTATTCACAAATTCACACCACAAGGCCAGTGGAATCCGAAACATCGGCTGGCACCGTGAAGAAAACACAGCTCGGGCGACGGATCAGACTGAAGAAGACAACAGCCATAATGTAGAGTGGATGAATGCGGGGTAACACAATGCACCAGATGCCGGGCACGTGTCGCCATTGTTTGCAGCAATGATGTAGCTTGTAAACCGAGGATCTGCATAGGCAGGCCGTTAATGAGAATCTGCCAAGGGGAAGTCTTGGACATCAGCTCCTGCAGGCATTTATAATGCATTTTTCATCTCTGCCGTATTAATGCTCTGTCACTGGCTGTGCGCCATGTACCAGTGGGAAATGGTGGCTAATATTTCCAGCCACTGCGCATAAATATTGCTTATGTCCACAAAGCACCAGGATCACACCATGGCCATCAGCACTTTTCGTTTCTGCAAGTGGCACAATTAATTGCACATCCCCTCTTAGGACTCAATGGATTTGCGCAGCTTGTGCGGAAGAGAAATGAACATCAGACATTTGACACCATGAATCAGATGCATCTGGCCATGCATATCATGGTGAGATGCTGAGAAGAATACCATGTCATACAGAATCAGAGGATGCTATATTATAATGTCAAGGCTAAATACGGTCATGCATAACAAGACGACTAAGGCCACATTTAGAAGTTCTTACAAGATCACTCATTTTTAGATCTGGCGTAAAACAAGTTCTATTTATTTTACTAAAATGATACCTATGATATATTTATAGCAGTTTTCAGCCAGCCCTCTTTATCTATTTGTCCGTTGTTGTGCCATTCACATGTTCTTCTGTGGATGGCATTAGGTCAGCCCATTTCAGCAACTGGGTAACTTCACTGTTTTTTAAATACATCTTTTTTATTCAATTTGTGTTAGTTGTAACCGCTGTCACAGTAGAACATGTAATCAAGAGCAGAAACAATCAGCTATATAATCTCTAGTGGATGCATGCCACATAATACATATACATATGTATTACACACTCTGGTCTAGAGCAGCCACATTTTATATTGTGTACGGGTTATAAGTAGGTCCATCCTAACAGTCGTATCTTTCAGCACATCTAAGATCAAAACATACTTCAGATGGCCATCCAATGCCGGTAGTCCTCTAACAAGTAATCAGGCCTATCAGGCAAGCACAGTATATGTAAAGAATACATCTGTTTCATAATGTGTGTGCTTCGGCATAACTCGAGATAGCAAGTGATAACAATAGTGAGTTTAACAAACAAAACCAGAGCCTGTTAACAATGTCCCAACCACATTCACCCCCTGCTGCCCACCTAACGTATCCACCCAGCCTCTTCTCTTTTCTAGAGACAGGAATATGTAACAATTCAGACTGTTAATGCTGTACAGATCCCTGCAACAGGATCATGAACTGCGCTCTCCATCCCATAAACAATGCACAAGGACATCGCGCCTCTAGGTCTCCAGATTGCCAGCAGGTACATCCTGTAGTGTCTCAAGTTCAGTAAGCAGGTTTTCCCAGCTAGCAGATAATGGGTACTTGCGCCGCCCCAGTGTATCCTCCCTATGCAATGCTGCCCCCTCAGCTCGTGCCCATATCAAGAAAGAGCGCAGCCACACCCCTTAAGGCGGAGGTTCAGACGCTCTCTATCTCTTTGTAAGGAGGAGTTTTGCCGTCAGCAGTCAAAGTCCAAGAAATGGGAAGTTGCCTTGTATTTCCTAGGTCTGGGGAATAATCCTAATAGGCAGGCTTCCCAGCTGGGTAATGCTGGGCATGCCATGCAGGTGGAAAGGTGTGAGACCACACCTCGTCAGTAGGCACACAATGAGGGGCGCAACCACATCATGTGCAAGATGTCAGCTGTGACCAACGCACACCTGGGACAGGACGTGTCTGTCCGGTGAAAATACCTGTTGATCTTCTCAAGAGTGAGGTACACCCTGTGTAGTATGTAAAATTGGATCAGGCGGAAGCATGCATTCCACAGAACATGTGTAGGACTTACCTGTGCCATCTCCCACTCCGTATCCATGAAGGGTTGATTGAGATCGCCTTCCCAGCGGGTGCACAGAACAGCATGTGTAGGTGTGGTATGTATTTGTTATGAGCTAACTAGCCAATGAACCAGGTGTGTGCCCCGTCCCATGACCTATGTATATTGGATCGTCAAGTGGGTTGGTAGTTCCACCGATATGTCTCTCCAGCGAAGGGACCAAGATACTCTCTATGAATTATAAAGTAGAAACTGTCCTGGCGGTAGACCAGTCTCCTCTACCAGAGTGTCAAAGGGTATCAGTGTGCCCTCCCTGTATAGATCACCTAATGAGTGAATACCGGCTGCATGTCATGATTCTAGCTCCACTGTTGACTTAAAAGTAGTGTTCCTGGGGGTGCCCAATAAAGCCAGAGCTGGCGCATAGGGAGTCATCGAGCATGTTATATTGATAATCCTACGATAACATCGGTGTGCCACACCTAAAAGAAGGGAGTTTGGTACCCTGGTGTGCGTGTTTGGGTGGAATAAATGAAATATGCTGGTCAGCATCCATTGTGGTCTCACTGTGGCTGTGTCCGATAAGGGCTGGCTTGAAAGCCAGCGGATCACCCACTGTAGTTGGGCGGCCAAATAATAGTGTTCTAGGTTAGGCACAGCAAAACCGCCTCTGTCCAGTGGTGCATATACTTTTGCCAATACCATACTGCAGTGGGCAGTATTCCAGATCAACTCCCTCATCCTGGGCTCTAACTCCTGGAAAAACTTATCCGGTATATAAATGGGAAGGTTGGAGAAGCAGTATAGAAAGCAGGGAAGTACTACCATCTTCATGAGGTCCACTTGCCCCACCACAGACAACGGTAGCGTCTGCCAGAAAAGGTCATCTGTGTGTGGGTGGAGGTGACCCCACTCAATGTTGCGTCATACAAATCAGTGTCTGAGTGAAGTACTCGGATCCCAAGATATCTGAAGGTTCTGGGTTGCCAGAGCACTGGGGCACCAGACAGCTGTCAGGCCAGATCCCTTGACTCTGGATGAAATGAGATCAAACGCGATTTGCCCCAGTTAACACGCAGACCCGACAGGGAGGAAAAATGTTGCAGCACTTCCGCAACCTCGGTGGGTACCTCTGAGATGGATCTAAGATAAAGAAGCATTGGGATGCCCCCATTTGCCCCTCGGTGGCAGAGCTCTGCTGTCAGAGGCTCCATAGCTAGTGAAAATAGTAATGGGGAAAGGGGGCAGCCCTGCTGAATGCCCCTGACCATTAAGATCGGGTCAGAGATAGCAGAACCAGTTTGTACTCTGAACAGCGGTTGTGTATACAATAGCCGCACTAGCCTCAGGAAGCCAGGGCCCAAACCATATTTAGTCAGGACTTGAAATAAGAATGGCCATTTCAGTGAATCGAAGGCCTTTTTCAAGGCCCAATACCAGACATTCAGCATCTGGCCAGGCCTGCGTGGAATACCGCATTACCCAAAAAGAGTGCTGGATATTCAATGATGTGCTTCAGGCTGGCACAAATCCATTCTATTCCAGATGGACCAACTTGGGGACCAAGTGTGCCATGTGCGCAGTAAGTGCCTTAGCAAGTATCTTATAGTCTGTGTTGAGCATGGCCAGCAGCCTATAAGAGCCCAGCAGAGTCGGATCCCAGACAGATTTTGGAAGAGAAATCAGCAGCGCCTCTCGCTGAGAAGCAGAGATCGCCTCCTCATACGCTTTAAGGAGGTGGGGGGCAAGCAAGTGCGCATAGGCCTTGTAAAATTCATTTGGGAGTCCATCAGGGCCCAGGCTCTTACCAGTGGCTAGGGCACGAATGCTCTCCTGCAATTCGGTCAGTGTTAGAGGTTCCTTTAATTCCATCTGCTGATCATCCGTGAGGTGGGGCAAATGAAGAGGAGTAAGAAATGCATCATATTCCCCGGGGCTGGCCAATACCGTAGACTGATACAAGTGTGTGTAGTGATGTGTAAGCTCTTCATGTATTTCTCGTTGGGTATGTAGCAAGTTACCCGCCACAGAGCGTAACACTACTAATGGGGTGGCGGCGCTCTCCTGTTGTATCAGCCACGCCAGTAATCGTCCTGACCGGTCTGCCGCAGCATGCGTGCGGGCTGAGTGTGCAGCCTAGTAGTTAAGGCATCGCAGATGCTCTAACAGGGATACACGTTCCCTATGACTGTCCGCTAGGGCACGACGCCCCTCTGGATCGCGCAGCGCATGTGCTTCATGACCCAATAGAGTTTCCTCTATCCGAGTCAGACTGGCCTCAATCGTTTTACGCATGTTCCATTGCACACCCAGGCAGTGGCCCCTTAGCCGCCACCTTAAGCGTGTCCCATCTCAGGCGCCTCAATGAGGCCGTCTGGGCATTGTTGTAAAAATATGTCACAATGGCCTTATGGCCTTGCTAAGTGACTCACCAAAGTGCGGGTCCTCCAGCGCCTCCGGCTGCAAACGCTAAATGGGAATGGCTGGGACTAGGACATCTCCCACCATTTACATATATTGTGGATTATGGTCTGAGTGTGTATGACCCAAATAATCCATGCGCGATATGGTGGACATTATGTTTTCAGTGCAAAGGATTCTGTCTAGTCGTACACAGAGATCATGTGGGAAGGAATGATAGGAGTATACTGGGTCTTGGGTGTGGCGATGGCGCCATACATCTGTCAAGTGCCAATGCTGGTGCCAGTTACACAGCAATGCAATAGTGTATACTGCAGGTGCCGTGGGAAGGGGTGGGAAAGAGCAGCCCAAACCTGGGTCACTCCATTGGGATAGGACACTAGATAGTTGGAGCAAAAAGTATGCTTGTCCTGTGTTTGGCGCATATATGGATTCTAAAATTATGGCTCGGCCATTGAAGCGGCCACGTACAAATACATAACGGCAGTCAGTGTCTGTTACCTTCTCCTCAACTAGGAAGGGGGTACCTGGTTTAATACATACGAGAGCTCCTCTAGCAAAAGAGAAGTAATGCGTTGCAATTAGCTGTCCGCGCCAATGCCTCTGTAGTCTAATAGCCTCTGACATAATTAGGTGCTTTTCCTGTAGAAATCCAATATATACTGAGTGCCTTTTGAGATACGAAGAAATAGCATACCAGCGTGCTGGCAAGTGTATACTTCTCACATTCCACGCAAGTATATTAATTGGTGCCATTCGTGTGTTGCAAGAGAGTGGGTGCAAGATCAGGGAAAGAGCAGTGACCTGTGTACGTCGTGGGCGACGGACAAGTCGCAGGGTGAGGGTTATGACAAAGGGTCCAGTCACCAAGAAACCAATACAACAAGGCGTAAACAAAAAGTGCCAAAACAACTGGTGCAAAGAGAGACAAACTACTCCTGCCCAAACTTTCAAACTTGTTGCCACAGTGGGACTAACGCAGCGGGAAGAGAGTGCCTATAGGGGCATGTGGGCAGAGAGGGCCTACACAAAGAACTCAGTCTACTATCGCTGCTCAGGCCTACAGCACCTCCCAGGAGTAAATATGTCCCATCTCCGCAGGCGCAATGAGAGAAGCATAAACTGTATAAGGGAGGCAGGACTGTGGGGGAGGGGAATACGGGTCCTCCTCAAGGGAGCATTAGTCGGGAGAAGCAAAGGTCAAAACGGAATTCACAAGTTTCCCTCTAGACACCTAGGCGTATAACTGGCCATCAGATATACCTTAGCCCATAGTGGCCGTATTACACAGCAGCGCACATATGCAACACAAGGCTGTGCAATGTCAAAAGGATTTGCCACTCAAACAATATCTGCCGTCTGTGGTGTCACATCTGGGGGGGTGGGATTACAGTCTGTCTTTGAACAGCTTCCAGTCAATGAATCATCGTCACTGCCTGACGCCTCAGACCCCTCCTCCTGGTCCGTAACATGGGCCGGCTCCCCGATGGCTGCCACTGACTGCAATGCACTTCTCCCGTCTCGTATAATCTGCTCAAGATCTGGGGCATGTTGTGTCCTCCGTTCTCTGCCTCGTGTTCCTGGTGTTGTGGATCGCCGGGCCTGACCCGTTGCTTCCAGCCACTCTCAGGCCACCTCGGGGGTAGGGAAAAATTTGGACTGTCCCTGAGCCACCATCCAAACCCTTGCCGGATAAAGAAGAGAGTACTTCAAGTTTGAGGGCGCTGAATTGTCGTTTTCCCTGCCAGGAAGAGCTTCTTTGCTTTTGTACAGTCATAGCGCAATCAGGGAACAGCATTACTGTAACGTTGTCTACCTGGATACTTGCTAGTGCCCTTGCCTCACGTAAGATGGAATCTCTGTAACATAGTGTAATAGACAAAACAAATAAGAGCGCGGGCTCGACCCCGGCGGCAAGGGCCTTGCCGGCATCTAGTGTGCCCGTTCAACAGTAAAAAAGGGTGTGAGTGCCTCCGCAGGGGCCAGTTCCTTTATCCATTTTTCCACATTCGCCTCAACCCCCTCCGGCAAACCCACCACTCAAATGTAGTTTCTCTGAGTCTCCAAGGCAGTTACCCTGTCAAGCAATGACTGCCCCGAAGCTTCCACTTGTTCAGCTTTGGGGGTAAGTTCGTGTAACGTGTTCCATGGAGCGTGATTTATCCACCAATTTCCGGTGGACCGCATGCAGCAGATTAAGATCAGTTGCCACAGTGTGAGAGAACAGGGCTGATTGCAGAGGCCCCCTAACTTTTTGCTCCCATTTTCCACTTTTTGCAGGTGTTTTCCTGATGGTGCCCTGGCTACTGCGAACCAGTCCCAGGGCATGTGCTCTGTATAAAATCAGTATGCAAATTAGGCTAATTATAATTGACTAAGTCAACCTACCTATAAGTCCCTAGTATATGGTAGGGCATGTATGTTTAGGGACCCCAGCATAGGTGGTGCACCCATAGGTGCACCGCTGAGGTGCCCAGTGTCATTTTAAAGGCAGGCCTGCCTTGCAGGCTGCTTTTAACTTAAAGTTACATGCAAATGCGACTCTGGAATTAAAATTAGTTCTAAAGTCTTAAACTACCTTATTTTTACATAAAAGTCACCCCTAAGGTGGGCCCTATGTGCCCCTATGGCTGGGTGCAGTGTAACTATATGCAGGGGACTTATAAATGGCCTCCATAGGCTAGAATGGGGAGACTTTATTTTAATTTTAAAAGTCCCCTTAAGTAACAGATACCAGAAGCTTGGTATCAAATTAATTGTTATAATAAATCCCACAACTTCCAGTTGTGGGATTTAATATAACTTGTTCAGGTAAAGAGTTTTAAACTTTACCTGAAAAGTTGCCAACTTCAGCCCTGCAGTGTTTTTGCTGATGTGCTCAAATTGGCCAGCCTCTGGCAGCCTGGCCAGGCTGCCTTGATGAGGTGTGAAGTGGTCTGGCTTCACACAAAGAGATGTGCCTGGGGGAGGAGATCTCCCCTCAGAAGATGGTGAAGCAGGAAGGGGGAGGGCTGCCAAACTGGTCTTCAAAGGCGGGGAAGGACATTTGGAGCAACCCAGTAACACCCTCACATCCTGCAAACCCAGACAATTAGGGGCCCATTGATTAGATTAGGAGAGGGCAGGAGAGGGGTGTGTTTAGGAGTTTTAGCCACACAAGTGGGTGGGCTCAGCCAGATGTAACCTCCAAAAATCACTTTCAGCCATGATAGATTTTTGAGGAATGTTGCACCCTGGGATTGAGTTTTGCCACACTTCCCAGGAAGTGGTCATCACAGGGGGAAGGACCCTGCCCCTGATTGGAGAACTAGGACCCCCCTGTTTTTCCCCCAGGAGCAGGGCTAAAACTGGCTGTCCTGCACCCACGCCTCAGATCCCTATCAGATTCCAACAAGGAAGAACTACAGGAGAAGATGGACTGCCATACTGGACCCCTGACCTGCACCTGGACACTGCACTCTGGAGGACTGCACCAGCTGCACACTTAGGCTTCACCACTAAAAAGACTTTACCTATCTTCTACTGCTTCAAGAAGGGACTTCCTGTTTAGTACAGGTACCAAGGAGCTGCCCAGAGTCCCCTGAATCAAGTCCTGAAAGCAGAGCCCAGCTGACCTGCGTCCAGTGGCCATTTGAGGATTCTGACCAGGTGCATTCTGGGAATTATAGTCCCAACTCCCAAGGAGCAACTCAGAGGTTCTGGAACCTTGGATCAAGTTGTGGACACTTCAAGGACACAAAAAGGACCTCTGGGAGAAGATCCAGAAGTTTGGAGACGTTTGGAGCAACTCCATAAGTTGAAGAGGTGCATTGTGGGAGTTGTAGTCCCAGACCCTAAGAGGCACAACAGAGCCTCTGAACCCTTGGCTGGTGCTGTGGACCCTTTCCTGAATCAAACACTTCTGAAAGTAAGTGTGACAGTGTTACCTCATGGGAGGCCTGAACTCTGGACTTTGTTCCTTTCCAGTGTGACCTTTTTAACCCTTTGAGCTCTAGTTGCTTCTATGCGCTAGAAAGCATTAATTCTTTAACAAAATTCAAATCTCCGGTTCCCCTTATCCGATTTTATTCGTTTTGGTGTCATTTTAAAGATAAAAATATAATCTATTGTTATAAATCTATTTTGGATTTTTAAACTGTTTCCTGTGTTTTATTTAATTACTGTTTTGTGAAATTGTAATGCTTTCCTGTGTTTTATTTAATTACTGTTTTGTGAAATTTTAATGCTTTATGCTTTGTCTCCTAAGTTAAGCCTTGTCGCTCGTTGCCAAGCTACCAAGGGTTGAGCTAGGTTTAATTTACTGAGACCTAACTGGACCCAAGTGGAGGTTAGTGGCCTATTGCTAAGTGCAGGTGCTTACCTGCCCTTACCAATAACCCCTTTTCCAACACAGTGTCTGTCTTCTGCTCCAGGGACGTTCTGGTTTGATCTAGCGACACACCAAGGCATTCCACTGACTCCAGAACCGCATCCAGTTTGTTGTCCAATGAAGATGAAGAGCCTGTGCCTCTGGCCGAGGAGCCACCACCTGTCCCAGTGCGCAACGACCCCATGTTGCGGGTGCCCGGGAACAAACTTTCCTTACCTTCTCCGTGGAACAAAGTACAGTACAGCAGCCGCAGTCTGCTCGCTCCACTGCTGGCTCCCTCCAAAATGATGTAATTCAGACAATTTCTGTTGTACTGTTCAGGCACAGTCTACATTCACTGCGTGACTGGATTACACAGTGAGTATCACCCAGCGACTGTCCCCTGAGCAGCACACCAATGACAGTCCATCGGCACTACTTCAGACAGGTAGGGGTGTCAGCAATGGCCCATCCTCTCTTGCTTTCCCTTAGTAGCCGCCCGCGTGGTAGTCTTGAGGTGAAGGGGGAAGATAGCGCCTGGTGTTCCGTTTACTGCTCAAAGGCAGCTCTCGGCTTGGGAGCCCGCTCACCCCCACCCTCCCCGTACTGCTCATTTGTGTGTTGCGGGCCGAAGCACCCATTGATAATCCCTTTCCTCTCCCTTCTCCGCACGCAGTAATTCAGAGCAGGGCCGGCTCACCACCAGTTCCAATCTCGTTGCAGGCCTCCGGCAGTCCCACAAGTACAGCTGCGCCGGATCTGCCGTCCCAAGAGGCCACACAGCGTCGGGGCCTCTGCCTCTCTGCCCCAAGCTTAGATGCCTCTGGTTTCTGAAGCTCTCCTGATCGCAGGGGCGTGGGGGGAGGGGTGATCACCACTTCTGCATCGCGGGTCCTGGTGGCACCCCCGTCAGCAAGGGAGCCCCTTGTGCCCACCACTACCTCCCTGCTGCCTGCCCCCTTTGCTCACTGGCCGGGCAGTCCCCCTTCTCCTCGTGTCGAAGGGGCGCACTCGGCGAATCGTCAGATTCTGGGCCTTGTCGCCGGTCCCAAACTGCATCTTCGGTTGCACGTGCCTCAGCTGCTGCAGAGTGCAGTTTCGCTCCCAGTGCGACGCCTATACACAGGGCGACCACAGGATAAACTGGGTCTTGCGGCAGAGCCCGGTTAGAGTGCGTCTGCCATGTTGGCCCCTCAGGCCACACACCCGCATTGGGTAACTTTACTGTTAGTGATGGTGTTCCGCTTTTCACATGGGGATCACCCACACACAAAGTAGTTCCTTTCAGTGTCGGAGGCTTCTTTGGCAAGGTGTGCTTTTTGAGACAAAATACAATTTTTGCTTTATCTAATGCTTTTTTATTATATCAACAATGGCCTGCAGACCCCCAGCAATTAAGTTTGCAAAAACCATGAGAAGACAAAACAAGCATTGCCATTAGGCTGGCAGCCAACACCAGACCCTTGGATTTGTCAATGTTTGTATAGCTAGACTCTGGAATTTGAAGTAACAATGCCTTCTATAAAGGGAAAGTGTGAGGAACGTGATGTATTATATTGTGTGGTCATGAGACCTCAAGGTGTAATACACTCACAATACTGTCTAGGGTCCAGTCAGTATTGTTTATAAAACCTTTATCTCAATCCTTAGTAGCTGTGTAAAGTATTTAGGATTACCAAAACAACGACATAACAAAGCTAAAGGATACAGATTGCAGAAGATTCTGTAAGATATGTTCTGATAGTGTGCAGTCGATTGCGGACTTTGGAGAGAGGGATTAACGTACCTGGAAGTCTTTCTGGGTCCTGAAAAAGTAAAGTTGCCACTAGACCTGTGTTCTTCGGTCACAATGAAACCAACATTTCCCTTGGTGAAGGCTAGTGTTCTCCTTGGGTGACCAAACTGCACTTCAACAACTCTTCTGGAAGGTCAGGCTCAGGTGCAGCTTTTGAGTGTTGGGACTCTGTCTCCCCAGCTGCACTTTGGTGTTAGCTGCGATTGTGGCTACTGAGTAGCTAAGTTGGGCTTCTTCAGTTTTTGTGACCCTGGAGCTGTAACCGGAAGTAAGCCAACTAACTTGTTTTTCACCACTTCTGTCTGAAGCGACTTCTTCTCGAGCCAGACAACACAGGCACAAACCTCTGGTTGGTATCCCATGGATCAGTATGTGCATTCCAGTCGTTAGTACAGCCTCCCTTGCCAGGTTCAGGGGACGGCAGGCTAGTCCTCCTTCAGTCTTCTCTCAAGTCCAGATGCGATCTGAGGTCTGGGTGCCATATTTAAGCCAGAAAGTTGGGTTGCAGCAGTTACTAGCCAATGGTCCTCTCCTGCCTGATGACAACTTCCTGCAGTGTGTGGCATCTAGTTATCCCAGAGTGCACTATATCGCCCACGTCCAAGATGGGTGAACGCCTCGCTCAATGTGTGAAGCTTGGCTGCCCACCATAAAGGTGTGGCTACCTGAGAGCTACACCCCCGCAGGAAAACTGGTTTGGCAACTATTTTGCCTTCTCTGTCCCAGACACCAACCCATCTACCAGAACAAAAGAGCAGCCCCTCTTGCGCGTATCCACCACTTGCCCTTCAAAAGAGAATTCCTCTCTGTTCTTTCTTGAACTTCCCTATACTCTGGGCTGTCTCAGCATTTTACACACAATAGGCACAGTCTTGGCTGTTGCATCATCTGCACTATTTTATGTTTTGCCATACTTTGATCTCTCTCAAGCTTTCACATCTGCTGCACTCTCCCGGTCTTTCATCACTCTACACTACCTCAGGCTTTGTGCCCTCTTCACTCTCTTAGACTTTCACAAACTCCGCATTCTCACAAACATTTACACACTGCACTCTCAGATTTTGAATTCACTGCACTATTTTAGACTTTCCTGTAAATTGCACCCTCTCACACTTTTACACCCTCTGCACTGTCTCAGGCTTTATAATAATGTACACTCTTTTAGAACTTCACATACTCTACTCTCTTGAGCTGTCCCATCTTCTGAGCTTTGTTAGACTATCAAATGCTCTGAACAATCTTGAATTTTCACCGTTCTCCATTCGCTCAGCCTTTCACATCTTCTCTATGCTCTCTCTCTCTGGCTTTCACATAACCTGCCTTCTCTTAGGCTCAATACACTATTCTTGCATTCATATTCTCTGAACTCTCTCAGGTTTTCACATCCTTTGTGATCTCTTAAACTGTTGCATACTCTGTCTCAGATCTTCCCCACCTGTAATTTTTCAATTTGTCACATCCTCTGCAACTTAGCTTTCTCAGTCTCTCACATCGCTCTCACTGTATCACCTCCTTTGCACATGTGCTCATTTTGGCTACCACATCCTGTACTCCTGCTCGCTCTCGTTCTGTCCCATCCATTGCAGCTGCACTTCCTCGCTCTGTCACATTTCATGCACCTGCACTCTCGGACTGCCTCATTCATATTCAGGCACATATTAGACTGTCATATTCTCTTCACCTGCATTCTTTCGGTATGTAACATTGTCTGCTCCCGTGCTTTCTAAGTCTCACATTGACTGCTCATACTCTCTTTTTGACCCATGCTGTGCTCTAGGGGAAGTCACTTCTATACATTTTCACACTCTGTCAGTTCTGTGTCCCTGCACTCACTACCCTCACGCTGTAGCTCCTCCTGCTGGCGCTCTCTTTTTCATTATCCCACCCTCTGGCACCGAGTTCTGTTGGGGCCTGATTACAACATTGGCGGACAGGACTTCCCCATCACAAACGTGATAGGTACCCCGTCCGCCAAAGTACAATTCCTTCATATCCGATGGAACTTGTAATAGGGCAGATGGAAATTCTGTCACGTTTGTGGTGGAGTATTCCATCCGCCAAGATTGGAATCAGGTCCTTAGTCTGCCTCCCCATCGTAAGAGTTCTGGGCTTTGTTATAAAGAGAGTACTGGACGCGCTAAGGTAAGGTTCTGCCTCGACCACAGGTTTGGGCTTACTGTTGTCCTAAGTAGTTAAAGAGCTGGAGCTGCACTACTTTACCCCCTTAGACATTGGTAAATGGTTACATGTCGCAGGAATGTTTATGTTATGTGCTCCTTTTCTTTTCTGGAGTAGACCAACATTTGTTGACAAATCTTAAGTATACAAAAAAATGTAACAATAACAAATAAAAAAGCAACTCAACACCAAGCATATGAGGGCACATCACAGCAAAACAACACAGCTGCAGTACAGCACAACAAAATCACATTACAAAAAGAACTAAAACAAAACAGCAGCACACGAAAAAAATAAATCACCAACCACCTCATCAAAATACCACACAACAAATATATACACAAAGGTTCTTGTCACAGCTTATGACCTCCGTAATCTTGTTTTCATAAAATGCGGTACAAGGTGGTTGGAGCAAGGACTTAAGCTTCCACCAACTGCATGAAATAGCTCCAGTCCAAAACTTTGGTGATCAGGCCCCAGGTCCATGAAATAAGAGCCATTGGAGACCACCAGTAACCACCAGCGGAAAGTAAACTCAGGGGCAGAACAGCATAGAGATCACTCAACATAACATAATCAAGTGGCTGTTTGTCAGCCAGTTGCAGCTCACGCCATGCGGAAGGAGTGGGGCGGCGCGGGGTGGGTGGTGAAGTGGAGGGCGGGTCCAGTAGGAATAAAACAAATTAAAAGAAACAAACTTACCACCTCTTTCGCGCCGCTCCTCTCCTCCGTCGCTGCAGTCAGGCAGGCAGGCACAGGTTCCCAGCCTGCCCTGCGGCTAATCCTGACGCTGCTCAGGCGCTCCCAGGCAGACTGGGACTACTGGGCATGTGTGTTTGGCCGGTCCCAGACGGCCAGCCAAACACACATGCGCTCTGAGGGGGAGTGCTGTGCACTTCCCCTCACTCCTCGTCACCAACCATGGCCCGCCCCTTTCTAAGGAAACAATAATAAATACTGTTTATTATTGTTTCCTTGTAAAGGTTTGCAGCTGATGGGGGGCGGGGGTGCTCCTCTGCCTTAACGGAGGAGCCGCCCCTGGTCAGCTCTTGTATCTGCCCATAAGTCTCCCACAATGCACCACATTCTGATGGTGCTATGGAGCCGAAGGGTGGCACGTCAGTCCTGAGGAAATAAAAACTTAATAAAAATGTGTACAATAAGTCGAATCCTACTGAATTCTTTAGAAAGCTTAATAACACTATCTCGTACTGTAGAAGTGCTATATTAATCTGTAAATAAGGAATCACTTAATACCCCGAGCCTACACCTGGCTTGTTTGTAGGCTCAGGGTATTAAGTGTGTCTCATGCAAACTATGAAATTCGAATCTACGTGTAACTACATACATTTCCTTTATAATGTTACTGGCGCAAGAGTTTCACCTGATATAGTTTTTCTAGCTTCTCTATTTCTTGCTGTGGAGAAGGTATTATTGAAATAGAGTATGACTGGGATATAAACAAGTTACAGACTGTATATGTTACAACAACCCAATAATATCTTTGGACCAGGATCGTGTTCAGAGATGTGCAAAACGAGGAAGTATGATCTGACCACCTGTCACAGATGCAACCTTGAGATGGTGCGACTTTTCCAACGTTTTCTTTTTCAAAGCAACCTTTTTTCACAGCACTGAAGCAAGCAATTTTCGAAATGTAAACCTATTTTTGAGCCAGTTTACAGAAAAAACATGATTTGTACATGTATTTTTTTTTTAAATGACATTTGTTCTTTATATTTTTACATGTGGTAACCGGTGTTAGGAAGCCCACAGATCCACGGTACTGCTACTAACACAAAACTGTTGTAAAACGATAAAAGCAAATAGGTTTGTGTATATTTGATGGACTTGAACAGAACAGACAACAACAGGGAAGGGTCGCCCTGCGTTATCCTGCGAGATCTGGCAGTATTTATAGGATTTGGACTTATTTTAATCTGAGGGTTTGCTTTCTGTAATGATAGGTTATCCCACCGAGTGGCTGATCTGCAGAGCTGTATGTGAGGTCTGGGTTGGCCAGTCACCTTGTTATCCCGCGGTGGGTCCCGGGAGTGGGATGAACGGATGAGTATGTTCACGGGTGGGGGCCCCGGGCAAGATAAGTGTCGCTGACTAAAGTGTATCCACCCCGTGGCCGTAGGGGACCTAATGTCTTTGTGTTGTAGTTTTCTGTCAGATGCGGTAATGAAGAGACCCCAGGATACAACATTTCTCAAAAACACCCTTGAGTTTGCTTCATTCTTGTCTGCAGGTGTAGTCGGTGAACTGTAGGTTTTCACGTGGGTTTGTTTGTCTGCATCAATTTTGTATGCATTTAAATGTGTTAATGGATAGAGGCCCCCCTCTCTACCCTGCAATGCTCCCAGTAAGATGAGTACCATTCCTGGGGCATCGGGGGAGTGGGGGATCAAAAAAGCCTTAAAAGAATAAAGACAGAACATTGTTTTTTTTAAACATATTTTTATTATTTGATTGCCAGTTATTAACAGTTAGTACATTCATGTATATAATCAACATCTTTACCATTTCGTCTCACCTTCTGCCCCACCCTGGTCCCACTCACAAATATCTTTCATCCAGAGATGTATGATTTCTCTATTGCCATTTTTGCCGAGCTTTTTCTATCTGGTACTGTACAGGTTATCATTAGAGGCACACCACTCTTCTACTTCTGTGTCTTTCAAAATTACACTTCCCATCCTCCCCCTATTTTTTAATATTTCTTCATACATCCTCTAGTACACTTCTTTTTCTATAATGCTACAATATTCCATTTCTATTTCCCATTTCTGATGTGTAGGGCCAATCTCTGGGCTATCTCTCTCTTGGCGACCATGAAACTTAAGTTTTTGAGTGTTTTTAGATGACGTGTATAATATGGGACTTCCCATATGCCCAATAACACTATCCTTGGTGTCAGGCTGAGGGCCTCACCAATTGCAGTCGCCAGTATACTTTCCACGTTCCCCCAGTACCCCTAAAGGCGTGGGCAGATCCATATAATGTGCAGAAAAGAGCATTCCATTCTGCAGTCTCTCTTGCATCCCGCGCTGTCAATCCATCCTATCTTATATAAAAAAGTCTGTGTGTAGTACACCCTGTATAGTATTGTAAGCTGGATAAGCTGAAAGAAAGCTTTTATTGCCACTTTTTGGGGGAATTCTAATACCTTTGCCCATTTGTCCTCTTCTAGGTTCCCTGCATCTATTACCCAGCTATCCTGTAGTTTTGTCAGTGTATCTTGTGTGTTCCTCATCAAAGTACCGTATGTCACTGATACCAGTTTTTTGTCAACTTTTCCACTCAGCAACCTATTTTCTAATGGGGAATTTTGTTGCGTCTCTTCATCTGGAAGGATGCTATTTTTCAGGGCTTGTTGTCTGTCATTGGGACCCGGTCATCTTATATTCTGTCTGTAGGTATGAGAACGGGACTATCCCATTTGCATCCCATACTTCCGCTAGCGTGGATATACCTATGTCGTTTCATCCTTTGAATCCCCGCAGTCTAATTCCCCCTTCAAACCTAGATCTTTGTAGTGTTTTCAGAGATATTCTGTGTTGCCCACCTGCCCCTATCAACTGTCTTACCAGGCTATCTACCTTAGCGAAAAACATATCTGGTATTTTATATGGTGTATTTTGTATAATGTACAGCATTCTGGGGAGTGACATCATTTTAAACATAGCTGCTTACCCTAATAAGGACAGTGGCAATGACTGCCAATGTTCCACATCTTGCTCCAATCCTTGCAGTAGGGGTGTCATATTCGCCTCATAGTACTCAGCCCACTGTGCGTTATCCATATCCCTAGGTAGTTAAATTTGGTTCGCTCCATCCGGAGTGGCAAGCTAAGGTTTGTACTTATAAGATCACCTTCCAAGGGGAACACTAGCGATTTATCCAAGTAAACTGCAAAGCATGAATATCTGCCAAATGTATTGAATATTTGTTGAAGCCTATCCATTGTTTGCGTCATGTTGGATAAGTATAGTAGGAAATCGTCAGCGTACAACGAAATGCATTACTCTGGTCCCTGACTACCCGGCCAGCAACAAATTAGTGGATCCACTCTTATCCAAGCAGCCAGAGCTTCGATAACTAATGCAAACAACATCGGCGATAGTGGGCAAACCTGTCTGGTGCCCCTCTAGATATCAAACTTCAGAGAAAGATGGCAGTTGACCTGTACCCTAGTGATAGGGCGGTCGTAGAGGAGCCTGACCCATCTTATATATTTCGGCCTAAAGCCCATACCCTCTAAAACACCAAACAGATAACTCCATTCCACCGAATCAAATGTTTTGTTGGCATCTAGGATACAATTGCTTTGCCCGCCGGTGCCTCCGGGGTCAAAGCCATGTTATTGTGTAGGCGGCAGAGGTTCAGCCTAGTCGAGTGACCTGGCATGAATCCATTTTGGTCCGGGTGTACTAATTCTAAGATCACTGTTTTTAACCTATTCGTCAATACCTTAGCCAGTATTTGTATGTCCCCATTAATTAATGATATGGGCCTATATGATTCACATCTGTCCGGCGGTTTCCCTGCTTTTAGGATTATTATCACTGTTGCTGTGCACACGTCCTCTGTCAGTTTACCTGTTCTGTATGCTTCTGTCAGGGCCTTATGAAGTGGGACCTTCACCTGTGCTTGTAGTCTTTTGAATAATTCGATTGGGAGTCAGTCTGACCTGGAGTAATACCTGATTGCATCTGCCCAAAGGCTTTTGTGATTTCCTCTACTGTAATATTTTCTTCTAAAGCTACTTTGTGCTTTTCGCTTAGTTTCTTTATTGGACAGTCATCAATGAATGCTCAAATTTCTATTTCGGGGCTGTTATGCAGGAGTCATAAAAGCGTTCCAAATATGTGTCAAATTCTTCAGCTATATCCCCGCTTGTGCGTATCAGATTCCCTGATGTTTGCTTAATTTCTTTAATTGTCATTTTGTCCCTTTCCTTTCTTCCCAGCTGAGCCAGAAGCTTCCCTGTTTTGTTCCCTCCTTCATAAATTATTTTTTGCTTTGCTATGTGAGGTTTTTGCATCATTTTTTGCTAATGCTTGGTATTCAACTCTTTTCAAATCAGCTGCACTCTTACTAATGAGATCCCCCTTCTCTGCATAGGTCTCATCTAGGCGTGTGATTTCTTCCTCTAGTTTATCTAGTGCTGCCCTTCTTTCCTGTGTATCCTGTATCTCTCCAGAAATAATTGTACCTCTTATCGTTGCTTCATATGCCTCCCATAGTATCATTTCACTTTTCACTGAGTTTCTATTTTCAGTAAAGTAGAGCTCCGAGGCTGTGGTCAAGCGTTTGACCTCTTGTTTGTCAGTGAGTCGCCATGTTTCCATTCTCCATGGTTGTTAGAGCCTTTGGGGTCGAGCGACATCCATTATGGGTAGTGATCGCTTATTCCTCCGGCCAAATATTTTGCCTCCCTAAATCTTGTAAGTGTGCCGCCTGTGGAGAAGAAGTAGTCTAATCGTGAGTGCATTGTGTGTGGCCCTGAGTAGAAGGAGTAACATGTTTCCTCTGGGTGCAGACTTCTCCATATGTCACATAAACCTGTTGCTTGCGCAAACCATTCTAGTCTTCCTCTTGTCCCACTTCCCCCTTGATGGGAGCTATTTCTATTTCTGCTGGTATCCATTACAAGGTTAAAATCACCTCCCAGTACTACCAGGGCATATGGGGCTTCTGCTAGTATTTCTTCCACCTTTTTAAGCAGCCAGTTTTGAAGACCTGGTGGGGATACACATTCACTAACAATATGTCCTCTCCTTCCAGTTCCCCCAATATAGCTGTGTATGTTCCCTGTCTGTCTGTCCAGGTTTGTTTTTCGTGAAACAGCAGGGATCTCTTGATCAAAATTGCCACTCCTCTCAACCCAGAGGTGAATTGTGCCCAGCTGCCCAGTCTGTATCCCCCTCTACCCATGCACTGATGTTGATGTTGAGTAACCCCTGACCTGCTTTTAGGGTAAGAGCTCGCCCCTCACGCTGTGCAGCTCCACGAGACTGTGCCTGTGCCTTCCACCCCACCCTCGCTGCTGCCGCAAGTTCGAGGCCCTCCACCACCCGCAGGGCACCCGCCTGCCCCTCATCCCTGGTGTCTAGTGGGGTCCATAAGTTCTGTAAGTGTGTTTTTGTATCTGCTTGTATCCTTTTTGAATTGTGCCATCACTGTGCATTTTTAGCTGTTTTTCTGCTTTCTTTGTTTGAGCTCCCCTTTCTGCCCGTTTTCGGCTCTTCTGAGCCGTTCTTTCCCACCGCTGCATGCCAGCCCCCCTCGCACCCCATTCGCCCTCAGCTCCCGCGTCCCAGCTGCTCCTTCCTCCCCTTCTTAATGGCGGCCGCGTCGCTGGCGTGCCAGAGTCAAGCCCGTCTGCGCCCATCTGCTCCTGGACCACGCCCAGCGCCAGTCCTCCTGGCCCTTCCACCCCCCACACTGTCAGACGCTGCTACAGGGCCAATGAACTCCATGCCATCAAACCGAGCCGTTCCACCATCTGCATCCAAACCACCCGAGGCACACCCATGGACCCTTCTCCTGTTGGTTCTGTAGCTTCACCTACTGCCCAGCCACCAAGCACCACAACAGCTCCACACACAACCACCTCAGCTGCATCCTCCTCAACACCCGCTCCGTACCCAAGCACACCGGCGAACTCTGGGACCTATTCACCTCAGCCTCCCCAGACATCGCCTTCCTCACCAAAACCTGGATGAACCCCTCCTCGGAACCCGACATCGCCATAGCCATACCTGAAGGTTGTAAGATTACCCGTAGAGACCGTACCAACAGACCGGGAGGAGGAATCGCCATAGTCCACAGGAGCACCATCAGGATTTCAACCAATACCAATGACACCACCGATGCCGCCGAACACTTACATTTCCAGATTCACGTCAACGCCAACACCACTCTCAGAGGAACCCTTGTCTACAGACCCCCGACCACAGTTCTGCGATGCCATCGCCGACACAATCAGCGCCCAGGCCCTTGCCTGCACTTACTACATGCTCCTCTGTGACTTGAATTTTCACCTAGAGAACGCCAACAACAGCAACTCCTCCGCCTTGATCGACAACCTCGGTCTCAAACAACTTGTAACAACGCCCACCCATTCAGCCGGCCACACACTCGACCCCATCTTCTCCACCAGCAGCCACATCACCTTCACCCATACCACCAAACTCCACTGGACCGACCACCACTGTTTCCACTTCACCTTCCAGAAACCCACCGCTCACCACCACCCACAACAGATCCCTTGCCGCAGCTGGAACAAGATCTCGGAAGACCAGCTCATCTCCACCCTCGCCCGTGCCCCGCCACCCAGCACCATCGACCCCAACACTGCTGCCCTCAACCTCAAACAGTGGTTAAACGACTGCGCTAACAACCTCGCTCCACTCAGGAAACTCTCCAACAACCGCACCAGCACAAAAGCACTCTGGTTCACCACTGACCTTCAGGTCTCCAAGCGGGAGTGCCGGAAAATTGAGAAAATGAGACGAACAGAGAACAACCACGCCGCCCCCAAGGCAGCCATCCGCAAGCATCACCAGCTCATCGGGACTACCAAAAGATCCTTCTACAAAGATTGCATCCACAACAACGCACATGACAGCAAAGAGCTCTTCAGCATCGTCAAAGAACTTGCCAACCCCAAGTCCTGCTCCATTGACCCCCCTCCTTCGCAAGATCTCTGCGACTCCCTCGCCCCCTTTTTTCACTGCATGATCATGGACATCCACAGCAGCTTCGACTCCTCGACCCCCACGACCACCATGGCCACCACTAACCCCAACGCACCCAGCCACACCAACCTCTTGAGCACCTGGACCCAAACCAACGACAAGGACACCACCAAGACGATGAGCACCATCCACTCCGGATCACCCTCCGACCCCTGCTCCCACCATGTCTTTAACAAAGCAAGCCAAATCATATCCCCCCAACTCCCTGCAATCATCAACAGCTCCTTCGAGACCACCACCTTCCTGGAGAGCTAGAAACACGCCAAAGTCAACGCCCTGCTCAAAAAACTCAAGGCAGACCCTGAAGACCTCAAGAACTACCGGCCCATTTCCCTCCTTCCCTTCCCAGCAAAGGTAATCGAGAAGATCGTCAACAGCCAACTAACCCACTTCGCGGAGGACAACAGCACACTAGACATCTCCCAATCTGGCTTCCATAAGAACCACAGCACCGAGACCGCACTCATCGCCGCAACCGATAACATCAGGACCATGCCCGACAAAGGCGAAACTGCTGCCCTCATCCTCCTATACCTCTCGGCAGCCTTCAACACCGTCTGTCACCACACCCTCCACACACAGCTCTACGACGCCTTGTGTTACCCAGTCCACAAGGCCATGGACTGGGTCACACCCTTACTCTCCGGTAGAACTCAGAGAGTCCGCCTCCCTCCGTTCCTGTCTGAAGCCACCAAGACCATCTGCGGCATCCCCCAAGGATCCTCTCTCAGCCCAACTCTTTTTAATATCTACATGGCTTCGCTCGCCAACATCGTCCGATCTCACGGCCTCAACATCGTCTCCTATGCAGACGACACCCAGCTGATCCTCTCACTCACCAAGGACCCCACCACCGCTAAGATCAATCTCCACAACAATCTCCACAACGGACTGCAGGCCATCGCCAACTGGATGGAGATGAGCCGCCTCAAACTAAACTCGGACAAGACTGAGATGCTCATCCTCGGCTCTAACCGCTCTGCATGGGACGATTCCTGGTGGCCAGCCACCCTTGGAACTGCACCAACTCCCACCACCCACGCACGCAACCTTGGTTTCATCCTAGACTCATCGCTCACCATGACCCAGCAAGTCAACGCCGTCTCATCTTCCGTTTCAACACCCTCCGCATGCTTCGCAAGACCTTCGAATGGATCCCCAACGAAACCAGAAGAACGGTCACCCACACCCTCGTCAACAGCAGACTGGACTACGGCAACGCGCTCTACGCGGGAAAAACGGCCAAGCTCCAGAAGAAATTGCAACGTATTCAGAACGCCTCCGCACGCCTCATCCTCAACATCCCACGCCACGAACACATCTCAGCCCACCTCAGAGACCTACACTGGCTCCCCGTCACCAAGAGGATCACCTTCAAACTCCTCATCCACGCCCACAAAGCTCACCACAACGCAGGCCCTGCCTACCTCAACCAGGGACTCAGCTTCCACGTGCCCATCTGCCAACTTCGCTCTGCCAAACTCGCCCTCGCCACCGTTCCCCGCATCCATCGTACCACAGCCGGTGGCAGATCCTTTTCTCACCTCGCCCCCAAAACTTGGAACTCCCTCCTGTCAACCTGGTTATTCGAGCAGTAGCAACCCTCCCCTCCCCCCAGCGCCTTGAGACCCTAACGGGTGAGTAGCGCGCTTTACACATGATTGATTGATTGATCTATCAGGTGTGTCTCCTGAAGGAACACTATATCTGGTTTTTGTCTGTTAAGCACTTTTTGAACGATGCTCCATTTTACTCTGTTTCCTAGCCCGTTAAAATTCAATGTTTGTATCGATACACTTTGTAGCCGCATCATGGTGGATGTATTCTGTATATGTTTGTGCGGCCTCCTCTATGTTTTGGTGTGGACCATGTTTCATTGTGGAACTCGGTTCGCTGAACCCCTTTGTTACTTACTCCTTGACCTCCCCTCTGCGTCTTCTAGTCTGGTTGTTACCTGTTGTAGCCCCAATTCAAGTTCCTTGCATTTCTTTATAGGATCCGCTACTTTGGATATGGTCTTCTCTATCTGCTCCTCTGTTTCTTTGACACGGTCTGTTAATTTCCGGTGGTCGTCTTGTAGCAGTCCCACTTTGCTTGCCATCGCTGCTAGTTGGGTTTCCAAGGACTGTTTTGAGTCTTTGATCACCTGTAAGATAGTCGCTGTGTGGGTTTGCATTGCTACTCGGTCCTTCCCCTTGTCTGTCACATCCGCTCCCAGTGGAATGCTTCTCCCTCCTATACGGGGTCTCACTATTTCATTAGTTATCTTGGCGCAGGCTATTTGTGTCTATCGGATCTGTGGCGGGGGTGGAATTTCTCATGTTATGCTCTGCCAGACAAAGGCCCTCTTTCCTCTATCACTGCTGCGTGTCAGGCCTTTTCGTCCTATAATCTTTCCACGCTGCCGTCCAGTGCAGCAACTAATTCTGTGCTTCTTCCGTTTGCGGGCCCCATGTCTCTGATGCCTCCACACGGTCAATGGGTGCTCAATTCCCTGTGTTTGCCCTATGGGGGTGCCCTGCCTGCCTCGTTTTGGTGCTTCCGCATCTGTCCTTTTACCTGATTACGGGAGTCCCACTCCTCCCTCTGTGACTCGGGACTGTTCAGTGGAGAAGGGATCACTCCCCAGTTGCCAAGATCTGCTGGGTGCACCTTCTCTGCCCCCTCCTTCACCCTGCGAGCCTACATCGCCTTCCTCTTTCAGGTGTCTCACCTCTGGTTGCCTTTCTGCTCACAGTTGTGACCATTTTTGTATTTGTCCACATCCGTGCCGTCCGTCTCGGCATCAGTGTCTCTTGGCGGTCACCATTTTATTTTCGCCGTGCCAGTCGCCTACGGATCTCACACCCTGGTTTCTCCCGTTCTCCAGGCACCACCGCATCTCTTTTCAGGCAGCGCGTTTTTCAGGAGACCAAATCTATGCGTCTTGGGTCTACTCATCCATATTTACAGGATTTATGAGCCTCGGGCCTCCGTCCCTTCGCGGAGCTCCGATATCTGCGTGCTACACCATGTGTGGCCAGACCACACTCCCTAGACAGTACATTGTTGGTCCTTGGCAGTCTGACATCATTGCACATCACATATAGGCATACAAGTTGTTTGACTTAGGGCACCCTTAAATATATGGGCTGTGCTTCTTAATTATGCACAGAAAACACAAAGAGTCCGTCCCCCAACTGAACATTCCCACCTCCTTCCCCGGGCTTAAGTAATCTCTTTTGGGTCGATGGGTTCAACCAGTCGCATATTTACATTTACTTCATTGATCTGTGGGTGGCTCCCAAAGCTGACAATCAGGCAGGGAGTTGGGAATGGGCTATAGGAAGCGATCTGTGTAGCCTATTCCTATAATAGAGGACCAGGGTGAGGCATGTGCGATTGTACTCCCAGACACACCCACCATTGGCTTTGCAGCATGTGTAACCATCAGAGGTCGAAGGGGACCGGATCTGCTGGGGATGAAGTTCCTAAGCTTTTTCAAAGTTTGGGGGGGGTGTCTCTTGCACTATGAAAATTTACTTAACTTGCATTTGTTTTTCGTTATGGGTGTGTGCATTGTTTCTTTTTTTTTTTTTTAAACCCTCATTTATAGCAAAGGACAGGAGGTATCCAGTTTGTGTCTAGACTCTGGTCAAAACTCCAATCTGGAGGTTAGCCCCTGAGAACTGGCCTCCACCAACAAAACAGAAGAAGGAGGGGGGGAAAGAGGAGAAGCAGTCCCTTACCCTCACTTCCTCCTTGTGCCTTGTTTCTTAAACATTGGACTCTCGCATACATTATCGAAGGGGAATTAATTAACCCCTAAGCTAGAAACAGGAAAACTAACTGAATAAAAGGATAAGAAGGGTTCCCACATTCCAAGGCATTTCTCCTAACCATTACTGCTATCTAGATTGGCAATTCTCTTAGCCGACAATGGCCAATCCAGATGGGTAGGGGGAGATTTAGATAGCCAGTCAATGTAGATTTCCCTGCGGGCTGTTAACACCAAATAAAAAATAAGATGTGTCTGAAGCTTCCCAGACCCCTCATGCAGACCAAATATAACCATTGATAGGCTTACCTCTATTCCTCTATTCCTCTATTCATTATGGCTGAAACCGTCTTATTCACTATTTGCCAGAAGGTTTGGATTTCCAAGCACTGTCACTAAGGATGTACATCGTCTGCATCTTGCAGGGTGCACTTTGAGCAGGAGCTCTTCCTCAGGGCTCCAATTTTCTAGGAGTCCAGTAGGCCCTGTATACGGTAAACAAATGGTTCCTTCTGACAGGTGCAGACTTCACAACAGACCAAAGTGTATGCATTGATACTTGCCAATGATGCGGAAGATTGAGGGCCGGCAGGTCAGGTTTCCAAACATCTTCCGGTACTGAGAGAGAGGCATCTTCTGCTTGAACTAGTGACCTGTACCATCTTGATATCTATTTCTTTAATTTCCGTGTATCTATTATTTTATTTTCCCAGTCCCTAATGAGCCCTACCTCAGATTCTCCTTGTAGCCAGCTTTTAATTTGTAGGTATTTGAACCTGGATAATGTGGCATTATTCTCGCTGGATAAAGAGTCCCCATAGCTAATTGTCCCCATCGTGTAAATCCGGCATCTATTAATGGAGTTGCCAGCACATCCTGCCATCTCACTATAGTATGGAATTCCTAGCTTTCTTCTCACTTGAAACCGTAATACCTTGGATGTCCAAATTTATAGAGGAAGTAAGAACCCTGCTCCCGGAAGTCTTCTGTTAATGGGAGAATGTGTAGTCCTTAGACAATAGTAACCCAATGTTTTTCAATTGGAAAGCCCAACAGTATAACTGGAAGTCTTGAAATGCAATTCCCCGTCTAGCTTCTTTTTCCTCATTTTTTTCCCAAACAATTCTTGGGTTTTTATGTGACCAGACAAAACTGACTATTTCCCCCTGACGTTTTTACAGGCAGCCAGCCTTACATAGTAGGGGCAAAGCATTGAAGATGAAAGTAAATTTGGGCAAGATCATCTTTTTTATCAAGTTTGTTTTTCTTAAAATAGTAACTTGCAGATGTGACCATTGCTGAAGAAGCCTCTTTGTTCCCATCAAAAGGCTTGAAAGGTTTACCTGGGCCATATCCCCCAAGTTCTTCACCACCTTCACCCCTAGATATCGAATTTTGTCTTTCTCTCGTGGGTTACCCTGTGGGTTATCCTGTGGTCCATTCCAAGTATCAGGGTTGCCTAGGTAATTGGATATTTTCCCAAAATCTGTTGTGATTTCTAAGATTGCTGGAAAGGACCTTTGGGAGTCTTGCATATACATCAGCAAGTGATCCGCATAAAGGGCTTCCTTCTTAACCCAGCTTTGATGCTGAAAGGGTTAACATTCTCTGATCTTGCCTGATTCTCCTGGCTAGTGGTTGAATGTATAAGTTAAAGAGGAGTGGAGAAAGTGGACATCCCTGTCGTGTTCCTCTTCCTATTTGAAAGTGCGGCAAGAGGCTACCATTTACAAGAATCCTGGCCATAGGTGATTTGTAGATTGCCTTAATAGCTTTAAGGAAGTTATCTCCTAGATTATTCCGCTTGATTATTGCCTGCAAGAAAGGCCTGCTCGCTCTATCAAATGCCCTTGCAGCGTCAATAGTCATTATGGACAGAGAAGAGTCAGTAGTTGTTGCAATGTTAATTGCAGAGACCAGGTCATGGATCAGATCTCCTAGGTGCCTTTCTCTCATAAAACCTTTCTGATTGTCATGAACCAGCCTACCGATCATTGTATCCAACCTCTAAGCCAGCACTTGCACGAAGATTTTATAATCATTATTAAGCAGTGAGATAGGTCTGTATGACTCGCATCTCCTTGGATCTTTCTGTGGTTTTAAAATTATGGTTATAGTAGCTTCATTCCATGAGGCAGGGATTGAGGAAATCTCTATGAACACTGAATTCATCAAATGAATTAAGACTAGAGTGAGCTCCTCTTTCAAGACCTTATACAGCTCAGCTGGTATACCATCCGGGCCCGGTGCCTTCCCATTCTTCTATCCACTAATAATCACATCTACTTCTGCTGTTTGGATCCTCTGATTGAGGATATGATTCTTGTCTTGCTCTAACCTGATAAGATTATCCTCCGTCGGAAATTTATCAATTTCCTCCTCTGAAGCAGATATATCCTTTCTGTAAACATCAGTAAAGAAGCTAACAAAGGCCATCTTAATAGCTCGGTCTTCTAGGCTATTATCACCAGTCTCATCAGTCATTATTTCTTTAATCACATTTCTGGTGCTCTCTGTCCTGGCCTTCCATGCTAATATTCTCCTGCAGCCCTCGCCATATTCAAAATGTACCAATTTACTGGCTTCCAATTTTTTCCTCACTATTGCCTCTAGGAATACCTCATGTGAGCTTTTAACTTCCCGAATATGGTTCTTTAGAGCAACTTGACCTGTAGGGTCATTACACATATCAGTAAGACCCTGTAGTTCACAAATATTTTCCTCCAGCTTCCCCACTGTGCTTTTACTCCTCTTTGTTCTAAATGCTGTGTAACTATTCAGCTTCCCACGAATAAAGGCCTTGTACATTTCCCAGACCATACTTACTGGTGCTGAACCCTCTTTTAACTCAAAGAACTCCTTGGTATCCCTTTTTAGCAGTCTTATAATCTCTTTGTCTCCCAAAAGTGACCTGTCAAGGGTCCATCTAGTACATACAGGAAAGCCAGTCAATAGAAATTCGACTTGTACCGCAGAGTAATCCGAAAGATGGCTTGGCTGCTGGGTGACCCTTACCAGTCTAATTCGAAACCTAGTGACTATCAAAAAAAAAAACAATCTAGGAAGCTTGTCCGTATTTTTTGTTTCAAAAGGTAAACTCCTTAGCCTGCCCTGCTTTAGTTCGCCAGGGATCTATCAAACTCATATTCTTCATTATATCATGTATGCAATTTCTCATTTTGGTTGTATTAACTGTTGGTCTAGAGGTGGATCTGTCTGGGTCAGGGTTTAGCAAGACATTAAAGTCCCCCCCTATTATTATCAGATTTCTGGTCTCTGCAAGATGGTTATAAAGTTCCATAAGAGGGTCATCCGTGTAGGGCTATAGTACGAAACCAAGGTAAACTCAATCCCATGAAGTCTAATACTCGCAGTCAACTACCTACCCCTGGGGTCTCCCTTTACATCCACTAGATGACCCTGAACCAAATTCTTTACAATTATTGCCACCCCTTTCAGATTACAGGTTGATCTGTACATGCAAACTGATGAATCCATCTTTGCTCCTTAAGAACATTCCTCCACTTCTCCTGTCTAAATGTGTTTCTCGTAAAGGAAAGATCTGCTTATCTGAAAGCCTTAGAAGTTTTAAAATTCTCCTTCGCCTGCTGCCTACCCTAAGTTCGCTTACATTCCAAGAGAGAATTTTTAGCTTAAGATCAATCCCAGGCCCCTTCATCTTGTTCCTATTCCTTGTGGTTGCTTCCTGTCCAAAAGAAAATTATAATCAAATATGAGGACTCCTTTTTCTTGGATTTTTTCACAAAATGCTACCCACCCTGTGAAAACGTAACAAATTCATACTAGTTTGTTATCTTCTGCCACCTAAATTTCCAACCCCCCAACCATCCCTGAGGAACCCTCCTTTTAACCAAACTGGATATTCCATCCTACACTAGAGCCCTGCCTCTCTGGAGAAAATTAGCTTTCCCCTTTTATCTGATCAATTAATGCCCCAACCTCTTGAGGATCCCTTATGTTATGCATTTTATTTCTCCACATTACTCTCAAGGTGGCGGGAAACTTTAATTGCGGGGTGGCACCTAGTGATTTAATTTCCTGCATATCGAACCCACTGTCGATCTTGGGTTGCCCTGGATATTGCCCCGGAGATATTCGATCTTATGAAAAAGGACCAATCCTCATGTTTGAAGCCTTTAACTTTAAGAGCTTCTGTAAGGGAATCATCCCCAACCACAACTCCGGAACAACGAAGTTGTGAACAACGAAAGCGGAACAACGATTTTGTTAACCATGACTTCGTTGTTCTGTGCCTTAACCATGCATGTGCTGAACTACTCACATGCGTAGTTAAGGCACAGAAGAAGGGAGTCGGCTTTGCCGGAGGATGCAATCAGATAAGTGGGGCTGGGGCCTATTTTGGGGCGGGGGTCTGGGGATCGGGGCATTTTTCGTTTTTAGGGGTGGGGGTTGGGGTAGTTTAGGATTTAGGGGGTTAGGGGTCGTGGTAGTTTTAGGGGCGTTGGTGGGGGAATCAGGATATTTTTTGTTTTTAGGGGTGGGGGGTCGGGTAGTTTGGGTTTTAGGAGGGGTGGGGGGTCCTGGTAGTTTTAGGGGCGGGGTGGGGGTAGTTTATGCTTTAGAGGGGGTGGGGGCAAGGTAGTTTTAGGTGCGGGGGTCGCAGTAGTTTTAGGGGAGGGGCGGGAGAGTTGGGGTATTTTTAGTTTTTAGGGGTGGGGTGGGGGTAGTTTAGGGGGATGGAGGGTCACAGTAGTTTTAGGGGCGGGGTCGGGTATCTTTAGTTTTTAGGGGCTGGGGTTGGGCGTCGGGGTAGTTTAGGTTTTAGGGGTG
Organism: Pleurodeles waltl; assembly: GCF_031143425.1. Taxonomy (NCBI): domain Eukaryota; kingdom Metazoa; phylum Chordata; class Amphibia; order Caudata; family Salamandridae; genus Pleurodeles; species Pleurodeles waltl. Next base: position 115,667,642 of record NC_090449.1, on the reverse strand, counting down.
TCTCTAGTTTTAGGGGCGGGGGTCGCTGTAGTTTTAGGGAAAGGGTTGGGGGTCAGAGCATTTTTAGTTTTTAGGTGCAAGGGTCGTGATAGTTTTAGGGGTGGGGTGGGGGTCACTGTAGTTTTAGGGGCAGGGGATAGGGGTTGGGGTATTTCTAGTTTATAGGAGGGGTTGGGGGTCGGGGTAGGTTAGGTTTTAGGGGGTGGGGGGCTGTGGTAGTTTTAGGGGCAGGAGCAGGGTATTTTCACTTTTTAGGAGTGGGTGGGATGTCGGGTAGTTTAGGTTTTAGGGGTGTGGGGGGTCGCTGTAGTTTTAGGGGCGAGGTGTCGGGTATTTTTAGTTTTTAGGGTGGAGGGGGTCAGGGTATTTATAATTTTTAGGGGGGTGGAGGGTCGCTCTAGTTTTAGGGGCGGGGTAGTTTACGTTTTAGGGTTGGGGGTCGGGTAGTGGTAGAATTGTTTTTAGGGGTAGGGGTGGGGGTTGGGGATTGGGGTACTATTGTTTTAGAGGTGGGGGAAGTCACATTCTGGACCCATGCATGCCGTTCCACACATGCCTTTTGCAGGAATGCCTTTACAATGAAAAATCGTTGTTAAGGCATTCGTGGTAAAGACATTTTTTGGTAACTACACGGTCGTTGTTCCGACCGCATTGTTTAGGTATGCATGGTTCCAGCATTCATGGTTCCGACTCCTGTTCCTTCTGTAAGAATCTGCTATTTTACTGAACATGAGCCGAAATTATCCAGGATCTTCTTAGGTCTATCTCTATTGGGGTTTCTCCTAAAGGGGTCATGATGGACTCTCTGTATTTCTAGATCCAGATTGATATGGGTTACCGGAGTGATATGTTTTTTAATTAGGGTTATAACAAACTCCTTGATTTTATCACCTTCTGGGATATTCAAGAGTCTTAAGTTAATACGTCTGCAGTTTTTATTGCAGTTCATTCTCACTACGCTTTAGTGCCTGAACTTCATTACTATTAGTTTCCACCTCTACTTATAATGCTCCCAAGGAGGTTTCCATAGTGCCTAATCTTTCCGTTAGGCAAGTGATTTTTGTATCAAGACTGTCGCAGACCCCCTGGATTTTAGCTTGATTAGATTCTGATGTCGCAAACTTGTCTCTCATCTCTTCTAACAATTAACGTAATATAGCATCAGTATTACTTGTACAGCACTGCACATAATCAGTCTCGTGTGTTAATACAGAGGTACTCAGTGCCGCCTCTGGAATAGAAGGGCTCAGAGATTGGTCTATAGATACTGAGTCTGATCCTGCCAAGGTAGATTCCATATTTAATGTTGGGATTGACATGTCCTGTTGACTGGATTACCTAAAATGTTCTTGAGTCTTCTGTATCTTCTTAAAAAATGATCTGCGCGAGGGAGTCATTTTCACTTTCCCAGTAGGTAGTCTTAGCAAAGCCCCTGCTTCCTCTCTGTCCTTTATTGGAGCAGTTTGCCTACTTTGGTTAGAGACCCCCTCCATTGTGCTGCAATAATTGCAAATTTGACTTCTTACCTTTGGTCACCCGCCTACTCCTTACTCCAGGACCAGATAGTGGTTGACTTGAGGAAATTGCTGGACCCAGGTTATCCACGGCAGACTTGGTTGACAGTGATTTCTCTATCCTCTGTCTTTGCTGGCTTGTCCTGGATCCAGGCCCCGGGGAACGTCTTGGGCCATCAAATATGCTCGGGAGCAGCCCGTGTGCCCTGCATACTCAATGCAGGCTGTCCAGAGCAGCCAGGAAGACAACCAACAAACAGCGTTTCCTGGGACTGTGGGGAGCTTGTGCGGACTTTGACCAAGCTGTCCCGGAATGCCAACCTAGCTGCAGCGCTCCTGCCACGAATGACCCGCCAGGCTGCCTGAGACCATGGCAGCAGGAGCAGCGGGATCTTTTTGCAAAGGAATGCTCCACTGATACCGACGTCGGTGAGCCCATCTGCACAGAGCCGGATGACTCCATGCAGGTAAGCCCCTCGAGTCTTCCATCCGACTTCGTCTAGCTCCAGAGCGATGGAGGACTCGTGGCCGGTATGCTTAGCTGGCCGCCATGTTCCCCGAATGTTTCATCACCATTGTTTCTTGTATGCAGTCAGCCCTAGGTGAAAGTCCTACAATATAAATACAGAAGATTTTGTTCATTTTATTTATATCTAATCCCGCCCCCCACACTTAATTAACCCACCCACACTGTGCTCAGGAGCACAGTTCCCACACTGTTATGAATTTCGACCACATGTAGTCAGATGCACTCCGGGCTTTCCTCAGCTTTATAGTGAGTGTACACCTAACCACCCTCTGCAGTGGGAGAGGACTATTTGTGGGTGCCCTTTCAGAGTGTGGCTGTCATTAGTGCAGTGGCACCAGGGTCCAGGAGTGTGAGTTCCCACAACACTCCAGTTCTGTTATTGATTATCCAGCAGTAGGCAGTGGGGTCGGTTTCCCTTGCTTGCACTGCAGTCGATGTCACCCTTGCTACTCCGGCATGTCCTTTGAGTGTGTTAGTGCCACTGAACGGAGGAGGGGAGTCCTGCTACGCTAATAATCCCCTCAGTGCCAACACCAAGGGCCAGAGGTAGCAAAGGGTTTTACCCATTCTATGTCTATGGGAAAATGTGTTTGTACATATGGCCCAAAGTTGTGAGCAAGTAGACGCTATTGGCCACTGGATAAACGGTGTTAGAACAGCTTGGAAGGGGCATGCACTGTGGCTTTCTTGCAGGCACAGTGGCACACAGGCAGCAGAGTCAGCATCGGCCTTTGAGTCCCTCTAGGTTTTACTTCTCTCAGCCAGCCTGTCACCTTTACAATGCTCTACCCAAACAGGCAGGTGGTGGAAACAGAGCAGGAGAGACAGCCGGGGATGTAGGCTGCAACCTAGATCAGCTGTGTGCTCAGAGGCAGAAAGTCGAATGTCTTTAACAAGCATGTTTGTGGGGGGCACGTGGAGCAATAAAGTGAGCACAGAGACACGCAAAGGCCAAGAGTGCCACGTGTATTGCCCTGTCCCTTATGACATGTGAGGTCAAAGGTCTTATATCTGTGACCTTCTAGGCTTAGGCTTCTACTGCCAAACGCAGAGCTGCAGAATCTGTGTTGATATAAAATGGCTTTTAGTGTTATATAGAAATGACTTCGAGTCTGCATGAATACATTCTTAAGTACTGTAAAATTCACTTCTAACTTTTTGTTATTTGGTTTCGAAGTGGCAGGTTATATTGAAAACACTACAGCTGTCCCCTAATTACAAAGAAACATAAACTGAAGAACAACTCACTGGCCCACCTGATGCTGTACCTTTGTGAAAATGCATATTGATAGAACATATTGGTGTCTAACGTATACAAAAGCATCTTGGAACTATTTATTGGTATCCGTTTTTTTGCTGTTGGTGTCTATCGATATTTGTGTTCAACCAATGTGACTCTCCTTGTTTGTTTGGCTTCTTGCAGCCAATTTACAAACCACTATCATTTAAGTAAAACATATGCAGCTAGTCAAGTGGCATTTCAACGCACTGAAGTTTATAGTGCTAGTTGGAGTCTGGTGGTTATTGGTATTCTGCGTTTTATAGTACATAAAGTGGTACTTCTCACATATTACAAAGTGCAGTTCACAAACCCATGGGCAGAGACCTTTACCACTACTACTTTTTCTGTGCAGATATCTCTGCCACATAAGTATATGATTTAGGACTAAGGCCCATATTTATACTTTTTTAGCGCCGCATTTGCGCCGCTTTTTGACGCAAAAGCGGCGCAAACTTCCAAAATACAATTGTATTTTAGAAGTTTGCGCCACTTTTGCGTCAAAAAATGACGCAAATGCGGGGCTAAAAAAGTATTAAAATGGGCCTAAATGTGGGAGGGAAAAGGTTTGGAGTGAGAGGGGGGGGGGGGGGGGGGAATATTTACTCATACATTGGGTGGGCTATACAGAATTTTTAGGAGGATTTATTTTGGGACATTTTATTACTTTAACATTTTATAATGTGCTTAGTTAAACAATTAAACTTGTTTATAAAACTACAATTAATCTAAATTAATTAAACACATAACTTTTAATAAGATTTAGTACATCTTAAGTAAAAATTGAAATGTTAGAAGGGTGGGCTTTTTAAAAACATAAATATTGTCGAAATATGATTATTTATAAATTAAATGAATGCAGTTTAATAAATTAGTTACTACTCATTTAATTTAATGATTTATGTGCTGTAGCATTTGATTTTAACTGCCTTATGTTAAGCATAAATATTTTAAATGAATTTATATGTATATTTTAAATTATTTTAATAATTTTCGTTAAAGAAGAGTAAGTTTTAATAATTTTCTGTATAGTTTCCATAGGGACATCTCGACAATGGTGGCAGAGCTCTCCACCTATGTGTACAAAGTTACTATTAGTAACTTTGCACTCGTATATTTTGTTGTAGGAGGCTCCACCCCAGGTATAAATCAGTACTCAGAAATTTTGAATAGCAATAAAGTGTAGAATTACACCTAGGAGTAGTGATAAATATATAGGTAAGTAAATACCCGCACACAGAAAATAAAGGGACTATAATCAGTGCATGAAGAGCATTTATGATGCAGTCTTTAAAATGCATTGCTATATGATCTAGTGTGTAGTTGTAAAAAAGAGAAACGACTATCTAGTTCAGAGTTCTAGTTTATTTCTTTATTTTAACTTGTAAACCTAACCTATGGGGCTCAGCGTATCACCGAGCTCTAAGGTATTGTACAAGCCAACAAGATACTAGATTTGTTATTATTGTATTGTACACAATTCTCCGGATTCTCCAAAGGTTTTTGCCAATATTTAGGTTTTTAGGTGTTTTCTTAAAGAAAGGTGACCCGCACTGTTTGCAAGGTGTTGAAAAAGAGATTCAAAAGAGGTGCATTTGTGACTTAGAATTTTATGTTGCTAAAGCTTGAGGGATGGTATTGACATTCAAGTCTTATTTGACAAGGGCGGACGTGCATTTAGGAGCCTTATTACTTAGGGTTTTGTTGGATAAGACCAAACTGTGAATTTGCAGAGGCCATTTTTGTGGGGGACAGTGAAGGGTTTTGATGGCAGGTTTATTGTGACCCATTTGACTGTGCATTTAAGATTCATCTGGACCTAGAGTTTTGTAAAATTTCGAGCTAGTCCAGATTGGTTCCACCGAGGCCTTTAAAGACATTATTGTAGTTGTCTTGTTTAAGTGCTCTTAAGGCCTGTCATGTTCTAATGCCTGAGCTACCTCAATGACCATATAACTCTGAGGGTGGAGTTTCGAGATACAGCAATTTACTGCATGCGTGAGCCCGACTGGATTAGGGAGATACATATACTCTCAAGTTATGCAGAAAAATGAGTCTGTTACAGCGAAATACAAGGCTTTTATACGTCTGGACTTGATTAGTGGCAGTGGTTTGAGTTAATAATTCCCTTTTTGGTGATGTTTAGTCTAATCATGTTTCACCACACCCCACAAGTATGAATGATCATAAGTGTTTTCGAGATTTTATCAAGTTAAAAAGTGCCATGACCTGCAAACCTATTATAGAGCTGGTGTTATCTGGTGCCAGATGGTCAAATGAGGTCTTCTAACTAGTGCATCTAAACATGAAAAGAAAAGCACTGAAGAGCGAATGTAGCTCTGTGTGACTCCACATGGCGAGGAAGCACACAAGTAGGGCGCAACAAGCAAATGCCTTTTGTTTATTCAGATGTGCCTAGTAAATAGGAAGCACTGGAAGCAGGTTAGACCAGGAGAGGAGACACTCTGAAACACAGTTCAATAATGAGTAATTTGTGATACATGTGTCAAACTTTGCCATGACCTGGTTTAATAGTGTTCAACTTTTCCTATACTCAATGCTATTTATGAAAATTATTCCGAGCTACAAATATTACCAACTTTCCCAAAGAGACCCCATCAGGCACAATGAAATAGTGAGCAACTCATGTAGACTTACCAGCAGCTGTCACAAGACAGGAACATGCATGGGTTACCAACCGTAACCTCATAAAATGTTTAACTATATGAAATCCTCCCGCTTGAGTGACATTATAGCCACAACAGCAGGTGCCGTCTAGCAAATAGGAAATTACATCCTAAACGATTCTGCCCACCCTAGCATGATTTCTCATTAAAATACCAGATTTAAAAAACTAATAATTCTGCCATTTACTGAAAATACATACACTTTGCAGTAGAGAAAAGTTCAATATATTGGTGTTAAATGCAAGGGATAACAACCATAGTGCAGGGGAAGTGCACAATATACTAAGGAAGCCCACCATTATGCCAAGGACGTGATTAATAACAGGGACACCGTTATACTGGGGTTGGAGACCATAATAAGAAGTGCGCCCATGGTATGCCAAGGATGGCTTCTATTATACAGGGTCACCATTGTGCCTCGATAACTGGACACCTTAATGCAAAGAATGTCCACAATATAACAAGAGTGGCCAGTATAATACCAAGGTTGGCTGCTGTCATGAGATGAGTGGGCATGATTAGGCCATCAGTGCCAACAATATGTCAAGCAGAATTAACATTATACAATACTGGGCACCATTATGCCAGGGTTGGTCATTAGGTCAGAGATGCTAACAATATATGAAGGATATTCTCTTTCACACAGGGGGCTAAAACGACTAGGGAAAGAATAGCCTCAAAGTAACAAGAAGAATTAATGTTATGTCACTGGTGCCTACCTTTATGCCATGCGTAACCATAAGAATGAACCATGGTAATTATATTGCACTCACAACCTGAAGGACTCTTGGTGCGGGTCAAGTTACCTAGAAACAGAATGTTTTGAGGGCTCCTCTGAAGGTCGTCAGATCCGGGATTTGTCATTTTATGGCAGGGCATTCCACAGCAATGGACCATGTACAAAGAAAGCTCTACTTCCCCCGATCTTAATCCTTACCCTGGGCAGTGCCTATAACCTATGATCCTGGTTTCTTAAACATCTACCTGGCTGGAACACAGAGATTTTATTCTGCTAGGAATGGGCAGTATTGTGCCAGGAATGATTCGTGTATGCCTGCAGGAAGGGAAAATGCACACCAGATTCCATTGTTGGTCAAAAATGCAAGGAATAGCTGACAGGAAGGAACACTAGGCATGCTCATGTTGAACAATGACTTGAATGAGCACACCCATGCCCGCTCTCTCTCCCCCTCCTCTCACTTACCTATTTTCTTCTCTGCTTCAGCTCCCACCTATGCTAACCTCAGCTCCTACGCTGCTTCTGCCCTCCGCTCACATACCTCCAAATCACTTTCTGCAACTTTCCATTTTTGCTCCTTTCCTTCAGATAACACTGCCCGTCATCTTTCATTGCCCTCTTCTCTCACACTCGCCATTTGGCCACATAGTTATTGTGTTGCAGGCCCCTGGCTGTCAGTCATACTGTGCCTATGACAGTGAGGCCCTGCCTTTGGTTTGACTGGATTCCACTTAGAGGGTTTAGAGTTCCCCTGCAATGTTCAAAATGTGGTGGCTCAGCAGCAGAACCTCTGAATCCTGCTGGGCTCCTTACCTCTGAGGTGCTTCCCGGTGAGGTCCCACTACCACAGAAGCATTGTACTTTGAGTGCTCTGGTCTAGTTTGCTTTTTTATTGACTGACGTGACGTGAGCAGAGAGATGGCACTAGACACTGCTGCTTTAGAGCTAACATAGCCCCTTTGTTCTCCACTGACCACTTAAAGCATCAGTGTAACCCTTGGCAATCCTTTAGGAATTCCTGAGGTCTGGAGAGAGAAGCAAGGATGCCCATCAATCTCCAAGAAGCGGCTGATACCAGGCATCTTCTTGATTTAGCATGTGTCCACTACCCGGTTTGTGGAAATATCTGGATTTCTGCCAGAAGCCCAGACATGGGTGACATTCACCGAAATGCCAGAGGAAGCAGATTGGACATCGCACACCCTTTGACCTGCCTGATAACATAACCAAATTGACCTCCTGTTCCACCCTTAGTCTCTCATTTACTCAAAGGCAAGGTGTGGAAACTATATATATTAAACTTGGTTCTTAGAGACCTGTCGTCTTTCTGTTCCTGCCACTTCCTCCAAAATCACTCAGACAAGGGATAGCAAGGACAGTGCCATGGTACGTATGGGCACTCTAGGTGTAGTGTCTGCTACTTCTGACTGCCGCCCATTGACATCCATTGTACCCAAAGGAGGAAACAAACAGGCCTCAGTATTTCTTCCTGCTGCCACTTAGGCCGCCTTAGACAACTGGAAAGATGTCCTGCTTTCTTATAATTGGATCCATTCTTTCTTGAATTTTTATTTATAGGGTGTGATTTTTTTTCCTTTCCATGAGTAAAACGCATACGTATGTGTCCCCTTTTCAAGTGAACATATGTTAGCTTATTTAATATTCCCACTTCTTTCGTAGCTGTTGCAATACAATTCCTAGTAAACATTAGATGATTGTTTCAGAAGAAAAGGCAATGCAAGGCGTTTGTTTCATCCCCAACACCTTTTGTAAGTGTGAAATGATTTTTATACATTGAGAAAATAAGTCTTTTTAAAGCATAAAGCGCCCACGCATTCCACCTGAAGATGGAGCTGGCAGGTGGGCAGATGCCAAGCCTGTCAGTGCTCACAAACACTTATCCCCCAAGTAGAGCGATCTGTAGCAGGCAGGCAGCAAGAGCTACACTAGATGTTCAGTTAAATGGTATTATTACACTCCGAGATTACTAACCTACACCACAACTACCTGTAATATGGACCTGCCATCATAATTGGCCATTTACTCCCAGATCTGCTCATTCGAAGTCAATAAAAATGTAATAACAAAAGGAAAATTAGTGATCTGTAAATCACAGATTCAGTCAACCAGAGTGACCAGCAAGTTTCAGGAGCAAAGGCGAAGCACACATTTATAGAATTGTGTTAGAACAAATTGTACACGTGGATTTACAATGGAGGACACATGCTAGGATCCTACATGTGTCCAAAGACTGAGATCATGAGAAAATAACAAGATTACCTTCAGCCTGCAACAAGTATGTAAACCTTTCTGCTGAATAAGGTAACAAACACTGTCTCATCTCAGCAGCAAAGGTGTGAACCTGGGGACTGAAACATCCGAGACTGGCCCTTCCTTTAGGCATTTGTTAGCATGAGCAAAGAAGCATGGCTGAGGCGAGCTAAATTACTCTAATGGATACATTACATTGCAAATGATGTAGAAGTAAAAACAGAAGTACTTAAGGATCTGAAGTCGCGTGGTCGGTCATTTCGTCTGGTATGTCGACGCTGACGCTATGCTCAGCCCAGTAGGTGAGGGAGTAGAGTGAGACCCCTACACCACAAAAGAAATTATGGTGAGTTAGTGAATGGGAAGTGGGACTAGCCTTTGGGAATACTTATTATGCAAATGTTCCCTTTTCTCCAGACTGCCATTTATACTTGAGCCCTAATTAAAACTTTGATGGATTTTGGTGCAGGGATACCTGTGTGTGTTTTTTTTTTTTGGGGGGGGGACGTTCGAATCTACTATTCTGGCTAGTAACTCCACAATAAATATCTGCATTTATGAGAGTTGTCCCCAGAATGGTGAATAATGAAATGGACACAAGATGGCTGAGTTATTGCCAATGTTTTACCCCGTTCTTGGGACAAATCTGCTGACATTTTTTCCTAGCTCAGACCAGGCAGAAGATATCTGCAGGAAATCCGGTAGGGGTTGGATGGGGTGGAAGAGATAACCACAGGGTTGTGTTAGTCCAGAGCGAGCACTGTTTGCTGCCCCAAGTGGTGCTGCAGGGGTTTTTCATTGAAGGGCTGTGTTCCCTTCCACAGCCCTAGTTACCGCAGCAGTTTCACCCAGTCTGGGTCTACACCTGTTGGATCTGGATCCTGTGTCTCTGTTGGATCTGGATCCTGTGTCTCTGTCGGAACTAGATCCTGTGTCTCTGGACCCATATATATTGGGTCTGGAGGTACCGGGCTACCAGTTACGGCCTGGAGAGGCATCCCACCCAGAGTTAATGATCTAGGTCGGATACTGCACCGGCGAGCGTGATGTTCCATTTTAGATGAAGGGGCATATTTATGCTCTGTTTGCGCCGAATTTTGACGCAAATTCGATGCAAGCCTAACACCATATTCATACTTTGACGCCCGAGCCCGCGAACGTCAAAATTCTGTAGTGTGCGTCATTTTCTGGATGCTGGAAACCGCCTTGCGTTAATGACATGCAAGGTAGGCATTCCCGTCCAAAAAATGACTTAAACACCTGTGCGCCTTTTTATACTCCTGCGTCATTTAGACGCACAGGAGGGGGCAGGCCTTAAAAAATGGCGCCCAGCCTGATGTGCGTCGTTTTTTAACGCCTGGGTCAGGGCAGACGTTAAGGGACCTGTGGGCTCATTTCCATGGTCTCTGACCATTGAAGTAGTCCACAGGTGCCCTTCCCTGCCCCAAGGTACACCCCCTGCCACCCTCACCCACCCCTGGAGGACACCCATGGATGGGGAGACCCATTCCAGGTAAGTACAGGTAAGTTGAAGTGAGTATTTTTTTTTGTTTATTGTTAAGTGGCATGGGGGCCTAACTTGGGCCCCACTATTTAGGCCCCTCTACATGCCATTGTGCCCAATGGCCATGCCCAGGGGACAGAAGTCCCCTGGGCATGGCCATTGGGCAGGGGGGCATGACTCCTATCTTTGCTAAGACAGGAGTCATATCAATGGGGGTTGTGCGTCAAAAAATGGCACAAGTCCGGTTAGAGCCATGATTTTTTACTCTAACCTGACCTGCACCATTTTTTGATGCACAAACCCCATTCTTCCCTACGCCGGCCCTGCCTGGTTCGAGTCATTTTTTTTTTACTCTGTCCAGCCCGCAGTGTCGGCTAACGTCAATCCATAAATAAGGCGCCTGCCTAGTGCGTTGGTATGGCATTAGCTGGCGGAACATATTTTTGACGCAAACCAGTGCCGGCGCTGGTTTGTGTCAAAAAGTATAAATATGGGCCTAAATGTCATTTTCTTCCAAATTTTGCTGAGTGGTTTGGTCCACGGATGTCTTATTTCTACAGTCATTGAATCTAGACACAGCATGTAGGGTTCTCTCCAGTACATACTTGTGGAGATCTGTTCAGGGGGCTGGTGGATCGCATAAGGACTTGTGTTGTACTATGGGTCAGAGGATAGTTATTCGGGTGAGAGGCAGTGGCTGTCCAATTGGAACCTTTAGCATGCATTGGTCCAAAAAAGTTTAGGACCAGATTTATAAGAAACTGGCTCATTAGTACTGATGCACCAGTTTGCTTGGTTGCCCCTGCCCCACCTAACAACACCATTTGTGCGCTGTATTTATAATACGGCACACCATGGTGGTTGTTAGGCCAATAGCATCATAATTTTATACGCTATTGTGGTGCTTTGCTCCATTAGCGCCAAAAATGTTGATGCTAGTGGAGCAAAGTGCAAGGAGGCCCATAGGTCAATATGGGTGCATCATTTTAACGCCTGCTCTGAGCAGGTATTAAAAATGAAGACAAAAATATTGCAGTGAAATCGTGTAGATTTCACTGCGTAATTTTTGCAGGCCTCCTAATGCCAGAAAGCCCCTACTTGCATACATTATGCCTGACACAGGCAGAATGTGGCGCAAGGGGTTGCAAAGTGGCGCAATGCATGCATTGCGCCACTTTGTCAATATGGGGCAGTGAAAATAGCTTCCTTGAGCCACATTAGCGTAAAAAAAAAATGACGCTAGTGTTGCACAAAGAGGCGTTAGGTCCTTGTAAATCAGGCCCTAGTATATCATAGTCCAGATCTGCCTTGAACAAAATGTGGCACCATGTACACATCTGGTCAGATCTATAACATTGGAAGAGAGAAGACTGTGATGATGTGTGTGAATAATTTATCATCCCATTAAATACCACCTTTAATTTTATGAATAATTGTGACCATGGTGAGAATCGTGGTCCACCAACGAGAATGCCCTCTCAGGCTTCTCTTATGATTTTGCCAGGGAGACCAATATAGAATACCTTACTTGCGGTACCTTACTCATAAAGTTTAACTACATATCTGCACAACTTGCAGTCCTTCCCTTTGTTATTTGCTTTGGTGCAATGAAGTATAATGCCAATATGGCACTGTATGTGCTTGATTATTTTTTTAAAGGCGCTGCTTCAGAGATGGCTATGTGAAAGGGAGCAGGGATATGAACATCTGTTTTTATGCATAGTATGAGGATAACCTATTAAGGTTCCCCTCTGTTTCGCCTTCTTGCTACTGGCCAAGTACCCCTGCACAGATCTTAATTTACCTATGGCACTCCGAGCTGACCAATAATGACTTTGAGCATGGTCTTCGGAGAGACTAATTGGCCACCCGAAAAAAAAAATGTCCCCTCTTGTGTAATACACGGTCTGACAACCCCACTGTTTTTTAAAGATTCACTGATGCTGGAGAGGGATATGCCAGTGCCTTGTCATTCGTGCGGTTAACAGTTATAGGTAGGGTCAAGTTCAGCATCAGTAACGCAAGATCTCAAATCAACTCATCTTTTGCTAAAGTTACTAAGGCCCGTATTTATACTTTTTTTGCGCCGCATTTGCGTCATTTTTTGACGCAAAAGCGGCGCAAACTTGCAGAATACAATTGTATTTTGTAAATTTGCGCCGTTTTTGCTGCAAAAAACGGCGTAAATGCGGCGCTAAAAAGGTATAAATATGGGCCTAAGACTCCAAAGGCTTCGGTCCAGCAACCTTTCCAGAATCCCAAACCTGTGCTTGACATCTTTAAATGACGCTGAGTTGTCGGAGACGACAGAGGGGGTACAATTTCTGGCTTACCTTTCTGATTCTTTAGCTAGAAGTATGACCCAAAGGAATGCTAGAATCTACTGACGGAGGATTAGCAGACATTTCTGTGTGCAGCCCGAGACTATTCTCTACTGCCAGTGGTGACATGAGGTAATGTGCCCCTGTACAACATAGTGCAGACATTTACTCTTCCTCGGTGAGGTTTGGGCCATCAGTATAGAGCCTAAGGGAAAGGGAAACATTGAGCTACTATTTAAACAATTCTTCGAATACTTCCATCACTACGCAGGCCTTTCATATTTATTTTTAACTGTTGCTAACAGTCCTGGGTCAGTTCAACTAGGGGTGCCTAGTGGAATGCCCCAAATGTATTTAAAATGCTATGACATGCCTGTCATTTACCCAGGTATCTCCAGAACCCTAGATGGTGCAACTTCAGGAAAGTGAGAATATGCCAAAAACTGTTGCTTTGTATTTTTCCCTGAATACAATTATGTAGAAGTGAATGTGGGGACTAGAAAATCTCTTACTTTAGTGTGTGCCATGGGGTACCCCTAAGTCCAGCCTTGGCCTTAAAGGGTCCGATCCATCCACTCACCACTAGATTGTCAGAGCACATTACAAAGGTTTGTACAGTTCACATATGGCTGCCCGGTAGCCCTCCTTACGTGATGCTTCCATCAGCTGTTACAGGCTTCCCTTTCCACCACTCACTGAAGCAGCTTTTACGTCTACATTAGATGAATCCACGCAACCTGCCTGCTATTGCCGCTGAGATGAAAGATACTGAAGATCTTTGTTGCACTAGGTTTTCCTCATCAGCATGTGGAATGGGCTGCACATCAGTTTTGGGAAGGGTGTCTAGGCTCCAGGACTACATCTATTTAGAGTGGCTTTTAAATCATAAATAAAATTACAACAGAAGTCAGTCACTCGCGTGGCAGATATTGATGAATTTAACAAATCCAGATATGTTCATTTACTCAGTAATTCGCACAATAGTATGTTGGCTGAATATTATCTAAAGGAGCTTTCACACAAACCAAGCCCAAAGAATGTAATCCGCATACAATTTATATTATTCCCCACAAAAGAATTTAGGTCATCACGAGGTAACCAACCTTTTAATAATCAAAGATGCAGACCGTGTGATTATCACAATGAAACAATGCAGAATCTCTTATGCGTCTGCCCTCCGGTCAAGACTGAGAGACACATTTTTATTAAACAGATATTTCTAGTTAATAGGATCCCAAGATGTGCAGAAGCATTAAAACGTTCCCTAAACACTGGGAATATATCAGAATTAAGCCGAGCTGCTAAATTTTTAAAGGCCAATTTTATAACACGTTCACAGTTTTTCTCTTAATTGTTTGATTTGCCCTTATCTTTTTTTTTTTCATGTGGTAGTATTTTAACTTAAAATTCCCTTCTCTGTTATAATTTGTTCTTGAGCTATTGGAGTATGTATTTTTGGCAATCTGTACAGAATAAAATTACACTGTTTCACCGTCTGCTATATTCGGAGAATCCAATATTATCCTTCTGATTGTAATGAATTTCATGAATCTCTACTAGTCCTACTGCTGCACTTTCTGTTATGTTCCACCCAGACTGGCCCCTGCGTCCTGGGTCAGATGAGTGTCAGCCCAGAGTTCAGTGAGTCCAATGTCGGACTATAAAACAGTGCTGGCATGCATTTTGCTTGTTTTTGTAGGAGTCAGAATGGAGATAAAATTAAATTACTTGACTGAACCGTCCGTCCGAACTAGTTGGATCGGGGGTGGTGACCACTGATGTAACAAAGTCCCCCGCAGCCCCTGCGGTGGGGGGGGGGGGGGGGGGATTACGAGCTCCAGGGGGCCCCCTCAACACAGCACCTGGCCTGAGTGACTCTGGGGGAGGGGCCCCTTCATGTTCTTTGCAGAGCCCCCCCCCGCCACTGATGGCGAGTGGGGATTCATCTCATCCTGGACCCTGTTAGTGGCCAGAAGGATTGCTTGGCTTTAAGAGATTTACATGGAACATGCTGTGGAGTAACTTGTCAGCTACACCATCAACTAAATTGTCGACGTCACTGATTTCTTAAGATGAGTGTAGATGCTGCATTGTTTATCTGCCATCATCTAAGGACTAACATGCTTGAAATTGTGAGTTCCTAATTACCAGAAGGGGTTGCCCTCTGGTCACGCTACCGGCTACTGGTGTGCCTAAAGCTCTTTTTTGCTTGCGCATTTGTTGGTCCATATTTCTCTTGAGGCTCAGCATAAAGTCCTTCATTTCATCTGTTCAGTACTCGTGCTAGCCTCTCCCTCAAACCCCCTTCTCCAAACTGAAGGATCCTCCTCTCTGGTGACAAATCAAAGCTTCCTCATTTAGGTCACCCCTTCGAAAAGCAAGGTATAAGCATGGGAGATGGTGATACAATCCTCCTCAAGCCTTAATGTGCTTGTTAAAATGTTCCACCAGTCCATGGGTTTGTGATCAGTATTAGGTAAAGAAATTGTAATTTACTGCATCCTCACCCCAGAAGGCCTTCCTGTGACTGGACATTAGGTATGACATCCCAGCTAGCGACCTCAGTCTGTGGAAATGTGACCCAGGAGAAGATCCCATTAAGAGCTGCAGGTACAGTCAGGTCAGTTTTGCTTCTCTGTGGGTGGCATGGCTTTGGGGTACCTTGTGGTGTGGCCTTTGATGGCAAGAATGGATGTTTTGTTTGCAGACACAGATGACTTCTGAAGTCCTGCTCTTCAATTACTACTTATTTTGTAAGTTGGGCAGGTTCAATAAAACCTACTTATATCTATGCTAATGCGAAGTGTGTGGAACAGACTACAGCTAAGGTTGAAGACCATCTGGAATACGAAGTTCCTTTGACCCACGGGAACACCCAGCCTCTGGCTAGCATTGAGCTTCAAATCCTAGGACTCCCGGTACCCCAAGACACTCCCATGCAACCCTAAAGAAAGACCCCAACTATTTCACCTTCAGAAGGCTTCTCTACCATCATGCACAATCTTTACAGAGTCAGACACTGTGTGGGCTTGATAAAATTCTTTCCTGCTGGCACCTCCAGCCGTCAGAAATTCACGCAGCTCTCGTAGGCTCCTTGACTACGGCATTTGTTTACAAGTATGATGCTCAGACTTCACCCCTGTTGGAGAAGGGAGGTCTGAACCTCGACCCAATGAACCTGTGGAGCACTCCTTGGAGGTGACTTTAATTGTTGTGGGTGGTATATCTCTGTGGTCTGCATCTTCTGAGACTCTCCAGTTGAGCTGTCTGAGTGTGAGTCAGAATAGCACAGACGATCTCCAACCCTATGAAGTTGTTCTACAAAAGGCAGTCCATGCCAAGATCATTCTTCACAACCACCTTGGTCATCTCAACCCAATCTTTAACCTTCAGGTGGACCTAAGCAATAGGGCACAGAAACACCTTTCCAGTTGCTGGTCTTATATATCCTGCTCCCCAGTTCCAAAGAAGAACTATCCAGATGACTTCCAGTCAGAAAAATGTTACGCAATGCCACAAAGGTCACTCCTTTTCCTCCCAAAACCCCAATCATGACGCCTCCATTGCACCATAAAAATCCATTCTCCTATGAAGCTCCTTCACTCTTACTTGTGTTATTGAAGGCCTCATCGTTGTGGGCAGTGGTAACCCCAGTACTGCTGATTGAGAATCTGCCATGCCATCCTGGCATGGTGGGCCTGTCATTTTTTACTATTTCTGAGGAAAGATCTCAACACTAAGTCCTTCTTTGGGAAAATATAACTGACATGTGCTAGATGTGTTCCCCCAGTTGTGGGGGACAAAAGGCCTTTCTGTGTCTGTGACTAAAAGGGCCTCTATGGAACGGACACCAGTGGAAAAGGCATCCTTAAAAAGAACAGCTTCACAGACGCTATTCCTGAAGAAATGTGGTCTTTCCCAAGCGTTTTTCTGATAGCAGAGCTGGTGTCAGCTCTGCTGTTGGAAGCAATGCATTCACAGACCTCTATCTGAGGAGGAGGAGGAGGCATTAAGAGGAGAGCAAAGAGGGCCCCTGCACATTTATGGCAGAAGTTTTGTAACTTTTCTGCTCTAAGTGGGGACACTCATGCCTAGCAACTGAAAATTGGACGTTGTTGCTGGGTCTTGTACATGGAAGTCAGGGTGGCAGCTTATTTAACTGCCACTACCCTGCTACCCCTTTACCAAGGCACCTGGAAGGTTATAGGTTACAAGGGAATCCAAGTGTCGCCTGGGACTTTGGGTACGCTTATGCACAGAGAACAGTGGTCCCGAGATCATGGATATCACAATCAATGTACAAATGCATCAAATAATCAATTAATTAATTTGTATATAAAAAAAATCAAAACATTGTGATGGTGCAGTGAGGGTGTGGTTAGAAACGTGCTCAATGCTCTCATACATGTGATACAGGTGTGACAATACGTGATTAAGAGTGTGTATCAAGCAAGGAGAATACGGCCCATTGTATTCTTGTTTACAATCAAATTGTGTTCGTAGAACAAGTCAACAACGTTTCAATCCTTTAGACAGATAGAAGCATCATCCTCAGGACTCTAGAAATGCATGAGTCCGAGAAAGATAGAGGATGGGTACTAATCAAACATTGCTGAAGACATCGATGGCAGCAATACCGCTTGAAAGGAGAGCTGGGTGATGTCAGCTGGTTGTGCTCCAGAAGATGGAGAAGCAGTTATTCAAGCAGTATTGTCCGCTGTCCAGGAAGATCACTTGGTACTCCTCTGGAAGCCCATTTACATTCTTGAAGCAGCCCTCACTTCCCAATCACAGTACCAGATCCCCCTGGACCTCATCCAAATTACTCTGGCAATTTTTGACACTTTGGGAGTCTATACAATCATTGCACAGGTGTGGCTGAGTTGAGCCCATTGGTGGCTTCAGCGATTTTTGATTAGTGTCCATCATCTATTTTTCTCAGGCTCATGTATTCCTAGAGTCCTGATGATGACCTTTCTATCTGTCTACAAGGTCGAAACATTGTTGATCCAGTTTGATTGCACATAGGGATAAATGGACTTTATTGTTCTTATCTGATACACACACTTGATCATGTGTTGTCACTTGTGTATCACTTGTATGACAGCACAAGCACATTTCTCACCAGACACTCACAGCACTGTCACAATGTTTTTAATGTGTTAATATACACATGAATAAATGTATCATTTGATGCATTTGTACACTGCTTGTGATATCTGTGATTGTGGGACTAGCATTTCTTATGCCAAGGCACCTTAAGGGCAGTGGCAGAAAGTATCTAGTAATCTAAAACCCATGTTTACTTGCTGTTGGTTCCTCCCCTTACTGCTCTGATATACCTCAGCTGGAAAATGAAGCCTGTTTAAATGCTATGGTGCGGACAAGCTCACAACCCTCTGATAGGTCTGGCTGTCAAGAGATACAGTATGTCACTTTCGGTACCCTGGGCAACTTGGTGAATTGAGTCCAAGGGCCTGAGTAACCTGCATGCCAATCTAATAGTCTCCCTAGGGTTAATCTTTCATTAGTCCAGTGTACTGCATCCGGCTTTAAACACCTTCTTAGTCCCCGTTTCTGTCACACTGGTAATCTCAGTTTGAAGGTAAATAGGAGTGTGCGCCTCAACTGGAAATTAAACTTTCGTGAAATTATCTTGGAGGTCCAACAGTTTCCACGTCATAGTTTTGACTAGATAAAGCTTAATGAAGTTCTGGTGGGGGGGAAAAGTGAACTGTTGAGGGTTTTATACTCAGAAGGGTGGAAACGTACAATATTACCTGGATTACCACGACTCCAACCTGAAGAACGGGGAATTATGCTGTTAAACCATTCTCAGAAAATAACTAAACACTATGGTATCATAATCATCCATGTGGAGACACCACATCATTTTATCAGGAGACACACAATGATTCCTGACATGTTCTCCACAGAGATAGATCTCGGCACAGAACCAGCTACTAGTCAAGGGTCAAATATCGGTTTATGAACCTCCTACCTATATGTACGTTTTTATTGAATTATATCACATGGCGACCACGTTCTGTATACCTGAAACCATATTACTTGCCCACCAACCTGCGACCTTCTATCCATGTCCTAGGACAATCAGTGGTTGAAAGGCAGTATTCGTCAAATACTATTGCTCTCCAACTTGGATAACCAAGTTACTCCTTTGTTACATTTGACCATAGTACGGTAGCAATCTTAGGCAGCTAAAGCATACCCCATTCTGCATTTATGGGTTTGACACAGCAATCCCACTCAAAGAACTTTTTCAATATCCAGTCACCCAACATTAATTTCCTTTGGGAAGATAAAAAGAGGAAGAGTAGCTCAAAACAGAATGACTGAGCTCATACCTGAGAAGCAAAATGAAACAAAGCTGAGATCTGATTTTTATAAACTCTAACAAACTGAATGAAGTGTCTGAGCCCAAATAACTTTTCATCATGTGAAGGTGGTAAATGATGGATACAGCCTCGCACCCACTGATCGACAAATAAGTGGGAGAGGTAATTCAGAACTGGTGCAGATCTCTGAAAACATTAAAAACGCCATTCACATTCTTTCCTCTGCAAATGGTTGAATGTGCAACAAAACAACAGTTCCACAAAACAGGTTTACTCAAGAGAGGAAGAGGAGTCAAAGAGAGGAGCAACTGCCTCTGATGGACAAGCAAAGAACATTGTGGATTTCTCTTCTGGTTTATTTATTGGAATGATAAATGCATTAATTTTGTTGTGTGGAATTTTATATTTTTGGGGGGTGGGTAGGTCTCTGTGATGTAAGGTAAGTGAGAGCTTTTGACAAGGCAGTACTGATGGAGTAGGTTGGAATGCAAGGGAGTTATTGCAGTCACATGTTCAGAACTGTTTGGTGGAGTCATTTAAGAGTGTGGGTCTTTTAAAGTATTGTAGGAGTAATCTATGCAGCCTGAGTGCTACAAACGTCTCTTCAATAACACACCTTGAATCTTTCAATTGAATTTCTCTGCGTCTTCACAAACATCAAACTCTTAAAATCACATTTCAAGACTTTGAATGGACTTTAGCCTGTAGATCTGACAGTGTGAATCTTTTTGGGTACTAAAATACATCTGAATTGTGCTGGTCTTTGAGAGGAAAAGGCCACATTTCCTCCATGCAGTGCAAAATCATTTTCCATGAGCACGGAGTCAAAAGTTCTAATTTATTTGGCATTTTTTAATGAAACCGTGACTCAGCTTGCAAGCTATTCATTAAGAACTCTGAGGGTGGCTATACATTACAACTGCCACAGACGTTAATAACACCTTCCTTTATTTCCTTTTGCATCAAATTAGCTCCCAGAGCTAGTCAGCCACGCATTAGATATTTTTGGTAGTCTGGACCTTCTTTAAACTGGGGCATTGGCTATAGGACCATTAGGAGAGGAAATAAATAAGACAATCAAAATTCAGAACTGTTCATTCACTGACGGTGGAGATGGGCAGCAGCATTTTGAGGTACAATTTGTAGTGATATAAAATATACTAGAAACCACTTTAAAAAGTTAGCTTGGAACTATTCCATTATTGAGGATTTTGGTAGATGTGAGGCTGATGTTTGAAATGAAGTCCTGTAGTCTGATTATGAGTTAAGCAGATTGGAACTGAACTCTCTGATTCCGGGTAGGTTCTGAGTGGGTTGGAGTTCCCAAATCCAGGATTCCCAGAGAGCTGAAATACTGGATCTTACCATCACAAGACGGTAAATCTGCCTATTAAATTCACATGAGACTGACTGAGCAGCCACAGCCATAACCCGTACAATACTCCTCCCTGACAGAACATACCTACCCCTTTCCAGCCGAACTCCCCCCACAGCACGTTACACAGAGGCTACGGCATACCTTTGCCACCTGCTCAGAGCAGGTGGTAAAGGTATGCTTTAAACTCCTAAACAATTGGGACTTCTGCGTACTTCACAACAGAGAAATACGGTTCCATGTCGCTATTCCCCATTTCATGGGATTTAACTTGTAACTGCATGGTACTGCAAAACTGGGGTCACTTCCTAGTCTTTTTCATTTAGCAAAAATCTAGTGGTGGTTGACACTAAGTTGTCCTTCTTAACACACATAAATAAGACGGTGACCTCCTCTATGTGTCATCTTACAGCTGGATGTTATATCATATGGATATATACTACTGCACGTAGATGCAACTCTATGCTTATTTTGGCCCAGGTCACAAAGTTAAATTTACATGTTGATTTACTTGTGTAAATTTAAACTTACACCTTGTAGTAACTGAACTACTTTTTGCTACTCAATATTTCTAAGTATAAAGTTATTCCTAGGTGTAGCCCTACACGTCTCTGCCCCCCTCACTTCAGGAGGTGGAGTCTGCATAAATATAATTTATGACAGCAAAGTTACTGCTAGTAACTTTACAACTATATTAGCAGGTTTGAGAACCTCTGATCTTTACGTCTACATCTCATCAGTAGTCCTTACACTGTTTTTTTTATATTGTTTAATTTATATAAAACCTCATGAATCGACAAGTCGAACCTACACAAGAGTTGAGCACTGGACTAATAAAATTTAAATGTCAATTATGAAAATGGTTGGATACAATTCCAGAAAGAGAATAATATATCTAACGAAGTATTGGCGAATTATTAGGACCTCGTTCTTATTGGGTTGAGATTCTGATTCGAGAAAAAAATGGGAGCTTGCGAGTTGGACTCGAGAATCGTACCTTGCATCAAATTCACCGGGTATAACTTGCCAAAATGTGGATAGCTCACAAAAGTCTGAGTTTTCCTGCCAGGACAGGGAAAACATGGCGGATTACTGTTATTCACTATTCTGATTTAAGGAATGGAAAATAATGCAGCAATACTGCACCCATGAGTAACCAATCCTCAAAATAGTGGTAATTTCGAGGGCCTTTTACTGTCTCGGTATACAGGGGTACCCAGGACCTTGCAATTCCTATAATTGATTTGTTGAGGCATTCCGATATGCATTTAAGTGCCTACTAATTGTGCAATGTTGATAAAAGTGTTATTCGTGTAAAGAAGAATTGGTAACAATAAGTGATATGCTAGATAAAATATTCCATATTATAACATGTATATCTATTGGTTACAAATTATTAGTTGAATTCTAGATACATAATTTAATATGAAAAAAAACAGGAAGCAGGCATGTCCACCACATCATAGGATAGGCGTGGTTTGTGAGACTTACCTGAACACTTAAGTGAATGCACTCTGAGACATACCTACTTCATATCAATGATTGTCTGTGTTAAAGCAATCGTATCTTTGAGTTACCCGTGAACTTTGATTTAATCAGTTTTAACCAATTTTTCACCAGAGTTTTCACTTCTGAAGATTCACTATATTACATCCTCATTAATTTTGAAATTCATAATGTTCCTCTTCATAAGTGTTTTTTGCTAACATTTTTTTAAATAAGAGACAAAGAACTCATGTTTTAACAAAGTATCATGTAATGTAAATCATTACAAAGATACTAGGTGTGAACCCCTCCTGTGCAATAAAAAGTTTATTGAACCAGTAATAGAACTAGAGTGCCTTTTTTTAAGTTCCAAGATGGATTCCAACACCCACCACCCAAAACAAATGACCCTTGTGGCGGAGTGGGAGGGGCAGAGTGTGGGAGGTTGTTCACTGTTGGTAATGGCATGTACACCACCTAATCGTGGACAGTGCACAGCAAAGCTTACTATGGGGTCTTGGTTCTTCCTACAATAGGATGTATTTAAAGGGACCATCCAGTGTAGTGAACAAAAGAAATACCCATTATCTAGCCCTGCGCCGCCAACAGCTAAAAATAATTTTACAACAGCGATTCTTAACCTGTTGACTTCTGTATATTCCCATTAAATCACTATTGGAACCTGAGCACCTCTGCCTAAGCAATTTCTATAACCTGAACCTAAAACAATTCACAAAACTGCATAAACAATTATACATGAAACAAGAGCACAAATGATGAATATGGACTCTAGCGTATCACTTTATATTTGTTTTGCCCCTGACGCATCCTTTACTTTTGTCAATGGGCACTGGTGCCTCAATTAAGGCCAACAATTGTTCATACTACTACTTTCCCTAGTCCCACGAATCAAGCTACATAAAGCAAATACATTTTTAGCCTCCGATTTTAATTTCCTTTATATTTAATATTTTAAATTTCAAATCATGCTTTTTTACATGCACATATTTACAGCCTGATTACGATCTTTGGATACTCAGTCACAAATGTAACAATTAACCTGTTAGCTGTATTAGAAATTCCATAGGATCGTAATAAGGCCCTTAATGTGCTAATATTTCATTTCATTTCAGTGGTCTGTCCTTTGACTAGGTTGCAGGCCCCAGGGGGTCCGCGGACCACAAATATAGAACAGCTGTTCTACAATGTTAATAAATGTAGGGGCAGATTTACTTACAGTTCATGTAACGCAACGCGTTAAGTCAACTTGTTGCGTTGCGTGAAGGAGAGTCGGCAGAAATGCGTTATAGCAAATATATATTGTGCATTTCTGCTGCCTACTTGTGCAGGCGCACTCAATGCTGCCTAGCACCAACCCAGGCACCCTTGTACCGTTGTGCAAGGGCGCCTGCGTTACAAGTAGGATTGTTTTCCTCTTTCTAAATGTGCTGCAAAATGCAGCACACATGGACATTGGGAATAATGAGGAGGAATAATGATATTGCTCCTCGTTACGCCTCACGGGGGAAGGCACAGCATTTTGATACATTCCCACTTTACAAGACTTTGTAAATACGAGAATGCACCAACATCCATGGGTTGATGCATGGGAATGCCCTTGCACCACCCATGGAATGCTTTCCCAATGCAAAGTAACACAAGGCAGCCCTTTGGACTGCCTAGCGTTACTTTGTATTTGCTAAACCACCCAAAGCCACGGAAAGTGGCTTTGCATGGCTTAGTGAAAACATTTTGTGATGGGGCTACGCCACAAAAGGGACGCAACACCGACTCAAAATCTAAGTAAATCTGCCCGTACTGTAGGAAATCTTGGGCAATTTGAACCCATGCGCAGTAGTGTCTTCTTGTAAAAGCATCACCAAACCACGGCAATGCTGGGCCATTAGTACACTTTTAAGAATAAAGAAATGTGGCACTATTCAGAACATTTAATTAAGGCCTTCATATTGTTTGATTCGTCGATTTAAATACTTTGGGAAATAATTACAAGAAAGTGCCACATCACAGATGATGCGCTACTTTTCTTGTGCCCCCTTACCAGCACCTAACAACAACATAGTTGCACCGTATCTACAATACGGTGCAGCATGGCGGTCGTTAGCACAACAGTGTCAACATTTTTAGGGTCGAGCCTGCTTTGCATGCGCTCGCGCATGCGTATAGCAGGGAGACTCTTATGTATTTAGAAAAGGGCTCCGAGCCCTGTCAACTTCACGTCAGTGCTTTTTATTGGTTCGTGGGCTTCCCTAATTAAATTGGCTTGCTTTCATTAGTCGAGGCACGCATATGGCATGCCTTTTCCGGTGGCAAGCCCTCCTCGAGCGCAGCGACCAAGTACAGAAAACATGCGAGGCTCGCTGTTTTCCATTGGGCTCGTGGACTTTTTTTAAACTAATTTACGAGCCCGATCTCGCTTGGCAGAAGTCGAGCGCTTTACCTACTTGATTTCACTTTTTCGGGTTACGTGCATAAATGCACTTTTGCCCGATAGGTGAAAAGTCGGGTTAGGAGTTTACAACGCGATCGGCTCTAACACGAGCAAACGCGAGACCCGATGCATTGTAAATGCTTGTTTATGCTATTGCGGTCCTTTGCTACACTAGCATCAAAAAGTTTGATGCTAGTGCGGCAAAACACAGGGAGGAGCATTGAATATAATGGGTGCATCATTTTAACACCTGCTCTGAGCAGGCGTTAAAAAATGGCGCTTAAAATGGCGCAGTGAAATGTTGTAAATTTCACTGTGCCATTTTTTCGGGGCTTCCTGCACTGTACTGCCCCCTTGCATTTATTATGCCTGATGCAGGCATAATGTGGAGCATGGGGTCGCAAAGTGGCGAAATACCAGCATGCCACCACTTTGTAAATATGGCGCAGCAGAAAAGACACCTTTGGACCGCCTTCGCGTAAACAAATGAAGCTATGTCGGCACTAAGGTGGCACAAGGGGCTTGTAAATATGCCCCTTTATTCCTTGTTTCTCTCCAATCCTTATTGTATTTTCTTTGCTTCATGGCATGATAACCAACAGATGGGCATCATGCCTTCCCACGCAAGACCGCTGTGGAGCCGCGAGCTGCTATTTCGTACGAAATATTATTGGGAACTGTGATATGCTCTGAGACAGAACTCTCATCAGAACAAGAATCACGTCCAATCACGTCCATTAGGCCCTGAGACAGTGACAAAGGGCGCAGAACACGTGTGGGTGAAGTTGCAACAAGCCTGACAAAAATCAATGAACTCAGACAAAGAGTGGAAGGGAAATGAACTAAGAAAACACAACACTAAATGGAGTGAAAGAAGAAATAAGGTTAGCTGTCACGTGCTGTCTCATGCACGCCGTACCAGAAAGGACATCACCATAATTAAAGCAGATGTCTTCAGTGTGACAAATGAAGGAATTAGAGTGGGACTGAATCGAGGAGATTTAAGTAATGCGTGTATCACTTCTACTCGAATCCTAATGCACGATGTAAATTGAAATGTTTGAATTGTGCGAGAATTTTATGACAAGGCCTCTAGTTTTGCATGCAAAGAGAGGGGTCATGCAATAAAGATGAGCTGAACTCAAATCTTGGTGCATTGATGAAAATTGGACTTGCAGGGTGTGAAATGGAAAGGCTGTGCGCTCAGGCTTTTCGTTTCTGTGATATTCAGTCTGTGAAGTTAGGGAGGCGATAGTGAAAGCAGTGGCATAGCTATCACTGGTGCAGGCGTAACAAAGCCCCCCGCAGCCCTTGCTGGACGGGGGAGGGGGGTGTTGGGAGAATCGAGCTCCAGGGGGCGTCCTCAGCCCAGCACCTGGCCAGAGTAAGCCCGGAGAGGGGCCCTTCAGTTTCGTTACGCCACTGCACGGTGCAGCAGGTGCGTTGGCACCAGGGCCCAAAGCCATCAGGGGCTCATTGAACCCTGAAAAGTGCTGTATTTTACTACCCCCACAGCGTACAAAGAGCAATTTTCGTTACTTCATCCAGGGCCCATGACATCCATGCTACCCTACTGGTTGAAGGCCTAATTCCAGTGGAAGGCTTCACCTCACACCTGCTGCATCAGCGCCGTCAGGTAGAGCTCAGTGGGCTAATGCACCTGCGACAGAAATGTGCAACACAAAATAACCTGTGTGAATGCCTGCTTTGTGACTGATTCTTTCATCTTTTACAGGTTTATAGGGTTAACAGATGAGTCCAGGCCATAATTTTTTTATTCCAGAGCTTTCCTTTAATAATTTACTGCATTTTGGCAGCTGTATTCTTGTTCCACAGCAGAACAGTAGCAGCACCTCCTCTCCCCTCCTCAGCGCCTTGAGACCCTCTTGGGTGAGTAGTGGGCTTTACAAATTCCTGATTGATTGATTGCTTGATTGATTGAGTTGTTCAGCGCAGGCCCACCAAGGCTGGAAGTTTGACATTTTCTGAATATCTACAGGAGAAATATTTACATTCAATAAACGTAAATTTGTCTACTTTGAACAGTCAGATTATAAAAATCAAGACCCATACTTGTGGGCTTTGTGTTGTATGGCAGGGCAGTAAGTCGGCTTGCTGCGCTGCCCTGTGCCATGGGGAAAGAGCAGGAATTATCCTACATGGTGCACTGCTGTCCTTTCTCCGTGCAAGGATGCCTGTGTTGCATGCAGGGTTGTTTTTGTGCAGAAAGGGGCACTTTCCTACACAAAATAATCCTGAGAGATGTTTCCTCTCAGGATTGAAAGAAAGTGGAAAAAACGTGAAGAAATAAACAGATTTCTTCCTGTTACATCTCTCTGGGGAAGTGTATCTTTTTGTCTCATTCCCAGGTTTACAAGTCCTTGTAAATCTAGAAATACGTCAAAATCTTTGGATGTTGCATGGGAACACTCATGGAAAAGCCTCCCTGGCTCAGTGTAATGTAACACAGTGATTTGCTCTGCGTTACACTACTCAAGATATATAAAGCCACGCAAGGTGGCCTTGCGTGGCATCATAAATCTCACTTAAGGTATACGTCGCTCTTGCACCATATTGCATAGGGCAAGAGTGACACAAACCAGGACATAAACACGGCCCCTAGTGTGAATATGATCCTGCCTGATCAATGGTAGATATGCATGACCTTTTAAATTTGTGTGTTTCATCGTTCTTGTGCCCTAGTTCATATTCATCCACAGTCATATAGGGATCAAAGATACTCTGCAGCACTTATTAGGTCGCTAGGCATTGGAAGCTGTTCCCTCAACTGCTGCCGCACCATGCCTCACACCATGGAAGGAGGTTCACTTGCACCCACTGCCAGTTGTCTAGCAGCCACCCATCCACACTCCCCAAGTCAATGCTAACAACGTCCTCAACAACCTTTCCCAACACACGTCACAGAAGCACCAACAACGCCTACACCCCCACCCTACACCACAATCCACAGCAAACCTGTATGAAAATACCAACTTACATGCAAGCTTCTCAGCACACAATCACACAGCAAACACACAACCGAAATATGGGACCTACTGAGCAACAATGCACCCAACATCATCTTCATCACAGAGATCTGGCTCAAACCCTAATTGGCTTCTGACACTGCTATGCCACTCCCAGTGGGCTACAAAATCGCTCCACAGGACCGCCTTCACAAGCAAGGGGAAGACTCGCTATCATCTACAAGGGGTTCATCAACCACAGAGAATGTCACACCATTCATGGAACACCTGTACTTCAAGCTGCAAATCCCTGAAAACTTCACCCTTAACGGAACCCTTTGCCTACTGATTACATGGACCATGAGCCACCTTTGAAAACCTCATCACCAACTTTGTTGGTCTGCTCACCATCGATTCCAGAGCCTACATTCTACTCAGTGACTTCAGCCTTCATCTGGAAGACCGAAATTACACCTGCTCCACAGCACTCCTGATTAAGCAACATCGGACTCACCCAGCTTGTCTCAGAACCAACACACACCGGACCCGATTTTCACCACAAACGACAGCATCAAATACATCTCCACCACACTGCTGACATAGAATGACCACTCCTTTATCCACTTTCAAATCTACACACTACAAGTCAACATTCCTACTTGGTTCAGCCTTCCAAGCTGCAGCTAGGGCAAAATCACAGAAGCAGACTGGCTCAGCGCTCACAGCACAGATCATCTTCTACCCACAGACAACCCTGACAAGGACATCAGCAACTTCAACAACTGAATCAATAACTGGATGGTCTCCACTGCACCCATCAAACCCAACAAGCATACTAGATCAAACAAGCAGGCCAGCTTTTATACAGAAGACCTCTGAGACACCACACAACACTGTAAACAGTTAGAAATGAAATGGAGAGGCAGCCACAACACCGCTGACAGAACTACCAACAAGGCTGCACTCACAAGCTATAACTAGCAAATAAGAGACACCAAGAGCAAAGCACAAGGAAGCTCCAACAGCTGCAAGGAGATCTCGCTCATCAAGGATTTCACCTCACCTTCAGCCACAGTCAACATCACTGTCTCCCAACAACTCTGTGACAACTTATCCAACTTCTTTTACAGCAAAATCACAAACATCCATAGCAATATTGCACACCAACCCAACTGCAGAGAACTCATTGCTGATATACTCACCACCAACCAAGACAGTCACCTGATCAAATGAACAATGCTCACCAGAAACAACACAGCAGCAATCATGGCCATCCACTCAGGGGCTCCAAACGACCCATGCTACCATCACATCTAGGACCTAGAAACATCACCAATCCGCAACACCCTGACCCACATCATCATCACCTCCATCACGCCTGCCCCTTTCCCAGATGAGTGAATAATTGCAGGAATCAAAGCCCTCCTCAAAAAGCCCATGGCTGACCCGAAACGACGGAGCAACTTCTGACCCATCTCCCTGCTCCCCTCTCCAGCCAAAGTAATTGAAAAGGCCATCATCAAGCAACTCACAACCCACCTCGAAATTCACCATCTTCTAGACAACATTCAATAAGGATTTAGAAAGCACCAGAGTACAGAGCACTCATCGCAGCTACTAACAACATTTGATTCATCCTGGACTGAGGCTAAACAGCAGCCCTCATCCTGCTCAACCTCTCCACAGCCTCCAACACTTTCTCTTATAACGTCCTCATCTGAAAACTCCAGGTGAATGGCATACAAGGATCCACTCTCAAATGAATCTGTTCCTTCCTCACAGGAAGCACCCAAACAGTCAGGGGGCCCCCCTCCACATCAGAAATCAAGAAAATGATATGCGGGTCCCACATGGATCATTCCTCAGCCTCACTCCTTTTCAACATATACATGACACCACTTGCTAAAATCATCCGATCACAAGACATCACCGTCATCTCCTATGCTGAGGACACCCAACTGATCCTCTCTCTGACAGATAAGACAACCACCACCAGAACCAACTTCACGCACTGCTTGACCAAGGTAGGAGATGGGATGTAAACCAAATGCCAGAAGCTCAAATGTGACAAGACGGAAGTACTGGTCTTCGCCAACCCAACCTGCCATGGGACTCCACCTGGTGGCTGTCGGAGCTAGGACCGATACCCATACCTATAGACAACGCAGTAAAATCTAGTGATCATCGTAGACAACAAGCTGAAAAATACATACAATGACACAAGGATATGTGAATATAAACTTTTAAAATGGCGGGCATATTGGAGCGGTGCTAGGTTTACAATTTCTCAACGTAGTCCAAAGACCATTACCTACCAGAGGGAGTGCCATTCAAGACGCCTAATCCCTCCAAATAGCAACAAAAAAGCGAGCAAGAAACTTATTCATGAGAAAGTGGCGCATCTGTCCTGATGTGCCACTTCTCTTCCTTCGCCCTACCTCCACCTAACGACAGCACGGTTGCACTGTATTTATAATACGGCGCATCATGGAGGTTGTTACCACAACAGCGTCAGAATTTTTAATGCTGTTGTTGTGCTTTGCTGCACTAGCATCAAAATGTTGACCCTAGTCCAGCAAAGCATAGGAAGGCCCATCGAGTTTAATGGGTGCATCATTTTATCACCTGCCTTGAGCAGGCGTTAAAAATGACGTAAAATGGTGTAATGAAATCTAGTACATTTCACTGCACTCTTTCTTCGGGCCTTCCTGCGTTGGAACGCTCCTCTTGCACACATTATGCCTGGTGCAGGCACATTGTGGTGCAAGGGGTCGCAAAATGGCACAATGCATGCATTGCAAATCTAGAGCGGGGGAAAGGCCACCTTAGCACCGCCTTAGCGTAAAAGCAATTACATTATTGCAGTGCTAAGTTAGCGCAAGGGGCTTGTAAATATGCCCCTAAAGGTTTTCACACCTAAGAGGACCTCAGACAAGTAGAAAGTAGGGGAGAAAGATAAGAATCAATACTGTTTGAGGCATTCATGGAATAATATCCCCAAAGCTCTAGCATGACTGAAGTACTTCTGAGGATTGTTAAGAATACTTCTGCACTGAATTCAAACTTTTATACATTGCAGTGGTTGGTTTTGGCAATGGAAGACAGTATATCACAACTAGAGAAGTCTACTCAATCCTTCCTGGAAAACCGAAACTCAGTTTTAAAGGAAATCACAGACTTGCAGGAGTGCCTAGGACAGCGCAGAACTGCCAACGTGATATAGACAGCTAGTAATGCAGGTAGGACCAGGAACCTCTGTATTTTTGGCATCTCTCCAGATGAGTAAGGATCAGATCGGTGTAAGTGCAAGGCCACCTGACTGGCAGAAGAGTTTGGGATATCTCTTGAAAGACTGACTATAAGATTTCTAGCTTAATTCTCTTCTTCATCAGTGGAGCAAAGGCATATCAAAATATAATGTTAATTGTGTGGGATAAAGAAGTAAAGGACTGGATACTGGTAGTGTAAGCATTTGGGTTACTGGTTGAGTGGGGGTGAAACCCTACTGAAGTAGCGACCACAATTTCTGTAGGGGTGAAAAACAAGCAAAGCCCAAATTAACCTGTGCTCAACCCCCGGTAGCTTAGCGCAAAAGCAGTCAGGTTGAACTTAGAGGCACTGTGTAAGGTATTTTTGCAGCACTTTAAACAGTAATAAAGTGAAAATAGCACACAAGATAAATCCCACCCCAACTTAGCAAAATGTATTAAGTATTTGAGACCTAAACAACAAAATCCAGACAGTAGAAATAGAGATATGTAAATTTTAAAGATTTAAGTGAAAACAGTGCTTAGAAGCACAAAGTTCTAACTGTCATTATAGGTTTGCACCAGAACAGGACAGAGTCACAGGTTCAGACCAACCACAAAGGAGCGCAGGCTACTAGGACAAAGTTTGGTCCACTGAACAAAGTACCTAAAATCCAGGTTGCTGAGCTTTGTGAGGTTCTGTGCAGAGGATGTGTCATGCAGTTGCAGTTCGGATGAGCTGTGGAGCAGCGATGCTAGGTCCTGTGTCAAGATGAATCACAGAGTGGTGTTTCCAATGCGCTGCAGGGCTGTGATGCGAGGTCCTACATCAATTGTGTCATACAACGGCAGTTCTGATGAGCTGCAGTGTTGTGATACCAGTTCCTGCGTCAAGATGCATCAGACATTCGTTTTTCTGATGGGCTGCAGGGCGGCAATGCAAAGTCCTGCATTGCAGTGCATTATGTGGGGCCAGTTCTGATGTGCTGCGGGGCTGCAATGCGAGGTCCTGCATCAAGATGCATCGCACAGCTGAGGTTCTGATGAGCTGACCGGCTGCAATGCGAGTTCCAGGGCACCTTCTGGCCCACTTCCGTGGATCCAGGACTGGGTTGGCCCCACTTAGGGTGCAAGACTCACAGCAGGCAGAGACCAGGTACTGGGTTCAAAGTCTCAGGGACCGAAAAGGCTCAAACCACCTTGAACCTAGCACCTGGACTCGGTCTGCTGTGAGTACTACTCCCCAAGTGCAGTAGTTACAAAAAACGACAGGATGAGTCTGATGCTTTTCTACAGTTTCAAATTCTGTAGCATGTATTGATTTCTTCTCTTTCTCATTTGAAGAACAATGCTTACATGATTACATTTGTTCCTTTGCCGCCTACTTACTGTCATGCAGTTGAATGCAGAAGCAATTTATTTTATTCAACACAAATGAAAATGTTGTAGAAGGAACGCATTTAGTGAATAGTTGCATTTCAGGGTGATAGCTAGTACTTCAGCAAGGGAACTGGCAGAGCTGTGGTTATTGCTTCACAGCTTCCACATTCCAGGATGAAAGATCTTAGGAGGGCATGTTGAAGGCCTCCCAGGCATTGGGAGAACCGACAATCTGAGCTTCTTTGTAAGGTCTAGGGTCAAGGCTGAGTAGTTCCCCGGCTAAGAAACTGGGCAAACATGGTGTAAGAAATTGGATTGTTGACTGATGGTGGTGTGAACTCTGGTCAAGCAGCAACCACAGTCCTTGGCAGGGTGAGGCACAAGCCACTTCCTAAATTAATCTCTGCTCAGCCTTCTGGTAGCTTCGCATAGAGCAGTCAGGCTTAACACAGAGGGAAAGTGTAAAGTTTTCTGCAACACTTCAAACAGTAGCACACTGAAAACACACCACAAAATAATCCCACATCACTTTAGAAAGGTAGAGTAAAATGTAATACATACAGGACGAAAACAGCAAAAATACAATCAGTAGAACTCGAGTTATGAATTTGTAAAGCTTTTTTTGAAACTAGCACCAAAAAGCACAAAGTGGCAACTCAGGATAGCTGCTCATGCAGGACCGGGTCAATGTTACACTTTCAGCCCAACCGCGATGCAGCGCAGGTTGGATACAGTCACCAGGTTAGGCCTGCTGAAGGTTCCATTCTCAAATCTGTCCTAGGAGTCCCGTTTGGGATTGAGGGGGCTGCGAAGAGCAGGGAGAGCATTGCAGAAGCCTACCAGCATAGTGGAAAATCCTGAAGTTGTTTCAGATGGGTTCCACTGGAGCTTTGTGTTGGCAGTCCTTGAGAGCACTTGATGCTTTAGTGCAGAGAGGCAGCTTCTGGAGCTTGGTGGTGAATCGTGGTGCGAGCGGCTAGGTCTTGATAGGAATGGGCCTGTTTGAGATTGTGAAGAGCCCAAAACTTAAATATACAGCTCTCAGAGCCACACCAAGGGTTAGGACCTGAGGGGCACCACTTGGGGGTCAGAAGCTCACTGCAGCTGTGTCCAGGAGCTGGTGCAGAATGTTGGGGAGCCTTTATGTTCCTGAGGCTCAGGTCAGGAGGCCAGCGGACTAGCCCTTGGCGTCACTCTGGTGTCCAGGGTTAAAGGGTGAAGTTGAAGGTACAGTTCTCTCCTCACCTAGGCAAGAGGGCAACAGGCAACAAGACAGCACAGCAGGGCACCAGTTTCTTCAGAGCAGCGGTCCACCGAGTGGCAGTCCTTTCAGCAGCACAGTAGTCCTTCTTCCTAGCAGAATGTCAACAGATTCAGAAGTGTACTGAAGAGTTGGTGTCTTCAGACCAGTATTTATACCCAGTTGTGCCTTTGAAGTGGGGTTCTATAGGTTTCCTTTTGAAGTCTACAGGTAAGCTGTCCCTGCCCTTGCTCCAGACTAACCACAGGGGGTATGTAGCCTTAATGTGGAAACAGGACACAACCTATTCAAGTATAAGAAGGGCTGTGTCCGGCTCCTACCTCCCATCCTGTCAGTGATGGCTCATCCAGGTACATCTACCTTCCCAATTATGTGTGGCTATCTAGGAGGAATACACAAAGCTCAACTGTCAGCTACACACATCATGTGACCCAAGTACAGGCTACAGACACTGCGGGACAGATTTACAAGGTCCTTTCGCCACCGAAGCGTCACTTTTAGTGACGCTCTGGTGGCAGTATGCACTGTGTTGTATTACTTTTTGTGGCTTAACGCCACCTTGTAAATATGGCCCCTTCACACGCAGCACTTTGCGTTGAAGGGGCGTGGAATGGGTGTTGCTGTGGGCGTGCCACAGCAACACCCATTGCATTTTGACACTGCCCCAGATTTACGAGTTTTCGTAAATCTGTGGCAGCACTAAAATCTAACGCCACCCCAGCGGTGGAGTTAGCATGGCGCAACGAGGAGGAATGTTTTCATTTCTCCTAGTTTTTGCTCTTTCTATGTGTGCTGCATTCTGCAGCACACATAGAAAGAGCAAATAGCCATTGAAGATTGTTTTTGTGCAGGAAGGTGTACCTTCCTGCACAAAAACAATCTCCCCATCAGTTCAGCCATCCTTGCAACTATGATGCAAGGGTGGCTGCATTGGCGCTCAACAGGAATTTTTTTGCTGGCACAGTGGGAAACACAGTGATGCGTTGTATTTTGTGAATACAGCTCAACCCTGTGTTTTGAAAATGACGGAGGGCGACACTGCCAAATTTGGCGCAGCGTCACGCCCTGTCATTTTCTTGTAAATCTGGGACTAAATGGCTAAGACAGGAAAATGCCAACTTTCTAAAAGTGGCATTTAAACAATTGTAATTGAAATCTGACTTCACCATGAGTTAGGATTTCTCATTTCAATTCCAAAGTCACCAAGCGTGAAAGGATTACCTATTCCCATTTGGAAATTATAGTTTATTAAATGTAATAAGGTAACTCTAATATTATGCTGTCGAAGAGGTAGGCCTTGCAGTAGAATTTGGGACTTTTTCACTACCAGGACATATAAAAAACTTAAAAGCACATTTCCTACATTTTAAATATACACAAAGAAAATGGGTAGTGGTGGCTCAACGGGCTGCACTTCCCAAACATGTGCATAAGAGTCAATGAGAGTGATTGTAGGAATGGAAGCTATGGTGCAATGCAGTGAGATGCGCTCCACTACCCCAGAGCGTAATCTGGTGTTCAAATGAAACACCAAGCGTAATTAAACTAGCTCTAGAGAGTGATCGTAAGTAAATAAGTCCTCCAGTGAAGTTGAGTAGTTGTAGGTTCTTTAATAGTAGTTATGGGCATCATATTCACAGAATGGTCATTGTTCCATATTCACAGCCATCATAATCATAGGATAAACATTGTATCAAAAGACACAGCCAAAACGTGTCTCGTCACAACATGCGACTTCTTCAAGGCTGCAAAATACGTATAACAAATGGTAGTATTCAAACTTAATCCACATGTCTTTGAGGATGATAACATATGGAGTGAGTCCTGTGAGATTCACATAGTGAAGCGTGCGTCCAGCTCAAAAAGGGACAGGAAGTAAATTACCCCTCTATGGTCGGGCAAGGAAAGTCACCAGACGTGATTGTGAGAACGCACAAGTTGCTGTGCTGACAAGATATACCAGCAAGGGCAAAAATATCATAAGTGCCCACCGTATAACAGTGTCAAAGGAGCAAAATTGATGGTGGGTAGATGTATGGCCCATCACCAACATTAGTGCAGTACTGTGCTGGATCCACCAACGATGAGGGAGTAGTGGTGAAATCATGGCAATGAAGGAGAAGAGAAAACATACCTTCCTTAGTGAATACGTTTTAAGTATTGTCAGTTAGTATCTGGAAAAGGGATTTATCATAAGGAGTTTAGAATGACTCCTGGGTATGCAAAAAAATAAGCCCAAGTGCATGTGTCAGCCAAAGTGCAAGGAACGCACCATTTTGTAGGTGCAGTAAGCCCTTGGTGTATACAGGGTCACTCAGCGTTAATAAAGTACAACGAGGACCCAAATCCCTGAGACCATGGTAAGTCTCTAGCCTAGGGAAAACCAAAATAAATAGAGAGGAAAGATGTAAGTGTAACAGTGAGTACCAGGGATATAATAGGCAGTGGTATGTGAAACCGTAACAGTGAATGATCAAGCGGTGGATAATATATTGAGAACGCTGTAATAAAGAGACAAAGATGCGACCAAGACAGCTACAGCGTGTGGAGTTAGCCATTAAGGTATTACAAAATAGTGCCACTGTAGTTTGGCAACATATGGGCAAAGAGGAAAACCTCTAGAGGGTTTGCTGTGGGGTCGTAATGATCTTGATGTAGCCAATAAGAATAAAAACATGACTTCCTGTGATGGTATGTGGGTGCAATTACAAACTGACCCCAAAAGCGCTATGATTGCTGAGGCCCCTTCTTATAGCATCAGCCTGTGCAGGTACGCAATGG
This sequence comes from Pleurodeles waltl, assembly GCF_031143425.1. Classification (NCBI taxonomy): domain Eukaryota; kingdom Metazoa; phylum Chordata; class Amphibia; order Caudata; family Salamandridae; genus Pleurodeles; species Pleurodeles waltl. Next base: position 115,631,497 of record NC_090449.1, on the reverse strand, counting down.
CCATGCACATGTGGGAAAAGGGAGCCGGAGCGAGGGGGTGCAACTAGAATAGGTCCCAAGTATGTGCCGTGGTTATGAAACCGACAGCATCATAAATGACACGTTCACAAGGTGAAAAATGTGAGAAACAGGAGCCCGGGTGAGGGGGTGCAACTTATATTGGACTCAAGTGTGCTCAAGTGTGTGCACTCTTTTGGAACCAGCAGCATCGTTCTTGACACGTCTACAAAGTAAACAATGTAAGAAAACGGTAGCCGGAGTGAGGGGGCGCAACTAAAAATGGGGCCCAAGTGTGCCCAGTAGTTGTGAAACCGGCAACATCGTTACAGACAACGTACACATAGTAAGAAATGGTCGCTTTACCTCATAAATAAACAACGTAAGTGGTGCGAGCGAGGACGTCTAGTCTGAAGCCACCGAAGTCGGCCGGAAGCTAATAAAGCCTGTTGCCATGGAAAAGGGAAACTGGGAGAACGCGATGGGGGAAATAGGTGAAACTGTGGCAGCTATCTTGGACTGTGGCTGGACCGGTAAAAAGCATTTATTTCCTGTACTGTAAGGCTTGTGATAACGAAGGAAATCAAGTGATGGGAAAGCAAGACCAGATAACAGTGGTAAAGTTGTGGCCATGCAAAGTGTACACATGTCCTTCTGTTATGCTGAACCTGTGAAATGATTAAGGGAGTAAGCAAAGAAATCTTTCATCAAACAGAACATAGGTATGTATAGGTAACGTACAAAGTACACAAATAATAACAATGTCAACTCTGGGGACAATTAGAAACAGCGAACGTATCAAAAAATGAGAACAGTGTAAGTTAGCCAGTACAGTGCAATAATGTACTGCCTAGTGTATAGAAGTGCACGGAATAGAGATAATTATAACATTACATCATGTTGTCAACGGACTCAAAAGAGGGTCACCGCAGTGACGTTGTGCCAAACGACAATGTATAAGTAATCAGGAGTAAAAACCATTAGAGAAAAATGAAGAAAATAGAGAGAACGAGCCAAGCGAAAGAGCTGTAGGGGGCATCGTATGTTATCATCCTCAAAGACATGTGGATTAGGTTCAAATATAACAATTTGTTATACATTTTTTGCAGCCTTGAAGAAGTTGCATGTTGTGACGAAACACGTGTTGACTGTGTCTTTTGATACGATGTTCATCCTATGATTATGATGGCTGTAAATATGGAACAACGACCATTCTATGGATATGAAGCCCATGACTACTATTAAAGAACCCACGACTACTCAAGTTCATTGGAGAATTTATTTACTTATGATCACTCTCTGGAGTGCTGTGGTGTCTTAGTTTAATTCTACATTTTAAATTCACTGCACCCTGCCGTCTGGGCTGTCCATGGCCTGTCCTAGTGGTGACGTATATATATAAAAAGGGAAGGTTTAGGCCTGACTTAAGGGTTATTTTACCAATTTGAATTGGCAGTTTAAACTCCACAAAAGGCTGCAATGACAGACCTGAGACATGCTTAAAGGGGTACTTAAGTGGGTGGCACTATCAGTGCTGCAGGCCACCTAGTAGCATTTAATTTACAGGCCCAGGCTACATGTAGCACCACTTTATTAGGTACTTACAAGTAAACTAAATATGCCAATTGTGGATGGGCCAATGTTATCATGTTTGTTACCATGTTTTAAGGAGGGAGCTAATGCACCTTAGTACTAGTTAGCAGAAGTAAAGTGTGCAGAGTCCTAAGACCCAAAAAAACAATACCAGCAAAAAAATGGAAGAGGAAGGCAAAATGTTAGGGGGAAGAACACCCTAAGGCTGAGAGGTCTAACACAGGGACAAGGAAAATGTCTCAGTAAAAGAACAATTTAGATGAACTTTGAGTGATGGTGCTTTGACCCGTGGATTACACCATCATGCAGTGGAGCATACCACCTGTGCTCCTCCCTAGAAGCAGGTGCAGGGCGTGCAATTCAGATGCTTGGTGCTGGTGCACATACTTGTTAATGAGTTACTGCATACCAAGCATGACATATTTTCAACTTTTGTTAATGTGGAAACTTTTTTACTGTGGGAAAATATCATGGAATATCTAACATTGATTCTATTAACAGTATTCCCTTTCTGCACATGCTGCATTTCTTGATATTACACACCAATTCCTGCATTCCTGTATGCCAAAGTCAGATATATTTCAACAATCAATAATGAATGCCAGGCCTGTCTAGGCTTTCAGTTTCTTCTATGATGACACAAGACATTCTCCAGTTTCTTTGCTCTAGTACGATAGTTATTTTCCTTTGCTACATCCTATTGCAATGAAAGGTGGATTTGTAGAGCACTGCGTGTCACCCATGCAGGTATCCACGTGCTGATCTCTGTCCTTCATTTGTTAGTTTCCTGCTTGCTTGTGCTTCATACAGTTTCTACTCTAATAAAGATGATTAGTGGATGCTCCATTTTCCATCAAATGTAAACATGACCAAAAACCGCGCTCTCCCTCTGGTCCAAGACCAAGCTCTAATGGGTTAGGGCAACCAAATGATGCACATTCGCAACTAACAATAACATCCTTGCAATTAGTTCTTGACCTTATCAATGATGTGAATTAAGGTCACAACCCTGTAGATGGCATCGGTTGGAGACAGGTCATCCACGAAGAAGTCCAATTAGTTAATGATGCCTCTTTTGAGGGGGTTGGGGGGATGGTTCACATTGAGAACCGAATGTTTCCCAAGGTTATCACAACCCCATGACCTGATCTCAACAATATCAGGCTTTTCCTTGAAAGAGTATCACACATTGTTATAGATTCAAGAAGTAGAAACTGGAAGGAGAGAGAACATATTGCATACACCAGTTTCTCTTCCTTCCCTTTGACCCGCACTCTGACATAAGATCCATCGCCCACAATACTTCCATCTAGGATGGAGTATTTCAAACGGATCAAACATGCCTTCACTTTGACACATCTTTTTCATAATCGAATAAGACCCTTTAGATATGAAAGGCAAATCCTTTTCTAAAAAACCAATAGCTATATTGTGTTCTCTTTTTGCACTTCCTTTTGAGAAGAGTTTAAAACACTTGCTTATTTTAAAGGAGTGCTTGCAGGGCTTTTCTTTTACCAATGTACCTATCTTAATTTTCAAATGTTTTATTTTTGAATAAGTCCTCCATTTTTTCCTCCTGCAAGGTCCAGTGTTGCAGTGCTTCATGCAAGGCCAGTTCCGATGTGCTGGAGGGCTGCGATGCGAGGTCCTGTGTTGAGATGCATCGCACAGCTGATGTTGTGTTGTGTTGCCCTGCTGCAATGCGGGGTCCTGCATCAAAATGTGTTACATTGCGTCCATTTTGCAGGAACCAAAGCTGAACTGGCAGGGCACCTTCTGGCCCACTTCCTAGGATCCAGGATTGTGTTATCCCCACTTGGGGGGTAAAGACTCACAGCAGGCAGAGACCAGGTGCTGGATTCAGAACCTCTGGGACCGAAAAGGCTCCAACCACCTTGAACCTAGCACCTGGACTCTGTCTGCTGTGAGTACTCCCCCCCCCAAGCGGAATAGTTACAAAAAATGACAGGGTGAGCCTGATGTTTTTCTACAGTTTTACTTTCTGTAGCATGTATTAATTTCTTCTCTTTCTCATTTGAAGAACAATGCTTACATGATTACATTTGTTCCTTCGCTGCCCACATACTGGCATGCAGTTGAATGCAGAAATCAATTTATTTTATTCAAAAACAAACAAAAACGTAGAAGAAACACTTCCTCAGAGTCAAAAATCAAATGTGCATCTTTCTTTTTGGCCATTTCTTGTGAACAAGCTCCATTCTTTTAACTTTTTTTAACTGCTTTTCTATCTGTGAGAACTGCCCTTAAATATATTTTTTTATTGTGGCTAGTACATGTTCATCAAGCATCCTTGACATTTTGGCCCATATTTATACTTTTTTAGCGCCACATTTGCGTTTTTTTTTTATGCAAAAGTGGCGCAAACTTGCAAACTACAATTGTATTTTGTACGTTTGCGCCGTTTTTGCGGCCAAAAGCGGCACAAATGCGGTGCTAAAAAAGTATAAATATGGGCCTTATTTTTCATCTATTGAAGTTAGGAAGACTGTTTCCCGCCTCTGCTCCTAAATGACAACCATCACCATTACTGAAGTATGGCTAATTTAGATACATGAAACAGATTATTATGGTCTAGCTTCTATTTCATGTACTTCCGGAATATCTGCGTCGTTAGATGGAATGCTGTGGTTTGGATCCAGTGAGTAATTGCTGACTTGCTGATGTAGGGACTGCATTTTAGTGCTGCTGCTCTCACTGCTCGATACAGCATCTGATTTACAGCACAGCGTTTTGGTTGACTTTGTGTCCCAGTGTTGGGAGAACACTGTAACAAAGTTTCATGTTGATTGTCATATATGACATTTATGTTATCTCCGTTAAGAGATCAGCTTTGAGATCATTATCAAAATCATCTTTTTAGGTACAAGGACACTACTAAGAAACCTTAAAAGACCCCCTATATTAAGATGGCCACCCAGGCACTTTGGCTGCCCAAAAGACTATCTCAGCAGCTGCAGTAATACTACAGTAAAAGAAATCTCTCTGTCAGATGGCTTCCTGAGATCTCCCAATACCTACACAATACGTTGCATTGTTGGGTTTTTGACGTTTTAATGCAACACCTGCCTTTTGGTGCCTTGTGTACATTGGGGCTTGTGTGCAGGCTCTAGTGTAAGCGTGTGGCAGCCCAAAGTAAGTGAAATTGCAACATTTTGTTTTAGGAAATGTCACTAAAGTTCCCTGAAATAAATGTTACATTATCTCTCCTGAAACTCGATGTGGAAGACTTACCTCATATTCAAAAGTTATGCAATAAACAGGCAACGTGATTGGTTTGAGGAGTAAACATGTCTCCCTGAAGACATCTTCTGTTCTAGCCAGTATTCCACTGGGGGAAAAAATGTAACCTTTTACAGATGTGAAAATTGAAAAATGTATTCAAAGTTAAGAAATTCTGCAGGCATATTACACGTTTTGTGCAAACCTTGCCAGAAACCCTGAAGCTTTCCCATGTCATATGGTCTACATCAACGGCTTCAATGAGAAGATCAAGAAAAGACGGTAAGCTATGTTTGGGTACTGCATCTGTTCTCCCGAAGCCCACAGCTATGATAATGTCCTGTTGTCATTTCTTTACAACTACAACTAAAGAATAAATGCATCCCCTTTTGCTACTTGGTAATACCATCTCTGAACCACATTTGTTCTCCTAGCCATCCATTTATCGAGGGTTGCATGTGTTCTGCAAGATTTTAGAGAAGCAGATAGCCAGCTTTGAGAGGTAATTATCTAAAGGTCTGTCTTTGCTCACTGCTGGTGTGGCCAGGCTCAATGGATGCTCATACAAAATTGCCTACTGTTCAGGTATTGACATTTGAAAGGCCTCGTAATGTCACATTTGAAAGTGCACAAATGGTGTCCCCTGTTTTGGGGAGGCAGGAAGCTGTTGGGGCGCTGTTAAGATAGTGTTGGTGCCCATTCGTTTCACACAATTGTGTTCCTATTTCTACGGTACGTCCCCTTTTTTCATCAAAAAATAAAATCTGGTCGACAAAGTCCGCTATTAGTTTTGCACCTCAGTCAAACATCTTTTATTGTAGATTCAGATGGTAAAATGATTTTACTGTGTATAAGTCCTTAATATAGTAGCACCTCACATGCACATAATGATGTTTCTACAGTTTTACACGGTCTTAAAAAAATCCCACTCCTGCTATAATTCTAAAACCCTCTATGGAAAAATGACTTTAAAGTTTCAATTGTTCGCTTTCCTTTCTTTCCTTCAAATGACTGGGTCCTTACCTTCCGTCCTTTGCATACATCCTCACTCTGACTATAGTGTGTGCAAAGGCCCATGCCTGGCTACCTTAATATCTATTATTGTACCTCTGACAATTGTCCACCTCTCATTTCATAGATCACAAGTTCTCCTTTGAAATTATATCCCTGAACACCTAACAATACCTAATCTCCTCTAGCCTAGCTATTAATCCGAACAACTATTTGCATAAATGTATAGCGCCCCCAGTAATCATCACAAGTAACTCCGATCAATTTAATTTTACACAAAGTGGAGTAAATGCCTAGAATGATTTCACTGAAGGCACAAGGCTACATCAAAAAGCCAACTACAACCAAAACCTAATAGATTAACCATTGATTTTGTGACCCATAGTAGCGTGCTACTCATCATAAAGTGTATCAAAACCTAGTCAGGGGTAGTAAGCACTTTATAAATGCAGTTACACTCACAGGGCCTTATTTATACTTTTTGGTGCAAAACTGCACTAAGGCAGTTTTGCCCCAAAAAGTTTTGCACCGGCTTGCACCATTTTTTAGCACCAGCTGGGCACCATATTTATGGAATGGTGCAAGCCGGTGCAAAGGGTAGGCTAGCTTAAAAAAAAATGACGTTAGGCAGTTTTGAGTCAAAATAAATGATTCTTACCAGATTAGCATAATTTTTTGATGCTAAGGGGCATATTTATACTCTGTTTGCACTGAATTAGCGTCATTTTTTTAAACTCTAATTCAGTGCAAAACTAACTCTAGCGCCAAACTTATGGAGTTAAAGTCATTTTTTGGAAGTGGAAACCTACCTTGCCTTAATGAGATGCAAGGTAGGCGTTCCCATGCAAAAAAAAATGACTCTATGGCCTTAACCCCATATTTATACTCCCATGTAAAAATGGTGCAAGGGAGGGAGGAGGGGTCAAAAAATGGAGCAAAGCTTGCTTTGCCCCATTTTTTAAGACCTGGGTCAGGGCAGGCGTTAGGGGACCTGTGGCCCTATTTCCATGGTGGAACACCATGGAATAAGCCCAGAGGTGCCCTCCCTAGGCCCTAGGGGCACCCCCACCCACATTAGAGGGACTGTGAGGATGGGGGACCCCATCCCAGGTAAGTACAGGTAAGTGCATTATATTTTTGAAAGTGCCATAGGGGGCCCTGAAATGGGCCCCCATACATGGCACAGTGTGCAATGGCCATGCCCAGGGCACCCCTGTCCTCTGTGCTGGCCACTGGGGTGGTGGGCATGACTCCTGCCTTTTCTAAGGCAGGAGTCATGTGGCATGCCACATGACTCCTGCCTTAGAAAATGCCTTATAAAATTACGCTAATCTGGTTAGAGTCATTTTTTTTTACTCTAACCTGCCTAAAGCCATTTTTTGGTGCTAAACCCTCTTCTTCTATACTGCCAGCCCCACCCGACTAAAGTAATTTTTTAAAACTCTAGCCTACCCTTTGCACCGGCTTGCACCATTCCATAAATATGGTGCCCGGCTGGTGCACAGAAATGGTGCAAGCCGGTGCTAAACTTTTTGGTGCAAAACTTAGTTAGTGCAGTTTTGCAGCAAAAAGTATAATTAAGGGCCAATATTTTGTAAGTTTGCGCCACTTTTGTGTCATAAAATGACGTTAATGCAGTGCAAAAAAAGTTTAAATCAGGGCCTTGGTGCTAGATGGGTCTAGCACCAAAGTATAAATATGGAGTTAGTTTTGCACCGAATTAGAGTAAAAAAAAATGACACTAATTTCGTGCAAACAGAGTATAAATATGCCGCAGAGTATAAATATGCCCCTAAATATGGCGTTACGGCCATAGAGTCATTTTTTGCACAGGAACGCCTACCTTGCATCTCATTAAGGCAAAGTAGGTCTACACTTTCAAAAAATGACTTTAATTCCATAAATTTAGTGCTAGAGGGGTCTAGCACCAAAGTATAAATATGGAGTTAGTTTTGCACCGAATTAGAGTAAAAAAAATGACACTAATTCGGTGCAAACAGAGTATAAATATGCCCCACAGTTTCAGAAACCCTACCCCTTTATGTGGACATTGGATCTCTGGGGACACTGAATTTGGCGCTATGCACTTTGTGGAAACAAGTTCAGTTAGGGTTATATATTATTGTTCAACTTCAGTGAGATTCTGAAATTATCTTTTCTGGCTTACATTCAGTGATCACATACACAATGTCACTTTCACTCATGTCATCAGGGACATAGGTCATCCGTGTTCCCTTCCTGTGGAATCTATCATTTGAAAGGCTGGAGTCCTGTGGGAGCAGGTACCAACTCAAAAAACCTTTCTTCCTGCACTAGAGTAGGATCCGAACATTGCAACTCCTGAAAAATACTTTTTTTAAGTGAAAAGGCCAGTTGAACAGTCTGGTTCCTATGGGGTGTGTATATAATAAAACTAAAAAACTTTTCTTAGGTGTAGTGCCACTGTGAGAAAGAAAGTGGAGGCGCCTCAAGTAAGCTACCACCATGAATGAGCCCGTTTGCAAACCCAACTGGCTTTCAACACACGCATGTCTTCTTCATTTGCAAATAAGTCAACCCCCCAAAACGATCACACACAAGGGGGGGGGAGCGGGGAGGCATGTATCCAACAATATCACCCTGCTGTCTTATCGAGTCAGGCCCTCTCGGGGAAAAAAAGAGTGCTAAACTACCCACAGGGTCACTTGATCCCATGGTTAGAAATGTTTACAGAGACTGTTAAACATTTTGATAATACAGAGTCTGGCACATGTTTAAAAACAAAATTGCGTGTTCTGACCAGTGACCAGCGGCGGCCGACATGTTTCATTGCAACAAAAAATTCTGGCAATTTAATCAGGGCAAGAAGGCCACATGACTTGTATGATTGAGGGTGTACGATTCTAAGGGAAAATGCGTGAAACAGGTAAACATGACAAAGTACTGGGCGGTGCGAAAGGAAAAAAAAATGTTGTTGTATATGTGAGTGCAAAAGGGGACGGTTAATTAGAGGGAAAAAACAAGTTCTTGCAGAAAGAGAATGAAAAGAGCTGTTAAGAGGAGGGAGGTGAACTTTGAGGAAAGCCGATGTAAGGATTTGACAGCTGCTCAATGCTTAATTTCATCCGGTGGTTTCCGGTGCAAGGCACCAGCACTTATTTTTGAGGGCAGGCAATTATTTTTCTGCCTCAAGCATTTTTCTGCGAGGAAAAGACACACCTGGGAAAGACTGAGGAGGAGAAAAAAAAGAAAAAAAATGTCACAAAGGGAGAAAGCAGAAAGCTGCAAGAGGGGGCTGAAGGGGCAGGCAGTGGCTGTAAATGGATTAAAGTTGCACAAGATGGCTTTAGGGGTACGCTACCTCAGTATTCTGTGCTCGCACATTTAAATGCCTCAGCCGCATGTTTCAGAGGACAGCTTTGGCACCTGCATGTTTTTATTAACAAATTAACCACTGCAGCTGCTTGGTGATAAATGACACACGTGACTAACTCCAAGAGTGGGAAGTTACAGAATAAAGTCATGTGAATGGAAGAATGGGCATTGTTGCTCATTTATCTGACACTAAATAAAACAGTGTAACAAGCATTGGTAAAGACAGGTCTCGTTTTCAGTGTGTGTATTTATTATTGTGAGATGTATCTGAATGCATTAACAAGCGGTGGCAAAGCCAAATGGCCTTGCTGCTGAAATATTAGACCCTATCCTGGAGTGGTAAACAAAGTTGCACAAAAGTGCATTTATAAAATGGAGCACCCTAGTAGCAAACTGCAACATTTGCCCTCCTAAAAAGTTTTAAAAACAGACAGGGTGAGTAGCAGCATAGCAGCGGCTTGGGAAGCAAGGAAATGCTGTCAACAAGCTGTGACAAACAGGGATTAGTGGAGAGCACAACAAGGCTTCCAACAAGCAGTGGGGAGAAGGAATTAGGGGGGGGGTGCAACAGAGAGGGGAGAATTATTAAAAAAAACTGAGTGGAAGAGAGAGGGGTGTCAACTTTTGATTGAGGACGTGAAATCTGCTGGGAAACCCTGTCTCACCTCACTAGAGAAAGGTGGATGAAATAGTGAAGGGGAAGAGAAGTCACAAGGGTGCTTGCTATGGTACTGTGGTGTCAGGAATAGCTGGCATGGAGTGGTGTCTATTAGTGGTCTGCTGTGTGGCCATGACCTCTGGCAGTGAATGGAGGAAGTGCTACATGGGCAAGGTGTAAATCATTAAGGCCAGGGCACAAGATTTGTCAAAAATGAGCTGGTGCAGAAAGGAGTTACCCTCAATCACAGGGAGTACCTTACTATGATCCAGGGCATTGTTGGTGGTAACAAGATCCACCCGGATATCATTGTTGATGCGAAGGAGCAGAACACTCCAGCCCAGCCATAGATGAAAGGTAGGAGACACAACATTTTACACAAGATAGGTCAACAAGCCCAGAAAGCAAAGTGCAAGTACTAGCCATGGGGGTGGGGAGAAAACAACAAAGCTGAAATGCAAGGTTGAGTGGAAAAACTGAGTGGAAAAGAAAAGCCAAATACAACCACAAATTGTTGCCAGGCAAGGAGACGAGTGCCGTGCCACCAAATAATCAACTACTCTTCCACAGGATGTGAACCACTAACCAAGGACGTTCCCACCAGTGCAGACTTTAGTGGTTATCAGCTACCAGTGCGCAGATTTCCACAACCCTGGGTGAATGGGGCAGTTCCATGACTGAAGAGGGGAATGGTCTGAAGCTGGTGTTTTTGCTGCGATAGGTGCAAGCAGGTACAACCAGGCATTATTGTTGCTGTGACCCCATCCACGCCCGTTCCTGACCGGGGGGAGCAAAAGGTGACCTGGATGATGGAAGAGCAACAATAAGAGTGTGGGGATTTCAAAGGGAGAAGTAACACACAAGAAAGGAAGTAGAACAAGAAAACTAATGCACTCTCATGAAACACTAAAAGAAAAAGAAAAAAGTAGATCCTCGAATGTGAGGAGTGGCAGGTTACAAATCATCCAAATCCAAAGTATTTTAAATACTCTTTCTCACTGGGAGGGGCACATTTCTCACTGGGAGGGGCAATCACAAGTTAGGAAAGGAAAGATAGTGAGCAAGCAACGAGATTCACCCAAAACTCCTGTTACGTTCTGGTATTGTATACAATAGACGTTTCGACAACAGACAGCTCATGCTTAAGCGAAAGCAGCATATTCCCACATACAAGCACTGACTATGCTTTATGAAGCGCAGGTTCCAATTCATGTTTTAGGTCTCACCCATAATTGCACAACCCACGATTCTTGTAAAAGATTCGTAGTTGTGCTTATTCGGCTCCATCCTTTTAGAGGGCCTTATCCCCGTCGCCAATTTAAAATGTTCAGTCACCACTGACTCAACCAGTGCATCGAGATAAAATCTCAGTTCACAAACAGACCCCGGGCAGAGCAGACAAGGCCCTGTTTTATTCAGACGCCCTCTTCAGCAGGGTGAAGTGGACGACAGCGCTGACACGGAACAGAGGCGGCATTGTTTTCCTACGCCATCATACCTCGCTTTGACGAGCACTCAGAAATGTAAATAAATTCCGACTTGGGCTGGCACACTGCTGCTCAGGCGGCTGCTCTAAAAATAGATGAAGGCGCAGCGCGCGCACTTCCTTCAATCACTCCCATTGATTTCGCTTCCCCGGGGCGCCCTCCTCAGCGCGCGCGCCCCGCCCTCCTCACGCAACGGGCTCCATCTTCATAGCGACCCCTCCGGCTAGTAGGGTTTCTTCTTTTCTTTTGCTGAAACGCTGGGTGTCCTTCTAGACGTGCTAGCCCCTTTGCTCTTCATAAGAAGCGCCCTGAGCCCCCGGCCCCACCCTCTCCGACGCAAACAAGGCGATGTGAGAAGTAATGCTGCGAGCTGTACCTTGCTGACACGCAAAGCTCTCATTATGTAAAATATCCTTCGTCTGTAGCTCCAAGCAATGCAATCTAATTGTAAAGTTATCTGGAGGATCGGTGCACATGATATAAACCCCACAAATAAATACACAATAAGGAACGTATACGCAAAAATAAATAAAAGCTGTTCTGTCACAAGCAGCCGCTGGGCTCGGGTTAACAGCATTGGGGCCAGTAACTATTGGGAATGTGTCAGTTTGGGACAGTTTAGCCTGCCCGTGGCACAACATGGTACTTTTCCTGTTCGGATTCAGAGTTTTTAAAGTTATTTTCGAAAAACAAATCGTGTCCGTTGGATGAATCTGCCATTAATCACTGGTCTAGGTAAGTTAAGAGCGGTTACTTCCTTCACCAAATATGGGATATATATTTTTTTTCAAAGTTATATCAAAGTAAAACTTATGTCGATTGACATGCACAGAATTGGGTGTAATTCATTACTGATGTCGGTTGACATGCACAGAATTTGGTGTAATTCCTTAAACTTTTGGAAAGAAGACCCATGTATGTAGTGGAACTTAACCATTTCCCAATGAAGAAAAACAGAGATCAAAAATACTGGTTTACTTGCAAGCCCCACCCATAGTAAGTTAAAATGTAAACACCACATCATACCAATCAGGGGTCTACTTTGAAAAACCCATTAGGCAAAGCAAAATTAGGTACTACCCACCTACAGCCAAATCTTACTTTTTTCCCGCAGCAATAAACTCGAGGTACACTTTCCAGGAGCTACTTTAGTGTATGGAGCCTCTAGATAGGCTGCTCTCCCTGGAAGCCACCATCACAGGGACATACAACAGGTACCTGCAGTTCCTTGGCTGCATGGTGGGCCCAAACTAAGCCTATACTCTATGAATATCTGTGAGATACCTAGTCTTAGAGGGCCCTCAACACATTCTGCATAGTGGCACCATCATTTTGTGTTATGCGACTGCCCCATCAGGTCCCCACACAATCTTCGAGAAGTGTTGTTTAGATTGTTTACAAGAGTTTCCAACTGTGTTTGCTCCAGAGTTGGCACTCAACCATGGACCCTAACACTCGTCAGGAAACCTTCCTCAGCAGTGGCAAGCAGATACATAAGCCCGTCATACATACCCCTTTTACTGTTACTATATGCTACACTCACTGCACTATTGTGGATGTCCAGCCAGGGCGACTGGAGGTACGCAGCAACGCATGACCAAATTACGTTTCAATTGTGTGTCAAGAAAAGGAAAACCATGTGGTGTCATGCGGCACATTTTGTGCCAGTCTTATTTCACTATTATGTCTGGTTAATATTCTGCAGAGGTGTCCCACTGTTTGGAGTGATGGGTGTCTCAAGTAAACAGGCTGTCGTGTGCTCTATGACAAGCATGTCTAAACAAAAAAACACAAAGATCCCTGCACATAGTTGGAAAACTCTCCATCTCTCACACGCTATTAGACTTGCAGACTTCACTCCTTTGAAATCCTGGCAGTATAATGTTACGCAACTGTATGCTCCTAGTGTTAGCATATTAAGTGGACTTCGTCTAGTTTCACCAAATAAGTCTGCTAGCGATGGCCTCCTTAGTCAATCTGATATGGTAAAATACGTCAAAGTGTGACTTTCTACAGGGCAGGTCGTGAATGAAATTCCAATATCCCTGCTGACAAAGGATCCCAATGTAAGAATCAAATTCCCTTTCTGTTGTTCAGGGAATGATTTCACAGTGGTTTGATCCCAGCCCATTGTAGAGGCTGCATGTTCCTTACAATCCTTAAGAAGTGAGCTAGAGACAGTCCACAAAACTATCGTCAATTTGCCCACCTTGATAGCTGTAGAAAAATATTCACTAAATACATACAGTTACAAAACTGGGTAACTGTCAGCATAATCTTACCAAAAGAACAAGCGGCTTCTAAAATACTCCAAATTTTTTATCTTGATTTAGGAAAGAGTTGAAGTGTTGAAGACTCACATATTTAACAAACATTATGTCACAGTGTATTAACCATTCACAACCCTCCGCCCCCTCCTTATTATTCGTTGACTTTAAACTTGCCTTTAACAATGTAAAATTCTCTGCCGTGTTTTGGCGAGGTTCACTCTATAGCAGTATCATAAAACACATACATAACATCACACTCTTCAAACTAGCCACCAAAATATACACCCTACTAAAACATCAGCACACCTAGGCCTCTCCACGGCCTGTGACAAGGTTGACAGGACCTTACTTATGTACACATTGATCACTCTCAGCATCCCTGATAGCCTTATGAAGATACTCCTAGCACTCCTTGTTGACGAATGGTGCAAGATATTATTAGGTGCTTACAGGGACTGGAGTGCTCAAATAAAGTCATGCAACACAGCACATTGCGCTGCCTTGCATTACTGTGCGTCAGGGAGATGTTCCATGGGTGGTGCATGTGTATTTTGATGCAAGCTCATGTCTGCAAAGCCATGTAGATGTGTTTTGGGCCAACATTCTGTGCCTACCAGAGGCGTAAGAGGAGAAATATTTGTTTTTCTCTTCGTTATTTCCGGGTTGCATATGTGCTGCACTTTACATAAGTGATTCTATGCTTCAAGCATCCAATAGAGAAGCAGCCATCCACATTGACGCCTGATCCCCAAACCATCACAAAATTCTTGTCCCTTTAAACTTTATACAATGCTTTTGAACATGTTGAAGGCTTGTATAGTTTTAGCTTTGACATAGATTTCTCACTCACATTGACATTCTCTTTTCCTCTCTGAATTATGTAAATTCCTTCTCATGTCACGTCCTATTTTACGCCGCTCAGCTCACACTGATGTAAAATTGTTTTCAAATTGAGAAGGCGCGTCAAACTCTGAACGTCATTTACAGCCACAAACCATTCATCTTACATTTCTGCTTTATTCTGTCACCTCTTTCACGAGAATGTGCTGAGGTTCTCATCTTCTCCTAACTCTTCCTCAACATTTTCCATTCCCTCTGTGTCAATGAATAAAAAGCTGGATCCATAAATTTAGAATAAGAGAACAGAGAGTAAAATATATTGTTCTCTCGGCCGCTACATCAGTGCTGTATAGTCCCTTCTTCTTTCTAAAGTGCACAATGATAGATGTAGCTAGACACATACATTTGTGGCTTCGTAAGTTTCATCTTGCCACTCTTTACTATTTGTGGGCAGAGTAGTGAAAAAGATTCGTCGGTACTCTGGGTGATCTGGCCATCTTAGATGCTCTATGTGGCAAGTGGAGGATATCGTTCCTCCTCCCTTAATTGCCTTTCATTCTGGACCCACTTTCCACTCTCCCTTCATCTAATCTAACTTGGCCATCAGCTCCCAGCATTCTCCGCATTCGGATATGCATGATTCAATTTAAATTTCCATAATGTCTGCAGCTGATGCATTTTCCGATGTGGTCACCATCTTCTTTTGCATGCACTCTACTGCTTACTGCCTGTAAGGACTGTTTCTCTGATGTCCATCATTGATATCTACAATAAAACGATCCCTCAATTGGGGTTAATCATACCCTAAATGGGACAATGCATTTGTAAAGGGTAGTTAGACATGAGATTTCAGGCAGGCAACATCTTTGTTAAATATATTCTGACATACAACCCCATTACTTTGGGTCTCATAAGCTGCCTCCCCATGTCTCATTCTGATATATCTGAGGTCCACCTAATCTACCTGAGCACCTCATCTGTAAACACATGCACATTCTCTGAATTCTCACTCCAAAAGCTTGGATTCTACATAGTCTCAAGTGCCATTGTATCAACTCAAATGCTGTAGGGTGAAACTGGTTTAATACAGTTCCCACTCACCAGTAGCTGTCAAAATAACTCTCAGTTATTTTGGCACAGTTTTTCTTTTATAAAAAAACCCCAGTACATGGGTACTCATCTGTTGCAAACCATGATATTTGGTTCCTTCCATGACACAGAGTACATCTTTGGCATGATGGTGCCAACACCTGAAATTATGTTTCCAATCCATTTTAGAATATTCCGGGCATTTCTGCAACTATGGACACTATTCCTTTCATTTTGTGCTGCCTTGACTATCTGGGCTAATGTTGGACACTCTTGGCATATATTCAACATCCTTGGCATGATGGGTGCCAATCATAATTATGCATTTTTTGTACATTGCAGGCAAATGCTTGGCTATTTTCTGGCATTCTGAAGCCTATTTCCTTGCACCAGGCTGATTGTTTCTGATACAATATGCTTCTGACATCATGCTGATCACCATTAGCATACACAGGGCATTCGTGGCTATCTGGAACCCATAATTGCACAATGGGCTCTGGGCATAATTAGGGTAATGCTAAGTATATTGTGACGTTCTTGACATAACTTAGGGTATCTCTGTCACCGTGTAGAAATCACTGGCATAAGATGTGCCTTTTTGACTTAAAGGAAACGTGAGCCTGTATCTTGTAACTTAGAATATGTACATCTGGGTCCAGTAGAACTCGATGCTCATGACAACATTATGTTTGGGTGCTGCATGCATATTTATGAAAAATAAAAGGTGATGTGGTTGGCCAAAATATTTTTTGTTCTTAAAATAACAAGCTTAACTTCGGGGACCTGGAGAGCATTTTCAAAAAATGTCAAGCTTGTGTCTTATCTCAAAATGAGGGAAATTCGCAAGCAAATGTCAGGGGACAAAAGCAATTATCAAAATATATTAAAGGTGATATATGATTGATAACTCATGCGGTGGATTGGAGACATATAGCAGATATTTCCTTTGGTTCAATGAGGACTTACTGCAGTCACTGTTATTTCGTGACTCATAAAGGTGCATTTCACCCTTTTCTATAATTCTTTTGATGACAACAGCACTGCTGCTGACTGAGGCCTGAGCTTCTTAGATTGGTGTAACATGAATATGTGACAGAACAACTAAATCCTAAACACCTATAGCCTAAACCACTACTGCTAAACAACTAAAAAGTCTCTACAACTAAGTACTGAACAACTACTGTGTAAACAACAATTGTGCCTGAATAACAATTGCCTGAACAACTAATATATATAGATATATTCTAAACAACTAATAAACCATAAAAAACAAAAAGAAAACCTTACCTTAAAATTAGTTGTTCAGGCATTTGTTATTCAGTCACAATTGTTGTTTAGACAGTAGTTGTTCAGTACTTAGTTGTAGAGACTTTTTAGTTGTTTAGCAGTAGTGGTTCAGGCAAGTAGTGGTTTAGACCTAGTTGTTCAGGATGTTTCCCGTGTAACATGCTTGCTGCCTTGACCTGAAAGCAGTAGCTTCCCTCACTGGGCCTGTAGGCTTTGCCTGGCTCTGCTATTCACGGCCCGAGATTGGCATGTTTGATTTTTCAACCCTAGCCCTTCTAAGCAGATTCTTGGTCACAACCTGTGACCGGGAATCTTCCTGAAAGAGTCCTTATGGAAATATGAGCCTGAGTGGAATGTAGAAGTGAAGAAACATACTGCACACAGCTTGAAAAAAGCATACTACAGGAGGGAACCGTCCAGCTATGGGGAGATGCCCCACACCACGAAAACACTGAACTATTTCAGAATTTACCCTTTATGGCCCTATTACTTTCTTCCTAGTTTGATAATTGTGTTTTAATCTATCTTTGGGTCTTTTATGAATTCATGTTCACTCGTACAGTTTGGGGGTGATTATTTTTTCCCCAGGATTTCACTGGCAGCAATTTAGGTAAGTCAAATTTGATGTTTGTTCGATAGTAGTAAAGTCAGTCGGACTCAGCCTGCTTGCCCCCAGGGACTGGGAGCCTGCTGCGGTTTATGAGAAACATTAAAACGCTTTGCTTTATGCTAGATGCTGATTGATAACTGTTTTCACTGTCTTAGGCTTACTTTAAATGTCTTCTTCTACATGAAATTCTACCTGACCTGACTCTTTCTTGTAGAATCGCTCCTGCATTGACTGGAACAAGATTAGAATTTGGTGACTCTCTCCACCTGGGTCTTTCAAAGAGCTTTCTCGCTCCCTTGAAAGCACTTTTCCTCTTGGAGTATAAAAAGTTGACCCCGTTGCTCGCCATTTGTACTTTTTCAGCTACCAACCTCTGTTTATAAGTTTTTGAAATATGTTTTTTTATTGCCAACTGTGTGTGGAAACGTTTCTCATTTTCTGATCGAGAAATCTCCACTTCATGCTCCTTGGTTCTTTCGTCAAACCTTGGCTTCGGCTATGCTGCAAGAGATGCAATTTTGGATGCAGGATGAAGTTGACGTATCTTTTTCTGTTCTGGCTCTTGCCTTCAGGACCAAACCGCCTTTTTATCTGCTGCATATCTTCCAGCACATCTACCCTCACCCAAACTACTGAAAACATGTTTTTTACTAACTGTTTCTCCTATAAAATGTTTCTGTTTACTCTTCATTTGGTTTGGTATTGGTGAGAGGTCCACTGGGGTGTACAAGCACTTTTTAAGAGCGGTACTGAAACAGCACATCCTGCACTTAGTGGAGGCACTTCAATCATATAAACTGCCCCTCCTGATAATCTATGGAGGAGGGGATGTAACCTTATGTTGGGACAGGAATGTCCCTTATATGATGTACAGTCATGTTCCCTTGCCCTTAGTGTCCGGTTTCGAGTATATAGTATCCTGGTTTTAAATGTTGGCACTAGCCTGACGTTAATCTAATGTGTCAGTGAAGGCCTATGCCTGTCCCTTGACATGAGTGAGGTCCTGGACCTGGCCTGTGTCCTGAAGAGGCAAACCATGTTTGCCTCATTTACACAAGATAGCACTGCATTCCTTTTAGCGTGTATAGAAGTGGTGGCAGCATACCGTATCTTGTGAATCGGAATAGGCATTGTTATCTGTGTCTCTGTAATGGGGATTTACTGAGCCACTAATGTAAAGGTCTGCGTCTATGACCAGATCCTAAGTGCCAACATCCCAATGTATGTTTTGCATGTGCTATGTACATGGTGTGTTTGGGTGAAACAGAGTAACGTAACGTATGTATGTGGTTCCATT